>NC_133132.1:59096638-59700560 GCF_048418815.1 Hemitrygon akajei | reverse complement strand
AATAGGTTATATTGTGATGGAAGTTCCACCCTTTCTTTAAATAAGTCAATATTAGGGGAAGTCGCACAGATATTATCTAAATCTTTAATTTGTTTTGAAATTTTATCTAATTCTGCTTTAGTCTGTTTTTTAAGTTTAGCTGAATAAGAAATAATCTGACCACGTAAAAATGCTTTGAATGTATCCCATATAATTAATTTGGACACACCTCCTATATCATTAAAAAGAAAAAAATTCTTTTATCTGACTTTCAATAAAACTGATAAAATCAGAGTTTTGCAATAAAGTCTGAGACATGCGCCATGGTGGACGGGCAAAAATGACATCATCAAATTCAAAAGGAAAAACTCAAAGGCGAATGATCAGATATAGCAATAGCGTCATATTCACAGTTTTTAAAATTAGGCAAAAGGCGGGGATCAATTATAACATAATCAATCCTCGAATTTTTTTTTTAGACATGTGCAGAAAAGGAATATTCTCTGTTATCAGGGTGTAAATGCCTTCATAATTCGATCAACCCAAAATCGGTCAAAAAGGAGTTAATAACTGACACAGAACGATTTGGAAGTCGCTGATTAGTTGAGTTCTTGTCAATCATAGGATTTAAACAACAGTTAATATCCCCACCCATTATCAACATATATTCATTTAAATCCAGCAATAAAGCAAATACTTTTTTAAAAAAAGGAGCATCTAAATTAGGACCATACAACTTTACCGAAACAACCTTTCTATTACAAATCACTCCTTACACAATTAAAAATCTACCATTACAATCTGATGCAATATCCTCTTGAGTAAATATATTAGATTTAATAAAGATAGATACGCCTTTAGTTTTACTCTGAGAAGTAGCATGGAGCTGTAACACATTCCACCATCCAAGAAACCTATTTTGATCTCCCGCCCTGATATGCGTCTCCTGAGTGAAAATTATATCAGTTTGGAATCGATTAATAATTTTAAAAGTCTTTTTTCGTTTAATAGGATGATTCCAACTACGTACATTCCAGCTTATTCCACTAATCCGTTTAACTGCCACGCTATAATTTTATTCTAATTTACTTTATACATGCGCAGAACACATACCAATACGGGATTATCAAAGATGGCGGTGATGAAGAATACAACCATATAGAAAACACACATGCTCCGGAACCACCCAATGGGAAAATACACCGAACTCTAAACCCACCCACCCTCCCAAAAGCCCGAGAAAAAGGCAAGCAAACTAAGATAGAATACAAAGCCATGGGCCGCTCAGTCGGTCTCCTCTCTCCCTCCCCCCCAGCCAGTACACAAAAAAATAAAATGACCTTGCAAGAAAGACAGTAACGTCTCAACAAAGGAGAGTGTTTACATTCCATCATGTATTAAACAAAAAAAGAACCAAAATAATATAATCTCTTAGAGAGAAAAACCAGCGCCATCTTAAATTTAGCTTTAAATCTCTAAGAAAACTTTAAATTCGGTGATAGGATGCGATAATAAAACAGATTAAAAAAAAGGTTAACTGAACTAAATTTACAAAAATATTAATCAGTAATATCATAAGTAACTAAACCCTCCCAGATATATATATAAAAAGAATCCCTATTAGTAGGAAAAAACTACCAATTAGCAAATTAAGAAACAACAAAAAGAAACATCAATCCAAATATTAGATAAAAGGAACAAATAATTTTATCCCCTTTTCTCAGTCAAAGACCTAATTAGCCACTTAAACAGTCAAACTTGAACTGTAAATCTTCTTTCCAAAAAAAATCCAATGGGATGTAATGATGAGCAGGTTTCCTTATCTTCTTTTATTAATCTCTCAATGAAATATCCAAATAGCCATCATATATCTTCTTTTCGAAATGTGAATAATATACAGATAATTAAACAGCTTTTCAGATGGTTCATTCAGTAGTAACATCAGTGACGATGACAGGTACAGCCTGACAAAATCCAGTGCGGCTTTTGGGTCAAAGAAAATGTGTGGAGAAGAATAAGGAGGAAAAACTTTTATTCTTGTCGGATAACTCAAAGAGGGAAATAGTTTCTTATCATATGCTTGTTTCATTACCAAAACAAAGCTTGATCTTTGTTCCATTACTGCTTTCAGATAATCTTCATAAAAACGGAGCTCAGACTCGTTGAATCTGAAAACTCTTTGTTTTCTTGCCTGTCGCATTATTTGATCTTTAATTTTAAAGTGATGAAAACAAACCAGAATAAATCTTGGTCTGCTTGAATCTTTAAATTTCGAAGTAAACGCTCAATATGCTCTTTCAATAGCAGGCGGCTGTGATAAAATAGTCGGAAATAGATTATGAAAGAGCTTACCAAAGTAAAACGTTCAGTCTCCATTTTCAGCTCCTTCTTGCAATCCAACGATTCGTATATTGTTTCGGCGAGACCTAGTTTCCAGGTCTATAATCTTATTTTGATATTTTTCCAAATGGGTTATAGTTCCAGACAATTTTTGCTTAGTTAACTTCAATTCCTCTTCATGTTTAGTAACTTGAGTTTCCACATCTTTAAGTTTTCCCAGAAATAACTTCATTTCATTATTATTCTTTTCCAGTTGATCTTTAATTGCCCTGTTCTGATCTTGAATTGAATTCAGTGCCCGAACGATATCTTCAGCCCATGATGGCACTTCATCAGATCTTTCCTTCAGCATCTTTCCTTTTCCAATACTTTTGTCAGTAGGTTCATGTGGATTGTTCCCACTTCTCGTAGACATAGACATATTACTCCCCTTCAAGAATCAGCAATTAAAAATTTTAAATTCAAAATTTAAACTGGGGGAGAGAGAAAAAACTAAGAGCAGCACAAAATTACTGCTACTCAATCGACAGACAGAGGTGGTCTCGGTCATCAAATATTGACAATATTATTAGAGTGTTGGGAGCATTGTATTCATAAGGTCTTCAATTTTGGATGGATGGGAAATGAATGGGCACAAAATCTTGCGTTGGTTAATGTAGAATATGATTCCAGTGTATCCCATTCTGTCACCTCTCCATGGCTTTTCCCTTTGCCTGTGGTTGATTTGGGGCTTCAGGGAAAAATCAAGATGAGGAGTGATTGCTTATTCATAGCACAGGAAGTCTGGCAATATTACAAGCCAGATATTATGGATTCTTACATATCTACACAGAAGGTTCAAAGGATCCAGTGACAGGTCGTTCTGGAGTTTCTGTCTATGTTCCGAAGTTTCAGGTGACTATTCAGAAACAACTATCAGATGAAATATCACCATTCATGTCTGAGGTGGTTGCTATCATTTTAGCCTTGGAATGGGTCGAAGAAGTATGCTTTGATTATGTACTTCTGTGCTCTGGTTCGATCTCAGACTTGACAGCTATTGAGATGGGTATTTCAAATTGTAGGCCAGACATTCTTCTTGAGATTGGACAGCCATTGAGGCTGCAGGGTCTAGGCTTGTGTATACATATCATACGGGCTCCTGTCCTTGTTGGGGTTGAAGGAAATGAGGTGGCAGACACTCTTGCCAAGCAATCACTTAAAATGAAGGCTATAAAAATAGTGGTGCCTTTGCATAAGGGATAGGTAAAAGCCATAATTAATAAATTCTATTCAATAACTGTGGCAACAAAGGTAGGTTAAGGAAAAGAAAGAAAGGGATTTATGTAAAATGAGAGAACTCAACTGGGAGAGGGGTTTAAAAGGAGTGACATATATATATGTATTGGACATACTAGGCTAATTAATTCCTTGTTCAGAATTAATATGCGTGATACAGGCATTTGTGTGGAGTGCACTTGTCAAGAAAAGGTGCAGCCGATATTGCTTGAATGCAGATCGTATGAGTTGCAAAGGAAGCATTTAATTACTAAATTGAGATCTTTGGGACATTCAGAGTTTAACATGGAAACTTTGTTAGGATATCACTGCCATTGTAATGTATAGAAGTGCAAATTTGACTTTCTGAAAAGCAAAAGACTTCTTGATATTATTGGAGTTTTATGGTGGGTAGAATTTGCACCACACTCCAACTCAGTAAGCTGTAGTGAACTAGATATACCTGTCTGACTGCTCCTGTGGCTCCTCCCACAGACCCTGCTGACTGCTCCTGTGGCTCCTCCCACAGACTCCTGTATAAAGGCGACTGTGGTCTGCTGCTCTCCCTCATTTTCCCAGGATGTAGTGTTGTTCTTCAGTCAATAAAAGCCGATATCTCACTTCCTAAGTCTCAGCGTGAGTTATTGATGGTGCATCATAAGCGGCAGTAATGCACCTTGTGTTGGTCTACCAACTGCCATTAAACTTTACAAGAAGAAGTGGAGTCACCTTTTGGAGCAGATGATCAGAGAATGGGGAGTTGAGGCCTTGGTGAAAGGACTCAGGTCTCATTCAGTTTTTGCTGCTCATCATCGGTACTTGATTCAGTGCAGGCTGGAGGTAGCTAGGGCAGTGGAATACTTCTCCTACGTGATGTGAAGTCAGGGAACCTCATGAGTACCACTGTGGGAATTGCACACCAGTGTAGTGCCTGACAGACAGCGTCAAGGCAGTGGAACTGGATTTTGATGTAATAGGAATGGAAAGCTGAGAGTTTTATATCTGAGCATTTCACTGAGTGGCAGCATTCAAGGTTCAGGCTTCAGATAAATGGGTGACCATCAAGAAAAATTAGGGGAGTCGGAAGTCTGTGCAGAATTCCCCTCACTAACGTGCATGTCCCCTCGGATATTGTTGATAACAATAGAGGCTGGTGCAGTGGTCAAGTCTTTTGGCACTGTAACTGGCTCTGAGGCTCAGAGGGAAAGCTCACAGTCAGACAGGAAAAATACTGACATGAGACTCAGTAGTGAGTAGGACAGGCAAGAGATTCTGAAGCTGCGGAACAGATGCTAGGATGGTGCTTTGCCTCCATGGTGACATAGTCAAGATGTCTCTAAGTGGCTGTAGAAAATTCTAGAGGAACAGGGTGAGCAGCTAGAGGTGTTTATACATGGTAGCCCAAATGATAATGGGTTCAACAAGGGGTGAGGATTCTGAAGAAGGAGTATAGGGAGTGAGGTGTGAAGTTATGAAACAGGGTATTTAAGGTAGTAATCTCTAGATTACTACTGGTGCCATGTACTAACAAAGGACAGAAATAGGAAGATATGCCAGCTAAACTTGTGGTGGAGGAACTGGTGCAGGGGGCAGTGATTCCGGTTCTTGGATTACCGGGAACTCTACGGGGTGTAGACACAACCTGTAGAAGTCAAAAGGTTGCACCTGAATCAAAGCGGCCTCAATATCCTTGCAGGGAAACTCGTTAACGCTACTCGGGAGAGGATTTAAGTTTTATTGGTGAGGGGGGAAGCCATTGAACTACAAGTAGGAGCAAGTCATGGGATGAAGCAGAGCCAGTGAGAGCAAGTTCAGTCATTGAGAAAGGCAGGGAAAGGAATACTTACTGCGACTTACAGTATTTCACTGCTGGAGGTTCAACAGTTAAGGGATGATGTCAGGACATGGATTGGTTCTAAGGGCTGGCACGTTAACAATGGTAACAGCAACATAGCTGGGAGAAGGCCGGACTGGCAGCTCAGTATTCAGTATACAGATGTGACAGGAGTACCAGTAAGGGGGAAAGCACTGTAACCTTTTTGAAAAAGGAGGACAACAGGGTACTTAAAGATAACATTAATGAAATTATGCAGTGAAATCACATGGATAGAACTTAGAAACACTCTTGTAGAACTGTATTATAGTTGGAGGAATAATAAGTTTTGTTAGTGGGGGATGTAACTTTTACTGGACTAACACCACAGCTAAGGACCTGGATGGGAAGGAATCTGAAAAGTGTAGATGAAAGTTTGAGTCAGTATGCTGAGGACCCTACTTAGGAGAGTGATATACTATATCTCCTCCTGTCGAATAAGTCAGGGTAGGTAACTGAAGTGGCAGTCAGGGCGACTTTAGCTTGAGTAACTATAATTCTATTACAATAACAGAAACCTCTCACACAAAATCAGCAAAACTAAAAAAGTAATTATTGAGTACAGGAGAAAGAAACTGGAGATCCATGAGCCAGTCCTCATTAGGGCAACAGAGGTACAGAGGGTCAGTACTTCTATATTCCTTGTTAACCTATCAGAGAATCTGACCTGGGACTAGCAAGTAAGAGTTATCACCAAAGATATGACAAATGCTGCTACCTTCTCAGAACTTTGTGTAGATTTGGCAGGTCACCAAAATCTTTAACAAACAGCTACAGATGCAGAGTGGAAATTACCCAAACTGGTTGCATCATGACCTGGTATGAAAACAGCAATTGAAGAGGTGGGCACAGCCCTGTCCATCACAGACAAAGACCTCCCCACCATTAAATACATTGATGTGGAGTGACGCCATGAGAAAGCAGTATCCATCATCAAAGAAACGGCCCACCAACCCCCAACATCCAGTCCATGCCCCCTTCTCTTCTGAACCTAAGGTCCAGAAGCCTTAGGTCCCACACCATCAGGTTCAGGAACAGATATTACCCTACAACCATCAGTCTGTGGATAACTTCCATCACCATGACTGAACTGATTCTACAACACATGTTCATATTTAAGGACTCTTTACAACTCTTGTTCGCAGTATATTTTGGTTGCACAGTTTGTCTTTTTTTACATTGGTTCTTTGTTGGTCTTTGTCTGTTTATGCCTAATTTTTGATAAGTTCTGTTGTATTTCTTTTTCCTGTAAATGCTGCAAGAAAAAGAATCTCAAAGGGACGTGTGCCTACAGACCTTGACAATAAAATTACTTTGTAGTTGGAACTTGGAACTAGTTTCCGGATCGTCATGAGAAAGGATAGGACAGGTCCACAGGTTAAGATATTAAACTGCGGCTGGGCTAGTTTTGGGTGAATTAGACAGGATCTAGCAGATGTCAATTCAGTGACCCAGTTTGAAGAGAAAGGAAAGAATGGCAAATGGGAGCTTTTCAAAGTGTGATATCAAGAATCCAGGGGCACAGGTTCATGTTAGGATGAAGGGAAAGCCTGGCAAACTTAGAGAACATTGGCTAAGAGATAAGAGAGATGGTTAAGAAAAAGGTGGCATACTTTTGATTAGGATGTCAGGGAGGACTGTATCCTTTGACTATAAACCTAAGAGTACTTTAAGGGGGAAAATGGGACGATTGGGATCTTAACTTTTCACTTAATGCAGTGATTTACTATTTTTCGATAACTTCTGTTCATTACATACATGAGGTCACTTCTCAGAACTCTCTGTGGTGTGCAGTGACCTGTGTATTGCCTGGGAATCTTCACAGCACCTTACACAATTTTCCATTTGTGACATCATGTCAGTGCTCAGAAAATAATTCAGACTTCGGTAGTTTTCGGGTTTTGGAATTTCAGATAAGGGGTACTCGAACTGTATTTGCTTCAATATTAGCCACTGGAAACTGGACGGTGGCTAATATCATTAAATTTTTAAAGAGTGGCAGCAAAGACAAGCCACAGAACTAGAGACTAGTCAGCCTGACATCAGTAGTAGAGAAATGACTGGAGGGAATTCTGAGGTACAGGATCTACCAGCATCGGGATAGGCAGTCTGATTAGCAGGAGACAGCATGGCTTTGTGTGTGGAAAGTAACCAAAGCAGTAACATACATACATACATACATCAATAAATAAATGGGCAATTCAATGAATGAATGGATGAAAGAATAAAGAAATAAATAAATACTTAAATAGGCACATAGATGACTGAAAAATTAAGGATCCTGTAGGAGGTAAGGGTCAGATTAATTATACAGTAGGATAAAAAATCAATGTAACATCTTGGGCTGAATGGCCTGTATTGTGCTCTACTGTTTGATGTTCTAAATCTTGGAGACACAGATTCAGAGTGAGAGGGGAATGATTTGGAAGAGACCTGAGGGGCACCATTGTGCAGAAGGTGCTGAGAAAATGAAACAAGCTGTCAGAGGAAATGGTTGAGGCAGGAACAATAGTCTCAGATTCCTCCATCCTCTGAATGTCATGTTTAAATGCTTCTGTTAGGTTGTTATCATATCTGCTTCCACCACCACTCCTAGTCGCAAGTTCCAGGGATGTACCACTCCTTGTAAAAGTAATGCTTGACTTTAAATATTCCTCCACTCACATTAAGGCTGTGGCATCTATTTCATATTAAAAGGGGATTTCTGATTACAGGTAAATACCGCAACACAGGGTGTATGATATAACCATTAAATCCAAGATAAAAACTTTGACCTAAAACTAAATTTCTTAAATATATTAAATAAATATTCCCATTCAAGTGTATCAAATGTCTTCTCGGCATCAAGCAAAATAACACATTCCAAAGTATTATAAGAAGTGTATACAATATTTATTAACCTCCTAACGTTAAAATGTGAATAACAATTTTGAAGAAATCATATCTGATCCTGACAAATAATTTGAGGCAGATCTTCTCTAATCTCATTGCTAATATTTTGGAAAAGATTTTAGAATCCACATTCAACAAAGCTACAGGCCTATATGATGTACTTTCAGTGGGATCATTAGCTTTTTAAGAGTTAAGGAAATAGATGCTTCATAAAAGGATTGTGGTAATTTACCTACTAATAAAGCATGTTTAAAAAATTTACATTACCAGGGAGAGAGTAAATCTGAAAAGGTTTTTAAAAATTCAGCTACATAACCATCTGGACAGGGTGCTTTACCTGAGTTTATCAAAATAATTGCCTTCTTTATTACCTCTTCAGTATTGTGTGCATCTAATACCAAACGTTCATCAACTGGTAATTCTGGAAAATTTAGTTTATTAAAAATTAGCGGTATAGCAGGAGAGGCAGCATCTCGGGAAAAGAATAAAGTGTTTCAGGCTGAGACTGTTCATCAATACTCCTGTTTATCTTGTCTGTAGAGTCTAGCTGTTCTTTCTATCTGGTCAGACAATTGAAGCTAAAATTCAGGGCAGAGACAAGTTTTGCACGTGTCAAGTTGTTAGGTTTAAGTGAAATGTAAATCCAGACAGGTGATGTCACCCTACTCCATGTTAAGTAAATGTAACCCATTTAGGAAGATCTTAACTGATGTGTTATGGAAATTCCTTTTACTTTTATCATTCTGATGGACTTGGAGGAATTCACTCTCAGTGTGCTGGTTACATTCACGTTGGGAAAACAGGTTAGGTTCCAGACCACAAGTTAGGCTTCTGAAATATCAAATCAGCACACTAGACCTTCTGATATCTCTTACCTCATAAATGAAAATAAAAATAAATGCAGATGTTAGACATTTCTGTTTCAATATTTTTATTAACTTTCCAATTAACAAACATATCAATATTGGTACTGATACATAGAGATCAGGAATACATTAATAATGGTTAACATGTAAAAACACAAATTCCAAGCAGCAAATGGAGTCTAACCTCTCAATATCTTGGTAATTAACCATGAAAACGGTCATTGTAAAAGGAAAAATAGACAAAAAAAAAGAAACCCCCCAAACTAAAAAAACCTAAACCAAAAAAAAACAAAGAATGATTAGGCTGCCATATTTCATCTGTTAACATTATAATTTGTTATTAACTACACTCCTCTGTACATAAAATATAGCTGAAAAGAGGATACAGAAAGGGTCAACTTACATCATATGAAAATGTTGAATAAATGACTTGCAACTTTCTTCAAATTTAACAGAGGGTCCATAGTACTGCTCCTAATTTTTTTCCAAACTTAGACATGCTATCGTTTGGAAAAACCATTGAAATGTGGTAAGTTGGTTGGAATCTTCCCATTTAAATAAAATGGATCTTCTGGCTACTAATGTCACAAGAACAATTAAATGACATGCTGATGAGGATAAATGACTAGATTATTTCACTGGTAGTCCAAAGTTTGCAGTAATAGGATGAGGTTGTAAATCAACACGCAGATCGACTGAAATACTATCAATAATGTTTTTCTAATATTTTCTTAACAGAGGACAAAACCAGGACATATGTGTCAAAGAAGCTACTTCAGAATTACATCTATCACAAACAGGGTTTATATAATGGTAGAAACGTGCTAACTTATCCTTGGACATATCAGCCCTATGAACCACCTTAAATTGTATCAAAGCCTGTCTGGCACACATTGAAGAAGTATTCACTGGTTTAAGAATTTTCTTCCATCTCTCTGTAGATAAAGATATTTGAAGTTCTCTTTCCCACTCATTCATAATTTTATCAGAAATACCTGGATGTATTTTCATAATCAGATCATAAATAATTGCTTTTAAACTCTTCTGAAAGGGGTTTAAACCTAAAACCTTTTCTGCAACTTCAATTGGATATGATATTATTGGATTATGGTAGGTAAAGTGGCATTCAGAAAGTTTCTAATCTGTAAATATCAGAAAAAATGTGATCTTGGCTAATCATATTTATTAGACAACTGTTCAAAAGACATAAAATAATCATCCATAAATATATCACAAAATCCTGTTACAGCAAAAAAGCTTGATCAATTCTAGAAGGTTGGAAAAAATTTAGATATAATAGAGCTTGACAAGATTAATTTATTCAATCCAAATAGTTACGAAATTGAAACCATATTCGTATTTATGTTTAACTATTGGATTTATCATTTGTTTATTTAGTTTACTAAATACAATGGGAAGCACAGCTCCTAAAATAGAAGCCAATAAAAGCCCCTGTACAGACTCCCGCTCTAGGTTCATCAATCGTGGGGATTGAGATTCATTCAACTGTTGTGTCCAAAATGTTAAATATCGAATATTAATTCCCCAATAATAAAATGTAAGATTCAGCAAAGCCAAACTGCCTTCATTTTTTGATTTCTGTCAATAATTCTTACTTAACCTGGGATTTCTATATTGCCATATATATGAAGAAACTTTAGAATCAATAGTATCAAAAAAAGATTTAGGAATAAAAATTGATACTGCCTGAAATAGATACAGATATTTAGGTTAAATAAACATCTTAACAGCATTAACTCTACCGATCAAAGACAAGGACAGTGGGGACCATTTAGTAAACAGTTGTTTAACATGATCAATTAAAGAAAAAAAATTAACTTTAAATATATCCTTATACTTCTTAGTAATTTTAACCCCCAAATAAGCAAAATAATCAGTAGCCAATCTAAATGGTGATTGTCTATAAATAGAGATTTGCATATTTAATAGAAAAAGCAAACTATTATCAAGATTCAATTTATACTCAGAAAAACTACTAAACTGGGCAAGTAGTCATTACTGCAGGAATGGATTTCTCTGGGTTAGAATTATGCAATAACAGGTCATCTGCATATAATGATATTTTATGCATCTCATTCCCACGAATAATGCCAAATACACCATGTTATGTGAATCACGAACAGCAACTGCCAAGGGCTCCAGGGCAAAATCAAAGAACAAAGGTCTGAAAGGACAGACTTGTCTCGTACCTCGAAAAAGACTCAAAAAACGGGATCTCTGGTAAATACCGCAATTTACCGTAAATTACTGGTAAATACCGCAACCCAGGATGTATGATATAACCATTGAATCTAAGATATAAACTTTGAACTAAAATTGAATTTCTCAAGTATAGTAAATAAATAATCCCATTCAAGTCTATCAAACGCCTTCTCGGCATCAAGCAAAATACCACATTCCAAAGTATTATAAGAAGTGTATACAATGTTCATTAACCTCCTAACGTTAAAATGTGAAGAACAATTTTGAAGAAATCATATCTGATCCTGAGAAATAATTTGAGGCAGACCTTCTCTAATCTCATTGCTAATATTTTGGAAAAGATTTTAGAATCCATATTCAACAAAGATACAGGCCTATATGATGTACATTCAGTGGGATCTTTATCTTTTTTAGGAGTTAAGGAAATAGATGCTTCATAAAAGGATTGTGGTAATTTACCTACTAATAAAGCATGTTAAAAAATTTACATTACCAGGGAGAGAGTAAATCTGAAAAGGTTTTTAAAAATTCAGTTACTTAACCATCTAGACAGGGTGCTTTACCTGAGTTTATCAAAATAATTGCCTTCTTTATTTCCTCTTCAGTATTGGGTGCATCTAATACCAAACGTTCATCAACTGGTAATTCTGGAAAATTTAGTTTATTAAAAATTAGCGGTATAGCAGGACAGGCAGCACATCGGGAAAAGAATAAAGTGTTTCAGGCTGAGACTCTTCATCAATACTCCTGTTTGTCTTGTCTGTAGAGCCTGGCTGTTCTTTCTATCTGGTCAGACAATTGAAGTTAAAATTCAGGGCAGAGGGAAGTTTTGCATGTGTAAAGTTGTTAGGTTTAAGTGAGATTTAAATCCAGACAGGTGATGTCAGTCTACTCCATGTTAAGTAAATTTAACCCAATTATGAAGATGTTCTCTGATCCAGTGTTTGGCAGGCAGGGATGTCTGATGCCTGAGAAGAGAACAACTGATGTGTTATGGAAATTCCGTTTAGTTTTATCATTCTGATGGACTTGGTGGAATTCACTCTCTGTGTGCTGGTTACATTCACGTTGGGAAAACAGGTTAGGTTCTAGACCACAAGTTAGCCTTCTGAAATATCAAATCAGCACACTAGACCTTCTGATATCTCTTACCTCATAAATGAAAATAAAACTAAATGCAGATGTTAGACATTTCTGTTTCAATATTTTTATTAACTTTCCAATTAACAAACATATCAATATTGGTACTGATACATAGAGATCAGGAAACATTAATAACTGTTAACATATAAAAACACAAATTCCAAGCAGCAAATGGAGTCTAACCTCTCAAAATCTTAGTAATTAACTATGAAAACGGTCATTGTAAAAGGAAAAAAAGATTTAAAAAAAAGAAACCCCCCCAAAGTAAAAAAACCTAAACCAAAAAAAAAATGATTAGGCTGCCATATTTCGTCTGTTAACATTATAATTTGTCATTAAGTACGCTCCTCTGTACATAAAATATAGCTGAAAAGAGGATACAGAAAGTGTCAACTTACATCATATGAAAATGTTGAATAAATGACTTGCAACTTTCTTCAAGTTTAACAGAGGGTCCATAGTACTGCTCCTAATTTTTTTCTAAACTTAGACATGCTATCATTTGGGAAAACCATTGAAATGTGGTAAGTTGGTTGGAATCTTCCCATTTAAATAAAATGGATCTTCTGGCTATTAATGTCACAAAAACAATTAAACGACAAGCTGGTGAGGATAAATGACCAGATTATTTCACTGGTAGTCCAAGGATTGCAGTAATAGGATGAGGTTGTAAATCAACACGCAGATCTACTGAAATACAATCAATAATGTTTTTCTAATATTTTCTTAACAGAGGACATATGTGTCAAAGAAGCTACTTCAGAATTACATCTATCACAAACAGGGTTTATATGATGGTGGAAACGTGCTAACTTATCCTTGGACATATCAGCCCTATGAACCACCTTAAATTGTGTCAAAGCATGTCTGGCACACATTGAAGAAGTATTCACTGGTTTAAGAATTTTCTCCCATCTCTCTGTAGATAAAGATATTTGAAGTTCTCTTTCTCACTCATTCATAATTTTATCAGAAATACCTGGATGTTTTTTCGTAATCAGATCTTAAATAATTGCTGTTAAACTCTTCTGAAAGGGGTTTAAACCTAAAACCTTTTCTGCAACTTCAATTGGATATGATATTATTGGATTATGGTAGGTAAAGTGGCATTCAGAAAGTTTCTAATCTGTAAATATCAGAAAAAATGTGATCTTGGCTAATCATATTTATTAGACAACTGTTCAAAAGACATAAAATAATCATCCATAAATATATCACAAAATCCTGTTACAGCAAAAAAGCTTGATCAATTCTAGAAGGTTGGAAAAAATTTAGATATAATAGAGCTTGACAAGATTAATTTATTCAATCCAAATAGTTACGAAATTGAAACCATATTCGTATTTATGTTTAACTATTGGATTTATCATTTGTTTATTTAGTTTACTAAATACAATGGGAAGCACAGCTCCTAAAATAGAAGCCAATAAAAGCCCCTGTACAGACTCCCGCTCTAGGTTCATCAATCGTGGGGATTGAGATTCATTCAACTGTTGTGTCCAAAATGTTAAATATCGAATATTAATTCCCCAATAATAAAATGTAAGATTCAGCAAAGCCAAACTGCCTTCATTTTTTGATTTCTGTCAATAATTCTTACTTAACCTGGGATTTCTATATTGCCATATATATGAAGAAACTTTAGAATCAATAGTATCAAAAAAAGATTTAGGAATAAAAATTGATACTGCCTGAAATAGATACAGATATTTAGGTTAAATAAACATCTTAACAGCATTAACTCTACCGATCAAAGACAAGGACAGTGGGGACCATTTAGTAAACAGTTGTTTAACATGATCAATTAAAGAAAAAAAATTAACTTTAAATATATCCTTATACTTCTTAGTAATTTTAACCCCCAAATAAGCAAAATAATCAGTAGCCAATCTAAATGGTGATTGTCTATAAATAGAGATTTGCATATTTAATAGAAAAAGCAAACTATTATCAAGATTCAATTTATACTCAGAAAAACTACTAAACTGGGCAAGTAGTCATTACTGCAGGAATGGATTTCTCTGGGTTAGAATTATGCAATAACAGGTCATCTGCATATAATGATATTTTATGCATCTCATTCCCACGAATAATGCCAAATACACCATGTTATGTGAATCACGAACAGCAACTGCCAAGGGCTCCAGGGCAAAATCAAAGAACAAAGGTCTGAAAGGACAGACTTGTCTCGTACCTCGAAAAAGACTCAAAAAACGGGATCTCTGGTAAATACCGCAATTTACCGTAAATTACTGGTAAATACCGCAACCCAGGATGTATGATATAACCATTGAATCTAAGATATAAACTTTGAACTAAAATTGAATTTCTCAAGTATAGTAAATAAATAATCCCATTCAAGTCTATCAAACGCCTTCTCGGCATCAAGCAAAATACCACATTCCAAAGTATTATAAGAAGTGTATACAATGTTCATTAACCTCCTAACGTTAAAATGTGAAGAACAATTTTGAAGAAATCATATCTGATCCTGAGAAATAATTTGAGGCAGACCTTCTCTAATCTCATTGCTAATATTTTGGAAAAGATTTTAGAATCCATATTCAACAAAGATACAGGCCTATATGATGTACATTCAGTGGGATCTTTATCTTTTTTAGGAGTTAAGGAAATAGATGCTTCATAAAAGGATTGTGGTAATTTACCTACTAATAAAGCATGTTAAAAAATTTACATTACCAGGGAGAGAGTAAATCTGAAAAGGTTTTTAAAAATTCAGTTACTTAACCATCTAGACAGGGTGCTTTACCTGAGTTTATCAAAATAATTGCCTTCTTTATTTCCTCTTCAGTATTGGGTGCATCTAATACCAAACGTTCATCAACTGGTAATTCTGGAAAATTTAGTTTATTAAAAATTAGCGGTATAGCAGGACAGGCAGCACATCGGGAAAAGAATAAAGTGTTTCAGGCTGAGACTCTTCATCAATACTCCTGTTTGTCTTGTCTGTAGAGCCTGGCTGTTCTTTCTATCTGGTCAGACAATTGAAGTTAAAATTCAGGGCAGAGGGAAGTTTTGCATGTGTAAAGTTGTTAGGTTTAAGTGAGATTTAAATCCAGACAGGTGATGTCAGTCTACTCCATGTTAAGTAAATTTAACCCAATTATGAAGATGTTCTCTGATCCAGTGTTTGGCAGGCAGGGATGTCTGATGCCTGAGAAGAGAACAACTGATGTGTTATGGAAATTCCGTTTAGTTTTATCATTCTGATGGACTTGGTGGAATTCACTCTCTGTGTGCTGGTTACATTCACGTTGGGAAAACAGGTTAGGTTCTAGACCACAAGTTAGCCTTCTGAAATATCAAATCAGCACACTAGACCTTCTGATATCTCTTACCTCATAAATGAAAATAAAACTAAATGCAGATGTTAGACATTTCTGTTTCAATATTTTTATTAACTTTCCAATTAACAAACATATCAATATTGGTACTGATACATAGAGATCAGGAAACATTAATAACTGTTAACATATAAAAACACAAATTCCAAGCAGCAAATGGAGTCTAACCTCTCAAAATCTTAGTAATTAACTATGAAAACGGTCATTGTAAAAGGAAAAAAAGATTTAAAAAAAAGAAACCCCCCCAAAGTAAAAAAACCTAAACCAAAAAAAAAATGATTAGGCTGCCATATTTCGTCTGTTAACATTATAATTTGTCATTAAGTACGCTCCTCTGTACATAAAATATAGCTGAAAAGAGGATACAGAAAGTGTCAACTTACATCATATGAAAATGTTGAATAAATGACTTGCAACTTTCTTCAAGTTTAACAGAGGGTCCATAGTACTGCTCCTAATTTTTTTCTAAACTTAGACATGCTATCATTTGGGAAAACCATTGAAATGTGGTAAGTTGGTTGGAATCTTCCCATTTAAATAAAATGGATCTTCTGGCTATTAATGTCACAAAAACAATTAAACGACAAGCTGGTGAGGATAAATGACCAGATTATTTCACTGGTAGTCCAAGGATTGCAGTAATAGGATGAGGTTGTAAATCAACACGCAGATCTACTGAAATACAATCAATAATGTTTTTCTAATATTTTCTTAACAGAGGACATATGTGTCAAAGAAGCTACTTCAGAATTACATCTATCACAAACAGGGTTTATATGATGGTGGAAACGTGCTAACTTATCCTTGGACATATCAGCCCTATGAACCACCTTAAATTGTGTCAAAGCATGTCTGGCACACATTGAAGAAGTATTCACTGGTTTAAGAATTTTCTCCCATCTCTCTGTAGATAAAGATATTTGAAGTTCTCTTTCTCACTCATTCATAATTTTATCAGAAATACCTGGATGTTTTTTCGTAATCAGATCTTAAATAATTGCTGTTAAACTCTTCTGAAAGGGGTTTAAACTTAAAACATTTTCTGTAACTTCGATTGGATATGATATCGGAAAGGTAGGTAAAGTGGCATTCAGAAAGTTTCTAATCTGTAAGTAGTAGAAAAATTGTGATCTTGTCAAATCATATCTATTAGACTACTGTTCAAAAGACATAAAATAATCATCCATAAATATATCACGAAAACCTGTTATAAGAAAAAAGCTTGAACAATTCTGCAAGGATGGAAAAAATTGAAATATAATAGAGCTTGACAAGATCAATTTATTCAATCCAGATATTTACGAAATTGAAACCATATTCGTATTGTATGTTTAACTATTGGATTTATCATTTGTTTATTCAGTTTACTAAATACAATGGGAAGCCCAGCTCCTAAAATAGAAGCCAATAAAAGCCCCTGTACAGACTCCCGCTCTAGGTTCATCAATCGTGGGGATTGAGATTCATTCAAGTGTTGTGTCCAAAATGTTAAATATCGAATATTAATTCCCCAATAATAAAATGTAAGATTCAGCAAAGCCAAACTGCCTTCATTTTTTGATTTCTGTCAATAGTTCTTACTTAACCTGGGATTTCTATGTTGCCATATATATGAAGAAATTTTAGAATCAATAGTATCAAAAAAAGATTTAGGAATAAAAATTGATACTGCCTGAAATAGATACAGATATTTAGGTTAAATAAACATCTTAATAGCATTAACTCTACCGATCAAAGACAAGGACAGTGGGAACAATTTAGTAAACAGTTGTTTAACATGATCAATTAAAGAAAAAAAATTAACTTTAAATATATCCTTATACTTCTTAGTAATTTTAATCCCCAAATTAGCAAAATAATCAGTAGCCAATCTAAATGGTGATTGTCTATAAATAGGGATTTGCATATTTAATGGGAAAAGCACACTCTTATCAAGATTCAATTTATACGCAGAAAAACTACGTACTAAACTGGGCAAGTAGAGTTATTACTGCAGGAATGGATTTCTCTGGTTAGAATTATGCAATAACAGGTCATCTGCATATAATGATATTTTATGCGTTCCGTTCCCACTATTAATGCCAAATATATTAGGTGAATGACGAATAGCAATTGCCAAGGGCTCCAGGGCAATATCAAATAATAAAGGACTTAAAGGGCAGCCCTGTCTAGTACCTTGAAAAAGCCTGAAGAAAGGGGATCTCTGATTATTGGTAAATACAGCAGCCAAGGCTCATGATTTTTCATGAATCACTTGATTCCGGCATGGTCCCAGAAGACTGGAAGATTACAAATATCTCTCCACTCTTTAAGAAGGGAGGAAGGCAATAGAAAGGAAATCATAGGCTAGTTAGCTTAACTTCAGTGGCTGGGAAAGTTTTGCAGTCTATTATTAAGGATGAGGTTGTGGGGTACCTGGAGACTAATGTTAAAATAAGTCCAAGTTAGCATGGTTTCTGTGAAGGGAAATCCTGCTTAAGAAATCTGTTAGAATTCTTCAATGAAGTAGCAAGCAGGGTGGACAAAGGAGAGGCAGTGGATGTCATTTACTTGTATTTGTAGAAGGAGTTTGATAAAGTGCCAAACATGAGGCTACTTAATAAGATAAAATCCTATGGTATTACAGGAATGATACTGTCAAAGATAGAGGAATGGCTGACAGGCAGGAGGCAGGAGGTACCAAGTGGGAATAAAGGGGACCTTTTCTTGTTGCCTGCCAATGACTAGTGGTGTTCCTCAGGGGTCAATATTGCAACCGCTATTTCTCACATTATTTGCCAATGATTTGGATAATGGAATTGATGGCTTTGTGGTAAAGCTTGCGGATGATACCAAGATAGGTGGAGGGGTAGGTAGTGCTGAGGAAGCAATGCATTTGCAGCAGGACTTAGACAAGACGGACTAATGGGCAAAAAGGTGGCAGATGGAATACAATGTTGGGAAATGCATGATAATGCATTTTGGTAAAAAGAACAATAGTGTGGAATTTTATCTAAATGGGGAGAAGGTTCAAACATCAGAGGTGCAGAGGGACTTGGGAGTCCTGGTGCAAGACTCCTAGAGGTTAATTTACAGGTTGAGTCTGTGGTAAAGAAGGCAAATGCAATGGTGGCATTTATTTGAAGGAGAATAGAATATAAAAGCAAGGAGATAATGCTGAGCCTTTATAAGACACTGGTCAGGCTGCACTTGGAGTATTGTCAACAGTTATGGAGCCTACATCTGAGAAAAGATGTGTTGTCATTGGAGAGAGTCTGGAGGAGGTTCACAAGGATGATTCCAGGATTGAAGGTGTTAACATATGAGGAGTGTTTGGAGCTTTGGGCCTGAACTCACTGAAAGTTAAAGAATGTGAGGAGACCTCATTGAAACCTACCGAATGTTGAAAGGACTCGTAGGGTGGATGTGGAGAGGATGATTCCTATGGTGTGCCTAAAAACTGAGGGTTGACCTTTTAGAACAGAGGTAAGGAGGAATTCTTTTTAGCCAGAGAGTAATATATCTCTGGAATGCAGGCATCAAAGGATATGGTGAGAAGGCAGGTGTATGGGGTTGAGTGGGATTAGGGATCAGCCATGATGGAATGGCGGAGCAGACTCAATGGGCTGAATGGTCTAATTCTGCTCTAATGTCTTTTGGTCTTATGGAAAAAATGTCTTAGCCTGTCCAACCTCTCCCTATAACTCAGTTCCTTGAGTTCCCAGCAAAATCCTTGTAAATCATTTCTGCACTCTTTTCCAGTTTAGTAAAATCTTCCTTATATCAGGGTGAACAAAATTCAACACAATGCTCTTAACAACACACACACAAAATGCTGCAGGAACTCAGCAGGCCAGGCAGGATCTATGGAAAAGTGTACAGCCTATGTTTTGGGCCAAGAACCTTCAGCAGGATCTTATACTCTTTTCCATAGATACTGCCTGGCTTTCTGACTTCCTCCAGCATTTTGTGTGTGTTGCTTGGATTTCCAGCATCTGCAGATTTTCTCTTGTTTGACAATGCTCTTATTGTGGCTTTATCGGCATCTTGGACAACTGCAACATAACCTCCCAACTTCTACACTCAGTGGTTTGTTTTATGAAGATGCACGTGCCTAAAGCCTTTTTCACCACACTGTCTACCTGTGACTCCACTTTTGGGAAATCATGCACCTGAACTTCTAAGTCCCTCTGTTCTACAACATCCTCCTCATTCCACCAACAAAAAGCAGAATTTCCCAGTGGTCAACCATTTTAATTACAATCCAACATGTCGGTCCATTGCCTCTTCTACTGCCATGATGAAGCCACTCTCAGGTTAGAGGAGCAACACCTCATATTCCACCTGGGCAGTTTCCAACCGAATAGCATGAACATTGATTTCTCCAACTGCCAGTAATTTTCCCCTTCCCCCCTTCTTCATTTACCCACTCTGGATGTCCTCTTGCCTCTTCTCTTTTCCTAATCAGCATATCCCCTTCCCTTGGTCCCCCCCCCCATCTCCTTCCCTTTCTCCCATGATTCACCCTCCTCACCTATCAGATTCCTTCCTGAAGCTGAACAGGCCCTGAGAGACTGCTTCGGTACTACTAACTGGGATGTACTGCAAGGGGGGCTCTGTGGGTGCGTTGAGGAGGTCACTGAATGCACAACGGACTATATTAACTTTTGTGTGGATGCAGTTGTCCCTGTTAGAACTGTTCGCTGCTATCCCAATAATAAGCCCTGGATCACTAGTCACATCAAAGGCCTCCTAAACCAGAAGAAGAGGGCCTTTAAAGATGGTGATCGGTTGGAGCTTAAAAGAGTTCAGAAGGAACTCAGAGTACAGATAAGGGGGGCAAAGGAGCAGTATAGGAGGAAGCTAGAACAAAAGCTGCAGAAAAAAAGCATGAAGGAGGTGTTGGATGGGATGAAGATCATCACCGGATGCGGTGCAAAGCGGGGGGCGAACATAAGTGGAGATGTGGAGAAAGCGAACCAGCTGAACAACTTCTTCAACAGGTTCGACAGCTCAATCTCATCCTCACCGCAGAAATCCACACCAGGCTTACTTCCCTCACAGGAAAATAGCCACTCACAGGAGACCTTGCCCATGCCCAGGATTACGGCTGCACAGGTGGAAGGTCAACTGAGGAAGATCTGTACCAGCAAGGCGGCTGGACCGGATGGAGTTTCCCCACGATTACTGAGGGCCTGTGCAACTGAGCTGGGAGAACCACTACAGCGCATCTTCAACATGAGCCTGGAGCAGAGAAGAGTACCCAGACAGTGGAAAACATCCTGTATTGTCCCGGTACTGAAGAAACCACAAACAAAGGAGTTGAATGACTTCAGACCTGTTGCCTTGACGTCGCACGTGATGAAGACCATGGAGCGGCTGATAATACAGAATCTGAGGCCACAAACCAGGCACGCCCAGGATCCTCTTCAGTTTGCGTATAAGGAGAAGGTGGGAGTGGAGGATGCTATCACGTATTTGCTGCACAAATCACTCTCTCACCTAGAGGGGGTCAGTTGTGCTGTGAGGATTACATTCCTTGACTTCTCTAGTGCCTTTAACACCATCCAGCCCAAGATCTTAAGGCACAAACTAATGGAGATGGGAGTAGACTCTCACATGGTGGATTGGATAGTGGACTACTTGACAGATAGGCCTCAGAATGTGCGGTTGGGAGACTGTAGGTCTGACACAGTGGTCAGCAGCACAGGGGCGCCGCAGGGAACCGTACTCTCTCCGGTCCTGTTCACCCTGTACAAATCAGACTTCCAATATAACTCGGAGTCCTGCCATGTGCAGAAGTTCGCTGATGACACGGCCATAGTGGGGTGTGTCAGGAATGGACAGGAGGAGGAGTATAGGAAACTGATACAGGACTTTGTGATATGGTGCAACTCAAACTACCTGCGTCTCAATATCACCAAGACCAAGGAGATGGTGGTGGACTTTAGGAGATCTAGGCCTCATATGGAGCCAGTGATCATTAATGGAGAATGTGTGGAGCAGGTTAAGACCTACAAGTATCTGGGAGTACAGTTAGACGAGAAGCTAGACTGGACTGCCAACACAGATGCCTTGTGCAGGAAGACACAGAGTCGACTGTACTTCCTAAGAAGGTTGGCGTCATTCAATGTCTGTAGTGAGATGCTGAAGATGTTCTATAGGTCAGTTGTGGAGAGTGCCCTCTTCTTTGTGGTGGCGTGTTGGGGAGGAAGCATTAAGAAGAGGGACGCCTCACGTCTTAATAAGCTGGTAAGGAAGGCGGGCTCTGTCGTGGGCAAAGTACTGGAGAGTTTAACATCGGTAGCTGAGCGAAGGGCGCTGAGTAGGCTACGGTCAATTATGGATAACTCTGAACATCCTCTACATAGCACCATCCAGAGACAGAGAAGCAATTTCAGCGACAGGTTACTATCGATGCAATGCTCCTCAGACAGGATGAAGAGGTCAATACTCCCCAATGCCATCAAGCTTTACAATTCCACCGCCAGGACTTAAGAACTTTTTAAAAGCTATTATTAATGCTTTTTGAGATAGTGATTTAGATGCATATCATATTCTTTACTGAGTTAAGTATTGTATGTAATTAGTTTTGCTACAACAAGTGTATGGGACATTGGAAAAAAGTTGAATTTCCCCATGGGGATGAATAAAGTATCTATCTATCTATCTATCTATCTATCTATCTATCTATCTTCTCCAGCCTTTAACTTTCTTCATCTATCACTTCCCAGCTTCTTAATTTATACCCCCCCACCCACCTGCTTTACCTTTCACCTTCTAGCTTGTACTCCTTCCCATCCCTCAGCTTCTTAATCTGGCTTCTTCACCCTTCCTTTCCTGTCCTGATAAGGGGTGTCAATGCAGAAATATCAATTTTATTCTTTTCCATAGATGCTGCCTGTCCTGTTGAGTTCTTCCAGCATTTTGTGTATGATGCCCTAGAAATGCTGTTTATTTCTATCCTTGTAATAGTCTTGATGAAATTAACTCTCCATATGCTGATTCCACTGATACTTGTTCAATTGGAACAAGTACTTGAACAGGTACACATGCCTTTTCTTCTGTCACCATACTCCTCACTAGACCTTCTGGTATCTCTTATCTCATAAATGAAAATAAAAATGAGATGTTAGAAATCTGAAATTAGAACATTAAGTTCTGGAAGCACTCAAAAGTCCAGGTAGTATATATGGAAAGTGAAAATAGCAAAATACTTCAAGACATAGAGTCCATCAGGCCAACTGATACATCAGTATCTCAAAAGTCTTAAGCAAATCCTAAAAAATTCTGGAAAAAGAAACATTGTTAGTAAAAGTGACATTTCAAATTACTCCTCTATTCTTCCAATCTATTGCCCAAAATACCAATTTCAAATTCCAAAGTAATGATTAATTTCCCAGTTGCCAATTTCCATGGTGCTAGAGGACTCGTTTTATACTCAACCAGATTGTACTTAATAGCTGCTTCACTTAAATAAGGTTAATCTACATTCAAGACTGTTTAATGTCACTTGCAGTACAAAAGCGTAAAGGAGAACAAAATAATTATTACCCTGGATCTGATGCAACACAAATAAAACAATAAGATAAACCTTTTTCCATAGATGCTGTCTGGCCCGCTGAGTTCTTCCTGCATTTTGTGTGTGTTGCTTGGATTTCTAGCATCTGCAGATTTTCTGTTTGTAATAAGATAAAAACACAATAATAAAAAGAATAAATATAAATACACTAGATAGCTGATTCAAATGAATGTACTTAAACTGATGCTATGTAGAGGAGGGTCCATACTTTAGGTAAATCCAACAGAAATGGACGAAGTAGTAGTGGAGGAGGAGTGTGGTGTGATGGGTTGGTGGGTGGAGGTGTTCATCATCTTACTGCTTGGGAAAAGTAATTGTTTTTGAGTCTGGGGTCCTAGCGTGGTTGCTACATAACCTTGTCCCTGATGGGAATTGGATAAACAGTCCGAGAGCAGGGTGGTAGGATCCTTCATGATATTGGTGGCCTTTTTCCTGCAGCTTACTGTATATACTGTCCTTGATGGCGGATAGGTTGGTGCCATGATGAGTTGGGCAGTCCTGATTACCTGTTGTAGAGGCTTCCTGTCTGCTGCAGTGCAGTTTCCGTACCATGCAGTGATGCAGCATCTATAGAAGGGCATGAGTTTCAATGTCCACAGTCAGACAATAGAGGTGCTGTGAGCTGTCTTGGTTGTGTAGGATGTGTTCTAGGACCATGAGAGGTTGTGCAAGATTTACAATCTCAGGAGTTTGAAAATGCTCACAGCTTCCATTGCTGTGTCACTAATGTAAAGAGGGGTGTGAGTGATGCAAATTCTTCTGAAGTTAATACCCATCTCCTTCGTATTAACATCAGAAAATCTGCAGATGCTGCAAGTCCAAGTAACACACACAAAACGCCGCAGGAACTCAGCAGGCTAGGCAACGTCTATGGAAAAGAGTTGATGTTTTGGGCCAAGACCCTTCATCGGGAGTGAGAAAAAGACGAGAAGGACTTTTCATTTTACACTTGTTCATAGATACTGCCTGGCCTTCTGTGTTCCTCCAGCACGGTGTGTGTGTTGCTGTCTCCTTTGCCTTGTGGACATTGAGGGAGAGGCTATTTGCTTGATACCATGTCTCGAGCTCTTCCAGCTCCTTTCTGTGTACCATCTTGCCGACCCTCACCACTTTGAGCCTTTGTAGATAAAAAGACATGTATTCTCTCTGAATCTGAGACTGCTGTTTCAGTATTTCAATTTCCCAATGGCTTTTAGAATATTCTGTTCCCTTCTCTTTCAGCCTCTTTATTTTTATTGTGGATCGTTAGTGCTGCTCACTAACAACTGCATTTGTTTTATAATTATTGGTTTTCATCCTCTAACTGCTCCTGAAGCCTTCCCAATTTACAGCCGAACACCCACACTTTCATCCCCATGCTCGGGTTATTCTACACAATACACATGCCTCATTGGTTTCTCATTAATAAGGTGAAAAAAATTAAACACCTGTTGACACATTTCAGTTCAATCCTGAAGTACAAATCCAACACCATCTCTTTACCTCATCATAGTCATAGTCATAGAATACTACAGCACAGAAAAAGGCCCTTTGGCCCATCTATTCTGTGCCAAACCATTAACCTGCCTACTCCCATTGCCCTGAACCTGGACTACAGCCTTCCGCACCCTTGTCATCCAAAGTGCAACACCTTACAGTTGTCTGCATTAAATTGCATCTGCCATTTTTCAGCCCATTTTACTATCTGGTCCAGATGAAACTGCAAGTTTTCATAGCCCTCCTCGCTGTCCAGTCTGCCCCCAGTCTTGGTGTCATCCACAAAGTTGCTAATCCAGTTGACTACATTATCATCTAGGTCATTGATTTAAATGACAAAATAATTAACCCAGCACCAACCCCTGTGACACTCCACTAATCACAGGCCTCCAATCAGAGAAGTAACTGTGTACTACCACCCTCTGGCTTTTCACACAAAGCTAATGTCTAATACAAATTACTACCTCATCCTGAATGCCAACCAGCTGAACCTTCTTGACCAACCTGCCCTGCGGCACCTCATCGAAAGCCTTGCCAAATTCCACAGCACCCACTGCTTTGTCTTCATCAAATTTCCTGTAACGTCTTTGAAAATCTATACACTCGGTTAGACATGACATACCACACACAATGCTCTATTAACTATCCCTAGCCAGTCTGTCTATTCAAATATTTATATATCCGATCCCTTAGAATACCATCAAGTGCTGTAAATTATACACTACTGATCTCTGGCTCTCCAGCCGATAAATTCCTGATTTTTTCTTAGAGCCTTTCTTAAACAATGTTAGCTATCCTCCAAGCCTCAGGCACTTTACCTGTTGTTAAGGGTATTTTAAATACCTCTTCTAGAATGTCTGCAATTTCTGCACTAGTACCCCACACGGTCCAAGGGAATACTTTGTCAGCCTCTGGGGAGTTATCAATCCTAATTTACCTCAAGACTGCAAACACATCCTCCTCTGTGATATATACACAGTTCATGACTTCAGTGCTGTTTTGCCTCACTTCTACAGCCTATGTTTGTCCCTCAAGTGAATACAGATACAAAAAAATCCATTTGAGATCCACTCAATCTCATTTGGCTTCATGCATTGGTGAACACTCTGATCTTCAAGAGGACCAATTCTGTCCCTTGCTATCCATTTGCTCCTACTATATCTTTGTAACCCTTGGGATTTTCCTTTATCTTGTCAGCTAGAGTAACCTCATGCCCTTTTTAAGCCTTTCTGATTTTTTTAAGTCTTCTCTTGCATTTCTTATACTCCTCTTTTATGCACCACCTTCTTCTTGATCACTTGCTTCTTTTTGCCATTTACACAGCTGTAAATCCAATCCTGATCCATAATGAGTATGTATATCTGCTAACTTCAATTTCATGATTAAGATTCATGACAGACCATGATGGGATGACTGACATTGCTCTATCTCCTACACTTTCCTTTATACTATTCTTACTATACATTGCTCTAACAATTGACCTCCTGAAGTGCAATGCTTTACACTCACACTCAACATCAGCAAAGCAAAAAGCTGATTATTGAATGCTGGAGGAAGAAAACAGATCGATGAGCCAGTCCTCATTGGGGGATCAGAGGTGGAGAAGGTTAGTAAGTATAAATTCCTTGGTGTCATCATTTCAGAGCATCTGTCCTGGGACCAGCACATTAATACCTTTACAAAGAAAGTGCAGCAGTACCTCTAGTTACTTTGAAGTTTTCCCAGATTCAGGATGTCACCTAAAACCTTGGCAAGCTTCTATAGTTGCCCAATGGAGTGTAATCTTACTGTGAACATCAAGGGCAGGTATGGAAACACCAATGACCAAGAATGGAAAAGCCTACACAAAGTGGTGGATACAGCACCGTTCATCAGAAGCAAAACCCTTCATCATTGAGCACATCTATAAGGAGCACTGCCACAAGAAAGCAGCTTCCATTATCGAGGACCCCACCAACCAGGCCATGTTTTCTTCTTGCTGTTGCCATAAGAAAGGAAGTGCAGGAGCCTTAGGTCCTACACATACCAGGTTCAGGAACAGTTATTATCCTTCAACTATCAGACTCCTAAACCAGCAGGAACAACTTCACTCAACACAGAAATTATTACACAAACTATGGACTCATTTTCAAGGACTCTATAGATTAGATTAGATTCAACTTTATTGTCATTGTGCCAAGTATAGATACAAAGTCAATGAAATGCAGTTAGAATCTAAGCAGAAATGCAAAGAATAGTGTTATTTACAAAATAACTGCAAATAAAAAGTAAGTGCTACAGCACACAAATATAAAAGTACTCAGACATTACAATATGGGTGCAATACTGCTTAGTGCTGTGATGTGAGGTTCAGCAGGGTCACAGTCTCAGGGAAGAAGCTCTTCCTGTGCGTGCCGGTGTGGGAGCAGCTCCTGTAGTGCCTACCGGATGGGAGGGAAGAGTAAAAAGTCCATGTTAGGGTGAGATGCATCCTTGATAATGCTTTTCACCCTGCCTAGGCAGTGCTTGTGGTAGATTTTCTCAATGGTGGGCAATTGGGCGCCAAGAAACCGCTGGGCAGTTTTCACCACAGGCTGGAGTGATTTGCGGTCTGATACGGGACAATTGCCATACCACACTGAGATGCAGCTGGTGAGTATGCTCTCAATGGTACAGCAGTAAATGTCCGTCAGTGTCGTGGGACAGAGGTGAGATTTCTTGATGCTCTACAGCAAATAAAGGCGCTGTTGCACCTTTTTGATCGGGATGGAGGAGTTCATGTTCTCAGTATCATTTACTTATATATTTATTTTTATTTGCACAGTTCAATTGCTTTTGCAAATTAATTATTCGTCAGTCCGTGTGTGCAGTTTTTCATTGATTCTGTTTTATTTCTTTGTTCTACTGTGAATGCCTGCAAGAAAATATTTAGATTGTGACCAGTCATAAAGCATTTCCATTAATGACCTCCTTCCTGCCAATTCCATCTTCTGCAGATCTCACCAGTCAATGATGTTTAATAAACCAGTCCATTTAAATATCTCCTGTGGTAACTCAGCGTTCCCCAGAGTTGGAAGAATTAATGACTGCAGGACACAACGTTGTCTTGGCACAAGTGTTGCATAATATATAAGGTGATGTCATTCCTGAGTGTCTATATTCAAAATCACCTTCATTACACAATATAAATAGGTTTGAACTCACTGCTCAAACAGCAGATCCACCTGAAGGTTCAGAGAGTAACTGAGTGCATTAAACAGTGATTGGAGCAGAGCCCAAGATGCTGAGACTCCGTGTAACTCCTTCTGTCCTCCTTATTTTCCAGGTTGCAGGAATAAGAGGAACAGATCTTGTGCAAGAATCGTGCGAGAGCATAATCTGTCATCCAGTCTTGAAAGTCATTGAGCATAATGTAAGTACTATTGGGAATTAACATTGGTAGTTGGTGAGGAAGACTATTAATTTCCTGTTTTAGAGTTGAGGGTCAAAGAGCTATAGAGTATGGAAGCAGCATCTTGTTTACAACTCATCCAGGCCAACAAGATGTTTACCTGAGCTAATCCCTTGGGATTTTTACCTTTTCATTCCATACATTTGTTCAAATGTCTTTGAAGTATTTGTATCTGTTCAAATGTCTTTGAAGTATTGTAATTTTACCTTTATTTCTTTCCCTTGCAACTTGCTCAACATACACTCTATGTAAAAAAAAAAGCAATTCAGATCCTCTTCTATTCTTCCTCTTCTCATCTGTGAGCTCTAGTTTTTGAGTACTCTATGTTGGAAGAAAGATTGACACTATGCCCCTCATGATCTTATGAACCTTTGTCAGGTTGTCCCTCAGCCCCTTATGTACCAAGGAAAAAGCACCAGCCTATCCAATCTCTCCTTTTAGCTGAATCTCCACAGTCCCTGTAATATCTTTATTAACCTTCTCTGCACTCTTTCCAGCTGACACAGTATAAATGGGTGCAGAAGTGTTCACAATATTCCATGTGCGATCTTACTAATATGATATGTTAACTCTTGTCCTGCGTGTCCTGACAACTGAAATCATGTGTGCCAAATGCTTTCTTCACCACACTAACTGTGTCACCATTTACTGGGAGCTATGGAATTGTACCCCTAGATTTCTTTGTTCTATAACATTCTGCAAAGCTCTGTCATTTACTGTGCAAGTCTTCCATGGTTAAATACAACACTACACACTTGTCTAAGTAAAAGTGGTCTTTCGTGAGTCCACCTTCCCAGTTCTACACTAGGTTCTGGTTAAAATTTCTCTGTAGTTTAAATCATGTCACTGACAATCCACTGTTGACATGTTGTTTCATGTTGTGAAACTCAACCATGAAGATCAGAAAGCATCTTGGACTCATTCTGCTGGATGTCTCCACATTCTCACTCCAACCTCCACTAAATATTATCCCAGATGGAATGGAAAGTGAGGAATGTTTCTTAATGACATCTGTATTCTGATCGCACAATTATTTCTTTTTTCAGTCTTAAAAATAATGTCACAACAGAAAATTCAAAAAAGTGAAGATCCAGGAACATTTTCACTCAAGAACAGAAGGAAGTTAGTCTATCCACTAATGTGGAACTGGCCAATATATGAAGCATTAGAACAAACAGGGTAACTATTGCCTGAGGGTAACTGTATGATCGAGAAAGTGGGAAGCAGGTGGGGTAGGAATGGGGGAGACAAGAGGGAAGAAGACTAGTAACAACTGGTGGGGCAGTGTGCACTGAGATCCAATTCAGATGTAAAGTTCCATTGCTTCCTGCACTGGATCCTTACAGGTTTATGCTGCTGTTACTTACATTGTACTGAGAAAATTCCTTCAGATTGCAGATGCACTACTCTTCAGATCTTCCAGGTCAGATCTACCTATTTGTCCTGGACATGTTGTACCATAGACAGAGACAGAGCAAATTCAAATGTACGACTGTAGCCCAGGGTTCATAGAGTAGCAACTCACTAGTCAGTCTGACCATTCTCTACTCAATCCCATGTTTTTGTTTGATGGCTGTCTGGGAGATGAGCTTAGAAACTTCAAACTCATTCACCATTGGAAACTTGCAGCCAAAAAAGGAGCAATTCACCTGGTGTAGAAGGGTGGATAGCATAGAACATAGAACATGGAACAGAACAGCACAGTGCAGGCTCTTCAGCCCATGATATTGTGCTGATATTTTAACCTTAATCAATCAATTAAGATCAATCCAATTCTTGTCTCTCAAATAATACACCATACTTCTCTCAAATGTGTGCCTATCTAAGAATCTCCTAAATGTCCCTAATGAATATCTCTCAACCACCACCTCGGGCAGTGCATTGTATGTACTTACCACTCTGTATGTAAAATTTCTACCTCTGACATCTCCCCTTTACCTTACTCCAATTACCTCCTATTAGCCATTGACACCCTGGGTAAAAGGCATTGCTGTCTTCTCTGTCTATGCCTCTTATCATCTTGTACACATCTATAAAGTTGCCTCTAATCCTCTTTCACTCTAAAGAGAAAAGCCACAGCTTGCTCAGCCTTTCCTCTAATACAGGGAGCATCCTGGTAAACCTTCTCTGCATCCTCTCTAAAGCTCTACATGCTTCCTGTAATGAGGCGAACAGGACTGAACATCATGTTCCAGGTGTGTCTAACTACAGTTTTATAGAGTTGCAATATTACCTGCGGCTCTTGAAATCAACTACTGAAGGTGACCACACTAGGGAACCATGGTGGTGTAGCAGTTAACATGACGCTATTATAGCTCAGAGCATCAGAGTTCAAAGTTCACTTCCCGATGTCCTCTCTAAGGAGTTTGTACGTCCTCATCATGGAATGTATGGGTTTCCGACAGGTGCCCTAGTTTCCTCTCACAGTCCAAAGAAGTACCAGCTAGTAGGTTAATTGGTCATTGTAAATTGTCCTGTGATTAGGCTGGTGTTAAATTGGAATTTGCTCATAGTGATACAGCTCGAAGAGCAGGTAGGGCCTAAACTTTAAGAATGGTTCTTTCCTTCTCTTGACTAAATGTTCCATTTTCTCTCGACGCAACAATGGTTCTTTCACACTGCCATCCTTTCCCTAGCTTAATGGAGCAAGACTATCCAGAACCCCATGCAAGTGTCTTCTAAACAAACTCACCATCAGATATTCCCTGACAATATCTGTTGCCAATTTAATCTTCCTAATTATAGTATCACTAATAACATCATAATTAGCCTTCCCCAAATTAAATACTTTACCATACAATCTGCTTCTATCTCTTCCAAGACTATGTGAATCTTCAGGTAGTTATGGTAACTGTTTCTGAAATGTTTGTCCACCAAGAGATCTGTCAACTGATCAGGTTCATTGTCTAATACTCGATCTAATATGATCTCTCGTCCCCTCACCCTGTCCACACTTGTCAGAAATCCTTATTAGACTCAACTAACAAATCTATCCCATCTAAAATTCTTGCACTAAGGAGGTGCCAATTAAAATGAAGGAAGTTGATGTCAATAATGACAACAATGCTATTTTAGCACCTTTCCAAAATCTACCTACAGACTTGCTCCTCAGTGCCCCTGTTTCTATTGGAGATCGATAGAATACTCCCAAATGACTGATTGCTCCCTTCCTAGTCCTGACTTCCACCCACACTGACTCAGTAGACAATCCATTCACAATGTCTTCCCTTGCTGCAGTTATCAGAAGCTATCCTTGATTAGCAATGCCACTCCCCCACCGCTTTTAACTCCCTTCCTGTCCCTTTTGAAACAGCTAAATCCTGGAACATCTAGCAGTCATTCCTGCACTTATGATAGCCAAGATTCTGTAATGGCCACAACTTCATAGTTTCATATTCTTATCCATGCTCTACGTTCACCACCTTTATTCCTGATATTTTTCACATTGAAGTAAACATATTTTAACCCATCTAACTGACTTCCTATCCTTCCTTACAGTCTCTCTTCAGATTATATTTACCTTTACATCAACTGCTCCATCATCTGACCTACTGCTCAGGCTCCCATTCCCCTGCCAACTTAATGTACACCCTCCCAAAAAGTTCTAGCAAATCCACCTGCAGGGATATTGGTCCCTCTCAAGTTCACATGTAATCCTTCTTTTTAGTATACATCATACCTTCGCCAGAAAAGATCCCAGTGATCTACAAATCTGAAACCCTGCCCTCTGCACCAATTCGTCAGCCACTCACTCAGCATCCATAGCATCCATTCTTACCATCACTGGTGCATAGAACAGGCGGCAATCAAATGTTTTCTACACTTGAAGTCCTGCTTTTCAGTTTCCTTCCAAGCTCCATATATTCTCTCTCCAGGACTTCATCCCTTTTCCTATCTACCTTGTTGGTGCCAATATTTAATTTAAATTCTGGCTGCCCAACCTTCCCTTTAAGAATTCAGTGGACTGAATATAAGGTGTCACTGACCCTGGCATCTGGGAATCTTTCTTGTCTACAGAATCACCTGTCAGTATCCCTAACGATTGAATCCCCTATCATCAGTGCTCTCCTTTTCTCATCCCTTCCCATCAGAGCCACATATCCGGACCATAAGACATAGGAGCAGAAATAGGCCATTTGGCCCATCGAGTCTGCTCTCCCATTCAGTCATGACTGATCCTTTTTTCCCTTCTTCAGCCCTACTCCTTAGCCTTTTCCCTGTAATCTTTGAAGCCATGGCCAACCAAGAACCTATCAATCTCTGCTTAAAATACACCCAATGACCTGGCCTCCACATTAGCCTGTGGTAACAAATTCCATAAATTTATCACCCTCTGGTTAAAGAAATTTCTCCCCATTCCAGTTTTAAATGGATTCCCCTCTCTCTTGAGGCTGTGCTCTCTTGTCCTAGACTCTCCCACCATGAGAAACATCCTTTCCACATCTACTCTGTCTAGGCCTTTCAACATTCAAAAGGTTTCAATGAGATGCCCCCATCTTTCTAAATTTCAGTGAGCACAGATCCAGAACCATCAGACATTCCTCATGATGATCCATTCCCAGAATCATCCTTGTGAACCTCCTCTGATCCCTCACCAAAGCCTGCACAATTTTCTCTGATGAGGAGCCCAAAACCGTTCAGAATACTCAAGTGAGGCCTTGCCAGTGCCTTATAATGCCTCAGCATCACATCCCTGCTCTTATATTCTAAACCTCTTTAAATGAATGCTAACATTACATTTGCCTTCCTCACCACTGTTTCAATCTGCAAGTTAACCATTAGAGTGTTCTGTACATGGACTCCCAAGTTCCTTTGCATCTCAGATTTTTGGATTTTCTCCTGGTATAAAATTAGTCCACACATTTATTTCTACTACAGAAGTGCATGACCATGCATTTTCCAACATTGTATTTCATTTGCCAGTTTCTTGCCCATTCTCCTAATCTGTCTAAGTCCTTCTGCATCCTATCTGTTTCCTCAACACTACCTGCCCCTCCTTCAATCTTCATATCATCTGCAAACTTCTCAACAAAGCCATCTATTTCATCATCTAAGTTATTTATATACAGCATAAAATGAAGTGGTCCCAGCACCAACCCCTGCAGAACACCACTAGTTACTGGCAGCAACCAGAAAACGATCCTTTTATTCCCATCGCTGCCTCTTACCAATCAGCCGATTCGCTAACCATGCCAGAAACTTTCCTGTAATACCATGAGCTTTTAACTTGATAAGTAGCCTCATGTGTGGCACCTTGTCAAAAGCCTCCTGAAAATCCAAATATACAACATTCACTGCCTCCCCTTTAGCTATCCTACCTGTAATCTCCTCGAAGAATTCCACCAGGTTTGTCAGGTAAGATTTTCCCTCAAAGAAACCCTGATGACTTTGTCTTATCTTGTCCTGTGTCACCAAGTACTCCATATTCTCCTCCTTCCCAATGCCAGAGGCCTTGCTGCTGCAGCCTTCTCTGGTCGGTATGCCTCATCAGGCATCCATCACACAGCCTCAACACAGATGCTGCCAATGAACTTTGCCACTGTTTCTGTGACTATCTATTTATTTTCTTTCCCCTAGGGTTATGAAGAAGTGGAAATTCCAACTGCTCATTGGCTTGGTACGTTTGTTGATGGAACGGATATGGAGACTGCAATAAAATTGGGCCTGGAGAGATTTTTCAATTATTCACGCTTTCATAATGATGCTGGTATGTGAGAAGTTTCTTCAATGTTACAGCACAGAACATACCTTTCGTCGTAGTGTGCGACTCATCTGAAAGTCAAAGTCAGATTTATTGTCATATGCAGAGGTCAAATGAAAAACTTAGTTGCAGCAGCATTAATTGCATCTGACAACATAGGTTCAACATAAATTATTTCAAACTTATCCCATAGGGAACAGAGTTAGAATTTTAAAAAAGTACAATGTTTATTAGTACAAAGTACAAGATTGTCAAAGTTGTCTGGTATTGCTAAGCTGAGGCAGCTATTTGGTTTATGCAGGTTGATTCAAGACCAAATGGTCAAAGGTTTCTGCAGGCTTCTGTACGTTCTGTCCAATGGTAGCTCTGAGAAGATGGTATGGCCCAAAGTGTGGAGATCTTTGTTGGTAGATATTCCCTTCTTAAGATAACTCCTCCTGTAGATAGTGCTGTAAAGGGATGTATAGGGATATTATTTCAAACCAGTGAGCAGGCAGGCAGACAAGAGCCATATTTAGTAATACAGTTAGAATTTGGCCAGATGACCCTTCCTGACCATGCCTGGGCAAAGGAGCAAAGTTGGCTCTTTCCACTTTACATCCTGTTGCTCCTTTCTGTAGTGACGTGAGCAGAACTGCACACAGGTGTCTTTTTGAAACAATATTTGTTACTCACACCATTCCAGTTTCAGATTCCGACTCTTCACCGCTGATCGTTGGCTATTGGAACTCTTGAGACCTGAGCTCCTCTTAACGGGCTCATCGGGAGTAAATTCAAGAGTGCAGGAATACTGGCTGAAATTCTAATTGGGGAATTTCTGTGTGTGTGTGTGTGTGTGTGTGTGTGTGTGTGTGTGTGTGTGTGTGTGTGTGTGTGTGTGTGTGTGTGTGTGTGTGTGTGTGTGTGTGTGTGTGTGTGTGTGTGTGTGTGTGTGTGTGTGTGTGTGTGTGTGTGTGTGTGTGTGTGTGTTTGTGAAAGTGAGAGACTGACATTGTGTATTTTAGAAAATTACAATGGATTCCCTCTTAAAAGTAGTCTTAATCTTTTTACAGTCATCAAGAAATTAAGTTGTCCAGAACCTACTAAATACAATGTAAGTTTCGGTTTTTTTTTTTGCTTGACCAGAGTCTCAATACCTCTCATCAGCCAAGATTCCATAAACTTGCCAGGTTTATCATTTACCCTCGTAGGAATATGCTGTTTCTAGATTCCTGATATCACATTCTGTGCTTTTTCCATAGATGCTGCCTGGCCTGCTGAGTTCCTCCAGCATTTTGTGTGTGTTGCTTGGATTTCCAGCATCTGCAGATTCTCTCTTATCTGCAACATGCTGCCCATTTCCCCCAATATTAACCCTGCTTCAGTTTAGGGCCCTAACCTATGGATCCTTTCCATTGCTATCTTAAAACCAACATAATTATATTTACTCGAACTAAAGAGCTCCCTGACTGCCAGTCCAGTAACTTTAACTGTTTTGTTCCTATAAAAGGAAGGTCCAGCATTGCATCTTCTCAAGTAGCACCCTTTGTACTGTATATTGATTCAGAGAACATTCCAAGACATATTTCATAAATTCCACCTCATCCAGGCTCTTAACAATCAGTACCAGGAAAATAAGAATCTCCCACTACTACAATCCTATTATTCCTACTATTATGAGCAATTTATATAAACACTTGGTCCTCAAACCCCCGCTGACCACTGGGGGTCAGTACTTGGAACTACAATGTTGCCATTGCAGAGAATTGACTGTCACAAGCTGCCGGATATTACAGAGTTTAGATGTTTCAAAAGGGACAGGAAGGGAATGGCATTGCTCATGAAGGATAGTATCACAGTTACAGAAATGCGGATGTCATGAAGTGATCATCTACTGAGTAAGTGTGGGTAGAAGCCAGGACCAGGAAGGGAGCAATCACTGTTAGGAGTATTCTGTAGATCAGGGGTGTCAAACTCATTTTAGGTCACGGGCCGGATTGAGCAAAATGCAGATTCATGCGGGCCGGATCAGTCGGACGCGTGCAAACGCAGCTTTCGTTGCCTCCGTTTTTTCAGCCTGCTCTCATGTGTCTCAGTCTCTGCTATAACTACAAAGTGTTTCACTTTACAAATTCCGTTTCTTATGAATAAGACTGCCGAGCAAGACTGCCGAATAAACACTAAAAACCCTGAAAACCTGGTACCTGAATAAACTCAGCATTAGCCATATCATACGCCATAGGCGCTTCGATTACTGGGGCCAGCTTTAATAGTAATTTGATATTATCTCGCGGGCCAAAGATAATTCCACCGCGGGCCGGATTTGGCCCGTGGGCCTTGAGTTTGACATATATGCTGTAGATCCTCCAATAGCAACTGGGACACTGAGGAACATATCAACGGGCAGATTTTGGAAAGGTTAAAAAATAACAGGGTTGGTGAACTTGGGAATACTTGAAGGTGACATGAGAAGGCTTTGGTGAATAAGTGCTTGGAGTTCAAGGAGGTCATTAGTGAATACCTTGCTTCAGCAGAGAGAGAGACCTTGACAAATATGAGGCCAAAGTAGAAAAGGTTAATATGTTGGAACACGTTGAGGTTAGGGAAGAGGAAGTCTTAGAACATTTGAAAAGGAGTAGGATAAATAAATTTCCAGGGCCAGAAGGAATATTCCCCAGGTTACTGTGGAAATTGAGAGAAAAGACTGTTGTGCTGTTGGCAACGATCTTTGAATCCTCACTGACGTTTATAGGAGTAATACTAGAAAATATGAGAATGGGCAATGTTATTCGTTTGTTCAAGAAAGGTAATAGGGATAATCTTGGACATTATAGACCAGTGAATCTTGCATCAGTGGTGGGCAAACTATCAGAGAAGATTCTGAGAAATAGGATTTGGAGAAGCATAGAGAGCAGTGGGTGTGGAACATATGGATTTAAGTAAGGTTTTCAACTAGGTTCCCCATGTCAGGGTCATTCAGAAAAGTTATTCAGGAGGCATAGGATTGAGGGAAACTTGGCTGTATGAATTCAGAATTAGCTTTCTCAGAGAAGACAGAGGGTGGTAGTAGATGGAGCATATTCTGCTGGGTCGTCCATGACTAGTGGTGTTCCGCAAGGAGCTGTTCTGGAACCCCTACTCTTCATGATTTTTATAAATGTCTTCGAAGAAGAAGTGAAAGGGTGGGTTAAAAGTTTGCAGATGACATGAAGCTTGGTGGTGTTGTGGATAGTACAGAAGGTTGTCGTATGTTACATCGGAAACTGGCAGGATGCAGAGCTGGGCTGAGAAGTGGCAGATGGAGTTCAATCTAGATAATTGTGAGGTGATACACTTTGGAAGTAAAACTTGATGGCAGAGTACTAAGGTAATGGTATGATTCTTAGCAGCGTGCAGGAGTGAAGGGATATGGAGGCCAAGTCCATGGATAACCCAAAGTTACTGCATGAGTTGATAGGGTGGCTAAGAAAGGATATGGTGTGTTGGCCTTCATTAATTGGGGATTGATTTTAAGCGCCGCAAGATAATGCTGCAGTTCTATAAAACAACTCTGGTTAAACCACATTTGGAGTAGTGTTCTGTCACCTCATTATAGGAAGGATGTGGAAGGTGAGAAGATTTACCAGGATGCTGCCTGGATAAACAAACATGTCTTATGAGGAAAGGTTGAGTGACCTAGGGCTTTTCTCTTTGGCGTGAAGGACAATAAGAGGAGACTTGGAAGAAGCATATTAAATGATAAGAGGCATAGATAGAATAGATTGCCAGTGCCTTTTTCCCCAGGGTGGCACTGGTTATAATGAGAAGACATACCTTTATGCTGATCGGAAGAAAGTTTGTGGGCGATGTCAGATGTGGGTTCTTTTACACAGAGAGTACTAAGTGCATGGAATGCATTTCCTGGGGAGGTGGTAAAGGCACCATTAACATTTAAGAGACTTAAATGACTCATAGATAGGCACATGGATAAAAGAAAAATGGAAGACTATGTTGGAGGGAAGGGTTAGATTGATCTTGGAGTAGTTAAAAGTTTGGTATTACATCACGAGCCAAAGGGCCTTTACTGTATTGTACATTTCTATGCTCTATATTACAGGCTCATTAGCGACCCAGTTCTCCTTGCTTCTAAATTCTACCCATAATGGGATAATCTCACAGAACCATTATGTCTAAGTACTGGTAATATGTCCTTCCTTATCAAAAAAGCAACATGCCACCGTCTCTTACCTGCACTTCTGTCATGCCTGTAGCATCAATATCCTAGAATATTGAGCTGTTGGTCCTGCCCTTTTCTTAGCCATATTTGCTCTATAGCGGTGATCCAGCACATGAGCGTCATTACAAAGAAGGCACAGCAACACCTTTACTTTCTTAGAAGTTTGTGAAGACTCAGCATGTCATCTAAAACTTTGGCGGACTTCTATTGATGCAGTGAAGAGTATATTGACTGGTTGCATCATGGCCTGGTATGGAAACATTAATGTCCTTCAACAAACACATCCACAAAATGGTGGATACGGCCCAGTCTATCACAGGTAAAGCCCTCCCACCATGAAGCACATCTAGAAGGAGCACTGTCACAGAAATGCAGCACCCGTCATCAAGGATCCCCACTATCCAGGCCATGCTCTCTTCTCACCGTTGCCATAAAGAAGGAGGTTCAAGAGCCTCAGGCCCACACTGCCATGTTCAGCAGCAGTTAGTATATCTCAACCAAGAGGCTCCTGAACCATTTCACTCATCCCAACACTGAACTGAAAAATGTTCTCATAATATTAATTATTATTTGTTTTTTGTTTTGTATTTACACAGTCTGATGTCTTTTTTACATTGTTTGTTTGTCTGCCTCTGTGTGTAATTTTTTTATTGACTCTGTTGTGTTTCTTTGTATCTACTGTGAATGCCCACAAGAAAATGAATCTCAGTATATGGTGGCATATACTGTAGGTACTTTGATAATAAATTTACTTTGAACTTTGAACATCTCATTCCTCAGGGCTAATCTATACTCCAACTTTATCTGTTTTACCAGTTAAACTTTGTGGATTAAAACAAATGCGAGTTAACTGATTAAAACAAATGCAGTTTAACTGATTATTAATTTCTATTTATTTACTGTGCCCTTACCTATCCTTATTACTAAACCTGCTCTTACTGATTACTGCTTTATCCTGTTCAGAGTCCCATACCCTGCCAATCTAATATAAACTCTCATTTGTAGCATAAGGAAATTTTCCTGAAAGGATATTGGTCCCTCTCTGATTCAAGTACTGTTCAATCCAACACTCTTGTACAGGTCTCCTCTACCCCAGAAAAGATCAGAAGACCTCACTACTGCCCCTCCACCAGTTCCTCAGCCAAAAATTCACCTGCCCTATCTTTATATTTCTGTCTTTGCCGGCACATAGCAGCAGGAGTAATCTGGAGATCAGTACCCACAAGGCCCTCCTTCTTAACTCCCTACCTAACTCATTTGGTAGAACCTCATCCATTGTTCTACCCCCATCATTTGAACCAACAGGTACAACAACCTCAGGTTGTTCATCATTCCACTCAAGAATTTTCTGCAGCTGTTTAGAGACATCCTTGACCCTTGAGGCAACCCATCACCTTGCCATCTCTTCTGCAGTCAAAGGACCTCTGTCTGTCTGTCATTGTTTGTCTGCACTCTTTCCCTCTGAGCCTCAGAGCAAGTGACAGTGCCACAGACCTGACTACTGCTGCTAACACCTGAATGAACATCACACTCAACCAGTTACTAAGGGGACTACCACATGGGAATTCTGCAATGACTGTCTATTCACCATACTTTTCCTGGTGGATACCCATCTACCTGAAGCCTGTACCTCAGGTGTAACCACCTCAGTAAAATTCTCATTTGTTAAGTCTTCAGCTTCCCAGATGATCCCAAGTACATCCAAACTCTACTGCAGTTCCTTGACCTAGTTTGTCGGGAGCTGCCTCTGGGTGCAATTCCCATAGACATAGTCATCAGGGAAACTGTGAGCTTCCCTGACTTCGCATAACTTGCAGCAGAAGCATTCCACTGCCCTAACTACCAAAATGGCTACACTGAATCCAGCACTAGGATCAAAACAAAAATAACAACCTTATCTGTTCTTACCTCTGACTCCACACCAAAGTATTTTTAAAGATAAACATAAAACAGAACAGCACAGTACAAGCCTTTCAGTCAATGATGTTGTGCCAATCTTTAACTTACGGCAAAATCAATATTACACTTCCCTCCCACATAATCCTACATTTTTCTTTCATCCATTTGTATATTTAAGAATGTCTTAAATGTCCCTAGTGTATCTGCCACTACCCCTTGCTTAAGGTAAAGAAAACCTTAGGAGATAGTTTGAGACAGAAAAGTTAAAATCAGTATTACAATGGAGTTAAGGGAACTACAATGCACAAGAGATGAGCTGGACAAAATGGATTGGAAGGGGACTCTGGCAGGGATGATGACAGAACAGCAATGGCTGGAGTTTCTGAGAGGAATTCTGATGCCATCAGATAGATTCATCCCAAAGAAGATATATACTAAAGGGTGGAAGAGGCCACCAAGGCTGACAAGGTCAATCAATTACAACATTAAAGCAAAAGAGAGAGCATATTGTATGTCAAAATTAGAGGGAAGCTTTTAAAAACTAAAAAGGCAAATAAGAAAACAATTAGGAGAGAAAAGATTAAATGTGAAGGTAAGCTAGCCAATAATATAAAAGAGGATAGCAAAAGTTTTTTTCATATATATAAAGAACAAAACAGAGGCAGGAGTGGATATGGAACTGCTGGGAAATGACATTGGAGATGTAATAATGCAGAATAAAGAAATGGCAGATGAACAATAAATATTTTGCATCAGTCTTCACTGTGGAAAACACAAGCAATATGCCAGATATTCAGGAGTTTCAGGGGCTAGAAGTGAATTTCTAAGAACAAGGTGTTTGGGAAGCTGAAAGACCTGAAGGTAGATAAGCCACCTGGCCCTGATGGACTATACCCCAGGATTTTGAAAGAGGTAGCTGAAGAGATTGTGAGGCATTAGATGGTTGACAGGTGTATGGAGGGATATGGTCCAGGTGCAGGTCAGTGCAACAAGGCAGAAAAATGGTTCGGCACAGCCAAGAGGGGACAAAAGGCCTGTTTCTGTGCTGTAATGTTCTATGGTTCTATATTTCAAGAATCACTAGGACTGAAAAATTGCAAATGTCACTCCACTCTTTAAGAAAGAAGAAAGGCAAAAAACATGAAATTATAGGCCAGTTAACTTGACTTCAGCGGTTGGGAAGATTTTGGTGTCCAATATTAAGGATGAGGTATTGGGGCACACGGAGACACATGATGAATTAGGCCAAAGTCAGCATGATTTCCATGAGGAGAAATCTTGCCTTGCAGATCTGCTGTAATCCTTTCAGGAAATAACATGCAGGATAGGCAAGGAGAGACGGTGGCTGCTGTTCACTTGAAGTTTCAGAAGGTCTTTGACAAAGAGCCACAAATGGGGCAGCTAAACAAGAGTCCATGATATTACAGGAAAGATAGTAGGTTGGCTGATTGGGAAAGAACAGGAATAAAGAGGGCCTTTTCTATTGGGCTGCCAGTTACTAGTGCTACTCCACAGGGGTCAGTGTGAGGATCGCTTCCTTTCATGTTATATGTCAATGAGTTAGGTGATGAAATCGGTGGCTTTGTGGCCAAATTTGTGGAAAAAACCAAGATAGGTGGAGGGCCAGTTAGTGTTCTGGAAGCAGGAAGTCTGCAGAAGGACAGATAGTTTCAGCGAATGGGCGAAGAAGTGGCAGATGGAATGAAGTGTAGGGATGTGTATGTCTATTCACTTTGGTAGAAGGAATAAAGACGCAGACTATTTTCTAAATGGGGAGTAAATTCATAAATCAGAGGTGCAAAGTGATATGGGAGTCCTCATGCAAGATTCCTTAAAGATTAGTTTGTAAATCAAGTTGGTGATAAGGAAGCTAAATGCAATATTGCCATTCATTTTGAGAGTACTGTAATATGAAAGTAAGGATGTAATGCTAAAGGCTTTAAAGGCATTGGTCAAATTGCACTTGGGAGTATTGTGAGCAATTTTGGGGCCCCTATCTAAGAACGGATGTGCTGGCTTTGGGCAGGATCCAGAGAAGATTCATAAGAATGGCCTTAGAAATGAAACGATTAATGTATGAATCATATTTGATCGCCTTGTGTCTGTACCTGCTGGAGTCCAGAAGAATAGTGGGGGCAGGGAATCTTATTGAACATATCCAATATTGAAAGGCCCAGATAGAGTGGATGAGGAGAGGTTATTTCCTATAGTGGGAGAGGCCAGAAAACAGTGTGTACAGCCTCAGAATAGAAGTACATCTCTTTAGAACAGTGATGAGTAGAACTTCTTTAGCCAGAATGTGGTGAATCAGTGGAATTCATTGCCACAAACAACTGTGAGGACCAAGTGAGTTAAGATGGAGCTTGATAGTTTCTTGATTAGTGGGGGTGCCAGGGTTATGTGGAGAAAGTAGGAGTGTAGAGTTGAGAAGTGAAAGAGATCACCCATAATGGAATGGAGGACAGACATAATGTGCCAAATGGTCTTATGGCCAATTGAGTTGATGGGCCAATATGTGAACTGTATTGCTGTAAGATGCTGTAACTGTAAACTGTTCTTTCTCCACAGGTACAATAGTTCCCATCTCTGCACCTTGGGGAATTAGAGTCCCATTTGAAAATGGTATTATAAAACCTCAATTTTCAATCTTCATTTCATTGCCACTTGAAATCCAAACTCCACCTCTCCCAAAAGATCCGTCAGTTCAATTATTCATTTCTTCTCCATTAAAGATTTATGAGAGGTAAGATTTGTTGTTGTTGACACTGTTGAAGCATTTGTGCATTGTTTTCCTGAGAGCAGTACACTCAGATGTGGTCAGACTGCGGTGAGCAAGCTGGTCACACGGGTAGAGATCTTGACCGGTACTAACAGTGTTAAGAATGATTGGTGCATCTCTCATAACCTACACTTCCATTTCTGAGGCCATGGCTGCTCTCCACACTGACAGCTTCAGGTGGAGCATGGATGTGAGTGACACATGAGATCACCTGACATCATCCTGCAATAAAGATTCTGTAGCTGTTAAATGATGTCCCACTAATCCCTCTCAGATAGTCCTATTAGGTTTGAGGCCCTTATAGTTGCAAACATAACTTGGATTGTTGCTTTTCAGAAATTGTCACATTAACCACAGTGAATAAATCTAGCTAAACACTTTATTTCACCTTCATCTTATCTAAATAAAACATTATTTTATTGACAATCAATAATGCAAGAAACACTGCTTTTAGAGCAAGAGAAAGACTTAAAGTAACAGGTTGGAGACTTTATTAGAACTGAGAAAGTGAGAAAGCAAATTTCAGCAGTAAAGAATGTGGGGGAGGGTGATAAGTGGAAGGAAGGGAATTCCTCTGATGGGGTGGAATGATGTTGACGTTAAAGGGCTGCGAAGTTTCCTTGATTGTGTAATTTGTTGTTAATGTTGTACAGTCTGGGTAATGTTGTATAGTCTGACACACTGGTATCCCCCATAGACCAAAGCTAATTGCCTCAAACCTGCCGACAAGTACAATACTCACATCCTGTTTATAGAGAGTGAATGTCAGTTCAGAAAGATTCAATCAAACCACCCAATCAGTGAACATCAGGCCATGGTCTCCCATACAATCACAGACCTCTTTTCCTCGAGAGATTTTCCTGCCACAACTTCCAACCTTGCAGTGTCCCAACCTTGCAGAGCGCCCTTCCACCTGCTGCCAAAGATCCAGAAGCATAATGTCCGAGATCCACTGCTTCAGTCTTGTCTTACCTCAACTTGCTTCTTCCTACCTTGAGTCCAATTTTTTTCCCCTGGTCTAGTCTCTTCCCACTTGAATCTCTGAAACTTTGGAATACTCTGTTACCTCAGCAGTTTCCAATTTCATGGTTCTATCTGGTTCATCTACACCAGGGATGTACATTCCCTTTACCTCTCCACCCCAAATTAGGAGGTTCTGATCATCCTCCTTTACCTCCTCCAGTTCAACCAGATGCTCAACCAGTTCCCCTCCAACAATACACTCACTGCCCAAACCTGTCTTCACATTCAACAATCTTTCTATCAGCTCTACTCACTGTCTCCAGATCAAATGTTTACCAATCGGCAATCACACACTGCCCAAGCTGTGACTGCTTCGAGAATTTCATTCCTGTTGCAGCCAATTTCCACTCTGCTCTCCCTGTCACATTGTCCATCTCTGACTCCTCCCTTCCTGTTCTGGATCTCGCTGTCTCCATTGCGGGGAATGGGCTAGCCATTGACACCTACTACAAACCACAGACACCAGCAACTGCCCTGTTTATAGTTCTCTAAACCCTGTTGCCTGTAAGGACTCCATTCCATTCTCCCAATCTCCACACCATGCCTTCCTGTCTAATACTGTGGACAGAGCTCTTACCTCATCACATTTTTCAGCACTTGTTCCCGGCTTTCAATGCCTCGGTGCTTTCTTAGACACCTCATAAATACTGTCAGTGAAACTGCTTCCACCAGTCTCTTCGGCAATGTATTGCAGGTTGTAGGTTTTACACTCTCTGAGTAGATAACAACTCCCTCAGATCCCATCTAAGTCTTTTATTCCTTTGCCTATATCTATGTCCTCTAATTTTATCACATCCCCTCAGATCCTCAACACCCCCACCAATAAGTAGAAAATATAGCTGCACTCTATTATATCGATACTCCACGTAATTTTATATACAGATCCTCTTCAAGTTATAGTAGAATTGTTTCTCACCAGAACAGTTCACAAGTTGGAACTATAGCTTTGAACTGAGTTTCCACAAGGCAGAAAGTGCTCGCCGAGATATGTTCTCCCATAGAAAAGGTCAGAAGCAGTATAAATTTCATTTTCCCATTCCTAATAATAAAGCTGATATTACCTAATCTATCTCGAGCCTATCTGCTGGGGAAGACCTATATAAAAAATTATAAGGGATATAGATAGGATAGGCTTCAGGAATTTATTACCTTTGCCAGAGATGAATAAAATTAGAAGGCATACATTTAAGTTAAAGGGTTAGAGATTGCATTGGAATCTGATGTGGAACATTTGAACAGCATGTCTCTAGATGGGATTCACAAAATGGTAGTTTGCTAAAATGTGTTCTTGTTAGTTTTGATGTGGCAAAATTCCATCCAGTGTCAAGAAGGCTCCTTCTACCCTGCATCAGCTGAGAAATCCATCCTGCAGATTTCCCAAATAGGCTGTACATAATTCCAAATTCATTAGTTGAGAAGGATATGTACCCATATGCACCCTTGTCCTCTTCTTGAAGGAAGACAGGCTTACATTTTCCTGCATCTCCTCATAAGTGAAACATCCCCTCACAGGCCCTCTCTACTTTGCAGCCTCTCTAGCAGTATCACATTTTTCCTAGGTGCCGAGGTGTCCACATTCTAATGTATGTTCGTTCCTCCCTTCCACTAGCTCCAACAACATTCTCACGTTCCTTCACAGTTTCTTTCAGCATTTTGAAGGGATTGCCCCATTCTCAACTCACAGGTCTGCTCTCCCATCCCTGCCTACTGCTGCTCATGTCTGACAATTTCCCATGCAACTACAGGAGGTGTAACACTTGTCCTTTCACCTCTTCCCTTCCCATCGTCCAAGGACCCAAACAGCCTTCTGACAAAGGGCAATAATGCACTTGCACTTCTCCCAATCTAGTGTACTACACTTGGTGTTCACAATGTGGCTTCCTCACCACTGCAATAACCAAGCACACACAGGATGCAAACTTTGTGCAACACTTGAGCAAAGGATCCTGTCACAAGTCCTACACCAAGTAACTCCCAACAGAGGGCAGCAGTCATACACAGGAAGGAGGTTTTGAACATTGTACTCTTGGAGTTCATCTGTCTCAGGGGAGGATGATGAGGATGGAGGATGAAAAAGACAGAGAGAGAGAGAGAGAATGAATTCAGCGCCTCCAAATAGGGAGCAATCTCTGATTTTTATTGTCTGGTACTGACTGTGATACAAGCCCAGAATGGGTATTGCAACTTGAGCAAACAGGACAGAGTTCATTAGTAATTTAATGCTTTTTTTTCAATATTTATGCTGAATTAGTCACTTTGTGACTGAGAAGGAAAATGAAGACTATGGAAGACTTGCCAATGAACTCAAGAAGAAACTGGAAAACGACCACCGTTCTTTTGACCACAGTAGTATTTCCATTGGTTGGTTCAACAAAGCTGGACACGTGAAACTGTATTTTGTTGGGAAATGAAACAGAATTGTTCTCTCAGAGGCTCTAATACTTATAGATTTTAAACAGTGAGATGTGCTCAACTCTGTTATCACCTTTAGTAGTTTCCTTCCTGGAATAACATGCATTTCGGAGGCGTAATGAAGTAAAATATCTCAGGGTGATATTATACACATTAGTTTTAGTTCTGCATGTCTTCCATTGTTGGGGATTTCAACAAGCCTTGTGAGCTCTCCTGGCCAGTTGTCAGTTCCTACCTCCCACCCAGATGCCTGCAAGTACAGGGAACTCACACTTCACTCACAATTAACTAGTTGAAAGATAGAAACATAGAAAATCTACTGCACAATACAGGCCCTTCGGCCCACAAAGCTATGCCGGACATGTCCTTACTTTAGAAATTACCTATGGTTACCCATAGCCCTCTATATTTCTAAGCTCCATTTACCAATCCAGGAGTCTCTTAAAAGACCCTTTTGTAGCCGCCTCCACCACTGTTGCCGGCAGCCCATTCCACGCACTCACCACCCTCTGCGTAAAAAAACTTACCCCTGTCATCTCCTCTGTACCTACTTCCAAGCACCTTAAAACTGTGCCCTCTTGTGTTAGCCGTTTCAGCCCTGGGGAAAAGCCTCTGACTATTCACATGATCAATGCCTCTCATCATCAAACAAAGGGTCCAAGTTGAGGCTTTCTTTCCCTTTCATTAATTGTATTTTGCATTCACTGCAAATTACAACTAATTATTCTGATGAATAATTCAGTCATTCTAATGAATTATTCCCACCGAAGGTCCCTACTGATTGTCTAGTGCCCAGTAGTCCTGGTTGTGGAGCTGTGTCTCCATGTCACTCCCTGGATGAAATATGTTGGGGAATCACATGGTCTTCCACCCTCACCTTAACCACACATTCGGCTTTGATACTGACAGATCCAAATGTTCTAGATAGAGGAGGCTGCTGGTCTATTTAATACTGTTAATAATTAACTGCCCTCTGAATTCCAAGTAATTTCCCAGTATCCAGGGACCTACAAGTTGTGCTGAGAAACTACACTGGACAGTAAGAGAGAAACACTTACTCAGCCAATAATAGGAAGTTCCATATTTAAACTTTGCTGGTGAGAAACCTGGGAATCTGAAGAAAGAGCTATCAAGGCAGAAATATTTGTTCAAAGTCTCCACACGGCACAGTTGTATATGGGTGGGTGACTCCTCTGGGTAACAGAATTGATCACTCTGAGAATTTCCCTTTCCTCTTTAAATAATTTGAGTACTTACTGAGACTGAGATTGTTCTGAACACAGATACAGTGACATTCTATCTTCACAATGGGACAGATTCTCTTTGTGTTCACCAAGCAGAAATCAAAAATATGAGAAGAGCTGACTGGAAATGGGAAGTGCTGGGTGCACAGAGCACTGAGGTTGTGCTGGATGATATCCTGGGCGTGTCAAATGCGGGACTATAGGTGCACTCAGAGCTGGTTCCAGGTTGAAATATAAAATTGTAAGTTAACGCTTAAACTGTAGAGACTGTATTTAAACCATTTATAAACTATCATAGTTGTTACCACTTCATCTTCCTCATTCACTTTACTGTCCGTTGAAATATAATGGAATAGAATGTGTGAAACACTGGGTGCTGCAGATCAACTCATTTAGGGGAGACGCCTGTTCATGGACAATTGCTGCTGTTAACAGGACAACTGCTTTCAGATGTCCTTAGGAAGCTAATAATCAATTGTTTTTAGAGTCTTAGTGTTTTGCTTTGCATCTTGCTGGGAATGTGTTCTCACTGTGAAATAAAGAGGTAATGCATCACAACACTTGGTCTCCATTTCAATTCTTACTCAGAAACAGAACTGGTCATTGGTAACATCATTAGATCACAGTTAGCAGCTGGCAGTGCAGGGAAGAGACATGATATGAAACACAATTGAGGAGATAAATAATAATGTTAGCCTCTACTGCATGACTGGTGTACAAATGTCAGTAAATCTCTCTGGTTTTGTACACAGCTTAGTGAGATCATACCTCAAATACTGTGACTGAAAACAGAAAAAAAGTATTGTTTTCATGAAAGATCTACAGAAAATAATGGAGATGCTGAAATACCAAATGCACGTTCCAAATTGGCAGTGGCCTGATGAGAAAGGAGGACCTTCTGTTGGAGAATGAGGCCGTCCAAGTGACAGGAGTGTCAGTGGGGATCACTTTCAGACCAGTAACCATAATTCTATTAGTTTTTAAATCCTCATAAGGACGAATGTAGTATTCTACAGTGTATGTGGAACTACTAGGGACAGGTGAGGTCTTAAGGTAATTGTTCATACCTGTATTTTCTGTGGAAAAGGACACAGAAGCTAAGGAATTAAGGGATATGAATAGGATGTCTTGGAACTTATCTACATTACAAAAAAGTAGATGCTGGTGATCTTAAAGCACATTAAGATGGGCAAATTCATGGGGCTTATGAAAGCATATCTTAAGATCATAAAAGTTCAGAGTGGTTCACTAGTCCTAGATTGGGGCAAGGTAAATTTGAAGGCATTAGATATGGACTTGCAAAGGTTGACTAGCAGAGACTGTTTGCAGGGACAGCTAGCAGGTGGAAGGCTTTTAAAAGTGAAATATGAAAACTTCAAGACAGCATGAGGACCTATTGGAGAGAAATGCAAATTTGGCAAAGAGCCCCAGTTGATACTAAGGCTCTTGTCAGGAATAAAAGAATATGACACATATAGGCAGCTATATAGGGTCGAGTGAAGGCGTTGAGAAATACAAGAGATTGATGACTTCCCTAATGAGGAATATCAGTAGGGCTTAAAGAGATCATGAGGTAGATCTGGCAGTTAACATAAAGAAGAATCCTAAGAGTTTCCATAAGAAAACTAAATGCCAAAGAGTAACTAGTGGGAGAATAGGTCATCATAAGGTCAATACGGTTATCTATATGTGGAGCCACCAAGGATGGGTGAGATCTTAATTTAATAATTCTTACCTGTATTTACCATGAAAAATTGCATGGAGGGGGTTCTGGTGATGTCATTGTCGAGAATGGCAACTTAAGTCACTAGTTCCTCCAGAAAAATGCATATTAAGCCCCATTAACCCATCAAATATAGTATTTTTCAGAAGTATTTGAAATGATAAGGGGGCAAGAATGGGGAAAAAGAATGGAAATAAAAACAGAGACACTGCTGAGCCTGTGGCCGAGAGGAGTGCAGCGAGCAGCTCTCCTACCTGACCGCGTGCTAGTGAGGCGGACGCCGGGCCTCGTTCAGGCGAAGCGGTGAATATGATCGAAATTTTGAAAGATATAAGGGAGTTCCAAAAAGATATAAAACAGCAGCTACATGATATTAAGTCAGAGCTCGCCAACATCAATCAAAAAATAGCGGTGGCAGAGACTCGAATTGAGGAGGTGGAAGATCGTGTTCAAAATGTGAAACAGATACTGAGTGAGACGATAAAAATATTAAATCAACAAGAAGGTAAACTGCTTGATCTGGAGGGACGATCACGCCGGAAAAATATCAGAATATACAACGTTCCTGAAGGAGTGGAGGGCTTGTCTATGACGGAGTTTGTCGGAAAGTTGCTGCGGGACGCGTTGGAGCTTCCCTCGACTATCGAGCTGGAAATTCAGAGAGCGCATCATGCGCCCATCCCGAAGCCTACCCGAGATAGAGCAGATAAGCCACGCTCAATAGTAATTAAATTCCTTTGATACAGTACCAAGGCGGAGATTCTACGAAGGGCCTGGAGTAATAAGAGGGTGTTTTTAGATGATAAATTAATATATTTCGACCAAGATTACCCCCTGCGGTCCTGCAGAAACGTAAAGGATACTCTGAAGTAAAGCGAATACTAAAGCAAGAAAGGATTAGCTTTCAAACTCCGTACCCTGCTAAACTTTGAGTGTTTTATCAAGATGGGATCCAACTATATCAGACAGTGGGGGAGGTGACTACAGACATGAAGGCCAGAGGGTTGCCCGTCAGCGTGATCAAACCGAGGGAAAGCCTGGCAGAGGAATTATCCCGCTCTGCTTGGGAAATAGTGCAAGAATCCAAAAGGCAAGATGTGGGAGGAGGCCGAGAGAAGTATATCAGGAAGAGACTGGGAGTTTTCCAAAGACAGCCTTCACCCCCTCCAGAAGAGACATAAGGTTTGGCTAACTTTAAAAATGTTGAGAAGCTAAAAGGAAGCAAAAGTAAACGGTGATATACCTACCTCGAGAAATACTTATTATAATGTGGATTTTATATTACTTAGTTGTTATTATTTAGTCACTCATTTACTCCTTTTTCCCCACCAAAATGAGAATATATATACGTGTGCAACACACACAAAATGCTGGTGGAACGTAGCAGGTCAGGCAGCATCTATAGGGAGAATCGCTGTCGATGTTTCGGTCCAAGACCCTTCGTCAGGACTAACTGAAAGGAAAGATAGTAAGAGATTTGAAAGTAGGAGGGGGGGGGGGGAAATGCAAAATGATAGAAGACCGGAGGGGGTGGGGTGAAGCTGAGAGCCAGAAAGGTGATTGGCAAAAGGGGTACAGAGCTAGAGAAGGGAAAGGTTCATGGGACGGGAGGCCTAGGGAGAAAGAAAGGGGGAGGGGAGCAGCAGAGGGAGATGGAGAACAGGCAGAGTGCTAGGCAGAGAGAAAAAAAAGGAGGGGGAAAATCTGAATATATCAGGGATGGGGTAAGAAGGGGAGGAGGGGCATTAACGGAAGTTAGAGAAGTCAATGTTCATGCCATCAGGTTGGAGGCTACCCAGCCGGTATATAAGGTGTTCTTCCTCCAACCTGAGTGTGGATTCATCTTGACAGTAGAGGAGGCCATGGATAGGTCTTCTCCTATCATTTCGCATTTCCCCTCCCCCTCCTACTTTCAAATCTCTTATTATCTTTCCTTTCAGTTAGTCCTGATGAAGGGTCTCAGCCCGAAACGTCAACAGCGCTTCTCCCTATAGATGCTGCCTGGCCTGCTGCGTTCCACCAGCATTTTGTGTGTTGCTTGAATTTCCAGCATCTGCAGATTTCCTCGTGTTTCCCATATATATGAGTGCATGTAATATATATGTATGCATATATATATGTGTGTGGGTGTGTGTGTGTATATATATATATAGGAGGAGTACACAGGGAAATCTTTTCTGTGTAATGGTTCACTGACGTTTATGAATACTGCAATGGGGGTCCTCAACTCAAAAGTAGGAGGGGTTATCCCCCACAGCTAGACATTTCCTCTAGCTCAACGCAGGGTCATCTACCAGAAACCTCAGCCTTGGAATCACACATTCGTTGCCATATTTGTTATTATTTGCGTTTCTTGGTTCTTATTTGTTCAGGGAATAGATCGATTAAGTTTTATTCTGCTAATTTCAATAATACATTGACAGATAAATACAGATGGCCAAGGACAAAGTAAAATTCATTTCTTTTAATGTCAATGAACTATTAAATCTAATCAAACGTAATAGAATTTTATCCAAAATGAAAAAGGAGCAAGCCCATGTAGTATATTTACAGGAAACTCATTTACGTGATAATGAGCATAGAAAACTAAAGAGAATGGGCTTCACTAATTTGTTTTTCTCCTCATATAAATCAGGACATAGGAGAGGAGTTGCTATTCTTATCTCAAGTAAGCTAAATTTTGAAAAAGTATTTGAAATGGGAGACAAAGAGGTCAGATATATTCTGGTAAGGGGGAATATAGACGGAAATTCAGTTACTCTATTGAATATATTTGCACCCCCGGGAAGTGATATTGGTTCCTTTCAGAAAATTACTGATAATATGGTAGCGGAAACAGAAGGTCTCCTGATATGTGGGGGAGACTTAAATTTACAATTACAACCAAACTTAGATTCTTCCAATAGAAAAACCTATGAAACAAAATCCTTACATAAGAAAGTTAATACACTTTTTGAGGATGTTGGTTTAATTGATATATGGAGGGACCTTTACCCCAACAGAAGGGATTACACTCATTATTCTGCTCCCCATTCTGTATATACAAGAATAGACTATTTCATAACATTTGAAAAAGACAAAGACAAAGTAAACACCTGTGGAATTGGGACAATAGATGTAAGTGACCATGCACCTATATACTTATCTGTTGATTTTGACCTACAACTGAAGAATACTATTTGGAAACTAAATTCAAGTCTACTCAATGATCCATACCTTAAGGAACAAATTTAAAAAGAAATTGGTCTCTACTTAGAATTTAATGATAATGGAGAGGGTTCACCTCCCATTTTATGGAATACTCTGAAGGCGGTCTTAAAAGGCAAAATTATAGCCATATCTTTATATAAGAAAAAAATAAGGAATAAAACATTAGAGGAATTACAAAATAGGCTGAAGGAACTAGAGAAAAAAAAACAAATTGAATTTGGCACAGGATACATTAGGGGAAATTTTAAAAATTAGGAATGTAATTAATAGTTTGGCTATGCAAGAAGTCAGGAAAAATTTAATGTTTCTGAAACAGAGACATTATGAAGGTGGATCGAAATCTATGAAAATACTGGCATGGTAACTGGAAAAAAAGATAGCAGAAAATACAATTCATAGAATTAAGGACCCAAGAACGAAAATGATAAAAAAATAAGCTATGTGAAATTCAAGAAGCTTTTGAAGTGTTTTACAAAACTCTATATTCCAAAGTTCCAGGGGGAAGCATAACCCAAATTGACACCTTCTTGAATTCTCTAGAGTTACCCACTTTAAGCTAAGAACAAAATAGAACGATGATTGCTGATCTAACTGAAGTTGAATTAAAAGCTGCAATTTAGCTTAAATTAAGCAAGTCACCAGGATCAGATGGGTATACAGCAGAGTGGTACAAAGAATTTAAAAATGAGTTAATTCCTGTTTTACTCCTTACACTGAACTGGGCTCTAAAAAAGGCACAAATGCCACCCAGTTGGAAGGAAGTGATAATCTCAGCTATACCGAAAGAAGACGAGGATAAAATGCAGGTCATTTAGACCAATATCCGTTCTTCATGTAGATTATAGATTATTTACCTCCATCATGGCCATTAGATTAGAAGAGTTTCTGCCCATACTGATACGTAACAATCAGACAGGTTTTATACGACAACGCCAAACGCAATATACGAAGGACACTTCACATTATGGATCATATACAAAAAAATAAAATCGAAGCAATAGTGATAAGCATGGACACTGAAAAGGCATTTGATTCGGTTAATTGGAATTTTCTTTCCAGAGTTTTACATAGATTTGTTTATTTATCAATGGATATTTACCAAATAGTCTTATCCTAGAAAGGGGCACGAGACAGGGTTGTGCATGGTCACTGCTACTCTTCGTGTTATATCTGGAACGATTAGCTCAATACATCAGACAAAATGAAGATATCATATTACTATAGGCCACCAAGAGAAATTGAAGGAAGATATCCCTGGGCATGGCAAACATAGTCTTTCAAATATATGGGCATCATTATGCCAAAAGATTTGGCAAAATTATCAGAATGTAATTATCAGCCTTTATATAAAAAATTAAGGAAGATATGACAAGATGGAACCTGATTCCTTTTCTCGGTCTCAGTTCAAGGATTGAGTCTATTAAAATGAATATACTGCCCAGACTGTTATATTTCTTTCAGACCCTACCAATAGAGATTAATCAAAATCAATTCAATGAATGGAACATGATGCTATGAAGGTATATTTGGCAGGGTAAAAGGCCTAGAGTTCATCTCAAAACTTTGCAATTAGCAAAGGAAAAGGGGGGATGGGGCCTACCTTCGCTTAGAGATTATTATTTTGCAGCACAGTTGAGAGCTGTGATATGTTGGTGTAACCCATCATATGATGCTCAATAGAAAAACAATGAGGAGCGGGTACTTCCCATCCCCATACAAGCAATTTTGGCTGATAACAACCTGCAAAGGTACATAAATACTATTGATAACTCATGGGTGAAATTGACTCATAAAATATGGAAGACTACTATAAAAGAATATAATCTAGAGGGAGATATTGCAATTCATAAATGGTGTGCATATGACCTGGATTTTACACCAAATAAATTGGATGCTAGGTTTAAGGACTGGTCAGCTAAAGGAATAACAGTTCTTTGCAACATAATGAAAGAAGGAACACTGGTCAGTTTTGAAATGCTTAAGGAGAAACACTTATTAGAAAAACAAGATTTTTATCGGTATTTACAGATGCGACAGTATGTTAATAAGACGCTTAAAAATGTAACCAAGGCAAGCACCTGCTTGATAGAGCTATTTAGAAAAGCATATAATTCAGATAATAGTAGTAGAATCATTTCAAGCATGTATAAGGGGTTGTCAAATCTTAAAACACATTCGACTTCATACATTAAAACAAAATGGGAGAAGGAAGGAGGGATAATTATATCTGAGGAAGAATGGACAATAATATGGAGGTATCAATGGAAGTGCACCAGTTCACAGAAATGGAAGAAGTTTGGATGGAAAAACTTGATAAGATATTTTATTACACCCTCTCAGAAATCCCATTATGATAGTAACCTCCCTGTTTGCTGGAGAAATTGTGGAAATCAAAATACAAATCATTATCATATGTTTTGGGACTGCCCTGTTATCAAAGACTATTGGAGGGGGATTCACAATGCCCTACAAGACATCTTTAAATGTGAAATAACCTTAGAGAGTAAGACCATATATTTTGGATATATACCTCAAGAATGGTTGAAAAGAGATAAATATTTAATGAATATACTGTTGGTGGCTGGTAAAAAGACTCTTCCTAGGAAATGGAAGCCCAACTTTAAATGTATGAATGGAAATTACAATGGACATTTACAAAATGGAGAAGATAACAGCATCTGTTAATCATAAGCTAGAACAATTTGATTCATACTGGGGAAAATGGTTTAACTACATAATGCCTCATAGGCCTGATTTTATTCTCACAAATCAATGAATATGTTGTAAAAAAAAAGATCACTCCCTACTTGTACATAGTTTTTTCCTTTTGCTTGTTTTTTCTTTCAACTCTTTTCTATAAGTGTATACCTCAGATAAATACTATGTGAAGATTTGTGACATATATGATTATATGATATATATGTACAATGTCTGAAATACATCTTATGCAAATGTTTGTTTGATGATGAACTTCAATTAAAAAAACAAATTACAAACAAACAGTAAAATTGCATGGAAACCAAGGAATTAAGTGATATGGATAAGGATGCCTTGGAATTTATCCACCTTACAGAAAGCAGGTGCTGGCAATCATAAATTGGAGAATGGGGAAGAAAAGCTTAACAACTAACATTTTCCATTACGGCTTTCCAACTGGCAGGTATGTGGGTGGACAGTCGGTCAATCGGGAGGGGACGAACGGCCGCCGGGATGCTGGAGCGAATTCTCGGGCCCAGACACAGGCAGCTGCTGAAGAACTGGATTCCAACTATCACTACATGGGGAGCTGTGGCTGGTGTACTGCTGGTCTACGCTACAGATTGGAGAGTTGTAGTTAGCCGTATCCCATACATAAAAGGAAAATTCAAGAGTGATTGAAGATTATTGACGGATTTAAGGGAATAATCTGACCAAGTCCGATCGTGTGCAGTTTTGGTCACCAAATTACAGGAAGGATATTAATAAGATTGAAAGAGTGCAGAGAAGGTTTACGAGGATGTTGCCAGCTCTTGAGAAACTGAGTTACAGAAAAAGGTTGAATACGTTAGGACTCTATTCCTTGGAATGTAGAAGAATGAGGGGAGATTTGATAGAGGTGTATAAAATTATGACGGGTATAGATAAAGTGAATGCAAGCAGGCTTTTTCCGCTGAGGCTAGGGAAGAAAAAAACCAGAGGACATGGATTAAGGGCGAAGGGGGAAAGGTTTAAAGCGAACATTGGTGGGAGGGAACTTCTTCACACAGAGAGTGGTGGGAGTGTGGAATGAGCTGCCAGATGAAGTGGTAAGTGCAGGCTCACTTTTAACATTTAAGAAAAACTTGGACAGGTACATGGATGAGAGGTGTATGGAGGGATATGGACCAGGTGCAGGTCAGTGGGACTAGGCAGAAAAATGGTTCGGCACAGCCAGAGAGGGCCAAAAGGCCTGTTTCTCTGCTGTAATGTTCTATGGTTCTACTGGAGTTAGTGTCACTGGATGATAAGAAAATAAAACTTAGGATCCAAATTAGAACATTCAAGGTATCGCTTCCGTTACATCATAGTTCATTTATTTTCTCAGCACCATTATCCTACCCTATCCCTGTAACTTTTGACACCCTTACTAATCAAGAACCTATCTATCACTACTTTAAATATACCCAATGAATTGGCTTCCACAGCTGCCTGTGGCAATGAATTTCCCATCCCCCCTCTGGCTAAAGAAACTCGGCCTCATCTCAGTTTTAAAGGGATGTCTTTATACTCTGAGGTTGTGCCCTCTGATGCTAGACTCTCACACTATTAGAAATATCCTCTCCAGATCCTTTCTACCCAGGCTTTTCAATATTCAGAAGGTTTCAATGGGATACCTCCTCCTTCTTCTAAAGGTCAACGAGTACAGGCCCAGAGCCATCAAACGTTCTTCAGACAACTCTTTCAATCTGGGGATCCTTCTCGTAAACTTCATCTGGATTATCTCCAATGTCAACACACCCTTTTCTAGATATAGGGGTAAATCTGCTCACAGTACTCCAAATGCAGTCAGACCAATGCCCGATAAAACCTTGGAATTACATCCTAGTTTTTATATTCTAGTCCTCTGGAAATGAACACAAATATTCCTTTTGCATTCCTTCCTACCAACTCAACCTGCAAGTTAACCCTTGCAGGATCCTGTGCCAGGCTCCCGAGTCCATTTGTTCCCTGTTTAGAAAATAGTCTACAACTTTATTCCATCTACCAATGTGCATGAGCATACATTTCTCTGCACTGTATTCTAACTGCCAGTTCTTTGCCTATTATCCTCATCTGTCCAAGTTCTTCTGCAAACTCCGAGCTTCCTTAACACCACCTGCCCTTCCAACTATCTTTATTTCACCTACAAACTAGGCCACAAAACCAATAATTCCATCATCCAGATTATTAACATGCAATAAGAAAACGTGTGGATCCAATACCAACTCCTAGCAAGCACCACTGGTCACTGGCAGCCAACCAGAAAAGGCCCACTTTATTCCAGACGTACAAAAAAGCTGGATAAACTCAGCAGGTCGGGCAGCATCCGTTGGAAGAAGCAATCAACGATTCGGGTTGAGACCCTTCATCAGTTTGTGCTGCCCGACCTGCTGAGTTCATCCAGCTTTTGTACGTCTTGATTTGACCACAGCATCTGCAGTGTACTTTGTGTTTCCCACTTTATTCCCACTCTTTACCTCCTGCCAGTCAGTCAATCTTCTGTCCGTGCTGGAGTCTTTCCTGTAATACCACGGGCCTTTTTTCTTGTTCAGCAGCCTCATGTGTAGCACCTTGTCAAAGGCTTCTGAAAATCAAAGTAAATGACATCTACTGACTCTCCCTGGTCAGGCATGCTCTTTCTTCAAAGAAAGGGTTTTCCCTTCCTCCACCATCAACACTGCCCACAACTGCATCTCTTCCATTTTGTGCAAGTCTACCCTCACCCCATCCTCTTGTCCTCACCTACCACCCCACCAGGGATAGTGTTCCTCTTGTCCTCACCTACCACCCCACCAGGGATAGAGTTCCTCTTGTCCTCACCTACCACCCCACCAGGGATAGTGTTCCTCTTGTCCTCACCTACCACCCCACTAGCCTCCGTGTCCAGCACATTATTCTCTATAACTTCCACAATCTCCACAGAATCCCACCACCAAGCATATCTTTCCCTTTCTCCCACTTTCTGCTCTCCGCAGGGATTGCTCCCTGCACGACTCCCGTGTCCATTTGTCCTTCCCCACTGATCTCCCTCCTGGCACTTATCCTTGCAAGCAGAACAAGTGCTACACACACCCCTACCCATCCTCCCTCACTACAATTCAATATCCTAAACTGTCCTTCCAGGTGAGGTGACATTTCATCTGTGAGTTTATAGGGGTCATCTACTGTATCCGGTGCTCCCAGTTTGGCCTCCTGTATGTACAAGAGACCCGATGTAGATTGGGAGACCACTTCACTAAGCACCTACCCTCCATCTGCCAGAAAAAATAGGATCTCCCAGTGGCCACCCATTTTTATTCCACTTCCTATTCCCATTCTGACATGACAGTCCATGGTCTCCTCTACTGTCGTGATGAGGCCACACTGAAGTTGAAAGAGCAACACCTTATATTTTGTCTGGGTAGCCTCCACCCTGATGGCATGAACTCAGTAATGCCCCCCCAACGATTCCCCATTCCAATTTCCCTCTCTCACCTTATCTCCTTACCTACCCATTACTTCACTCTGGTGTTCCTCTCCCTTTTCTTTCTTCCATGACTTCCTATCTTCTCCTATCAGATTCCACTTTCTCCAGCTCTGTATCTCTTTCACCAATCAACTTCCCAGCTCTTTATTTCATCCCTACCCATCTCCGCACCTTCTTATTTTGACTCCTCATCATTTTTTCTCCAGTCCTGATAAAGGGACTCAGCCCGAAACATCGACTGAACGCTTTTCCATTGATGCTCCCTGGACTGCTGAGTTCCTCCAGCATTTTGTGTGTGTTGGTTCTAACATCTGCAGAATTTCTCTCGTTTCTCCCTGGTCTATCCTGCTTTTTGACAAAGTACTACATGGCAGGCTAATTTGGAAGGCTATGACACATGAATTCAGGATGATACAGCCAAACGTCACCACAATTGTATGCCATATCTTGGGTAATGATGAGTCTGAGTACAGAGGGGAAATTAAGAACCTGGTGGCATGGTGAAAAGACGATAACCTATCCCTCAACGTCAGCAAGATGAAGGAATTGGTTGTTGACTTCGGAAGGAGTAGTGGACCGCTCAACCCCATCTACATCGGTGGTGCGCTGGTGGAACAGGTCAAAAGCTTTAAGTTCCTCAGGGTGAATATCACAAATGACCTGACTTGGTCTAACCAAGCAGAGTCCACTGCCAAGAAGGCCCATCAGCGCCTTTACTTCCTGAGAAAGCTTAAGAAATTTGGGCTGTCCCCTAAAACTCACACCAATTTTTATAGGTGCACTAGAGAAAGCATTCTTCTAGGGTGCATCACAACGTGGTATGGAAGTTGTCCTGTCCAAGAGCGGAAGAAGCTGCAGAAGATCATGAACGTAGCCCAGCACATCACACAAACCAATCTTCCGTCCTTGGACTCACTTTACACCGCACGCTGTTGGAGCAGTGCTGCCAGGATAATCAAGGACATGACCCACCTAGCCAACACACTTTTTGTCCCTCTTCCCTCCGGGAGAAGGTTCAGGAGCTTGAAGATTCGTATGGCCAGATTTGGGAACAGCTTCTTTCCAATTGTGATGATACTGCTGAAGGGATCCTGTCCCGGATCTGGGCCGTACCTTCCAAATATCTGGACCTGACTTGCACTACCTTAATTTCCCTTTTCTATTTTCTAATTATGATTTATAATTTAAATTTTTATTATATTTCCTTCGATTTGTACTTCAGTGAGCACAAAGCGAAGAATCAAATATCACTGTGATGATTGTACGCTCCAGTATCAATTATTTTGGTGACAATAAAGTAAGTAAATAAATAGAAACAAAACTGGCTTCATGGAAGAAGCAGAATGTTATTTTGCAGAACTGAGGCCATGACTAGCAGTGTACTGCAGGGATCTTTGCTGCATCTACTTGTGCTTGTTATCTATATTAATGATTTGAATGACAATATTGTTAACATGGTTGATAAGTTTGCAGACAATCTTCATATTGGTGGTGTATGAGCAGTGAAGAGGATTGAAAATAAATATGGACCAACTTGGGAAGTGAGCCAGAGAATGGCAACTGGAATTTAACTCTTGACAAGGCAAAGGTGTTGAACGTTGTTATGTTAAACTAGGGCAGGACTTACATAGACCATTGTACACCTCTGGAAAGTGCTGTATAATGGGAAACAGGTACATAGTTCTCTGAAAATAGAAACACGGATAGACAGATTGATGAAGAAGACATATGGCACTTTTACTTTCATTAGTAAGGCCATTGCTGACAAGATTTGGGACATCATGTTACAATCATGCAAGATGCTGGTTGGACCACACTTGGAATACTGTGTGGACTTCTGGTTACTAGGATATTAGAAGGATGTAATTAAGCTAGAAAGCATGCAGTAAAGATTCTTGAGGATGTTACTGGGACTGGAGGGCTTGATTTATAAGGAGAGACTGGATAGGCTGGGACACTTCTCAGAAACATAGGAGGGTGAAGGGTGATCTTATAGAGGTTTATAAAATACACGAGGGGCATAGATAAGATGAGAGGTCAGTCTTGTTCTCAGGGACTGGGACCTAAAACTAGAAAACATAGGTTTATGGTGAGAAGAGAAAGATTAAAAATAGATCTGAGGGATATACAGCTCTCGTTGCATGCACATGCAGCTCAGCTCTTTGAGTGATTGCAGAAAGTTTGAGGTTAATAAAGAGATAAGTTATTAATTTCAAACTTTCTGAATAATCACTCAAAGAGTTGAACTGCATGTGCATGTAACAAGAGCTGTATGACTCATCTCCTCCTACCTTTGGCCACAAACTTATCAATCACCCATGCTGTGGACACTTTCTGGAGGTCCAAGATCCGTATGCTCCACGACCGCTGGACTAAGTGTGCAAATGTAGGAGGGGACTACGTTGAAAAGTAAATGTGCCCTTTTCTAAAATTGACTCCTTCTACCCCAGGCCATAAAATTATCAATCACCCCCGTATATCAAAAGGGTTGAACTGTTGTGTAAGGCGATTGACATGGATGAGCAAAAGAAAGCCGCCACTCTTCCCAGCTTAATGGATGTTAAAATTTACAGTCTCTTGTGCAACATAGTAACTCCTGAAAAGCCAGCAAGCAAGGTGTTTGACAAAATTGTTACAATTATAAAAAATCACTTGAGCCCTGAACTGCTGGTACAAGCTGAGAGGTTTAGATTTTACAGAAGGAACCAGACAAAGGGGGAAAGCATTTCTGAAATCATTGCAGAACTGCGCAAGCTTTCCCAATACTGTGACTTTGCAGATGGGCTTCCTGATTCAATAAGGGACAGGCTTGTGTGTGGTTTGCATAGTCAAAGCACTCAAATGAGGTAACTGTCAGAGAGAGACCTGATCTTAGAATGGGCATTGACCATTGCAATATTGGTAGAGACTGCAGCAAAGGAAGCAGCAGAATTCAAGAAAAAGAGGTTAGAACGTGAAATGCACAATATGTCCCTGAATGGTGAAAAAAACCAAATATTTTATTGATGTGGCAGATCCTCCCATGATGCAAGTGACTGTTGGATCAAAGAAAAAGTTTACACAAAGTGTCACAGATAAGATCCTATAGCATGTGAAAGGCAGACAAGCATAACTGAGTGAAAAGTTTCAAACACAAAACTAAGCAAATATATAAAGTACCGAAATGTGAAACAGAATCAGACAACACAGAGTCTGACAAAGGTGAACTGCCATGCTTGGAACTGCAGAGTACAACTGAAACAGATCACACAATTATCTGGATCACAATAGATGTGTCTGGCGTAAAACTGCAAATGGAGCTGGATACAGAGTCAGCCTCGTCTCTAATTCCAGAGGCTGACTACAACAGACTGTTTTCTAAGATACTACCAGAGAAAACAGTGATGCTAAAGACCTACACAGGTGAAAAAGTGTCTCCCAAAGACCAACTGAAAGTGAATGTGATGTATGGAAGCCAAACACAACAGTTAGAGCTTTGTGTTGAAAAGTGGAGAGCCAGCACTTTTGGACATGAATGGTTGAGTAAAATCTAACCAGACTGCCACATAATCAAAGCTCTCCGTGAGTCATCAGCCGGCAATGGCAGCCCAAATGGTAGGACTAAACAGAGACTGTCCCAGCTGGCTAATGTTCATGAGAAGGTGTTAGAGAATCTGAATGAAGGACACCTGGGTATAGCCAATATGAAGTCTCAGCTGGAGTTACTTGTGGCGGTTGGGAATAGATAGACAGTGAAGGTTAGACCAAAAGCTGTTCAGGATGCCTAAAAAAGTTCGAAATGCAGCCCCACAGGCACCATTATACCCATGAGAGTGGCTGTTGTCACCAAGGCAAAGAGTATATACAGTATTAACTTTGCTGTGCCATTCATGGACTCCATGTTTCTGGTTGCTGTGGATTCTCATTCAAAGTGGCCAGAGATTATACCAATGAAGTCAACCACATCAGGAAAGACTATTTCTACCCTGAGGACAATCTTCAGCAGAAATGGCTTACCTGAACAAATTGTGAGTGACAACAGACCACAATACACATCAGAACAATTCAAGTTATTCATGAAGAAAAATAGCATCAGACATTTCAAACCAGCAATGAATGGGTTAGCTGAAAGGGTCATCCAAACCGTCAAGAAGTCCATTAAAGCGATGGAAAAGGAGAACATTTCTCTACAGAACAAGGTGGACAACTTCCTTTTTGTGTATCGGAACTCTTGGACAGGTGCACGAATAAGCAAGGTTTTGAGTAGTGGTTCCCAGTTTTTCTGAGTTGCTGCCCGCTTTCCCACCAGACCACATTCCCAACGACCCCCTCTCGTTTTCCAGCCATTACAAAAAACCTATAAAGACTTTTGAGTTACAATTCACAGTGGAAGAAAATAAGAAATGCAAATTCAAAAATTAATCAAATCTAAATCTACAAATACAATTATTTCATTAATCACAGTCATTAACTATTCAGTACTTCATTGCTTATTCACCTCTCAATGAGATGGATGGGCTTGTTGCAGTGACATCAGCTTCTCAACATCAGGCTGAACATTAATCAGAAAAAGTCTCAGGCTCGTTGGTTGTTGTATTTCAATGTTGTGAATGTCATTCCCACAGGTGTTACCATTTCTCCAGTATAAGTTTTTATTTGGAAATCTGCAGGCCTCTGTATGGTATCTTAGAAATGCCATTCACACTCATTGTGTGGAATGACTGAAACAACTGATCAAGTGTTCAGTTCAGTTTTAATTAATTTGCTAATAAGAGAAAATCTGCAGATGCTGGAAATCCAAGTAACACAAAATGCTGGAGGAACTCAGCAGGCCAGTCAGTGTCTATGGGAAAGAGTAAACAGTCGATGTTTTGGGCTGAGACCCTGCATCAGGATGCATTCCCTTCAATGTTGAAAATAAGCCAAGTTCTTCTCTGCTTTATCAGAGTGCTTTACTTTTAATTTGAATTTGCTCTTCAAATGCTAAGGAAGCCCAAGTGATTACATTGCCTCATTTGAAAAATAAAATTCACACAACAGACACCGGCTGCTGTTGGTTGCTTGGTGCTGGGCATGGCCCCAAATAATTTACCCACAGATGGTGACTGCCCTGATTATTTTCTGTTTCTATTGCAAATTTTTAACATCTACAGTATCATGCTTTAATTTTTAACAGTGTTAAAATAAATTTTAGGAAATTTTGCAGTCACATTCTGAACCAAGCTCTGATCACTAAATTCATTTTTAAACCATAGTTTCTCATTCCATAAGGCCATAAGATATAGGAGCAGAAGTAGGCCATTCAACCCATTGAGTCTACTCCACCATTCAATCATGGGCTGATCCAATTCTTCCAGTCATCCACACTCCCCTGCTTTCACTCCATACCCTTTGATGCCCTGGCTAATCAAGAACTTAAAGACCTCTGCCTTAAATACACCCAATGACTTAGCCTCCATAGCCGCTTAGGGCAACAAATTCCACAGATTTACCACCCTCCAACTAAAGTAATTTTTCCGCATCTCAGTTCTGAAAGGACACCCTTCAATCCTGAAGTCATGCCCTCTTGTCCTAGAATCCCCTTCTATGGGAAATAACTTTGCCATCTCTAATCTGTTCAGGCCTTTTAACATTCAGAATGTTAAAAGGGAAAAGAAATGAGATGCTGTGTTTCATGAGTGAAATGGGGACACCATGAATCTCTGGGTTAATAGGGTCAGCATAGTGCATACATGCAAATCTGCTGCATTCAGCTCCAGATGGTGTTCGATCCACAGCTCGGACGCTGTCTGTGTGGAGTTTGCAATGTTTTCCCTGTGGACAGTGTGAGCTTCCTCTGGGTATTCTCGTTTCCTCCCACACCCCCAAGCTATGCTGATTTGTGAGTTGTCTGGCTACTCTAAATTTCCCCTGGTGTTGTGAGCAAGAGAAATGGGAAGGAATATGTTGTGTTAATGGATGTGTGAAAGAGAGAAAATGGGTTACAGAGAATTAAAAAGGGGGATGAGACCTATAGAATTGCTCTAGGAGCTGATGTAGTATCGATCGGACAAAAGCTATCCTTTAATCTCATGAGAAACATAGAAGAAATCTGGTAGACCTACCTCAGAAAATTCCTATCTAGCTATCTCTTTTGCAGCATAGTCAGAATCTTTTTCCTCCAAGGTAGAAGTGACTAATACTGGAAAGCATAGATTTAAGGTAAGAGGGTAATGTTTAAAGGAAGTTTATGAAGTAAGGTTTTTTCACACAGAGAGTGGAACTTTTACAAACTTCTATAGATGTGTGGTGGAGAATGTGTGGACTGTCTGCATCACAACCTGGTATGGAAACGCCAATGCCCTTGAATGGATATTTGTTTTGAGGTCCCTCTACTCCAGTGAACTTCCCCAGAATTCTCCTCCTTTTCATAGTGATTTTACTTTTCTTTAGATCCTGGTTTTTGACTTTCTATGAAGCCCTAAATATTTCCATATCTTAATTAAGTTCTTGATGTTTCCATATGTACCACAAAATATTCAATCTTTACACGTCATAAATCCCGAGTACATTTCAGTTGTGTGTATTTTACAGGAATTCAAGCTAAAATTCTGTGTAATTCGACATAAGATTATAAGAGATAGGAGTAGAATTGAGGGGTGGCATGGTAGCTTAGTGGCTAGCACAACACGTTACAGTACCAGTGGTGCAGCCTCAATTATCGGCACTGCCTGTAAAGAGTTTGTACGTTCTCTCCGCAACTGCATGGGTCTTCCTCTGGGGGCTCCGGTTTCCTCGCACAGTCCAAAGACTGGTTAATCAGTCATTGTAAATTGTCCTGTGATTAGGCTAGGATTAGATTTCCTAGCATGGATTGGAGGTAGCTTGAAGGGCTTATTCCACACTGTATTTTAATAAAGAAATACAGTATTTAATTAAGCCATTTGGCTCATCAAGTCAGCACCACCATTTTTTTCTCAACCCCATTCCTCTGCCTTCTCCTTGTATCCTTTCACACTTTGACTAATCAAGAACCTATCAATCTCTGCCTTAAATATTAATCTGGCCTCCATGGCTGCCTGTAGCAATGAATTCCACAGATTCACCACTCTCTGGTTAAATATACATTCCTCTATTCTGAGGCTGAGTCCTCTTGTCTGAGACTCCCCCACGAAAGGAAACATCCTCTTCGCATCCAGTCTATCTAGGTCCTTCAGCATCCAAATGGTTTCAATGAGTTTCACCTTCATCCTTCTAAATTCCAAAGAGTTAGGCCCAGAGCCATCAAATGTTCTTTAATGATAAATCTTTTATTCCAGGAATTGACAGAGTTATTTGCTGATGATATTCCCTGAAATCAATGCTTCCAATTTTGCTAACACATTGAAAATTATTTCAGCCTCCATACCATTTGCATTCCAAATAACAGGAAAACTTATATTGATCAGAGTCAGATGTTAGGTATAGAGTCTGTTTTATGGCTAATTGTTGAACTTCCAAACTATTGGTGTTGAGTGTAAGATTTGGCTAAATCATCCTGAAAAGTATTATGTGGAGCAAGTGAATTGAGCACATCGCAAAATCTATATGAACCAAAACTGTAAGTTCTGTCAGTGTCCAAACATCTATAAACTCAATTAATAGACCTACTGGCACCCTGTAACATTCATCACTGGACCCTCTGGCCCTTCTGCAAACCCTCCCATTGGATCCACTCATCCACTCTAAACTCCATTACTGAACCCATTTGTTCTCTGGAAATTCCAAAACTGATCCCATTAGTTTTCTATAAACTCCAACTCTGAACTCATTGGTTCTCCATGAATTCCATTAATGAACCTGTTGGTTCTTTATAAACTCCATTACTGAACCCATTGGTTTCTCTCATTGAACATCATTGAACCCAAACAGAAAAATGGAAACAGGAAAGAGTAACTAGTTCCCATTGCCCTGTATATCTAATTGCTGGCTGAATTGATTTTGGTGTGTACTTGTTGATAAATTCCTCTGTTGGTCACTTTTTGCTTTAATTTGTTGATGTATGAATGGACCACCCAGGCTAGGTATCATTCAGTCCATATTCTTCATTCCCTGGGCAGGTGTGGCTGGTTCTTTTCCAGGTCTAAGTCTTCTGTTGTCCTATGATACCCACCCAGTACTTTTGACTGCAACAGTCAATGGAATCTGCTTGGATGCAGTTCAGGTGGTCTGTGTTAATAACATTCCTGTTGACCACAGCTTTTCTTAATGTAATGCAGTGGGTCTGACTGAAACCAGACTTGGCTCTGGGGAAGGAGAATGTGACTCCTGCACTGTGATGAACTCCAAGTACAGTATGCTCCAGGAGAAGATCATGTATCCATTCATCCACCCCCTACATGAATGGATGAAACCTTTCTGACTTCCTTCTTGGTATTGGTACTGAATGGAACATGTTGTTGAGCATTGCAAAAGCAGATAGGGCTTCCAGAGTGTTTGTTATCCATTAGATATCCTCACTTCCCCAACCATGACACTTGCACCAGGACAAGACACGAGGTGTTCCATGTGTGAAAAGTTCAAAGTAAAATTTATTATTAAGTGCATGCATGTCACCACATACAACATTGAGATTCTTTTTCTGTGGGCGTGCTTAGCAAATCTATAAAATAGTAAATGTAAACAAACTGTACAATGCAGATATATATATTTAGCAATAAATAACAAGCATGAAAGAACAATATAACAGTCCTTAAATGAGAGTGGCTATCCCCTTTTTTTCAAGAGCCTGATCGTTGAGGGATAGTAACTGTTCATGAATCTGGTGGTACAAGTTCTGAGGCTCCTGTACCTTCTTCCCAATGGCAGCAGGTGAGTAAAGAGCATGATCGGAGTGGTGAGGATCTTTGAAAATTGATGCTGCTTTTCTACAGCAACGTTTCATATACCTGTGCTCAATGGTTTGGAGGGGTTTTCCCGTGATGTACTGAGCCAAATCCATTACCTCTTGTAGGATTTTCCACTCAATGGCATTGGAGTTCCCATACCAGGCCATAATGCAGCCAGTCAGCACACTCACCTCCACACATCTGTGGAAGTTTTTGATGACATGCGGAACCTTTGCAGACTCCTGAGGAAGTAGAAATGCCGTCATGCTTTCTTTGCAATAATATTTATATGATTGGTCCAGGACAGGTCCTCTGAGATAGTGACACCCAGGAATTACTAATTATCTCTATCTCTGATCCTCCAATGATTATTGCTCATAGATCTCTGGTTTTCTTCTCTTGAAGTCTACAATCCGTTCCTCGATCTTATTGACGTTGAGTGAAAAGTTGTTATTACACCACTCAGCCAAGTTGTCAATCTCTCTCCTGTACGTTGATTCATCATCCCCTTTAAAACAGCCCACAACAATGGTGTCATCCGCGAACTTGTATATGGAAAAGCTTCCTACTTCCATCTATCTTTCCCTTGCTCGAGAATACCTCTGGTCTTCCCATTATAGGAAGGATATAGAGACTTTTGACAGGATGCAGAAGAGTTTTACTAGTACCTGGATCTAATGGCATATACTATGAGGACAGGTTGGATAAATTTGTGCTGATTTCTTTGGAGAAGCAGAGGCTGTACAAATCCTCCACATTCTGCATGGTTATTTTTAAACCTTGACTTGAATAGTAAAAGGACAAAATATGAGGTGCTGTTGAAGGACATTAAACATGTATGGTCCAAATTGATGAGCAGGAACACTGATCTCTGAATTACAATGACTGCATACACATTGGGATAGGATCAGTAAGATTAGAGATTTGAACATGTGATCAGTCGCAGAGATGGGAGAAATCGGCCAGTGTGTTGGTGAAAGTGTGACTTGGTCTATAGGAGACTCGAGACTGCTGTTAGTCATGCATTCATAGAATAATGCAGTGTGGATACAGGCCATTTGGGCCAAATCATCCATACTGACCAAGATGCCCGCCTAAATTCCTTATCATGCTTGTACCATATCTCTATTCCTAATTACGTATCCATATGTCTCCCAAATGTCATTATTGTACCTCTCTCAAGTACCTTCTCTGGCAGCTTATTTCAGTTACTAGGGTCTGGAGCAAAAAAAAAATCAAGCTTCTGGAGGAACTCAGTGTGTCAATCAGCATCTGTGGAGGGAAAGGAATGGTTGACATTTTACATTGAGACACTGCATCAAGAGTGGGAGAGTCTGTGAGTTTGTGGCTGGTAGGTTATCACACACAAACTGCTAGAGGAACTCAATGGATCAAGCAGTATCTATGGAGAGGAATAAGGAATCAACACTTTGGGTTGAGTCCCCTCGTCAAGTCTATTCCTCTGCATAAGTGCTACCTGACCTGCTGAGTTCCTCCACCAATTTGTGTATGTTACACTGGATTTCCAACTTGTGCTGGGAGGTTATCAATGGTGGTAGGTGGAGTGGTGAGACGTGTGAGTGGAGGAGGTGGGATGAAGTTGTGAGACAGAGGCGGGGTGTGATAGGTAAAAACAGACAAGTGAACAAGGAACCAGGAGGTGGGAGTGGAGGGTAAAGGTAGTGAAAGAGGTTGGAGAGTGACAATTGGAGACAGGGCACATTCACATACAAGACACTGATAAGTAAGAGAAGTGATAAGTGGAACCAGATGTTAGAGGGATGATGGGCAGATGGAACCATTAGGGTGGGAATAGAACCTATGCTTATACAGGGATGGTTTCACTTGGATTGGATGAAATGAGGGCCCCACCAATGAAATAGTGTGGAAGATATAGCATCTAAAGCTACATGGGTAGAATTGGGAGTGGTTTCCATTGAGGGGAACATAAATAAATAGATCATTCAGTCCATTGCTTCCATGCCAAGTTACAACACCATCCTATCGATACTATTCCATCAACTCCTTCTGATTCTCCTGCCATCCATCGGTACACCATAGCCAATTTACTGCAGACAGTCAGTCTACCAACTGGCACACCTTTGGGTTGAGGGAGGTGTAGTGTATTCAGCATTTTAGTTATATTGTAAATATGTTTTTAATTCAGCATTTTCTCTTGTTTACATAAAGCATTATGGGTTACATGTAAAAATATGCAAATACCATTCATCATGTCACAAGTGCGTGCCTCGCTAAAAGTAAAAACAAACTAAGGATATGTTATCTCCAGCTCTGCTGTGTTTTTCTTTCAATAAGTTTTATACTTTGGAGTTACAGATCAGAGCAGTGGTAATGAGGAAGATTTAAAAATAACCCAAGATGACTACCTACCTGATGAAGCACAGTGAGACATTTGAGTTGCAAAATAAAAACACACCATCTTTTTTCCTTCAGAAGCACAGCAAGGCAGGAAATGGAGAAATTCATAAAGATTGAGTACTTGGTGATAATAATCATGAATTTTAAAAAAGAACAGAAATGACTGACTACATTGGAAAGATGGATGAATTTGATTACACAAGAGACAATTGGATTTTGTATACTGAGTAAATTGAGAAGTATTTTAAAGCATATGAAATAGCCAATTTGAAGCAAGTGCTATTTTTGCTGAGGAGATTAGGCAGAAGAGTATTCAGTTTGCTAAGAGGTTTAATTACTCTAACCAAGCCAGCCAAAATGAGCTTTGCTGATATGAAAGTAATTCAAGAACATTGTAACTGAAACCATTGTTGAACAGAAAACATTTGGGTCTCATAAGCAGAATTAAAAGGTAGGGGAGCCCATTTTAGCGTATGTGGCTAAAGTGAAGTTGGCTGAATGTTGTAAGTTCAGTGACAGGCTTAATGATGCACTGAGATACAATTTAGTTTTTGGACTCTTAAAGGAAAGCATTCATGAGTTGCTCCTAAATGAAGCACAACTCACATTTCAAAGAACAGTTGAAAGAAATACAATTGAGTTGCAGTCAGGAATGAAAGTGAGCATGAACAAAATTGCAACATCAGAACAGAAACTGGCATGGCCATCAAATTGTTCTACCATTCTGGTAGATACTCACATATACCAGACTAATGAATGATTAAAGGTACAATGTGTAGAAAATGCAACAACGTAGGATACATATAAAGAATATGTCAGACAGGAAAATGTAAATGGAGCACACAGGGTAGAGAAGAAGATAAAATGTCAAGTTGTAGTTTCAAAAAGCACTAATCTGCATACTATTGATGAAAAATCTGATAATGATGAGAGGGTCACAGGACAGGGTAGACTTGAGCTTTACAATGTGAAAACTAGCAATAAACAAGCAATATGGCTTATATCAGCAGTGAATGACAAATTCATTAATATGGAATTTGACTCTGGCTCGGCTGTTTCAGTCATTCAACAGAATGAGTTTGAATGGCATTTAGAAAGGTACTAAACTGAAGCCTACAGGTAACAAGCCAGGAACCTATACTGGAGTAAAGATAATTCCTATTGGAATAATGTTTGTAACAGTGAAATACCAACACCAACAAGCCACATTGGGCTTGTATGTGGTAAAAACAAGAGCAGCAGCATTGTGAGGTCATGATTGGTTGAGACAACTACAGCTTGATTGGAGATCCATCCACTATTTGCATGCCACATCCCCTGCAACAGAGTCAACTGAAAGCAAATTAAGAAAGGTACTAGAAGATGCCACAGCCATGTTAGAGATGGCACTGGGAAACTCAAACATATCAAGTAAAATGGTGTTAAATGAAAATGCTGCACCCAGGTTTTACAAAGCCCCTCTTGTTCCTTATACCATCCATGATAATGTAGCCAGTGAGCTGGATTGCAAGGAGGCTGCAGGAATGTTTTAAGGTTGTGTGGAGCCCATGGACAATTCCAGTGGTCCCAGTACCCATGAAGACTGGGTCTGTCAGGACCTGTGGTAATTTTTAAGGTCACCCACAAACAAATACTGAGGGTAAATTAATACACTCTGCCCAGGATAGAGGATACTTTTGCACACTTTACTGGGCAGAGACACTTCAGCAAAGTGGACTTAGCTGAGGTCTACCTTCAGATGGAGATTGAAGAAGAGTCGAAAGTGCTCCTCATCATAATCAGCCACAAATGGCTTTCTCACTATAATAGGCTTACTTTTTGGAGCAGCATCTGCACCTGCACTTTGATAGAAAGTTATGGACCAGGTGCTGCAAAGCTGCCCAGGCACTCTGTTACTTGGATGACATTATCGTTATTGGTGAGGATGACAAGGAAAATCTCCAAAATATCACGACTGTGTTTTAAAAAGTAGAAGATTGAGCTCAGAGCACAATGCAACAAATGTGAATTCTTTAAGCTAAACATCATTTACAGTGATCACACCATTGACTCACAAGTATGCTGAGAAAGTTCAGGCGTTTGGTGGATGTTCCAAGGCCAAAGGACATATCATAGTTAAGGTCCTTTTTAGGAATTGTCAATTACTATAACAGGTTTCTGCCAAACCCAGCTGGTGGGCTCTACCCCTGAATTCATTACTATAGATTTGGAAGAAATGGCAATGGACAAAGAGGTGTGAGATGTCTTTGCAAAAGACAAATGAAATGGTGACATCAGACACTGTACTCACACATGATGATGCAGGTTATCCAATGAAGTTTGCCTGTGGCACCTCACCTTATGGTATTGGTCCAACAATGTCACGTGTTATGAGTGATAGAAGTGGACACCCCCATAGCCTTTGCATCATGGTCCCTAACTGCTGCAAAGAAAAATTATGCACAGATAGACAGAGAGGCTTTGAGTCTTGTTTGGGGTGTGAAATATGTCAACCAGTACTTCTATGGGAGAGAGTTTACCCTCATTACTGATCATCAACCACTAGTGTCCATTTTTAATTTGCAGAATGGTGTTTCACTAACACCAACAGCACAAATGCAGAGATGGGCTCCATTTCTTGGAAAACACAAATACAAGATCAAATTTAAGAGGATGAATAACCATGGAAATACTGACAACATCAAGAGACAACTAATTGGTCAATTTAGAAGAGTAGAGTCAAGTGTTAGAGAAGGAATCTGTCCTGAGCTGTCAGAACTACCTTCTGCAGTCAATGAGGGATGGAAGTATACAATGTGGCACTGTGATATACACGGTAGGATTTCCTAGACAGAGCAGGGACCAAGAGACCTGGGTATAGGCACACACAAAGGTGGCAGGGCATTTAAACAAACATTTGTGTCTCAGAAGTGGGGTTGTAGAAGACAAGCCTTTTACCAAACCTCAACAACATACTGATTTGGATTTGTCTGGGGTTTTCAGGACTGTGATAAAGGTTGAGAAGTCCTTGGAGATCGAGAAACGAAACAGTAGAACACCCTTGAGAGTAAGGGACCTCAGTAGGTGGAGAGACTGGGAGATGATAGGGTTGTACTTGGACCAGGGAAATCTGAGAGGTGATGTGTGGGAAGTCACAAGCTCAAGGGTCCAGATGATGGGAAGAAAGAATTCCCATTGGTGAGGAAGTCAAGATCAAGAGGTTGACAGTAAAACGTTTGACAAGGGAAACATTGATGCCATGAGGGGGACAATATTCTTGCAGTGAATGCTTTGACACTCAAACTATTGCTCAAAGTGGAATTAGACAAGAAAAAATCTTGTAAGATGACAGGGAAATACTGGACCAACTGGACTGTTCCTGGACTTGGGCAAAGTAACCATTTCCTCTGCAGTAATGAATCCATAGTTGCATGTTGAGGAGCTGGAGATGCCGAGAAAATTAATTCTCATCAATTGATGTAGGTTAGACAATTCACTGCACAACTCTTAATTAATTCAAAGCTTGCACTTTATTGTCTGTACACAAATATCTATGTAACTATGTTGACACCAGGCCAACAACTTAAAACATGAATTCTACTCTTCCTCTGTACCAATACTCCCTCAGACCACTTCTCCATTGTATAACACTGAAATTGGGTATCTTGTGTTGGTCAAACAGTTGACATTCCTTCTCTCAGCTCGTGGCATGGTGTCTTCCTTGAGATAATTAGTCTCCAGAACTCTTGCTCTTTTGCTTTCAAAGCCACTGATTCTTATTCTCTTTCCTTAATGGTTCAAATGTTGTGTTTCGATCTCATTGCTTCTGATCCAAGCTAGCATCAATTTATTGTCCTTCACACAGGTAACATTTTGTAATATTGTTTCTTTGCTCTGAATCAGAACAGATCAGCCAATTGCTAGGCACAGGCTACCCCACTGATAAATCAGAACATGCTGATTTATCAAAGAACAGCTCACACATAACCTTTTATTTGGAAATGATCTCCAGTTCAACAGATTATCAGGAGTCTCATTGTGTTCACATGAAAGCACCTTGGTACAGCAATTCCTGAGCAACACCGGTTCACAAGACAGCTCACAGAATGGAGGCTGAAGAGCAGTTTCAGAAAATGGCATCTTTCATTCCTTCAACCATATGGCAAGAACAAAGATATCTGGTTTGTCTATTTCCACTGTCCTTGACTCATTCCAGTTAGCTTCCAGTTTTCTTCCATGTTTTAATTCTTTCATGACAAAACATCTCCCCAATTTTAGTTTATATATCTGAGTGAGTACAGGACAAAAGGAACACTAGCATTCATGATGTCAACAATTCATCCCACTGTTTAATAATGGCTTCATTATGGTTAATTACTCTATCCCACTGTGCACTAAAATGAGGGATGTGTAGAAGAGCTGTAGGTACATATCTAAGTAAGCCCTCAGCAGTATCATTGATATATATATCCAGGGGAATAGGTGGCTTTACAACAGGTTTGGGTAACACTTGTCCAGCTAAAAATAAGTCCCTCAAAACATTGGAAAGTGCTACGTTATGGTTATACAAACTGCACGTTAAGGATCCCTTCTTGTAATGTGTGCTTGAAGTAGCAATGTAGTAAGTATCATTCATCAAAGCAAACTTTATGAATGTCCTGTTATTGACAGGTAAAATAGATAGAGAACAATTATCATAAGAAAAAAACCACAATCTGTTAACCCATTGTTAAACAAATCCTCTGGACAGACCCAATATTCCCCCTTTTGATGACAGGAAGCCAAATTTACACCCTTTGTAGATCCTTGCCACTTAATAGCATAAGTGGGTGGATTGGTAAGTGAAAATCAAACTCTGTCTTGATACTTCCCAACATTATGAACCTTATACAGTGGGTATGTTTGGTTATCACTATGGTAAGGAATGTGAAGAACTGCTCCAACATAGAGTGGTCCAGATCCATTCTTACAATTTCCAAGGAGATGATTTGTAAAAGTGAATTCTCTAATGTGACACGCTGGTGTGTTAGTACCAACCCATTCTTTTAACTGTTCATCTGAAATCCAATCAGGAACCCAATGGTTCTCTAATTGTACCATATTAAGCCCAATTACAGAAAGTAACCACGAGGTATATGTTGTACAAACAGCATCCTTAGTGTGTTGAGTAGTTTCATTGTTAACTCTGTCAATAATTCGGTTTGTCATATCTCCTAATGGCTGTAAAATATGGAGCATTTCCAGAACTACATTTGCTTGTTGCTTACCTAATGTGCTAACCCCTCCCATATCCTGAAAATCCCGATTTACTATTTCTTTCATCTTTTGCCTTAGAGAATTTACCTGAGAGCTTATCTCCGCAATATCCAGCATATTTATTGTGGAAACTCCAGCAGTGTATCCCAATCCCATAAATTCAATAAGCCCCCGTCTTTGCCTTTTTCCTGTTTTAAATTCTGAGTGGGTAAACTGTTCAATTAATAAATGTTGGAAAAGCTCCTGGAGACTTATTCCACACCAACTAGGAATCTGAAGCGACGTTAAATTGAACAATACTTGCACGTGTCTATACCCTGGCACTAGAATAATTCGCTCTTCTGTTTCTTCTAATACAAGACCTACTCCCTTTGTGTCTGTCTGAATCTCATCACACAACAAAGGACTAGTAACAGTTGTCACTGCAATGGTTGTGGTGTCAATGGTCGTCGACTCTACCGAAGGGTAAGGTGTATATGGAAAATCTTGGGGCTCCAGAGCAACTGGGATTGAGTTGCCTGGAGCACATGCTAATCGATGATCTTTTCTTTGATTGCTGTCCATACCAACAGTATCATCACATTCACAATGAAGTTGTACTCGAGTTATAAAGCCTTTTTTGCCTGAAGCAGGACCCAAAAAAACATGACTTCCCACCATTATCTTAGAACTGCCATCTTTTCCCCATATCACTGTAACTTGACCCCGATTATCAACAGACCTTGATCTCATTTCTTTTGTAAATGTTTGTCTCCGTTCTTCATATATTCGTACCACTACTTCACCTTCCTCATCCACACAGTCTATTATTACCATGGTATCGGAAGGAATCCAAATAGACTTCTCAGTGAATGTTGTGAATACTTCCTCTGCTGCCAACCTAATCTTCATACTTTGCATCTGTCCAGATGAATACATAATTGGCCAATAATACACTTTATTGTATAACATATAACCTTCAGCAGAGCCTTTGACCACTACGAAGCCACTCAGCAGTAGTATTCCAACACCAATCATTTCCGAATACCTGGAAGAGAAACATCAAGAGCAGTTTCTGTACTTAACTAGTAATTCTTCCATCTCCTGCTTTATTTCCAGAAGATCTGGTGATGAGTGCAGTCTCCCATTTGTTTCCCTCTTCCCGTGGCTCTTTGCAATGTTTGCTTGCCTTAACCTTCCCTTCTTGATGTTGAGTTTAAAGGGAACTATCTTTAAAATTCTGGTGCAAACTGGAAGTGGGTGCCCAGCTCACTGAACAGGCAATAGCTCTTTCATTCAGATCAATGTCAATTGCCAGAAACATAAATCAGAGAGCATCTTCATCTCCAGAGCATCTCATTGATAATGTGCCTTATGGATGTCAACTTCTACAGGACATTGATTTTCTAAGGAGTTCATGTTGGTTAACATGATACCAACCCAACTCGTTAGGAGCAGTCTGGATTCGATAGATTAATCAGCTGGCTCTGTCAATGATATCTCAGAGATGGTTAAGGACCTGGTTGATAAATTGAGATTATAATCTCCTATCCTAATTTCAACTCCCTAGGTCTTTGTTCACACACCAAAATAAGACTTGCTCTGCTGCTTCTTCTGTCCCATATTACCCACTGTGACATAATGGGGCTCCTTAACGGTGTCAATTAATTGCCGTATACATCTGTCCTTTACAAGACCATCACACTCAGGTTTGATAAATCTAGTCCGACCAGAAATTCTCATGCTCTCATTTCTCTCCTGGTAAATCCAGTAGAAGGAGCTTCAGTGGTATGGATCATCATAAGAACTCAGGGTAAGACAGTGACCTTCCTGAACCTTGGCTAAAATTGTTCTGTTCATCTGTTCAACGACCCCACTGGGTTGGGTTCGATGAAGTGATGTGGAACCTCCGATTTACTCCAGACAGTTTCATCAGATTTTACATCCCCTGTGTGGCGAAGTGAGGATGTGACTCTCGATTCCTTGGCAATATCCAGTGGGTAAAAGCTCTCAAACAAAATGCTGACTGTATCTTTAGCAGTGCTATTTCTAGTTGGGAAATCCTCCAACAACTTGGTGAAAGTTGACACTATCGATAGGATATTTTTCATTCCTCCACTAGATGGAGGTAAAGGCTCCACAAAATCAATCTGCAAGCTAACCCATGGCTCTACATTGGGTCTAAAAACATTTTTTTTTAAACTGAGTTATCTGGGTTATACTGGGGGAAAAAAAATCAAACAGTTCTTACACCTCATTGCTTTTTTGGCCACCAACACAGATGCTTCTGCTGTTCCATAGCTCTATCTGGTCCTTGATGCCTAAAAATATCCGTGGTACCAGTACACATTCTGGCACCACAAACTTACTATTATTACAATCCCATTCCATTCCTGTATATTTACCATATTCTTCAAAATTCTCTCCTCTTTGCGCCTGTGCTAACTCCTGATCCCGTTGCTGTACCTTGACCAACTCTATAGATATGCTCTTTACTGTGCCATCACTCTCCCTGTATCTGGATTGTATTTCACCCCGCATCCCATTCCTAGTTTGGCTAACTCATCCACCTTCTGGTTCTCTTCCGGAGATGTTTTTGAGTGAGCCTTCACCATGTTTCCTCTTGCGTTCTTAAATATTATACTTTAACAAGGGTGCCAATGGTAAAAGTTTACCATTTGCTAAAACAGAACTTTTAGCTTCCTATAAAGGTAAACATTCAGTCAAGCTATTACAACCATGCATGCTTTCTGACTGTATACTCGCTCCTGAAGGATTGATAACAACAAAATTTATAGCAACATGTTGTGCCACTTGTGCACTCATTCTTTTAGATAACTTGATTGCCGCACTTCTATTCTTTTTTAAAACTTTTTTTATTGTGTTTTCAAATAGTTACAGAATAAAAGTGTGTGAAAAAGAAAATATGTGTTACCCATCCCCCCTCCCCTTAACCCCTCCTCCCTAACATCCCTATTGAAAGAAAAAAGAAAGAAAGAAAGAAAAGAAGGAATGCCTGGATATTAGAAGATCCCCACATGCTCCACGGAGTTCGTAATAACTTTAGTATATATATTTATTTCTCTCCCCAAGTAACCAATTATTTCATCTTCGGAGCACCTATATATTTAATCCTGTCTTTTGTAAATAAGGGCGCCAAATTTTCAAAAATGTTTCATATTTATCTCTTAAATTATAAGTAATTTTTTCAAGTGGAATACAGCCATAAATTTCTTTCTTCCAACAATCTATACTTAAATATGTATCCGATTTCCAAGTAACTGCAATAGCTTTTTTGGCTGCTGCCAATGCAATTTTTATAAATTCTTTCTGATATTTATTCAATTTGGATATCGGTTTTGTCCCTTCAATATCACCTAGTAAAAGTAATAATGGATTATGTGGAAGTTGTATTCCAATAATTTGTTCCAATAAAACTCTTAAATTTGTCCAAAAATGTTGAATTTTAGAACAAGACCAAGTAGAATGTAAAAAAGTACCAATTTCTTGGTTACATCGGAAACACTTTTCAACTAAGGGCTTATTTAAGAGAAAAGTTAGTTCAAACAATGTTATTACCGAAACCCAATGAAATAGAAACTTTAATTCAAAAAGGAAAGACTAAAAAATTTATCTCTTGTATGTATAATTTGATTCAAAAACAGGCAATTAAACAAGGAGTCCATAAGTCAAGACAAAAATGGGAAAGTGATTTGAATATTAAAATTGAAGAAAAAAACTGGTCAAGACTATGTCTTGAGAGTATGACAAATACAATAAATGTTCGATTAAGATTAGTGCAATACAATTTTTTACATCAACTATATATTACACTACAAAAAAAATAAATTGAACTCAAATTTATCTGATCAGCACTTCTATTCTTGACTCCTTCCTTGTCCGCTACATATAAACCACATCCTGTAAGGCTCTCCCCATCTAGAACTGATGACATTCCATCAACAAAGATCCTGAAAAAGGAACGGGCCAGTCACACAACTTTATTTTCCTTTCCTGATTTCAAGGGAACATTTTAAGTGTAATATTATAACCTTGTAATAGCAATGTTGATCAGACTAGTCGAGTTTGACTGATTGTCCCATCCTTGATATGGCCATCCAGCAAAAGCTGAATTAGAGTATGCTCTATTAAAATGGTTAGTTGATTTACAACCCACAATATTAAACTGCCAAGACATACAAATAATCAGATCAACGTTCAAAAACCTGCTTTCCTAATAACATCTCTTCACAGAATATGTTCTGAAGCAGTTGGCAAGTCGATCACTGGTAATTTCTTTGATTTCATTTCCTTAATTTCTTTCCACCATGCATCTCAAGTGATGCTGACCTTCCATTCTCAACCTTTCCTAGCCACACCTCATAGTTGGGCAATTTTCTTTATACTGAACAATAAATGTAATCTCTCCAATCCCCCGAACACCCTGGGTTCTTCTTGTCCATATTTTTCTTTTCTCATTTTAATATCCTAACCTAGTAGGTAGGTTGACTCGAAACATAGGGCCCAGACCTCTACTTTTCTTCTAGCTGACCAAGGAACACCAAATTTATTGACATAACACCAGGAATTGTTGGTGGAGAGCTTGTGGAACCAAATGTTGGTAAGAACTCAGACAAAGTCAGGAATCAAAAGGTTGAGCATGGTGCGACTAGTATCTTGAGCTGCGTATATTTCAATGCAAGAAGTATCGTAGGAAAGGTGGATGAGCTCAGGGCATGGATCAACATGTGGAATTATGATATTGTAGCCATTAATGAGATGTGGCTGCAGGAGGGGCAGCACTGGCAGCTCAATATTCCAGGCTTCTGTTTTAGACACAACAGAGCAGGAGGATTAGAGTAGGAGGAGTGGTGTTACTACTCAGGGAAAATGTCACAACAGTGCTCCATCAGGGCAGACTGGAAAACTCGTCTAGTGAGGCTTTATGATGGGGCTATGTTGCAGACCATCCAATAGTCCAAGGGATTTAGTGGAACAAATTTGTAGAGACACAGATTGTTGCAAGAAACAGAAGGGTGTTACAGAGGGTGACTTTAACTTTCCACATCTTGACTGGGTCTCCCATACTATAAAAGTACTAGATGGGATAGAGTTTGCCAAATGTATTCAAGAAAATTTCCTTAATCAGTACATCGATGTCCCAGTGAGAGAGTATGCGATACTTGCTCTGCTGTTAGGAAATGAGACAGGGCAGGTGACAAGCCAATGTTGTTCTGCTGTTTAAGAAAAGCTCTAAACATAAACCAGGAGATTATAGGCCGGTGAATCTGACATCAGTAGTGGGAGAGTTATTGGAAGGTATTCTAAGGGTCCGGATATATGAATATTTGGATAGACATGGACTGATTAGGGATAGTCAGCATGGCTTTGTGCATGTTAGGCCATGTTTAACCAATTCTTAAAGAGTTTTTCAAGGAAGTTACCAGGAAAGATGAAGGCAAGGCAGCGGTTGTTGTCAACATGAAATTCAGAAAGGTATTTGACAAGGTTCCGCATGGGAGGCTGGCCAATGGGGTCGTAAATTGGATTAGACATTGGCTTTGTGGGAGTACAAGAGCAGAGGAGTAGTTGGTTACCTCTCTGACTGGAGGCCTGTGACTAGTGGTGTGCCGCAGGGATTGATGCTGGGTCCATTGTTGTTTGTATCTATATCAATGATCTGGATGATTATGTGGTTAACTGGATCATAAAATTTGTAAATGAAACCAAGATTGAGGGTGTAGTGGACAGCAAGGACTGCTAACATGGCTTGCAGAGGGTTCTACATCAGCTGGAAAATTGGGCTGAGAAACAGCTGATGGAATTTCATGCAGACAAGTGTGAGGTGTCACACTTCGGTTGGACGAACCCAGGGTAGGTCTTACATAGTGGATGGTAGGGCACTGTGGAGTGTAGTAGAACAAAGGAATTTGGGAATACGGGTCCATAATTCATTGAAAGTGGTGTCACAGGTAGATAGGGTCATGCAGAAAGCTTTTGGCACATCAGCCTTCAAAATCAATGTATTGAGCACAGGAGATGGGATGTTATGTTGAAGTTGTATAAGATATTGGTGAGGCTTAATGTGGAGCATTGTATGCAGTTTTGGTCACCTACCTACAGGAAAGATGTAAATAAGGTTGAAAAGGTTCAAAGAAAATTTACAAGGATATTGCTGGCTCTGGAGCACCTAAGTTATAAGGAAACATTGAATAAGTGAGGGCTACATTCCTTAGAAAGTAGAAGATTGAGAGGAGATTCGACAGATGTATACAAAATTATGAGGGTAATTATATAGGGTAAACGTAAGCAGCCTTTTTCCACGGAGTTTGGGTGGGACTACAACCAGCGGTCATGGGTTAAGGGTGAAAAGTGAAAAGATTAAGGGGAACATGAAGAGAAACTTCTTCACTCAGAGGGTCGTGAGAGTGTGAAATTAACTGTCAGCACAAGTAGTGCATGCGAGCTTGATTTCAATATTTACGTGACGTTTGGATAAGTACATGGATAGTAGGGAAATGAAGGTCTACGGTCCCAGAACAGATTGATGGGAGTACAGTTGAAATGTTTTCAGCATGACTAGATGGGCTGAGTGGCCTGTTTTGGTGCTGTACTCTTCCATGACTGTAGGATGCTATCTACTGATCCAAGTTAGGCAATTCAGTAAACAATTCTTAATCAAGTTAAAGATTTCACATTTTCCCAACACAAATATCAATGCAGATAACTTCTCAAAGTGATAACACTGCAATAGGGGCCAATTGGCCAAACAAGAAGTGAATGGGAGGTTCTGCCCTATTGGCTAACATGTGTTAGCTTTCCAAGCCAAACTCTGATTGCCCTCATCACAAGTGACAAAGTGAAATTAATGTCACTGTTATAAATCAGACGGTTACTAGGCTCAAGTTACTCAGGTCAGAGAAGGCTGCCCTATCCATAAACCTGCATGTTTAACTTCCCAGAGAACATCTCACAGATAGCCTCTTATTTGGGAAAGATTTCTAGTTCAACAGATTATCAGGAGCCTCACTCTATCTGCATTAAAGCACCGACATACAGCTATTACTGAGCAAAACCAGCTCACAAGACAGAGCTTGCAGGGCAGTTTCACAAAATAGTGACCTCCATTCCTTCAACCGATTGGTTGAATGAAGACATTTGGTTTGTTTACTTTGTCTGTCCTTAACTCCTTCCGGTTAGCTTCCAGATTTCTCCCACAGCTTAATTCCTTCATGGACAAAAAGATTGTGTTTTGAACTTCCTCACCATAGAGACGCTGGGCTGAATGGCCACCTTCTGCACTCTAAATATTTCAATGTGTATTCTTTTATTTATTGTTTAAAACATTTTGTTGTTGGTGATAATAGGGTAAATAAAGAGCAATTGTTTCTAGTGAGGGGAAATCAGGAGGGGGTATGTAACTGGTTGACTGTCAGGGAAGGGAAAGGGGGCAGGCAAACGGTACAGAGTACCCCTGCGGCTGTTCCTTCAACAACAGCTATACCTCTTTGGATATTGCTGGGGGTTGGCTTACTGGGAGAATGCTGCAGCAACCAGGTCTCTGGCACTGCGTCTCGCTCTGTGGCTCAGAAGCGAAGGAGGGAGAAGAGAAGCGAGATGGTGATGGCAATACAGAAAGAGATAGGAGATTGTGAGACTCGTGGATGGTATATTGCCTCGCTGGTACCAAAGTCAGGGGTGTCTCAGATTGGGTCCAATCATTCTTAAGGGTGCGGGGGTGAGCAGCCAGAAGTTGTGGTTAATATTGGGTCAGAAAAGGGAGCTAGGTAGAAAGCTGAAAAGCCGAGTCACAAGGGTAGTAATCTCTGGAAAGCTGCCTGTGCTGAGCACCATGGAGGATTAAAATAGGAGGATATAGCAGAAAGTGTGTTTTATGTTCTGGTGAAGGGGATGTGGGTGGTAATTTGTCACCTAGGGGGGTCCCTGTGTGGCTGTAAAGTCCACACAGTTAGTTCACAAGGTCAGGATTGAAGGCAGGTCACAGGGGCTGTTATGCAGTGGCTCTATTGGCTGCATTGGAACTCAATTTACACGTGAAATCAAAGGCTTACACTGACAGTGATGGGATTGCTGGAACCCAGATCTCTCAGTAAAACTCTAGCTGCATCATAATTCCCTTTAACCATTATGGAATTAGTGATTCTTCTTACTACAGAATCCAAAGCTTTCAAACCTCCTCATCCGTGCTTTATGTGACAGTCCAGTTTTTGTTCCATGTCTGATCAAACTTCCCACACTAAATCTCAGTTTTTGTTTCAATCTCAGGAGCATGTTGCAAAGGCCCACAGTTCCCAGTGAGGATTCTGCACCACTGGAATTGTCATGTCTGTATACTCTTTATTTCAGAACAACCTGGACCCCACAATGGAGGAAATTGAAGACACCCTCCAAGGTAAATTCTCTAAGTTTGTGGCTCAGTTCCAGACTTTTAAGCAGAGAGACCAGTTTTAAAGGGGGGCCTGTTGGTGCAGCAGTTGGTTCTGTTGCCTCATAGCTCCAAGTGTGCAGGCTTATTCCTGCCCAACTCTCTCTCTGTGGAGTTTGCACATTCTCCCTGCAGCTGTTGTGATGATTTTGTGTGTGATAAGCTTAATCAAAACTACACCACATCTGGTTTAACTATCTACAAAAACCTGCATTTTAGGGAGATTACACTGTATCAATCTACACTAGTTTACTTCAACCAGACTCATTTACTTCACTTATTTAATCTCTTCCTGAAAGGGGTTAGCTGTTAGTAATCACTATTGCAAGCAGTGCCCACCCTCCCTTCCCTACCAAGGAGACGACACTTCCAGCTAATGGTGCAGATTAAACACAATTTATTTTTAAGTGAAATATATTAATATCTGAGGTATAATTCCAGACAGATGTATAACTTAAAGGATTTCCAAATGCAGGTAAATTTCTTAAAATCTAGAAAGACATACCAAAGAGTTGCAGATGAACAAGTCATCCATTGCCAAAACCAAGGTAGAGGAATGAATCCTGTTTCTTCACTCTATCAATTCTCCCAACTGTGACTGCCTTCTAATATTTATACTGTTTTTCTATCAATTGTCATCATTGGCATGTGGTGTTTCTCAACAACATTATCAGGTTAGGTAGATGGTCTATTTAATTAGTCTAATGTAGATACTCTTGTTTCTCTTGATTGGGTCATAGTTTAACAAGGTCAGCATGGACCCATTGATTCTCTTGATTAAGCCAAAGCCAACTGGTTAGAAGTGAAGAGTATGAGCAAAGACTACCAGTTAGAAATTTAACTTATTAAACAACAAACATCTTGAATCTTGGGCAATTTCTGCTGCTGGGCTTAATGAACAACAAACACTTGACCAGTGGACATTTTCTGCTGCTGTGCTAAAAATGAATTTATCTTATTGAACAACAAACTTCTTGATCCTTGGACAATTCTGCTTCTGGGCCAAAAAAAAACACAATGTTAGCACAGAGCCCTTTGGGGTCTGAAAGTGAATATCCATGATACTCTGCAGATTTCATTTGTAGTTCCAATGCCATCTCTCACATCTCAAAGATGTGCTGGGAGGTTAATGAGCTATTGTAAATTAATCTTTTGTGGTAAGGAGCAAAATAATCCAAGGGGAACTGATGAGAGAGATAAAGTTGCAGGGTACAAGAAGATAAGTAGGCTGCCTAGGACTGATAGGGTTACTCTCACCTTGGAGTTGGCATGGACCTGATGGGCTCAATGGTCTCCTTTTCTGTTCTGGCAAAAAAAAAAGCCAAAACTTTGACACACATTCCATGGAGAAACCAGGTGATCAATGAACAGGAGGGTGTGTGTAATTTAGGTGGTGCAAGTGAGTGCAGACAGGATCGCGGACCTTCCAAATAACCGTCTGAAAATGTATATGCTGTATCAATACAAAGTTACATCCCTGCAGCACTCCTTCAACATGTTGAATCATACTGCTCTCAAACAAATTTTAAATCTCACCATAAGCTCTTCCACTCAGTTTAAGATGGGAACAGCTTCTTCTCCTTTGCCTACAGATTTCTGAACGGTTCGTGAACCCATCAACACGACCTCACTGTTGCTCTTCTGCACTATTTGCTTCATTAGTTTTATTGTAACTTTACTTATTTAGCCTGCACCATACTACTGCCACAAAACAACAAGTTTCTTAACTTACGTCAGTGACAATAAACCTGACTCTGGTTCTGGAACAGAGGTTCCAAGTAACCGGAACAACAAATTAGGATTGGTTCAACTAAGAGTCAGAGAGAAGCAACATTTTTAAAGCACAAAGTAAATATATTATCAAAGTACATATATGTCACCAGAACAACCCTGAGATACATTTTCTTGTGGGCATTTTGCCTGTGAGAGTGAGCTGAATAGAGAAGAGGGGAATTCTGTATTTACATGACATTGATAACGTGATGCTTTCTGTACAGTGTATTGCAGGGGCTCCCAAACCGTTTAATGGCATGGATCCTTATCATTAACTGAAGGCTCTGTGGATCCCAGTTTGGGAACCCCTGATGTACTGGGACTTTCTCTCCTAGTAACCCCAAACTAAGGTTGGATTAGAAGAGCCAGTAGTTTGACTGCTCATTTCAACGGATGCTGTCCAACCTGCTGAGTTCATCCAGCTTGTTTGTACGTGTTGATCTGATTCACAGCATCTGCAGTGTACTTTGTGTTTACAGTAGTTTGAGGAAACAGTGAGATGTGAATGTGACTACCCAGTTCTCAGTCTGAGTTTGTGTTGGCCACAACAGATCAAATTGGCATCCAGATCTTTCACAAATACTCTAAGGGTTTTTGTCCTGTCACCCAGTGTCTCCAGACCAGCCTCTGGATCCAAACATTTCTTCCACTTCCCTCTAAACTCTATTAATTTTACTTAAATTTCTCCTAGTTTTGACTTATTTCTTATTTGTTCTTGCAGTCCAACCTGTCCAGATTTCTCTCCCTTAAATTCATTCAACCTTTCCACCCAATTAAATCTCCTCACAGCCTTCAAGCTTGTATCTTTTCCAAAAGCTGGGGAAACATTTAGCAGGTCAGGCAGCATCTGTAAGACAAAGAGAATCGATGATTCCAGTCACTGCCTCTTCCACATATTTTATATGTGAGTCTCGGCTCTAATGTTCTTGGTTTCACACAAGGACCAAAGGTGTCCTCTGTCAGCTACTGGAAGCTGACTGTATCTCACCAGCTCACACTGCTCTCCACTGCACCTTCTTGCTGCTGATTGAGATAAATTCTCTGCAGAATTTCACAGCATCAGAGAGAGAACAGGTCCTGGGATGTTAGAACAATGCCTGTGTGGCTCTTTTAATTTTAAATAATTTCTGTTAATTTGCCTCCCAAGAAACTTGGGTCGCTGCACAGGATACAGCCCCATCCTCAAGAGCTACCCTACCTTCCTCAAAGTAAGGAAACTAAAATGGTTGCAGCCAAATATTTTGCTTTTGTCAGACTGTGGCTACCAGAGGTTGTTTTTATAGACCTGTCTTTATTTGCCCTGACAACAGGATCTGATCACTGAAAGTGAGTTTCTTGTCATTGAGGCATGAGTATGTGGCCAACAAGGGCAGTATTTACTGCCATTGCTGATCACCTTTTTTTAAAATTCAAAAATAAACTTTAATCATATGTGTTATGTTTTTAACACCAAAAACTTATCAAAAGATGAACAGAGTGGTGTGTGCTATATTTCTGTTTTTAACTTTAGCAAGGCACACACGTACGATGTGGTGGCATCTTGATGTATGCCATTCACATACTTTTTCATATAACTCATTATGCAAACAACAAAGAATGCTTAATCATATGACATATTTACAGTATTACTCAAAAATTATTGATATATTAAATCCACAACACTGCTTAGTTATAAACTCCAACTCAGTATAGAATGCATCTCAACTGTATACATGGTATAAAATATAATAAGCTGGTAAGGAAGGCGGGCTCTGTCGTGGGCAAAGGACTGGAGAGTTTAACATCGGTAGCTGAGCGAAGGGCGCTGAGTAGGCTACGGTCAATTATGGATAACTCTGAACATCCTCTACATAGCACCATCCAGAGACAGAGAAGCAGTTTCAGTGACAGGTTACTATCAATGCAATGCTCCTCAGACAGGATGAAGAGGTCAATACTCCCCAATGCCATTAGGCTTTACAATTCTACCTCCAGGACTTAAGAACTTTTTAAAAGCTATTAATGCTTTTTGAGACGGTGATTTAGATGCATATCATATTTTTTTTTTACTGAGTTAAGTATTGTATGTAATTAGTTTTGCTACAGCAAGTGTATGGGACATTGGAAAAAAAGTTGAATTTCCCCATGGGGATGAATAAAGTATCTATCTATCTATCTATCTATCTATCTAGACATCCACAGCATTGTAAATTTTAAATCGTTCCATTCAGATCTAAAGACATAATTGGTGTGGAGGATTTCTTACTCTTGAGGGATAAAATCTTTCCTCACCAGGGAGGTTACTCTGCTTGGCAGGTGAGACTTGTCGGTGTGAAAGAATCTCAGGTTCTGGGGCTCTCCGCAGTGGTTGTAGGTGTTGACTCTGGGCTGCAGGAAATTGTTCTGATAGCTCTGGATACCTTTCTTTGCAATGTGTCAGCATCCCAAACAGAGCATGGTAAGCTGCTTGATCTGCTGATTTATCCCAGGCTGCCAGACAAAGCTTCAAGTCAACGCTTTCATTTTGACCACTCCGAGAGGACAGGCACGTAGTTTCTCTAACACTTTATCTCTCAGTTTGAATGACACGAAAACTCTCAATTACAACCTCCATCAAAGGCAAGTTCATCCCGACGCTGGTAAAAATGGTGAAACTTCTATTTCTGTTGCACATCCTAGCCAATTTTGGGTGGCAACATAGACCTGAAACAGTCTAGGATAGTTTCTGGTTTCCTTTTGGATCCTCTCTGTGTAATAGGGAGATTTTCAGTTTGCATTAGGGAGAACACATCGATATAGAATTAGAATTGAAAATACACGAGGACTAAGATGTTAACTGTCCTGTGCTATCATCAGTGGGATCATCAGTTGATCTGCCACCTGTCCTCAGCAGTTTCGGCCCGCTTGTGATCAAGACTCCCTCGAGGTGGTGGGCCAGCAGTGCTAAAGCACCACCTCCCACTGATGAGCTTAACAACTTGGCATCTGCCTCTATCAGAGTTGTTGGTCGCTTCCATCCAACAGATAGTCTACTCTTCAGGTGTCTATGCAGCTGCTGAAGATTTCACAAAAGATGGATACACTTTCCGACTATCTGCCCCTCTGGACGTACTTGGTCCACACCCATGATAATCCTGTCTCTGCTGCCTCAGCTACAGCCCTGCTGGTTGACTTGATCTCTCTTCTAGTGAAGCCAAGGTTACGCAGCCAATTCTGGAAAGTGAACGCAATAAAGCCACGGCAACCTACTTCGAATGGATAGCATGAAACCTTCCACCCTCTGTCTCTGCACTCTGATCTTAATTCTGCATACTTGGTTATCTTGCGCTCATGGGCTTCATCGATGTTGTCTTTCCAGGGGACTGTGAGTTCACCAATAACTACTTCTGTACTGATGTCAGACCAGACAATTACATCTGGACACAATGTGGTGAAAACTATTTGTTCCAGGAAACTGCCTTTCCCATCCAGGTCAGCCTTGATACACAAATCATTGGCTGAAGAAAGTATGCTTGATCGTGGGCCTGCGCTGTACACCCTTGACTTGGAGCCTTCTTTCACAAATGATATGCGATGTTCTGTGCAGCATGGGGCATGAGATAAGTTGTGCTGCAGTATTCTCTGCTCAACCGCTTCTGTTACAAGTTTGAGAACGTTGTTATGTCTCCAAGTGTACATGCCGCTGGAAAGGTTGACTCTGCATGCACTCAAAATATGTTGAAGTGTTCCCTTCTCGCTACAAGCAGCACACCTGTCTGTCTTATCTTCACACCATGTGCTGAGGTTGGCAGGTGTTGGGAGCAGGTCATACACTGCTCTGTATAGAAAAGAAATGCGGAGCAGTTCCATTTGCCACAGAACATTCCAAGATAGATGTCGTTGTTCAACACTTTCCCACCAGGTCCAAGCCCCTTGTATGTATGCATCCTCTTTTATAAATTTATATGTATCCTCTTTTGTAAATTTTTCAGGCATTTCCTTTTCCAAGGGTAAATGGGACAATCAATCAGCATTTCCATGATTAGATGTCCTCTTGAGATTGATTTTATCCTCCAAGACACAGAGCCTGTCTCTGCATTTGTGCTGCTGCTCTTGTTGGAACACACTCTGTGGATTGAAAATGAACACTAGTAGTTGATGATCAGTAATGAGGGTTAACTCTCTCCCATAGAAGTACTGGTTAAAATGTTTTACAATCCAAACCAGATTCAAAGCCCTCTGTCAATCCATTTGTAATTTTTCTCTGTCACAAAAAGGGAACGTGAAGCAAAGGCTAGGGGGCGTTGACTTCCATCACTCATAACTTGGGGCATGACCGCACCTGTACCATAAGGCCAGGCATCATAGACAAGCTACGCTGAGCAATGTAGATCATATTATGTGAGTACAGGGTCTGACATCATCATTTCCATTACCTTTTTGAAAGCCAACTCACAAATCTCCGTCCATTGCCAATTCTTCCCAATCTGTAGTAATGAGTTCAAGGGGTGAAGCACAGTAGCCAGGTTTGGCAGGAACCTGTTATAGTAATTGACAAATCCTGAAAAAGATGGCAACTGTGATATGTCCTTTGGTCTTAGAGCATCCACCCCGCTTGAATTTTCATAGCACACTTGTGTAATACTTGAGCATCAAAGTTGTGACCACAGTAACTGATACTTGGTCTAAAGGATTCACATCTGTTACAATGTGTTCTGAGCCCATAATCTTCTAATATGTTTAACACAGTCTTAAGAGTTTCAAGATGTTTCTTGTCCTCCTCACTGGTAACAATGAAGTCATCCAGGTAACACTTAGCGCCTGGGCAGCCTTTCAGCACCTGGTCCAAAGCTTTCTGCCAGAGTGTAGATGCAGATGCTACTCCACAAATTAGCCTATTATTGCAATAAAGCCCTTTGTGAGTATTTATGGTAGGGAACACTTTGGACTCTTCTTGTATCTCCATCTGTAGGTAGCCTCAGCTAAGTCCACTTTGCTGAAGTGTTTCTCTCCAGAAAGGTTTGCAAAGATATCCTTTAACCTGGGCAGAAGATAGTGATCTACCTTCAGTACTGGATTGATGGTGACCTTAACATCACCACAGACCCATTCTTTGTGGTTACTGGGACAACTGGCATTGCCCATGGGCTCCAATCAGCATTGGAAAGAATGTCTTCAGCCTCCACGCGATCAAGCTCACTTGTTACTTTATCACAGATGATATAACGAACCAAATGGGCTTTGTAAAATGTGGGTGTGGCATTTTCATTTAACATTATTTTACCCTTGATATACTTGGGTTCTTGGGGATGTAGGATGGATCTCCAATCAAGTTGTAGTTGTCTCAGCCAATCACAACCCCACAATGCTGGCCCTCCTGATTTTTCACATATAAACCGAATGTAGCTTGTTGGTTGTTGTATTTCACTGTAAAAATGTCATTCCCCCAGGAGTTATAATGTAAGTTCTTAGTTTGGTATCTACAGACTTGAGTTTAGTTTCTTTGAAATGCCACTTCAACTCATTTTGTGGAATAACTGAAACAGCCGAGCCAGTGTCCAATTCCATTTTAATTAACTTGCCTTTCACATCTGCTGGAAGCTACCCAATCCTGTGTTACTCTCATCATTATCAGATTTTGACTGGAGGGTGGTAAATGTTATTCCTTTGTTCAAGTAGGGAACACCCTGGGATTTATGAATCAGTGAGTCTTACTTCAGTGTTGGGCAAATGATTGGGGAAGATTCTTAGAGACAGGATGTAGGAGCAGTGAAGGCTGAGTAGGCACCTGCACAAGTTATTAGTTATGACAGGCATAGAGAGGGTAGATAGTTGGCATATTTTTCATTGGATTGAAATGCATTTGAAACTATATTTTTTGGATGCAAAGGCCAGGGTGTCAGGACCAGAGGCAAGAGTCGGGCTGGCTCTAATCACCACTCCACAATATTTACTCGCTCCGTGCTGCACTGAGGTTAAGGCTGTGACCTGCTCCAGCTACTCCGGACTTCATGTCTGTGGGCTCTGCGGTACTTTTTCCCCTTTGTCCTGAACTGAGGTTGAGACCTTGGCCTACTCTGGCTATGCCGCACTGCGTGTCTGTGGGCTCTGATACGCTGACTTGTCTCTGCACTGAACAGAAGCTGAGACCGTGGAATGCTTGGTTTCCCTGTCTGAGGACTCACTTTCATTCTAAATGCCATTTGCTTACTTTTATTGTATGTCCAAACAATATTTTTCTCTCTGCACATTGGGTATTTGACGGTCTGTTTTTAAGTGGGTAATTTTGGGTGTCTTTGTTTTGTACTTGCCTGTAAGGAGACAAATCTCAAGATTGTATAATCTGTACATACTTTGATGATAAATGTTCCTTAAACTTTTAAGGTGAGGGGTAAAGTTCAAGGGGACTATGCAGGGCAAGAGTGTTGGGTGCCTGGGATGTGCTGCATAAGGCAGCTATAATAGAGATGTGTAAAAGGTGGGCATATGAACGCAGAGAATGGAAGGAAATGGATCACATGCAGATCGAAGGGATTATGAGTCATTAGTTTAATTAGTTTGGCACAGGATCATGGGCCAAAGGACCTGTTTCTGTGTTGCACCATTCTACGTTCTAATGCTCTTCTTTATCCAAGTTGTCTGTAAAGTGTGAGGAATTCCAGTTTCCCAGAATCACATCAGTCAGACAAGCACCAACACCATTCCCCACACAAGTCCAACAGCAGCCTCACCCAGCTGTGATTTGAATGGAATGCAATTGAGGTTAGAATTCAAATAATAAAAATATACGTACTGCCTTTACCTAAATTCTCAAACTCCATTTACTGTCACTCTCTTCTTGCAACCGTCAATTGCAGAATGTGTTTCAGACTCTTTGAGAAAGGTTTAAGGCTGCCAGTGTGACAGGAACCTGGGAGCAATGGGTAAGAGCAATGAGGTCCGTTGCTTTGAAGTTTCACTTCATTCCCAGCACCTATCGCCCCTGCAGGGACAGCAGATCAGGATCTTTGATGTAAATGAGAAGCTGCAGAGACTGCAAATGTAAAATAAAATCAAAATGCTGCAAGTACTCAGCAGATGCAGCCGGACTTGCTGAGCACTTGCAGCATTTCTTGTTGCTGTTTTAGGAGTTTCCATGGGTCAGGAGAGAGTGAGCACTTCATGTTGTTTTACTGAATGTTTTGTATTGTAATCAAGTGATTTCCGCCAGAAATGCTTGGTCAATGCTTATTCTGGCATATTCCCACTTCCTTTCCAGTCCTGAAATGCTACCCTCTAACTCTTTGATTATATACTCACCCAGCACCTTCTAGCTATCCCTATTCTCCTCCAAACTTTTTAGTCTGGCATCTTTCCCCTTCCATTCCAGTCCTGAAGAAGGGTCTTGTCTGAAATATTGGCTGTTTTTTCATGTCCATGTGTGGTGCGTGGTCAAGTGGTTAAGGTGCTGGACTAGCGATCTGAAGGTCATGAGTTCGAGCCCCAGCTGAGGCAGCGTGTTGTATCCTTGAACAAGGCACTTAACCACACGTTGCTCCAATCCACCCAGCTGAAAATGGGTAGGGACATAATGCTGGGTGTTAACCTCGCGATAGACTGGCGTCCTATCCGAGGATGGGGGTGGGGGGGTGAGTCTCGTACTCTCAGTCGCTTCACGCCACGGAAACCGGCACAAGCACTGGCCTGATGAGCCTATAAGGCTCAGGACAGACTTTAACTTTTTTAACTAATTCATGTCCTTAGATACAGCCTGACCTGCTGAGTTCCTCCAGCATTTTGAGGGCGTTGCTTTGGATTTCCAGCATCTGCAGAACTTCTCACATTCATCTGAACCAGCTTCCATTTGCTGATCTGGGGCCTAAGAGTTACGTTCCTGTTGGCCTTGGTTATTTTCTATTGCATGTGGATTAGGAACAGGGGTAAGCCATTCAGCCCCTCAAACTTGCCACACCATTGACTAAAGTCTGACCTACAAGTAATATTTAACCTCTGCTCTTTGGGGATCTATCTACTTTAAGATCATTCAAAATACTGCATCAACCACTCTTAAAGCAGAGAATCTAACATTTAATTACCTAAAAATGTCACTCATCTCTCTTTTAAACAGGTAGCCTCTTACTTTTAAAAGGTATTGCTGGGTCTAGATTCTCCCACAAGAAGATGCTTTCACATTACCCCTGTCAAGGCATGAAAGATCCTTTATATTGCTCTTTTTTTTAAATTTAATTTTCCACTTCTAAAGCAGTGTTTTCAAATGGCATTTCAGGCAATTCGGCCCAATGAGATTGTTACACCTGTCCCAGCAATCCATCGTTCCCATTCTCCCACTCACTTTCCAGTAACCCATTCTCTTTTACATCCCCATCCATAACTCCTCCTGATTCTCCTGTTATCCACCTGGAGTGGCCAATTACACAACTAACCAAAGTATTTTTGTGGTATGGGAAGAAACCATGGATCCAGAGAAATTGCATACTGTCCTTGCAATTTACACTCAGGCAGCACTGGAGGTCAGAACTGAACCTGGGTCATTGCAGCTACAAGACATCAATATGATGTATGGCTGGCCTCAGCGTTAGGCGCACGTGAGCAATCACTAACTTTTCTTCCTGCTCTTCTCTCAGGTTTCTGCCACCTACATGAAAAGATTAGTTTGTCGTTATTGGAATCTTATAGCTAAACCTATAAATCCAGTCACAATCTGTGGATTCACAGCTAGCTTGGCCCTGAGATAAACAGAGCAGGAAAACAGGACATTTGACAAATAAATCTTGTGTTAAATTGACGCCTTAGCAGTAATTAATACAATCAACTAAATTGATTGAGAGAGGAAGGTGGCAATGGGTTTGCAGGAAAGTCCTTGATGATTACCTTGGACTGTGAACAAAATTCAGGAAATTATACTTCCAGTTAGACCCTAGTTGTATCTAATTTTGGCCTCTGCACTTAGAAAGGAATCAAAATCAGAATCAGGGTTATTATCACCGACATAGGTGGTGAAATTTGTTAAATTAGCAACAGCAGTGCAAAGCAATACATGATAATATACTCAATCACAGTAAGTATTATATATAAATGTGTGTGTGTGTGTGTGTGTATTAAATAGCTAAAATAGTGCAAAAACGGGAATAATAAAAGTGAGGTAGTGTTCATGACTTCAGTGTTCATTTAGGAATTGGATTGCAGCAGGGAAGAAATTCTTCCTGATTCGCTGAGTGCGTGGTTTCAGGCTTCTATACCTCCTTCCTGACAGTTTCCTGACAGAAAGGATGTTAAGAGTGAGCAATGCACAGAACAGTTTTCCTGGAAAATGCTGGACGTTCTCAGCCAGCCGAACAGTATCTGCTGGGGAGAACAAATTGTTGATGAACATGGCAATTCCTCCCACCTCAAACCTCTCACAGATGTTGCTTAACCCACTGACTTCCTCAAGCAGTTTGCTTTTTGTCCCAGGTTCTAGCATCTGCAGTGTTTTATATCCTGTATTTTTTTAATGTAAGATTCAGAACTAAGACGTTTATTTCGTTAGAGAAGCCTGAAAAGACGAGTGGGTGTTCAGTGCTGTCCGCCTGTGTTTGACCTCTCCCTCTCGCTAGCTCCTGTTGAAGGAAGGTGCAGGAGCATTGGGTTCAATGTTGCAAGGGTTGATCAGCAACGCTGTCGACTTGTTTTGGGGACTTTGAGGTTCATAGTGCATGTATGTCTGGATTCTGGTTCCTCTTTATTTTGCTGTTTTTGAGCGCTTTGCTTGGGGCAATTGACGTGGAATTGGGTGCTTCAGCAAAGAATGGCTCTGCGTGCAGCCTGCAATACGCTAGTGACACCACGCTGAACTGAATACTACTGCACTCCTGGTTTGGTGCTTAATATTCTATGTGCTATTTGCTTGCTTTTTGCCATTTGCACTATTTGTTCTTTTTTCACGTGTTAGGTTTTTGACGTTTTCTTGAATGGGTTCCATGGCATTTCTTTGTTTTTTGACAACCTGCAAAAGGATAAATCTCAGATTACACATACTTTGATATTAAATATACTTCGAACTTTGAACTCTGAAGACTGAGTTGTTCACTTTGGACCACAAAAAAAAAATGCTTGGGATTATGCTGTAAATAAAAGTTCATCATTGGATAAACTGATGATGCTGGTGATTCAAAGGCAACACGAGTGAATCTGCAGATGCTGGAAATAAATAAACACACAAAATGCTGGCAGAACTCAGCAGGCCAGACAGCATCTATGTTCTCCCATAGATGCTGTCTGGCCTGCTGAGTTCTGCCAGCATTTTGTGTTTTTATTTTTATGCTGGCTATTCTCTGGTCAGGACTTGGGTTCTGAACCATAACTAGAGTGAAAACAAAGGAGAGCTCTACACTGGCTTCAGTTATGGTGTGGTTTATTCTGAAGTTGGAGTTGTCTGTCTCTCTGGGGATCACAAGGTAAAAACGTTGGAACAGGAGTGAACCTCTCAAGCCCTTGAACCTGCTTTACTTTTTAATAAAATCACGTCTAATCTGATTAAAACCTCCGCATTCCTGTCTCCTTCATTAGTTTTATAACCTCTTGCTTATCAATATCCACCTATCTTTGCCTTAAAAATTCAAAGACTTAACTTCCACTGCATTTTAGAGAAGAGTTCCAAACTTTCACAATCCTGTGAGAGAAAACATTTTGCTCTTTTGTCTAAAAGACAATAAAACCATGAGTCATAGGAGCAGAATTAGGCCACTCATCATATTGAGTATGCTCCACCATTATCTACCATTTTAAGAGCAATTATCAGCTATTTTGTTTTAGAAAAGTGACCCTTAGAATCACCCAGAGGGGGAAACATCCTCTCCACATCCACTCCATTAAGAAATTCAGAATTAGACAAGTCTGCTCTCACTCTTCAAAATTCAAGTTCAAGTTTATTATCATCTGATTGTACATAGATACAATCGAATGAAACAACATTCCTACGGACCATGGTGCACCCACAAAGCATATATCACACAGCACCTAAACCAAAAGATTACCATAAATAACCAAAATATTACCATAAATAAGTTAATAAAATATAATTCATGGAGTGTTCTGAGTGTTCTGGTCTTTTCCCACATATTAAGCATTGACAGGTTCTTTGTCCCTAGTATATAGGTGAGTGCAGAATTTGGGAGAAGTTGATGAGAATAGATCAGAGGATAAACTAATGAGAAACTGGGATTGCTCTTTGAGCGAGCAACGGGTCAAAGGGTCCCGTTCCATGTCATGTGGAAACATGGGTGGCATTCCTTTAGCTGTGAATCACATGGACTAGGGTTGAATCAGTCCTGCACCTCTGCTTCTTGGCAACATGTGAAGCAGCTTTCTGGCAAGTTCAACTAACCCGTTGTCACTCAGAGTACTTTGATTTCAGGATCTCCACACTGACATTGTCTTGGATGTCGGCCTGAGCCTGAACCAGGCGTTGGACATTGGGCAGGTGAGCTTCCTTTGCTGCGCAAGGAATAAGTGCCCTGGTGTTAACAGGAGTGGTGGGGAAAGACAGCCAGGATTCCTGCATCTCAGCATGTCGAAGGTTAGCTTACAGCCAATGAGCTACTTCACAATGTGGTACTGCTTCTGTAAAATAGTGAGAGTTAACAATCATGGTCACATTTGACTCTTGGAATTCACTTTGCATCTAAATTAAGACCTGTAGGAAGGCACCGAGTTCAATTCTGTTATATATTCTGAGTCATACATTCAGGCTCAAATTGGGTCAGGTCAGGGCAAATCTGCTGGATTAGATGGACTGAATAGCCTTTCTCTGGGAATACAGTATATTCAGTAACCCCTTGAAATGCCTGCAGGCATAGCTGTGAGCAGTGAACTTGCACCTATTTAGTGTTTGGTTGACTATAGACATTAAGCCAAGTGTCTTGGGTACGTGGTGTCCTGAATGTACTCTGATAATAAATTTTACTTTGAACTTTGACCTTTGAACATTGGGTTGCGATCAGCTTGGTCTGGCTGAGGTTGGGTTTGAATTTTATACCCAGGAACTGGGACGTGCGCTCCCGCTGGCCACCCCTATCCATCTACCTATCAATTCTAGGAAAACTCCTTAAGAGATATATAAACCCTGGATAGCAGAATTCGAGAAGAGATCACCTGACCACCTTGAAGAATGAACACAGGAGCAACCAGTGAAGGTAGATAGTTTAACATCTCCCTTGTTAAATCAAATGGGGGAAAGATGAAGGGTTAAAGGCCTGTTTGCTGGTAGTTGGCTGAATTGATTCTCTTTTTTTTCCTTTCCTTTCTTTCTCTCTTTCTCCTTCTCTCTCCCTCTCTCTCATTCACTTTCTCATCCTTTGGTGTTTTTCTTTGTTTTTCTTTTTTCTCTCACTTTGTCTTTTTCTCTCTCCCTCTTCCCTCTGGTGCAGGTGGGAGGAGGTTTAGCACAGGGCCTCATCATCTTCACTTTGGATGAGTTATTGTATTCATCGGATGGAGTTCTGTACACCTGGAATCCAGTCACCTACAAGATCCAAATGACTGGAGATATTCCAGCAAAGTTCAACGTATCCCTCCTTTGAGATGCTGCAAACAAGAAAGCTATTTACTCTTCAAGGCTTTATTTTGTTGCTTAAGTGTTAGAATGGGCCTGTTGTCAGCTACATAAATTGCTTGAGTATGTTAAGCGTAGGCAGCAGATTACGTCGAGAGAGCTGATGTTGCAGAGATTAGTTTATTGGACTTGGGAGGCTTTCACCATGGTCTAATTGCTTAGAGTCAGAGCAGGAACTTTAAAAAGGACAAATTTCATTGACTGGTTCATTATAGGGAATTTTATTCCAATAAAAAGAGGTTAAGGTTGAGTGGAGTCACCTTCACAATTGATCTCAAGTTATGTGGTAAAAGTCTTAAAGAAGAGTTAATGGTAATGTTTCTAGGTATGTGGATAGACACAAGGTTAACATGAAAGATGCATGTGAATAAAATCCTAGAGATGTATGAAAAAGCCCCTAGTGTGCTCAGGTATTTAGTTGGGTGTGATTGGGGTGCAAGTAGGAGGTCAATCTATATTGCCAAATATCTTTGATTATGGATGTGTCACTTATGGGTTAACATCACCAGCAGTCTTAAAGCCCCTAGATAAAGTTCAATCTCAAACATTGATATTATGTTGCTGTGCTATTAAATCACCCCTATTTTCAACCTTACTGGTAGAAATGGGTGAAGTACCTTCAAATCTACACAGTTTCAGTTAGCAATGGTTTATTGGTTTAATTAAGTGGACATAAAGTTGGTCATCTAATATTGACAATATTACTAGAGTGTTGGGAGCACTGTATTCATAAGGTCTTCAATTTTGGATGGATGGGAAATGAATGGGCACAAAATCTTGTGTTGGTTAATGTGGAATATGATTCCAGTGCACCCCATTCTGTCACCTCTCCATGGTTTTTCTCTTTGCCTGTGGTTGATTTGGGCCTTCAGGGAAAAATCAAGATGAGGAGTGATTGCTTATTTGTAGCACAGGAAGTCTGGCAATATTACAAGCAAGATATTATGGATTCTTACATATCCACTCAGAAGCTTCATAGGATCCATTGACAGGTCGTTCTGGAGTTTCTGTTTATGTTCCGAACATTCAGGTGACTATTCAGAAACAACTATCAGATGAAATATCACCATTCATGTCTGAGGTGGTTGCTATCATTTTAGCCTTGGAATGGGTCGAAAAAGTATGCTTTGATTATGTACTTCTGTGCTCTGGTTCGATCTCAGACTTGACAGCTATTAAGATGGGTAGTTCAAATTGTAGGCCAGACATCCTTCTTGAGATTGGACAGCCATTGAGGCTGCAGGGTCTAGGCTTGTGTATACATATCATACGGGTTCCTGTCCATGTTGGGGTTGAAGGAAATGAGGTGACAGACACTCTTGCCAAGCAATCACTTAAAACGAAGGCTATAAAAATAGTGGTGCCTTTGCATAAAGGAGAGGTAAAAGCCATAATTAATAAATTCTATTCAATAACTGTGGCAACAAAGTTAGGATAAGGAAAAGAAAGAATGGGATTTATATAAAATCAGAGGATGGTAAGAACTCAACTGGGAGATGGGTTTAAAAGGAGGGAGAAAGTTATACTTACATGTTTATGTACTGGACATACTAGGTTAAATAATTCCATGTTCAGCATTAATATGCATGTTACAGGCATTTGTGGGAAGTGCACTTGTCAAGAAAAAGTGCAGCGTACATTGTTTGAGTACAGATCCTATGAGGTGCAAAGGAAACATCTAATTGCTAAATTGAGATCTTTGGGACAGACACTGTTTAACATTGAAAGTTTGTTAGGATATCACTGCCATTGTAATGTATAGAAGTGCAATTGTGACTTTCTGAGAAGCAAAAGACTTGTTGATATTATTGGAGTTTTATGGTGGGTAGAATTTGCTCCACACTCCAACTCAGTAAGTGGCAGTAATGCACCTTGTGTTGGTCTACCAACTGCCATTAAACTTTACAAGAAGAAGTGGAGTCACCTTTTGGAGCAGATGATCAGAGAATGGGGAGTTGAGGCCTTGGTGAAAGGACTCAGGTCTCATTCAGTTTTTACTGCTCATCATCGGTACTTGATTCAGTGCAGGCTGGAGGTAGCTCGGGCAGTGGAATACTTCTCCTACGTGATGTGAAGTCAGGGAACCTCATGAGTACAACTGTGGGAATTGCACACCAGTGTAGTGCCTGACAGACAGCGTCAAGGAAGCGGAACTGGATTTTGATGTAATCGGAATGGAAAGCTGAGAGTTTTATATCTGAGCATTTCACTGAGTGGCAGCTTTCAAGGTTCAGGCTTCAGATAAATGGGTGACCATCAAGAAAAATTAGGGGAGTCGGAAGTCAGTGCAGGATTCCCCTCACTAACATGCATGTCCCCTCGGATATTGTTGATAACAACAGAGGCTGGTGCAGTGGTCAAGTCTTTTGGCACTGTAACTGGCTCTGAGGCTCAGAGGGTAAGGTCACAGTCAGACAGGAACAATACTGACATGAGACTCAGTAGTGAGTAGGACAGGCAAGAGATTCTGAAGCTGCGGAACAGATGCTAGGATGGTGCTTTGCCTCCATGGTGACATAGTCAAGATGTCTCTAAGTGGCTGTAGAAAATTCTAGAGGAACAGGGTGAACAGCCAGAGTTGTTTGTACATGTTAGCCCAAATGATAATGGGTTCAACAAGGGGTGAGGATTCTGAAGAAGGAGTATAGGGAGTTAGGTGTGAAGTTCTGAAACAGGGTATTTAAGGTAGTGATCTCCAGATAACTACTGGTGTCATGTACTAACAAAGGACAGAAATAGGAAGATATGCCAGCTAAACTTGTGGTGGAGGAACTGGTGCAGGGGGCAGTGATTCCGGTTCTTGGATTACCGGGAACTCTACGGGGTGTAGACACAACCTGTAGAAGTCAAAAGGTTGCACCTGAATCAAAGCGGCACCAATATCCTTGGGGGGAAATTCGTTAACGCTACTCGGGGAGAGGATTTAAGTTTTATTGGTGAGGGGGGAAGCCGTTGAACTACTAGTAGGAGCAAGTCATGGGATGAAGCAGAGCCAGTGAGAGCAAGTTTAGTCATTGAGAAAGGCAGGGAAAGGAATACTTACTGCGATTTACAGTATTTCACTTCTGGAGGTTCAACAGTTAAGGGATGATGTCAGGGCATGGATTGGTTCTAAGGGCTGGCATGTTAACAATGGTAACAGCAACATAGCTGGGACAAGGCCGGACTGGCAGCTCAGTATTCAGTATACAGATGTGACAGGAGTACCAGTAAGGGGGAAAGCACTGTAACCTTTTTGAAAAAGGAGGACAACAGGGTACTTAAAGATAACATTAATGAAATTGTGCAGTGAAATCACATGGATAGAACTTAGAAACACTCTCGTAGAGCTGTATTATAGTTGGAGGAATAATAAGTTTTGTTAGTGGGGGATTTAACTTTTACTGGACTAACTCCACAGCTAAGGACCTGGATGGGAAGGAATCTGAAAAGTGTAGATGAAAGTTTGAGTCAGTGTGCTGAGGACCCTACTTAGGAGAGTGATATACTATATCTCCTCCTGTCGAATAAGTCAGGGTAGGTAACTGAAGTGGCAGTCAGGGTGACTTTAGCTTGAGTAACTATAATTCTATTACAATAACAAAAACCTCTCACACAAAATCAGCAAAACTAAAAAAGTAATTATTGAGTACAGGAGAAAGAAACTGGAGGTCCATGAGCCAGTCCTCATTAGGGCAACAGAGGTACAGAGGGTCAGTACTTCTATATTCCTTGTTAACATATCAGAGAATCTGACCTGGGACTAGCAAGTAAGAGTTATCACCAAAGATATGACAAATGCCGCTACCTTCTCAGAAGTTTGTGTAAATTTGGCAGGTCACCAAAATCTTTAACAAACAGCTACAGATGCAGAATGAAAATTACCCAAACTGGTTGCATCATGACCTGGTATGAAAACAGCAATTGAAAAGGTGGGCACAGCCCTGTCCATCACAGACAAAGCCCTCCCCACCATTAAATACATTGATGTGGAGTGACGCCATGAGAAAGCAGTATCCATCATCAAAGAAACCGCCCACCAACCCCCAACATCCAGGCCTTGCCCTCTTCTCTTCTGAACCTAAGGTCCAGAAGCCTTAGGTCCCACACCATCTGGTTCAGGAACAGATATTACCCTACAACCATCAGTCTGTGGATAACTTCAATCACCATGACTGAACTGATTCTACAACACAGGTTCATATTTAAGGACTCTTTACAATTCTTGTTCGCAGTATATTTTGATTGCACAGTTTGTCTTTTTTTTACATTGGTTCTTTGTTGGTCTTTGTCTGTTTATGCCTAATTTTTGATAAGTTCTGTTGTATTTCTTTTTCCTGTAAATGCTGCAAGAAAATGAATCTCAAGGGGGCACGTGCCTACATACCTTGACAATAAAATTACTTTGTAGTTGGAACTTTGAACTAGTTTCCGGATAGTGATGAGAAAGGATAGGACAGGTCCACAGGTTAAGATACTAAACTGCAGCTGGGCTTGTTTTGGGTGGATTAGACAGGATCTAGCAGATGTCAATTCAGTGACCCAGTTTGAAGAGAAGGGAACGAATGGCAAATGGGAGCTTTTCAAAGTGTGATATCAAGAATCCAGGGGCACAGGTTCATGTTAGGATGAAGGGAAAGCCTGGCAAACTTAGAGAACATTGGCTAAGAGATAAGAGAGATGGTTAAGAAAAAGGTGGCATACTTTTGATTAGGATGTCAGGGAGGAGTGTATCCTTTGACTATAAAACCTAGAGTACTTTAAGGGGGAAAATGGGACGATTGGGATCTTAACTGTTCACTTAATGCAGTGATTTACTATTTTTCGTTAACTTCTGTTCATTACATACATGAGGTCACTTCTCAGAAATCTCTGTGCTGTGCAGTGACCTGTGTATTGCCTGGGAATCTTCACAGCACCTTACACAATTTTCCATTTGTGCTATCATGTCAGTGCTCAGAAAATAATTCGGATTTCCGGTTTTCGGGTTTTGGAATTTCAGATAAGGGGTACTCGAACTGTATTTGCTTCAATATTAGCCACTGGAAACTGGACAAAGAGTAGCAGCAAAGATGAGCCACAGAACTAGAGACTAGTCAGCCTGACATCAGTAGTAGAGAAATTACTGGCGAGAATCCTGAGGTACAGGATCTACCAGCATTGGGATAGGCAGTCTGATTAGCAGGAGAGAGCATGGCTTTGTGTGTGGAAAGTAGCCAAAGCGGTAACATACATACATACATCAATAAATAAATGGGCGATTCAATGAATGAATGGATGAAAGAATAAATAAATAAATACTTAAATAGGCACATGGATGACTGAAAAATTAAGGGTCCTGTAGGAGGTAAGGGTTAGATTCATTATACAGTAGGATAAAAAATCAATGTAACATCTTGGGCTGAATGGCCTGTATTGTGCTCTACTGTTTTGATGTTCTAAATCTTGGAGACACAGATTCAGAGTGAGAGGGGAATGATTTGGAAGAGACCTGAGGGACACCATTGTGCAGAGGGCGCTGAGAAAATGAAACAAGCTGCCAGAGGAAATGTTTGAGGCAGGAACAATAGTCTTAGATTCCTCCATCCTCTGAATGTCATGTTTAAATGCTTCTGTTAGGTTGTTATCATATCTGCTTCCACCACCACTCCTAGTCGCAAGTTCCAGGGATGTACCACTCCTTGTAAAAGTAATGCTTGACTTTAAATATTCCTCCTCTCACATTAAGGCTGTGGCATCTATTTCATATTCCCATCTTGGGAAACTACTCATATTATTTGGTGAATATACACTCAGTGGCCACTTTATTAGGTACCTTATAACTCACAAATATATATCACCAACAATGGAGGTCGAGCACTGATCCTTGTGGACAGACTTTGTGTCAGAATAACACCCCTCTACTTCCACCCTCTGGTTCCTGTGTCCAAAGCTCATTTTGAATCCAATATACCAATCCCATGTGCTTGATGTTCTCAGGAGTAGGATCTGTTAAAGGGGTTCGTAACATGATTAATTACTTTGGGCTTGTGGACATGCATGGAAGTTGTTAGAGGGATCAGTGTAAGTGATTCACAGTCGTGGGCTGTGAATGGAGATTTCCAGTGGATTGGTGTAGGTGATTCACTCTGCTGATCTGTGGTGTTTATTGCTGCCTGTCGAAGAACCCCCTCATATTGATTTTAATTTTGCGTTAACTTTTGCTAACTTGGACATCCCCACACAGGAAATTTTATTTCCTATTTTTCAATTAGTTGATGTGCTACAATTAGTGAACATTAATTAAACAGAATACAGGTAATGACAACTGCCAATCATAACTTAAATTTCCCTGACGTTAAAGATCAAGCCATTACTCTTTGCAAGGTTGAAGTATAGCCAGAAAGTGATTAACTCCAGTGAGTGAATAAGGGAAAGTTTGATCATTATTTCGATGCCTGCCTTCACCGATACTCGCTTAGTCAGTAACAGCAGCTAAGCTTCCATCAATCCTCTGTGACCATTCTTACCCCTCAGCACAGGAAACCATGTCCCATTAAAATAAAGGCATTAAACACTGAAAAGACTCAGCAGGTCAAGTGGCTTCTGTGTGGAGAGAATGAATGTTTCGGGTGGGTAAAAACATGACAGTTAGGAACAGGAGACCACTTGGCCCATCAAGTCTACTCTGCTAATCTGACAGTAACATCAATACTGCAGTTCCGTCTAGCTACAAGAATGTGTATACCTGTATATATAACATATACTTTTCTAATTGTAGTTTATAGCTTTTTATTTATATACATATATATATTGTATGTGATATCTGATATCTGATGGCAGAGGGGAAGAAGCTGTTCTTAAAACATTGACTATGTATCTTCAGGCTCGTGTATCACCTCATTGATGGTAGCAATGAAAAGAGGGCATTTCCAGTGTGATGAGGGGACTTAACGATGGACGTCACATTTTGAAGTTGTCCTCAGTGCTGGAAATGATAATGCCCGTGATGGAGCTGGTTAAATTTGCAACATACTCCAGAGAAATTAAATAATCTGCTGCCTTTTCCTTAAGATTGTGTTTGTGTACGTGTCAACTACACATTTATTAACAATGGTTCAGTCAGAGAATGTATACCTTATATGACCTGAGATCTTTACTTTTTTGCAGGCATCCATAAAACAGAGAGAAAAGAAAACAAAGAATGAATTACAGAAAAAGGGTTAGAACCCCAAAGCCTCCCTCCCCCACCCCCCAACCCCATGTAGTTTCCTGGTGCAGGATTGAGAGGCAAACTGGGAGATATGGCAGAAACTAGGAAACTAAGTGTCATGTGACTTTCCCATCTCTGGGCAAAGCAGTCAAGGTACATTTGCAAAGTCAAAGCACACATCATATTGCAGCCAAAGAAGGCATTTGGAGTTCTGGTCCTACAAACGGCATGGCTTCAGGAAGATAAATGTGCACAGCCTCACACACAAAATGCTGGAGGAACTCAGCAGGCCAGGCAGCATCTATGGAAAAGAATAAAGTGTTTCAAGCTGAGATCCTTCATCAACACTCCTGTTTGTCTTGTCTGTAGAGCCTGGCTGTCTGTAGAGCCTGGCTGTTCTTTTTATCTGGTCAGACAATTGAAGTTAAAATTCAGGGCAGAGACAAGTTTTGCATGTGTAAAGTTGTTAGGCATAATTCAGATGTAAATCCAAACAGGTGATGGCAGTCTACTCCATGTTAAGCAAATTTAACCCAATTATGAAGATGTTCCCTGATCCAGTGTTTGGCAGGCAGGGATGTCTGATCCCTGAGAAGAGAACAACTGATGTTTTATGGAAATTCCGTTTAGTTTTCTCATTCTGATGGAATTCACTCTCTGTGTGCTGATTACATTCACACTGGGAAAATAGGTCAGGTAGTAGACCTCAAGATCAGGCTAGTGAAATATCAAATCAACACACTAGACCTTCTGATATCTCTTACCTCATAAATGAAAATAAAAATAAATGCAGATGTTAGACATTTCTGTTTCAATATGTTTATTGAGTTTCCAATTAACAAACATATCAATATTGATACTGATACATAGAGATCAGGAATACATTAATAACAGTTATCATGTAAAAACACAAATTCCAAGCAGCAAATGGACTCTAACCTCTCAATATCTTAGTAATTAACCATGAAAACGGTCATTGTAAAAGAAAAAAAAGAGGAAAACAAGAAACCCCCAAACTATAAAAACCTAAAACAAAATAAAACAAAGAAAGATTGGGCTGCCATATTTCATCAGTTAAAATTATTATTTGTCATTAACTACGCTCCTCTGTACATAAAAAATTACTGAAAAAAGGATACAGAAAGGGTTGACTTACATCATATGAAAATGTTGAATAAATGACTTGCAAGTTTCTTCAAATTTAACAGAGGGTCCATAGTACTGCTCCTAATTTTTTCCAAATTTAGACATGCTATCGCTTGGAAAAACCATTGAAGTGTGGTAAGTGGGTTGGAATCTTCCCATTTAAATAAAATGGATCTTCTGGCTATTAATGTCACAAATACAATTAAACGACAAGCTGATGAGGCTAAATGACTAGATTCTTTCACTGGTCGTCCAAAGATTGCAGCAATAGGATGAGGTTGTAAATCAACACGCAGATCTACTGAAATACTATCTGAAGTATCTTTCCAATATCTTCCTAACAGAGGGCAAGGCCAGAACATAAATGTGAAAGTATTTACTTCAGAATTACATCTATCACATCAGGGTTGATATGACGGTAAAAACGAGCTAACTTATCCTTGGACATATGAGACCTATGAACCAGCTTAAATTGTGTCAAAGCATGTCTGGCACACATTGAAGAAGTATTCCCTGGTTTAAGAATTTGCTCCCATCTCTCTGTAGATAAAGATATTTGAAGTTCTCTTTCCCACTCATTTTAATTTTATCAGAAATACCTAAAAGTATTTTTGTAATCAGATCATAAATAATTGCTGTTAAACTCTTCTGAAAGGGGTTCAAACCTAAAAAATTTTCTATAACTTCGATTGGATATGATATCGGAAAGGTAGGTAAAGTGGCATTCAGAAAGTTTCTAATCTGTAAATATCAGAAGAAATGTGATCTAGGCAAATTATATTTATTAGACAACTCTTCAAAAGACATATAACAACCATCCATAAATAAATCACGAAAACCTGTCAATCCTTTTGTTTTCCTTAGCAAAAAAGCTTGATCAATTTTAGAAGGTTGGAAGACATTTAGATGTAGTAGAGCTTGACAGGATAAATTTATTCAACCCAAAATATTTGCGAAACTGAAGCCATATTCCTATTGTATGTTTAACTATTGGATTTATCATTTGTTTATTCGGTTTAGTAAATACAAAGGGAAGCACAGCTCCTAAAGTAGAAACCAATGAAAGCCCCTGTACAGACTCCCGCTTGAGATTCATCCAACTCTTGTGTCCAAAACATTAAATATCAAATACTAATTGCCAAATAATAAAACTGCCTTCCTTTTTTGATTTCTGTAAATATTTCGTACTTAACCTGGGATTTCTATATTGCCCTATATATGAAGAAATTTTAGAATCAATAGTATCAAAAAAGATTTTGGAATGAAAAGTGATACTGCCTGAAATAGATACAGAAGTATAGGTAAACTAAGCATCTTAATAGCATTAATTCTACCAATCAAAGATAGGGACAATGGGGACCATATAGTAAACAGTTGTTTAACATGATCAATTAAAGGTAAGAAATTAACTTTAAATATACCTTTCTACTTCTTAGTAATTTATAACCTCCAAATAAGTAAAATAATCAGTAACCAATCTACAAACGTAAATGGTGATTGTCTATAAATAGAAATTTGCATATTTCATGCAAAAAGCACACTCTTATCAAGATTCAATTTATACCCAGAAAAACTATTAAACTGGGCAAATGGATGACATGGCACATAATAAATGAGCAATTGATACATTGCCCTGCAGGCTGAAATATTCATGCAGGAATGGATTTCTCTGCATTAGAAATATGAAATAACAGGTCATCTGCATATAATGAAATTTTATGCATCCCGTTCCCATGAATAATGCCAAATGTACTATATTAAGTGAATCACGAATAGCAATTGCCAAGAGCACCAGGGCGATATCAAATAACAAAGGATTTAAAGGACAGCCTTGTCTAGTACCTCGAAAAAGTCTAAAAAAAGGGAATCTCTGATTATTGGTAAATACCGCAGCCAAGGGTGTATGATGTAACAATTGAATCCAAGATACAAATTTTGAACTAAAATTAAATTTCTCAAGTATATTAAATAAATATTCCCAATCAAGTCTATCAAATGCCTTCTCGGCATCAAGCAAAATAGCACATTTTGTAGTATTAGATGAAGTAGAGAATACAATGTTCATTAACCTCCTAACATTAAAATGTGAATAACGATTTTTAATAAATCCTGTTTGATCCTGAGGAATAATTTGAGACACACCTTCTCTAATCTAATTGCTAATATTTTGGAAAAGATTTTAGAATCCACATTCAACAAAGATACAGGCCTATATGATGTACATTCAGTGGGATCTTTATCTTTTTTAGGAGTTAAGGAAATAGATGCTGCATAAAAGGATTGTGGTAATTTACCTACTAATAAAGCATCTTTAAAAACTTTACATAACCAGGGAGAGAGTAAATCTGAAAAGGTTTTTAAAAATTCAGCTACATAATCATCTGGACGGGGTGTTTTACCTGAGTTTATCAACATAATTGCCTTCTTTATTTCCTCTTCAGTATTGGGTGCATCTAATATTAAACGTTCATCACCTGGTAATTCGAGAAAATTTAGTTTCCTTAAAAATTAGAGATATAGCAGGACAGGCAGCATCTCTGGAAAAGATTAAAGTGTTTCAGGCAGAGACTCTTCATCAATACTCCTGTTTGTCTTGTCTGTAGAGCCTGGCTGTTCTTTCTATCTGGTCAGACAATTGAAATTAAAATTCAGGGGAGAGACAAGTTTTGCATGTGTAAAGTTGTTAGTTTTAAGTGAGATGTAAATCCAGACAGGTGATGTCACCCTACTCCATGTTAAGTAAATTTAACCCAATTATGAAGATATTCTCTGATCCAGTGTTTGGCAGGCAGGGATGTCTGATGCCTGAGGAGAGAACAACTGATGTGTTATGGAAATTCTGTTTAGTTTTATCATTCTGATGGACTTGGTGGAATTCACTCTCTGCGTGCTGGTTATATTCACGTTGGGAAAATAGGTTAGGTACTGAACCTCAAGATCAGGCTTCTAAAATATCAAATCAACACACTGGACCTTCTGGTATCTCTTATAAATGAAAATAAAAATAAATGCTGATGTTAGACTTTTGAGAATGTTACAATGGTGTTATTTGAGAACATTGTAGTAGATGATGTTTACGTGGACATCCGTAAAGATTTCCACAAGGTCCCTCATCATCTTGAAGATTAAGACTCATGGAATCAATGGAAGGCTGGCAGAATTGATTCAATAATATCATTGTAGAAGACAGCGCGTAGTTTTGGCAGGACATTATTCTGACTGGAGGTCTCTGACCAGTCATGTTACAGAAGGTTTGGTGCTTGGACCTCAGTTTTTTGTCATATATTTAAATCTTGTGATATATTTAAATTTTTTACGTGGAATGTTTAATATGTTTGCAGACAACATAAGTATTGGTGGAGTTGGGGAGAGCGAGGAAGGTTTCAAAGCATAGTGTAGGATATAGTCCAGTTGGAAATATGGGCATGGAACTGGCAGATGGAATTTAGTCTTTCCAAGTATCATATTCTATGCTTTTGAAGGTCAAATGTTAGAACAGGGGTTCCCAACCTGGGCTCCATTGAGCCCCCTCCCTCAGTTAATGGTAAGGCTCCATGGCATAAAGAAGTTTGGGAACTCCTTAGTCTCTAAAGAAAGTAAAGATTCTGGCACCTTTTCCTCATGATTGCATTTGTGTGCTGGGTCCATGACAGATCATCTGACATGTCAACTGCACATTTATTACAAATGTACAATTTACATGAGATCTCTGGTGCAGGAGTGAGTGGTGCCATGTCCTGAGATATGGCAGAAACTGGGAAACTAAGTGTCATGTGACTGTCCAATCCTTGGACAATACAGTCAAGGTACTCATGCAAAGTCACAGGGTACATCACAGTGCAGCCTAAGAAGTCAGTTGGAGTGCTGGTCCATAACTGATGCAGTTTCAAGGGATATAGGTTTTGCAAAGTCTATCTGATCTCGGTCTCAGTGCTCAGAGAGTTGATAGGATTTGCATATGCAGTATTCTAAAGGTTATTTGAAATTTTAATGCTGAAATGTAAAGCAAACCCTTCAAGATATCAAGACTAATTCCCAGGTAGGTTATAGCAATCTACTCCAGGTTATAGTAAATATAACCTCATTAAAAAGAAGTTTTTTGATCCATTTCAGGTTGGCAGGATGGAGATACATCTCCACCAAGGTAGGTGTGAAATGCTTCTTCCCTCCGCTAGCCCACAGGTCAAACTTGGGCAAGGTGTTGCACCTGCATAGGCGCCCCTGTCAGTGTCACATGAAACTATGGGACCAGCTGGTGGATAGTCGTATGAGCAGCTGCTGAATATCAGAAGTACTAGTTATGTGACTATTGACACCAGACAGACAATCTGAAGAGTATTGATAATGGCTGAGGTTACCTATCTTGTTGAAAAAGTTGCCGAGAGCAGTCTTGGTCATGGAAAGACCATGATTGCTCACAGCAGATGACATGGCACATAACGAATGAGCAATTGATGCATTGCCCTGCAGGCTGAAGTACTCATTGCCAAAGGAAAGGATTGCTAGTTTTCCGAAATGCTGCTGAGTTCTATCCCTGTAATGAACTAGGTGGAATAAACTCTCTCTCCCTGCTGATTCCATTGATGTTGGAACAATTGAGTCAGATTCTAGACCAAGGACCTGATATCCAATTCTTGCAGTCTTCACCGGGCCTTTTGGTATCTCTTACTTCGTAAATGACAATTTTCATGATAAGAGTTGCTGGAAGATGCAGTACACATACTCCGTGATGATGGGAATTTAAGCAGGTGACAAAGATGATTAATGGTGATTGTATTAATTTTAATCAAAATCGATGCTTATTCATAATTTTTAACGTATCTAAAGCATATCAGCATATATATAGTTTCTTAGGCATCTCAGAAGATTCAGCTTGTCCACAGAAATCTTTAAGACATATAGATATGTGTTTTAAAAACTTGATAGGTTGTATCTGTATCAGGTCCGTCAATTGGATCTGGATAACAGAAGCTGCAGCAGATGATAAACACTTCCAGACAATCACAGGCTCATTCCTTCTTTCCTTCCAGTCCGTCGTCACAGTTAATTGCATCAAGTTGGTTAATGGTATCGTCGATGTTGCTACCACCCTCTTTCCTTTCTTCGACCTTCCAGCACAAGATGCAGGAGATTGAAATCCCAGATGACTGGACACAAGAACAGCATTTTCCACACTGCTATCAGACATCTGAGCCAATTATCCCTGTCATATTCCCTTCCCTGCTGGTGCTGCCACGTTCTCAAACCCACGATTCCAACTCTTCTGTCACTTTAGCATTTCTTTTTCACAATATCGGTTTACACAACAATACTTTGCAACATTCTCTTATCACTGTATTGACTGGATTTATCATTAACATGTATACTGTTTACTCTGACCTTCATGTGACAAGAAACTTACAAAGTTCTGTATCTTTCAAAATGCAGTTTATTGAGTCCTCTGATTCAGGTGTGAGAGACAAGCTGGGAGTAGTGGCAGAAACTAGAAGACTAAGAGTTACAGTGTCTTAAATTCTTTGTGCCAAACAGATTAGATGCACTGGTAGAGTTGAAGGACACACAAAAATGCAGCTGGAGAAGGCAGTTGGAGTGCTGGTCTTTCAATTGGCTTTGGGGACACGTCTGCCTGTTCCCTGTCTCACTGTGCAGACAACTGAAGTTGGATTGAAGACAATTGAAATTCAGAGAAGAAACAAGCTTTGCATGTGTAAAGCTGTTAGGTTTAATTAAGATTTACATACAGGCAGGTGATGTCTCTCTACTCCATGTTAAGCAGACTTAACCCATTTATAAAGGTGTTCTCTGATCCAGTCCTCTGCAGGCAGGGACATTTGATGCCTGAGGAGAGAACAGCTGCTATGTTATGGAAATTCTTTTTAGGTTATGTCATTCTGATGGACTTGGTGGAATTAACTCTCTTTATACTGATTACATTCACATTGGAAAAATAGGTTAGGTCAGATCAGGCATGTATCAAATCAACACCTTACCTCATAAATGAAAATGAAAATAAATGCAGATGTTAGAAATCTGAAAAAGTTACAAAGATGTTTCATGAGAGTAGTGTAGTAGAGGACATCTGTAAATATTTCTACAAGGTCCTTCATGATCCAGAAAATGAAGGAACATGGAATCAATGGAAGGTTGGCATATTGGATTCAATACCATCATCATTGAAGAGAGAGCGTAGGTTTGGGGGGTTGTTGTTCTGACTGGAGTTCTCTGAGCAGTGGTGTTAAGCAAGGATTGGTGCTGGGACCTCTGTTGCTTGTGATATGTTTAAATCATTTGGGTATTTTTTATGTGGGATGATTAGTAAATTTGCAGACAACATAAGTATTGGTGGAACTGTGGGTGGTGAGGAGGTTTTCAAAGGATAGTGCACGATATACTGTAGACCGAATGGAAATATGGACATGGAAATGGCAGATGGAATTTAGTCTTCACAATGTCATGTGTTATGCTTTGAGGGGTCAAATGTAAGAGAAAAGTATACTGTGCTTGGCAAGTCCCTTAGGATCATTGATGTACAGAGGGATCTTGTGATGCAAGCTCATAGCTCTGGGGAAAAAAGCATAAGCATATATGATGGTAAGAAGATATGAACTAGTTGCCTTCAACAGAAAAGATGCTGAGTATAAGTGTCAGACATTTACGTTTCAACAGTATAAAGTCTTGGTCAGGCCACATCTGGAGTATTGCATGCAGTTCTGGTCTTGAGTACAGTTAGGATGTGGAAACTTTGGATTTTCACCAGGATGTCACCTGTATTGGAGAGTATCAGTGAAAAGGAAAGGTTGGAAAAATAGCATTACTTTCTCTAGACCCTCGGAAGCTGAAGGGCAACCTGATATAAAGTGGTGAGAAGCATTGATCAAAGTCTTATTCCCCCAAAAATTGAACAAAAGAATACTTTTAGAATCCTGGGTGGTGTGCATAGCTTCGATTAGAGGTTGGAGAGATGTTTAAAGGAGATTTATGATGCATTTACTTTACACAGAAAGAATAAAAACAGAAAATGTTGGAAGCACTCAGTAGATCAGGCAGCATTTGTATTGAGAAGATGACAGAAGCTATGGATGGGTCACAGGAAATATCTGTGAAAGGGTGAAACCAGAAGAAATAGTTTAATATAAGAGACTGAATATGCTTCCTTATCATATGTGCAGAGTATTGTTTATAGGAGGGCTGAGGGACATGTCCAACAAGTCAGGAAAACTTGTTTGGGTCACTGGATGGTGGGAAGGGAAGCAGTGAAAGTGCTTGTATTGTAACTCCCACATTTACATGGGAAAGTGTCTCTGATGGAGCTGGAAATGCATGGATGGAAGTTTATTTTGTACTTCTCCCAACTTTTGACTTGAAACTTTAACTCTGGACAAAGGACATAATGAGGATCAAAATGGCAATTTGTGTGTGCAGACTGAGGACATATGGCAGGATTTAAATGACTATTTCTGACCTGAATTCAATAAGAAGGTGATTGTTGTTGAAGAATTCAGAAATGGGCACAAAGATATTCTAGAATATGCTATTAGCTTTGAGGGAAATAATTCCCCAGGGCCTGATGAAGTGCATCCCAGGCTGCTATGGAAAGTTTGTAGTTACTAACTCATCGGGGAGATTGATAAGTTTATGGCCTAAGGTAGAAGGAGATGAGTTATTAACTTCAAACTTTCTGCATAATTACTCAAAGAGTTAAACTGCATGTGCATGTAACTAGAGCCTAATAACTCATCTCTTCCTACCTTAGGCCACGAACTTATCAATCATCCCTCGTATACTATAATGATGAGGATATGAATGCAGGATGAGTGATTAGTATGTCTACAGACACTAATCAAATTGGTGATGATATTGTGGGTGAGTGCATTATCTTGAGCGACAGAATAATATTGATATATTAGCAAACACGAGAAAATCTGAAGATGCTGGAAATTTAAGCAACACACATAAAATGCTGGTGGAATGCAGCAGGCCCAGCAGCATCTATAGGAAGAAGTACAGTACAGTCAATGTTTTGGGCCAAGACCCTTCATCAGGACTAACTGAAAGAAGAGATAGAAAGGGGAACAGGAGGGGAAAAGAAGAGGGGAGTGGGGGAGAAAATTTTTTTAAACAGAAGGAGAAATTGATATCAATGCTATTAGGTTTGAGGCTACCCTAATGGAATATAAGTATTGCTCCTCCACCCTGAGAGAGGCCTCATCGTGGCACAAGGGGAGGTCACGGACTGACCGGTCAGATGGGTTGGGAATTGGAATTAAAATGATTGGCCACCAGCTAGTTCCACTTTTGGCGGATGGAGCAAAGGTGCTGGATGAAGCAGTTCTCCAATTTATGACAAGTCTTACCGATGTGGAGGAGGCCACATCGAGAGCACCAGTAACATTAAATGATCCCAGCAGATTCACAGGTGATGTATTGCCCCTCCTGAAAGGACTGTGTCCGGCCCTGAATGGAGGTGAGGGAGAAGGTGAATGGTCAGTTGCATTTGCAGGGATAAGTGCCAGGAGGGAGATTAGTGGAGAGAGACAAATGGACAAAGGAATCACAGAGGGAGAAATCCCTGTGGAAAGCAGGGGGGGGGGGCGAGGGGGAAGGGAAGGGTATATTTGGTGGTAGGATCCCTTTGGAGATGGCAGAAGTTGCAGAGAATGATGCATTAGCTGTGGAGGCTCATGTGGTGGTAGGTAAGGACATGAGGAACTCGATCAATATTAAGGCAGTGGGAAGATGGGATGAGTGTGGATGTTTGGGAAATAGAGGAGATGCAGGTGATGTCAGTATCAATGGTGGAGGAAGGGAAGCCTCATTCTCTGATATCCTGGAAAGGATAGCTGCATCCTAGAAACAGATGCAATGGAGACTTAAGGAACTGAGAACAGGGAATAGCATTTTTCCAGGAGACAGGATGGGAAGATGTATAGTTAAGATAACAGTGGGAATCGGTACATTTATAAAAAGATGTTTGTCAACAGTTTGTCTCCAGAGATGGATGAAAAAGATGTCAGTCAACAGATAAAATTTTGCTTAAACCCTATGATCATTGTCACATAAATATAAAATTTCATTGAAAATCAAGAAAATTTGGAAATTTAAAATTCAAACTGAAAATAATGAAAGACACAACAGGTCAGACAGCATCTGTGGAAAGAGGAATCAAATAATGTTTGAGATCAAAACCCTTCATCAGAACTAACAATGAGAGAAAACGTTGGAGGTGGGAGAGTGCGATTGGCATAAGGGAGGGAATTTCTCTGATGGGATGAAATAATGCAGCTGTGAATGGTCAGTTATTCCCCTTTGTCTGTGTAACATGTTGGTAATATTCTTTCTGGGTAACATTATATAGTCTAGCACACTGGTACTTACCCAACAACCCCCAATGGACCAACTCCGTTATGGTCATCAAACCTGCCAAAAAGAACGGTACTGTATCAGTTGAATTGACTTCAATCACACAGAGGCTGAATGTCAGCTCTCATACTCTTCTAGACAATTGCCTCCCACATAGACTTGGACCTCATTTCCTTAAATACAAGGGGTGATTGATAAGTCCATCGCCTAAGGTAGAAGGTGTCAACTTTAGAAAACCTAGCCCATTTAGTTTTCAATATAACTAACTCATCTCCTTCTACCTTAGGCCACGAACTTATCAATCACCCCTTGTATGTGAGGAAATGAGGTCCATGTCTATGTGGGAGGCAATTGACTAAGAGAGTCAATCACCCCTCATAAGTTATTAACTTCAAATTTTCTGCATAATCACTCAAAGAGTTGAACTGCAAGTGCATGTAACGAGAGCTGTATAACTCATCTCCTTCTACATTAGGCCACAAACTTATCTATCACCCCTGCTGTGGACACTTTCTGGAGGCACAAGATCCATATGCTCCACGACCGCTGGACTAAATGTGTAAGTGTAGGAGGGGACTATGTTGAAAAATAAATGTGCTAGGTTTTCTAAAATTGACTCCTTCTCCACAGCTTCCAAGCTTTGTATTCCATCCTAACACAACCCCATTCTCTATCTTCTGCATAAGATCAGAAGCAATACCCAATATTTCAGCCTGTTCCTACACTCTGAATGTATATCTTCCTGCCTTGTTTCCATTCTTTCCCACACCCCACCCCCAATCCAGACCCTTCTCCCTTAGATCTGTGAAAATTGAGAGCTATACGTCTCCTAAACAGCTTCCATTTCTATGGTTCTAAATAGTTCATCTTCACCACTGTGATAGAACACTTTTGTATCTCCATTCCACATAGAGTCATAGTGCCAAACAGGTCAGGTACACGCCCTTCTGTCCTAAGCACCCATGTCAGCCATGGTGTCCACCTAGTCAGTCCAGTTTCCTGCATTTGTCCCATGTCTCTTCAGGCACCCACACCCCCACCCTCTCCATCTACCATTCTAAATGCTTATATTGTACATGTTCAAACACCTCCACTGGCAGCTCATTCCAAATACTCACTACCCCAGGCATTAAAGTATTGTTCCTTGGGACCCTTTGAAATCTTTCCCATCTCACTCTCTCTCATCAGGAGAGTCTGAGGACTCTCTGCTCTTCTTTGCACAGAGGAAAAACTGTTCCCCTCCACCAGCACTTAAGTCTTCATCTGGCTGAACCTGTCTTCACATTAAACAACTTCTCCATTATCTTCACTCACTTTCTCCAGATCAAACATTTAGCTATCAGCACTCATACAGGCTCAAGCCATACTGGGATTTTTGAGTGAATATGGAGCAATTATTGTTCCAGTCAACACAGACCCACTTTCCCCAAAGTCTTTATCCCTAAAGTCTTCATAGACCACTGCATGAAATGTCAGCACTTTTAGTTAGTTTCCCTGCTCTCCTCATCAATGACTCCATCAACCTTACCTCCTGCAAGGATTTCATTCCACTCTCTGCAATATATGAATATTCCATAGAGATGCCTCTGACACATCTTCCTTCTTTCTTAACCATTGCCTTCCCTCCACCACAGTGGACAGAGCCCACAACCACATCTCACAATTTCCTCCAACACTTTCTCTTCCTGACATAGAAAGACAAGAGATACCTTGCTCCACACACGACAGAGTCACACAAGAGAAACAGGTCACTTGGCGCATTATGCCTACACTGACCAGCGGGGGCGGGAGAATGAATTCAGAGCTTCCCACTGTGGAGCAGCCTCTGCTTTTCCATGCCTGAGGCCGACTGTGTTCCAATCCCAGAATGCATGATGAAAGCAGCTCCGTTCAGTCTGAAAATTGTTTAAGATTTATTCAAAATTCTCACCAATCCTGCCAATTAAAACATTGAGGAAGATTGAAATGAACGAGGACGATAGTGGAAGGTGGGCAGGTATTTGATGCCGTCTGCCTACGTGTGACCAGCCTCTCACTCCCTCTCGGCCATTGCTCCTGAGGAAGGTGTCTGCACATGAACACTCTCTCTCTCTCGCTCTCTCTCCCTTTCAATCGATGCTGCCAGAGTCCTGGATCTTAGTCAAGGATTCATCAATGCGATTTGTGGATTGTACTTTGTAGTTCACATTCTGATTTCTGATTGCTTTTTTTTTGGGTATTATTTTGTGCGATTTCAATTGGGGTAGACTGGCACTAACCCTAAAACCTGTGTGGATGAGTTTGTGCCTACAAAGACTTGCTGTACATTCCCAAACCAAAAACCATGGATGAACCAGGAGGAACATCATCTGCTGAAGGCTAGATCTGTGGCATTCAAGTCTGGCAACCCAGGCCTGTACCAGAAAACCAGGTATGATTTGCGGAGGGCTATTTCAAGGGCGAAGAGACAATTTCAAATGAGGTTGGAGGCGACACTGGATGTTCGACAACTCTGGCAGGGTTTACAAGACATTACTTCCTAAAAAATGAAACCCAAAAGCATGAATGGCAGTGATGCTTCACTACCAGATGAACTTAACACCTTCTATGCCCACTTTGAAAAGGAGAATATGACTACAGCTGTGAAGATCCCTGCTGCACCTGATGACCCTGTGACCCAATGTTAGGCTGTCTTTAAAGAGGGTGAACCCTCACAAGGCGGAAGGTCCCGATGGAACACCTGACAATGCTCTGAAAACCTGTGCCAACCAACTGGCGGGAGTATTCAGGACATTTTCACCCTCTCACTGCTATGGGCAGAAGTCCCCACTTGCTTCAAAAAGGCAACAATTATACCAGTGCCAAAGAAGAATAACATGGGCTGCCTTAATAACTACCACGCAGTAGCACTTACATCTACAGTGATGAAATGCTTTGAGAGGTTGGTCATGACTACACTGAACTCCTGCCTCAGCAAGGACCTGGACCCACTGCAATTTGCCATCGCCCCAATAGGTCAATGGCAGATGCGAATCTCAATGGCTCTTCATACGGCCTGAGACCACCTGGACAATACAAAGACTTATGTCAGGATGCTGTTCATCGACTATAGCTCAGCATTTATCACCATCATTCACACAATCCTGATTGAGAAGTTACAGATCTGGGCCTCTGTACCTCCCTCCACAACTGCATCCTCAACTTCCTAACCAGAAGACTACAGTCTGTGCGGATTAGTGATAACATATCCTCCTCGCTGAAGATCAATGCTGGTGCACGTCAGGAGTGTGTGCTTAGCCCACTGCACTACTCTCCCTATTACCATGACTGTGTGGCTAGGCATAGATGAAATAATATCTATAAATTTCCTGAAGATACAACTGTTGTTGGTAGAATCTCAGATGGAGACGAGAGGGCGTACAGGAGCGAGATATACCAACTAGTGGAGCGGAGTCGCAGCAACAACCTGGCACTCAACGTTAGTAAGACGAAAGAGCTGATTGTGGACTTCAGGAAGGGTAAGACAAAGGAACACATACCAATGCTCATAGAGAGATCAGAAGTGGAGAGAGTGAGCAGTTTCAAGTTTCTGGGTGTCAAGATCTCTGAGGATCTAACCTGGTCCCAACATATCGATGCAGTTATAAAGAAGGCAAGACAGTGGCTATACTTCATTAGGAGTTTGAAGAGATTTGATATGTCAACAAATACACTCAAAAACTTCTATAGATGCACTGTGAGAGCATTCTGACAGGCTGCATCACTGTCTGGTACAATGGAGCTACTGCATAGGACCAAAAGAAGCTGCAGAGGGTCATAAATTTAGTCAGCTCCATCTTGAGTAATAGCCTACCAAGTACCCAGGACATCTTCCAGGAGTGGTGTCTCAGAAAGGTAGCATCCATTATTAAGGAGCTCCAGTACCCAGGGCATGCTCTTTTCTCACTGTTACCATCGGGTAGGAGGTATAGAAGCCTGAAGGCACACACTCAGTGATTCAGGAACAGCGTCTTCCCCTCTGCCAGCCGATTCCTAAATGGACATTGAACCCACAAACACTACCTCACTTTTTTTATATTATTTCTGTTTTTGCATGATTTTTAATCTATTCAACATACATACACTGTAACTGATTTATATATTTATTATTTTTTCTTCTAAATTATGTATTGAATTGAACTGCTGCTGCTAAGTTTATCAAATTTCATGACACACACCGGTGATAATAAACCTGATTCTGATTCTGAATATGCCTGAACTCTTCTGGTGACTTTATGAGTTGGTGTTTTGTATTCTGTGTTTTTTTTTTGCTCAATTTTCATGATTTTTTTTGCACATTAGGGGTTTGCTTTGAACAGGATCCATGGTTTTCTTTGTTTCATGGTTCTCTGTGGGAAGACAAATCTCAGGGGTTGTATACAGCATACATACTTTGATAATAGATGGTCTTTGAATCTTTGAAATTATCACAAGTTATATGAGCAGCCTGCTGAAGTCTATTGGGAACTCACCAATGAATTGAAAAAGGACCTTTCCTTTAAAGACACACTTCATCATGTGCTTCAATAAATATAACCTTTTGGGAATCCCATTTTTGAAGAAATGAAACTGAATTTTTCTCAAGATTCTGTTATATTTATAAATTTCAAACAGTGAGATATTCTAAATTTTGGAACATCTACTTTGGAAGGAATAACGGAAGAGCAGATTATTTAAATGGTGAAAGATTGCAGCATGCTGTTGTGCAGAGGGACTTGGGAGTGCTTGTTCATGAATCGCAAAAAGTTGGCTTGCAGGTACAACAGGTGATTAAGAAGGCACACGGAATGTTGGCCTTCATTACTGGAGGGATTGAAATCAAGCACAAGGATGTCACGCTGCAACTATACAGGGTACTGGTGAGGCCACACCTGGAGTACTGTGTGCAGTTCTGGTCTCCAGACTTGAGGAAGCATATACTGGCTTTGGAGGCAGTGCAGAGGAGGTTCACCAGGTTGTTTACAGGGATGAAGCGGTTAACCTATGAGGAGAGATTAAGTCGCCTGGGACTATACTCTCTGGAGTTCAGAAGAATGAGAGGGGATCTTATAGAAACATTCAAAATTTTGAAAGAGATAGATAAAGTAGAAGTAGGAAAGTTGTTTCCATTGGTAGGAGAGACTAGAACTAGGGGACATTGCCTCAAGATTCAGGGAAGAAGATTTAGGATGGAGATGAGGAGGAACTGTTTTTCCCAGAGAATGGTGAATCTGTGGAATTCTCTGCCCAGGGAAGCAGTTGAGGCTTCTTCACTAAATATATTTAAGATACAGTTAGATAGGTTTTTACATAGTAGGGAAATTAAGAGTTATGGGGAGAAGGCAGGTAGATGGAGCTGAGTTTACAGACAGATCAGCCATGATCTTATTGAATGGTGGGGTAGGCTCGATGGGCCAGATGGCCTACTCCTGCTCCTATTACTTATGTAAACTCTATTCCTAACTTTAACACTGTCTTTCACCTATAACAACGAGTTAAACGAGCTCAGAGTGATTTTTACACAGTGGTGTTAACTGAGTCCGTCTGTCACTTTTGGGGGTTTGAATGGTTTCCTGGACCCTGTGTTTAAACACTGCCCTCTGATGGTAATTGCCAGTTCCTAATACCCACCCAGATGACTACAGTGCTGGGAGCTCACACTTCATTCAGTGACAATAACAACTAGGTGAGGGTCTTTCCCATTCATTGGTTTGTATTTACATTCAACTGTTAACTGCTTTGGTCCTATCCTGATTAATGATTCCCACACAGGAACTGCCTGATAGTCCTTGGTTGTGGGCTTGTGTCTCTCTATCACTCCCCAGCTGATATATGTTAGAGAATTGCATTATCTTTTCCCTTTCCTTTAATCGGACATTTGGCTCCAGTCAGGACAGATCCAAGTACCCCAGACAAAGGAGCCCTGGCTGCTGTTGTTCTGTTCAATATTGATTACAGTTAATTATTGCCCAGGATCCCAAGTTATTTACCAGTGCTCAGTGACCTGTCAATTGTGCAGTGGTTGGAACCCAAACTGAATGGTGAGAGAGATTCACTCAGTAAATAATAGGAAGTTCTACATTTAAAAAAAATGGTGATCAATATGGCAGTTCGGGGAAATATCTACTAAGGCAGAAATATTTGTTCAAAGTCTCCACAGTGCCCATTTTACATGTGCCCTCCACTGGGCAATGTGATCAATCAAATCTGGGAATTACCCTTTCTAATCTTGATTTAGACAATTTGTGCACAGACTGAGAATGAGATGGTTCTGAGCACAGGTACTGTTAAAGAGCATTCTATCTTCACAGTAGGATGGATTTTGTGTATGTTTACTAAGCAGCCACATTCTGTAGAACACTAAAGATGAAAATGAGCTGATTGAAAATGTGGACTGTTGGGAGCACAGCAGTGGTTGTGATGGTTTGAATGTGGGTCTGTAGGCCTGACTGAGTTGGTTTCAGACTGAAATAAAAAAACCATAAGCTAGTGGTTAAACTGAAAAAAAAAGACTGTCTGTAAACGGTTAGAAAAATATTAACTAATTTGTCTTTCCTCATTCACTGTTCTGTCCACTGAAAGATAATCAAAAGAAGAATGCAATATACTGAGCCCCGTAGGATAAGCTACTCATTGACTGTAGGAACCTGCTCATGGACCATCGCTCCTGTTAAAAAGTGGCCAATTCACAGTTGCTCTGGGGCAATTAATAATCTATTTCTTCAGAGCCTTTGTCTTTTGTTTTCCAACCTGCTGTGAATGTATTCTCACTGTGAAATAAACAGGGTGATGCATCAAAACACTTGACTATTGTACAAGTGTCAGCAAATTTCAGTGTATTTGCATGAAGCTCGATATGACCAAAAACTATGATATAAAATGACCCTGTGGTTATGAAGGCATATTGTATATTGGCCTTCATCAATTGTGGAATTGAATTTAGGAGCCAAGAGGTAATGTTGCAGCTATATAGGACCCTGGTTAGACCCCACTTGGAGTACTGTGCTCAGTTCTGGTTGCCTCACTACAGGAAGGATGTGGAAGCCATAGAAAGGGTGCAGAGGAGATTTACAAGGATGTTGCCTGGATTGGGGAGCATGCCTTATGAAAATAGGTTGAGTGAAATCTGCCTTTTCTCCTTGGAGCGAAGGAGGATGAGATGTGACCTGATAGAGGTGTATAAGATGATGAGAGGCCTTGATCGTGTGGTTAGTCAGAGGCTTTCCCCCAGGGCTGAAATGGTTGCCACAAGAGGGCACACGTTTAAGGTGCTGGGGAGTAGGTGCAGAGGAGATGTCAGGGGTAAGTTTTTTACTCAGAGAGTGGTGAGTGTGTGGAATGGGCTGCTGGCAACGGTGCTGGAGGTGGATACAATAGGGTCTTTTAAGAGGCTTTTAGATAGGACCATGGAGTTTAGTAAAATAGAGGGCTATAGGTAAGCCTAGTAATTTCTGAGGTAGGGATATGTTCAGCACAAATTTGTGGGCCAAAAGGCCTGTATTGTGCTGTAGGTTTTCCATGTTTCTAAAACAAAAGTTCTGGTGCTGTTAATTTGAAAGAACTACAGAATATAGTAAAATTAATTAAATACTGAGTGAAGTTTTAGTCTGTAGACTGAACAAGCAGAAACAGCTCCAGCCACAAACTAACCCATCTTCCCGATCCCCGATATACCGGACCATGGCTCTGAACACAAATGAGGTACGCATTCCAGACTTGGATCCAGGCTCTGCCTGTAAGCCTGTCGTTGTCCTTAGCCAACAGTGTTCCCAATTCTGACTCTAGCTACCTTTGATGTAATTATCTTACAGATTTGTTCTTTTGGCCCACTGTGATGATAAAGGCCTTCCTTATCTGCAGGCTCACTATTCACAAATCAGTGAGTTCATGAGGTCGGCTATGTGTCACTGGGAATTGGCTCATCTTCCTCCAGAATCCACTCCTGTGGTGTCTGGTGAACCCTGGTCTTCATGAGATGAATTGAATTTGATGTCTTGTGCTCACAGAAGAAAAATATCACCAACACCTTTTAAAATCCTAGCAATACATTTTTGCTTTAATGACTAGTCCTCATGAAATGTAAACAATCTTGATAGCATCTGCAAACCTGACCACAATTCCATCATTTTCTTCATCCAGATTATAATGTACAAAGTGGAAATTTGTGGTCCTAGAATTTACCCCCAAAGAACTTCTCCAGCAGCCATCCTGATAAACACCTCTTAATCTTCACTGACTGACCTCTCCAGCACCATAGGTCCATATCTTCTTTCACAGCCTCGTATATGGCACCTCGTCTGAAAATCCAGGAAAATAGTATTTATGACATTCTAACTGGATTCTAACCAGCTGTCTCACTGTCTGTTATGGGGGAGGATCAATATAAGGTGCAGTGAGTTAGAAAAAAAACATAGAAAACCTACAGCACAATACAGGCCCTTTGGCCCACAAAGCTGTGCTGAACATGTCCTTACTTTAGAATCCCTCTATTTTTCTAAGCTCCATGTACCTATCCAAGAGTCTCTTAAAAGATCCTATTATGTCAGCCTCCACCACCATCATTGGCAGCCGATTCCATGCACTCACCACTCTCTGCATAAAAAAACTTACCCCTGACATCTCTTCTGTACCTACATCCAAGCACCTTAAAACTGTGCCCTCCCGTGTTAGCAATTCCAGCCCTGGGAAAAAGCCTCTGACTATCCACACGATCAATGTCTCTCATCATCTCATACACCTCTATCAGGACACCTCTCATCCTCCGTCACTCCAAGGAGAAAAGGCCAAGTTCACTCAAACTATTCTCATAAGGCATGCTCCCAAATCCAGGCAGCATCCTTGTAAATCTCCTCTGCACCCTTTCAATACTTCCCACATCCTTCCTGTAGTGAGGTGACCAGAATTGAGCACAGTACTCCAAGTGGTGTCTGACCAGGGTCCTATAGAACTGTAACATTAACTCTCGGCTCTTAAACTCAATCCCACGATCGATGAAGGCCAATGCACTGTATGCCTTCTTAACCACACAGTCAACCTACGCAGCAGCTTCAAGTGTACTATGGACTTGCACCCCAAGATCCCTCTGATCCTCCACACTGCCAAGAGTCTTACCATAAGTACTGAATTCTGCCATCATATTTGACCTACCAAAATGAACTACTTAACACTTAGCTGGGTTGAACTCCATCTGCCACTTCTCAGCCCAGTTTTTCATCCTATCAATGTCCTGCTGTAACCTCTGACAGCCCTCCACACTATCCACAACACCCCCAACCTTTGTGTCATCAGCAAATTTATTAACCCATCCCTCCACTTCTTCATCCAGGTCATTTATAAAAATCATGAAGAATAGGGGTCCCAGAACAGATCCCTGAGGCACTCCACTGGTCACTAACCTCCATGCAGAATATGACCCGTCTGCAACCACACTTTGCCTTCTGTGGGTAAGCCAACTCTGAATCCACAAAGCAATGCCCCCTTGGATCCCATACCTCCTTACTTCCTCAATAAGTCTTGCATGGGGTACCTTATCAAGTGCCTTGCTGAAATCCATATACACTACATCTACTGCTCTACCTTCATCATGTGTTTAGTCACATCCTCAAAAAATTCAATCAGGTTCATAAGGCATGACCTGCTTTTGACAAAGCCATGCTGACTATTCATGATCATACTATACCTCTCCTAATGTTCATAAATCCCTCCTCCCAGGATCTTTTCCATCAACTTACCAACCACTGAGTAAGACTCACAGGTCTATAATTTCCTGGGATATCTCTACTCCCTTTCTTGTGTAACATGCTGTAAGATTTCACTGCTAATGTAATGATTTCTCTGTAGCAGCAATGTTTGTGTTATAATTAGAGATAACAGGGTTTGGAATGCTGAGGCTATCCAATGAGAGAAATGTTGTTCTTTCTTCTGAGTCTGGAAGAGAGATTTTCATGGCCTTTTTGCCGAAGAGAGATGAGGAGAGAAGACGTGAACAGAGAAAGTTAGTAGACCGCCAGATAGAGTGGGCTTGTAGCGAGGGTCCGAAGGTCAGCGATGAACAGAGGAGGTCGATGGTGGACGACTGGCTTATCAGTGTGTTCATGAGAAGCAGTCTATTGCCCTTTTTCTTCTTTTTGTTTCTTTACTAACCATATAGTCAAAGTAAGAATTGTAAAGCTCAATCGTTTAATCGCATATTATGTACTGTTGATTATTTTGGGGTACTGATTTGTAACAGGGGACACATTGCGCAGCATCCACCCTAAGAGATTTCTTAAGTTTGGCTGGGCTGGGGGCTAACACCCCCTATATTAAGCAGCTAGGTGAAGCGAGAGTTACACTTGAATAAGGGAACAACATCTGCAACCCTTCAATCCTCCGGAACCTTTCCCATCCCCATTGATGATGCAAAGATCATTGCCAGAGGCTCAGCAATATCCTCCCTTGCCTCCCACAGTAACCTGGGAACATCTCACTCAGTCCTGGTGACATATCCAAATTGATGCCTTCCAAAAGCTCCAGCACATCCTTTTTCTTAATATCTACATGCTCAAGCTTTTCAGTCTTGTGTAAGTCATCCCTACAATCACCAAGTTCCTTTTCTGTAGTGAATACTGAAGCAAAGTATTCATTAGGTACCTCTGCTATCTCCTCTGGTTCCATACACTCTTTTTCACTGTCACTCTTGATTGTTCTTATCCTCTTAATCTTCACCTACTTGTAGAAAGCCTTGGGGTTTTCCTTAATCCTTTTCACTAAGGCCTTCTCATGACCCCTTCTGACTCTCCTAATTTCATTCTTAAACTCTTTCCTGCTAGCCTTATAATCCTCTAGATCTCTATCATTACCCAGTTTTTTAGAACCTTTCGTAAGCCTTTCTTTTCTTCTTGATTAGATTTTCAATAGCCTTTGTACACCACTGCTCCTGTGCCCTACCATCCTTTCCGTCTCATTGGAATGTACCTATGCAGAATGCCACACAAATATCCTCTGAACATTTGCCACATTTCTGCCAAACATTTCCCTGAAAACATCTGTTCCCAATTTATGCTTCCAAGTTCCTGCCTGGTAGCTCCATATTTCCCCTTACTCCAATTAAATGCTTTCCTAACTTGTCTGTTTTTACCCCACACCATTGCTATGGTAAAAGAGATAGAATAGTGATCAATATCTCCAAAAAGCTCTTCCACTGAGAGATCTGATAGCTGACCAGGTTCTTTTCCTAATACCAGATCTAGTGCAGCCTCTCCTCTTCTAGGCTTATCTACACATTGAGTCAGGAAACCTTCCTGAACACACCTAACAAACTCCACCCCATCTAAACCCCTTGCTATATTAATATTTGCCAATTAATATACCAATCAATATTTGGGGAATTAATATCTCCCAGCATGACAACCCTTTCCAGAATCTGTCTCCCTATCTGCTCCTCGATGTCCCTGTTAATATTGGATGGTCTATAAAAAACACCAAGTAGAGTTATTGCCCCTTTCTCTTCCTAACTTCACCACCCACAGAGACTCAGTAGGCAACCACTGGATTGTAAACTTATTCAGCTCCATCATAGGTACTAGTCTCCATAGTATCCAGGAAATATTCAAGAAGTGCTGCCTCAAAAAGGTGGCATCCATCACTGAGGACCCCCATCACCCAGGTCATACCCTCTTCTCATTGCTGCTGTGGGTGTTTTCCAATAAACGGTGGAGATATTTTATGTTCCAGAAAAACATAACAACCCATTTACTGAAAAACAAAAACTGAACCCAAAGCACACCAAAAACCCTTCACATGAGACCATAATGTACTTTTCCAGTAATTGTGTTACCCTACACAGCCCCCCCCCCTCCCAAAATTCACTAAAACCAGCATTGTGAGCCTGATGAGCTTGGTCCTATGTTCAATGGGTGGAGAAACAGCAGGGGTCTCTCATCCAGAGGAGTGTTGACACACTCATGGTCATATCGTGTTCAGGAAGGCAGAGGGGGCGGCGTTGCTCTGCTGGTAAAAAATGAATCAAATCACTAGGAGGTGCAAGGGTAAAAAAACCCTGATAGGAGTTGTATACAGACTCCAAAGCTGTAGTAAGGATGTGACCTACAAATTACAATGGGAGATAGAAAGTGCATGCCAAAAGGGCAATGTTACAATAGTCATGGGGTATTTAAATATGATTGGGAAAATCAGATTGGTGCTGAATTCCAGGAGGGGGATTTCTAGAGTGCCTACGAGATTTTTTTTAAAACAGCTCATGGTTGAACCCACGAATGATCAGCTATTCTGGATTAGGTGTTGTGCAATGAACATAATTGATTAGAGAGCTTAAGGTAAAAGAACCCTTAGGAGGGCATGATCACTATATGATTGAATTCACCCTGAAATTTGAGGAGAATCTAAAGTCATATGTATCAGTATTACAGTGGAGTAAAGGGAATTACAGAGGCATGAGAGAGGAGTTGGCCAGAATTGATTGGAAAAGAACACTGGCAGGGATGACAGCAGAGCAGCAATGGCTGGAATTTCTGGAAGTAATTAGGAAGGCACAGGGTATATACATCCCAAAGAGGAAGAAGTATTCTAAAGGAAAGATGACACAACCGTGGCTAACAAGAGAAGTCAAAACCAACAGAAGCCAAAGGGAGGGCATATAATAGAACAACAATTAGTGGGAAATTAGAGATTTGGGTAGCTTTTAAAAACCAACAAGGGCAACTAAAAAAGTCATTAAGAAGGTAAAGATGGAATACGAAAGTGGGCTAACCAATAATATTAAAGAGAATATCAAAAATTTCTTCAGATACATAAAGTGTTAAAGAGAGGTGAGAGTGGATATTGGACCACTGGAAAATGATGCTGGAGATGTAGTAATGGAGGACAATGATATAGCAGACTAACTGAATAAGTATTTTACAACAGTCTTCACTGTGGAAGACACTAGCAGTATGGTGGAAGTTCCAGGTGTCAGAGGGCATGAAGAGTATGAAGTTACCATAACTAGAGAGAATTTATTTGGGAAACTGAAAGGTCTGAAGGTAGATAAGTCACCTGGACCAGATGGTGTACACCCCAGAGTTCTGAAAGGGGCACCCTAGAAATTCCCCCTCCTAGAATCCAGCACCTGCCTGATTGTGGAGTCCTTACTAATGATTTTTCATGAATCACTAGATTCTGGAATGGTTCTGGGAGATTGAAAAATTGCAAATGTCATTCCACTCTTCAAGAAGGGAGAATGACAGAAGAAAGGAAACTGCAGGCCAGATAGTTCAACCTCATCAACGGAAAATCCTATCTGACAAATGTGTTGGAATTCTTTGAAAAAATAAAAAGCAAGATATACAATGGAGAATTGGTTAATGTTGTGTATTTAAATTTTCAGAAGGCCTTTGAAAGGAGCTGCTTAACAAGCTCTGAGCCCATTGTATTACATGAAAGATTCTAGCATGGATAAAGCAGTGGCTGAATGGTAGGAGGCAAAGAATGGGAATAAATGGAGATTTTCTGGCTGGCTGCCAGTGACGAGTGATGCTCCACAGGGGTCTATGTTGAGACTGATTCTTTTTATGTTGTATGTCAATGATTTGGATGATGGAATTGATGGCTTTATGCAAAATTTGCAGATGTTATCAAGATAGATGGAGGGGAAGGTAGTTTTGAGGAAGTAAAGAGGCTATAGAAGGACTTAGACAGATTAGGAGAATGGGCAAAGAAATGGCAGAGGGAATACAGAGTAGGGAAGTGTATGGTCATGGGATTTGGTAGAAGAAATTAAAGGGTTGACTCTTTACTAAATGGAGAGAAAATACAGGGTGCAAAGGGACATGGGAATGCTTGTGCTAGATTCCCTAAAGGTTAATTTGCAGGTTGTCTGTGGTGAGTGAGGCAAATATGATGTTAGTGTTTATTTCAAGAATTGAATTGAATTGTCATTATTTCTTACATCCTTCACAGACATGAGTAAAAATCTTTATGTTCCATCTTCACCTGAATGTGCAATGTGCAAATTATAGTAATTTATGTGCAGTAATAGTACATGTATTAAGATATACAACAGAACTGTTGATATAGCTTAGAAATACAATTGTGTCACCCTGAATGAATCAGTCTAATGGCCTAATGGAAGAAACTCTTCTGGAGCCTGTTGGTCCTGTCTTTAATGCTGTAGTACCATTTCCTGCATGGTAGCAGCTGGAACAATTTGTGGTTGAGGTGACCTGGGTCCCCAATTATCCTTCAGCCATGATGAAATGGTGAAACAGAGCTGCTGGGCCAAGTGGTCCAATTTTGCTCCTACATCTTACAGTCTTATGGTCTTAGGTCATGACAGCAGAGCCATGGTAACGGAATCCTCCAAATCTTGGTGGGATAGTTTAAGGTGATCTTCCGAAATACATTCAGGTTTACCTCTCTTATCTATGATAGAAGTATTTTTCCCCATTCCAAAATGCGGAATGGGCTATCATAAGGGAACCTAAAGGGATGTTGGTGTACATCATGATGGATGAAAACAGACCATTCATGGGCACAAATTTCTTGGCAGTATGGGATACAGCTATAAAGTGGACAGAGTGTTTCTAATAGCTTCCACTATATCTTTGCACACTTTTGATGTATTGAGAAGCCTTCTCAAGGACTGGTGTTCAAGAACACTTAGTCAGTGATAACGAACCACAGTTTGTTGTGGGACAGTTTCAGTCAGTCTTGAAAATGAATGGAATAAGACGTATTACATCTGCACCTAACCACCTGGCTCTAACCAGCTTAGTGGAATGATTTGTTAGGAGTCTAATGAATCCACTATCAGCTATGTTCTTCCAGGGTCATCCCTTGTGCTCATTCTTGGATCTCCTCAAACCCAATCTCAGGAATATGCAGAACAAAACAGTTGAAGCAAAATTAGGGCTCATCAAACAAAGAAGTTCAGTATTTCACTTCTGGACAAACAGCCCTGACAAGGGGCTACAGAGCTGATCAAAAGGTGACTGTCTTATAGTAAAAGTGAAATTAGACAGGTTATTCCCAACTCCATGCTTTTATTTCGATTAGTTTCATGTTTTGGAGTAACAAAACAAAACAGTTGTGATGAGGAAGATTTAAATGAAACTGAGATGAATACCTACCTGTTGAAGCACAGCAAGATGATTGAGTTTTTTAACAAAATGCAGTGAGAAACATGTGAGTGAAAAAACAGCACAACACATGCTTAATCAGAAGGGAGGAGAAATTGGAGTTTAGAAAAAAGGGCAGGAAATAGACAAATTCATGAGTTCATTGTAAGTGAGTACCAAGTGACAATAATAATAAATTTCAGAAAAGGACAGAAATTGCTGACTGCATTGGAAAGATAGATGTTTCGATTGCACAAGATAACTGGATATTGTATACTGAGCAAATTGTGCAGTAGTATGAAGCAAGTGAAAGAGCCAATGAAACATAAGTGAAAATTTTGTTGAGTGTATTGAATTTAAAAGCACAAGGTTTGCTTAGAAATCTAACTGTTCCAAACAATACCAGCCAAAAATTAGCTTTGCTTATATTATGAATGTAATGCAGGATCATTTAGAACTAAAAACATTGCAGAACACTTTAGGTATTATAAGTAGAATCAAAAGGAAGGCGAGTCCATTTCAGTGTACATGACTGAATTGAAGAAGTCGTTTGAGCATTTGGTACTGCTCTTAATAATGCACTGAGAGATTGCTTAGTTTGTGGAATAGTACAAGCATTCAAAAATGGCATCGAACTGAAGCACAACTTATATTTTAAAAAACAGTTGAAATAGCTGTCTCAATAGAAACAGCAGATAAAGACGCAATTAAGTTGCAGTGAGAAATGAAAATTTCCCAGATATTATGCTCACCCCATCTTCCCACTGCTTGCAATGTCTAAATAGAAATCTGCCTGGCCAAACTAATTGTGTCACTGTTATGGCAGGGGGTCATTTATACAACACCAATGCAGCTTTAAAAGTGAAACTTGCAGAAAATGAAACAAAGTACGCCACATACAATGAGCACACAGGGAAGACAAACATAAATAGACTGTACAATGAAGAGAAAAAAGAAAAAAATCAAGTTACAGTTTCAAAAAGAACACTAATCTGCATACAGTTGATGTAAAATCTGATGTGAGTGAAGCAGCACTGGGTAGCCTTAAGATTTACAATGTGAAAACTCATAACAGACAAGCAATATGGCTTACACCAGAAGTGAAAGGCAAATTAATGAGATTTACAATGTGAAAAATAATAATAATAATGATAAATAATAGCTAAGCAATATGGCTTTAATCAGAAGTTAATAGCAAGTAATTAAAATACAATTGGATACTGGCTTGGCTGTATCAGTCATTTCACAAGATCTGTACAAATGTCATTTCAAAGATTCTGAACTGAAGCCTGCGTATATCCAACTAAAAACCTACATTGGAGAAAAAATTAATTCTTGTGCCAATTGCAGTGAAATACAACAGCCAACAAACCACATTTGGCTTGTATGTGGTAGAAACAGGAGGGCCAACCTTGTGAGGTCATGATTGGCTGAGACAACTGCAACTATTCATTGAAAGCAGCATCAGTTAGACAAGGTTATGAAAAGAAAAAGCTTTGTGCATGCTAGCCTTTATCAGTAAGGGCACTGAGTTTAAGAGCGGGAATATTATATTACATGGGCATGAACTTTCAAGACGAAATATCGACATCGCTGCTCTCAGTGAAGTCCGCTTCCCAGAAGAAGGCAGACTTCAAGAACACGGCGCCGGTTACACCCTCTGCTGGTCAGGCAAGACAGAGACTGAGAGACACCTCTCTGGCATTGGCTTTATGGTCAGGAACTCCATTGCCTCCAACTTGAAAAATTGCAAACGGGCCACTCCGACCACATCATCTCCATGCGCCTCCCACTTCGAACCAAGCAGCATGCCACATTCTTCAGCATGTACGCCCCCACTCTTCACGTGGACCCTGCAGAAAAGGACAAGTTTTACACTGATCTGCGCAACCTCATACAGAATGCCCCTGCAGACGACAAGGTAATTATCCTTGGTGACTTCAATGCTAGAGCAGGCCAAGATTCAGAAGCCTGGAAAGGAGTACTTGGCAAACAAGGTGTTGGAAACTGCAACGACAACGGGCACCTTCTGTTAGAGTTTTGTGTGGAGTAGCAACTCACCAACACCATCACCATCACCATTTTCCAGCAGACAGTCTGAAGACAACTTGAATGCATCCTCGGTCCAGGCATTGGCACCTCATAGACTACATATTGGTGCACCAGAGAGACCTTTGGGACCTCTTACTCATCCAAGTGATGCCCAGTGCAGAGTGTCATACAGACCATCGTCTTGTCCACTGCTCACTCAGTCTCCATTTCAAACCCAAGCCAAAGAGAGGAGGCGTTCCAAGGAAGAAGTTTCAGGTTGGCAACCTCCAGTCAGCTGAAGTGAAAGCTGACTTCCAGGCGAATCTTCAGTTGAGACTTGAGGATCCCAGTTTCCCCACACACCCCTCTCCAGAAGTGCTTTAGAAACACCTAAAAACCACCATCCTGCAGACCACTGAAGAAGTCCAAGGGCCTTCCACAAAGAAGAACAAGGACTTGTTCAATGAAAACAACCCGGAGATCCAAGAATTGCTGGCGAGAAAGAAATCCGCCCACCAGGCACACCTTGCTCAGCCGTCTTGTCCTGATAAGGAAGCAGCCTTCCGCCTTGTATGCAGCAACCTCCAGCGTAAGTATCGAGAGATTCAGTACATGTGGTCGACCAACCTTGCAAAGAGGTTCTTGCAGCTTTGTGCAGACACCGGTGACTACAGAGGGTTTATGAAGCCCTGAAAGTGTAGTACGGCCATTCGCAGCAGGCCCAAAGTCCCTTGCGCAGTGCAGACCGCCAGGCACTCTTCATAGACAATGCGTTCATCCTGAACTGGTGGTCGGACATTTCCGGACTCTCTTCAGCACCAATCGCATGGTCCAAGACTCTGCAATTCATCACATCCCACAACAGTCAGAGAAAACAGAACTGGACAAGTTTCCAACCCTAGAAGAGGCTGTCAAGGCCATAGGGCAGCTGAAAAGTCGCAAGGCAGCAGGAGTTGATGGAACCCCACCAGAGATTTGGAAGCATGGGGGCCCAGCGTTACACACCAAACTCCATGAGTTCTTTGTCTGCTGCTGGGAACAAGGCAAACTACTACAGGACCTCCGTGATGCAGACATCATCGCCCTGTAGAAGAACAAGGGGGAAAAGTCTGAATGCTCCAACTACCAGGAGATAACTCTGCCTTCCATCGCAGGAAAAATCCTCGCAAGAGTGCTCCTGAACAGATTGGTGCCTATCGTGGCAGAAGAACACCTCCCAGAGAGCCAGTGTGGCTTCAGAGCCAACAGGAGCACCACTGACATGGTATTTGTTCTCAGGCAGCTCCAAGAGAAATGTAGGGAACAGAATAAGGGACTGTATATGACGTTTGTTGACCTTACCAAAGCGTTCGACACAGTGAGCAGGGAAGGTCTGTGGCAAATCATGGAATGACTGGGATGCCCCCCAAAGTTCCTCAGCATGGTCATCCAGCTACATGAAGATCACTGTGGCCAAGTCAGACAAAACAATGATCTCTCAGAGCCCTTCCCAGTAGGCAACAGTGTAAAGCAAGGCTGAGTCCTCGCACTGACTCTCTTCACCATCTTCTTCAGCACGATGCTCGAAAGAGCCACAGAAGACCTTGTCTACATCCGATACCGCACCGATGGCAGCCGGTTCAACCTGAGGCAACTACAGTCCCACACCAAGACATTGGAGCAACTCATCCGAGAGCTACTCTTGCCGACGATGCTGCCCTTGTTGCCCACGTAGAGACAGCCCTGCAACATATAACATCCTGCTTTGCAGAAGCTGCCAAGCTCTTCAGACTGAAAGTCAGCTTGAAGAAGACAGAAGTTCTCCATCAGCCTGCACCTCAGGATGATTACCACCCTCCCCGCATCACCGTCGGCAAGGCAGAGCTGAAGACAGTCCACCAGTTCAGCTACCTGGGGTGCACCATCTCATCAGATGCCAAGATCAACAAAGAGGCAAACAGTGCATTTGGCAGGCTGTTAAAGAGTCTGAAAGAACAAGCATCTGAAGAAAGGCACAAAGATCAGTGTGTACAGAGCCATTGTACTGACCACCCTCTTGTACTGCTCCGACTCGTAGGTCACCTACCATCATCCCCTACAACTCCTTGAACGTTTTCACCAGTGCTGCCTCTGCACTATCATTAACATCCACTGGAGTGACTTTATCACCAACATTGAAGATCTCGAACAGGCGGAGGTCACCAGAATCGAGGCCGTGCTGTTGAAGACACAGCTGCACTGGGCAGGGCACGTCTCCAGGATGAAGGATCATCACCTGCCCAAGATTGTGCTGTATGGCGAACTCTCCACTGGCCACCATGACAGGGAGGCACCAAAGAAGAGGTACAAGGACTCTCTGAAGAATAATTCCTTGGTGCCTGTCACATTGACCATCACCAGTAGTCTACTCTAGCCTCCGATCGCGAGGTCTGGTGACACATCATTTACCAGTCTGTCTCCTCCTTCGAGAACGCAGGGCTGGCCTAGAGGACAAAAGGAGAAGGAGGAAGAACCGTGACACAGCAGCACCAAACCCAGAACAGATTTTCCTTTGCAGCCACTCCAGCCAGGTCTGCCTGTCCCGTTTTGGCCTTGTCAGCCACCAGCGAGCCTGAAGCAGATGTGGGCAGCCCCCTTCCTAAACCTTCATTCGCGAAGCCAAGCCATGACTTGACATTATATTACATTCGTATAAGTGATTGATATGGCTGCATAGTGTGCACAATTTTGGACATCTTATTACAGGAAAGATGTGGTTGAACTGGAAAGACTGCAGAGAGGGTTTATGAGGGTGTTACCAGGGCTAGAGGATTGAGTTATAGGGAGAGGCTGGCAGCAATGAACAACAATGCTATACAAGTTTTTTAAATTTTGAGAGATGTAGATAAAGTGCATGATAACAGTTTCTCCACGGGGTAGGAGAGTCCAAATCTAGGGGCATAGATCTAGGGTGGGAGGGAAAAGATTTAAAAGGGATCTGAGGGGCAATCTTTTCATGCAGAGAGTGATGTGCATATGGAAGGAGCTGCCAGAGGAAGTGGTTGATGCATGTAGAATAGTATCATTTAAAAATCACTTATATAGACATGTAGTGGGCAGCATTCTGGAGGGATCTGAGCTGAATGCGGAAATGGGGACTAATTTGGTGGATAATATGGCTGGCATGAATTCGTTGGGCCAAGGGTATCCATGTTGTGTTGTTCTATTACTCGATGATTACATGAGCATGACGACCAAGATGTCCATTCACTCTTGTCCCATTTGCCCATGTTTGGCTCATGTCTTCTAAATCTTTCCTATCCATATACCTGCCCAAATGTCTTTCAGAAGTTGTTATTGTGCCTGCCTCAACTACTTCCTTTGGCATTTCATTCCATAGGTGTACTACCCTTGATGTGAAAATGTTAACCTTCTAGTTCCTATTAAATTTGTCTCAACTCTCTTTATACCTACAGTGTGCCCTCTAATTCTTGATTCACAACCACTAGGTAAAGACTGAGAGCACTTACCTTATCTATGTACTTAATGATTTTTACACACATATAAGATCACTTTCAGTTTTCTACATTCCAAGGGAAATTTGCTGTTACTAAGGAAAAGTTCTTAAGGAGGATGAGTCACCTGGGCCAGATGGACTACATCCCAGAGGCCTGAGTGAGGTTGCTGAAGAGATAACAGATGCATTGGTCATGATCTTTCATGAATCACTTGATTCTGGCATGGTCCCAGAAGACTGGAAGGTTGCAAATGTCACTCCACTCTTTAAGAAGGGAGGAAGGCAAAAGAAAGGAAATCATAGGCTAGTTAGCCTAACCTCAGAGGTCGGGAAAGTTTTGCAGTCTACTATTAAGGATGAGATTCAGGGTACCGGGAGTCTAATGTTAAAGTCCAAGTCAGCATGGTTTCTGTGAAGGGAAATCTTGCTTAACAAATCTTTTAGAATTCTTCAATGAAGTAGCAAGCAGGGTGGACAAAGGAGAGGCAGTGGATGTCATTTACTTATATTTGTAGAAGGCGTTTGATAAACTTCCAAACATGAGGCTGCTCAACAAGATAAAATCCTATGGTATCACAGGAAAGATAGTGGCATAGAAAGAGGAATGGCTGACAGGCAGGAGGCACCGAGTGGGAATAAAGGGGGCCTTTTCTGTTTGGCTGCCAATGACTAGTGGTGTTCCTCAGGGGTCAATATTGCGATCTCTACTTTTCACATTATTTGTCAATCCCGGCCATAGAGGATGAACAGGTTCTTACACTGAGCACACATGAGGTACAGCGCACGCTGCAGAGGGACAATCCACGAAAAGCTGCAGGCCCAGATGGAGTTCCAGGACGGGTACTTAAAGACTGTGCTGAAAAACTGGCTGATGTATTTACGAGAATTTTCAGTCTGTATCTATCCCAGGCAACGGTCCCCAAGTGCATGAAATCAGCCATCATAGTGCCTGTCCCGAAGAAAACAAACATCAACAATTTGAATGGCTATCATCTGGTTGCCCTCACACCAACAATAATGAAGTGCTTTGAGAGACTGGTCCTCTCCCACATTAAAGTCACTATTCCTGCTACACTGGACTCACACCAGTTTGCCTATAAAGCAAACAGGTCTGCGGAGGATGCCATCTCATTAGCTCTTCACACTGTCCTGACACATCTGGAGGGAAAGGGCACATAGGTGAGGATGTTGTTTGTTGATTATAGCTCTGCTTTTAATACTGTCATCCCCAGCAAGCTCATCTCCAAACTCCACCAGCTAGGCCTCAGCTCATCACTCTGCAAGTGGGTCCTGAATTTCTTGTCAGCGCGTTCACAGGCAGTGAGACTGGGCTCTCACCTGTCCTCCACTACTATCCTGAACACTGGTACACCACAAGGTTGTGTATTGAGTCCCATACTCTACTCCCTCTTCACGTACGACTGTGTACCTGCATTTAACACCAATACCATCGTCAAATTATCAGACAACACAACACTGATTGGGTTGATCTCCAACAGAGATGAATCAGCGTACAGAGCGGAGGTACAGAACTTAGTGGGCTGGTGCTCAGAGAACAACCTGTCTCTTAATACAGCAAAGATTAAGGAGCTAATTTTCAACTTTGGAAAGTCACGGGATGACAAGTATGCTCCAGTCTACATTAATGGAGACATAGTGGAGAGAGTGTTCAGTTTCAGGTTTCTGGGAATACACATCTCAGAAGACCTTACATGGTCCACTAACACCACAACAATAGTTAAGAAAGCACAGCTACACTTGTTTTTCCTCAGGACGCTGAAGAAAGCTGTTCTACCTGAACAGATGCTGGTGACTTTTTACTGCTGCACCATAGAGAGCATCTTAACATACTGCATCTCTGTGTGGTATCTCAGTTGTACAGCAGCTGATAGGAAAGCATTTCAACGGGTCCTCTCTAGCGCACAGAAGATCATCGGGACACAGCTCCCAGCCCTGGAAGACACCAACAGCTCACACTGCCTAAGGAAAGCTACAAGCATCTGTAAGGACAATACACACCCATGCAATCATCTGTTTGAACTTCTTCCATCTGGCAGACGTTATAGATTTTCTATGCCCGCACTTCCAGATTGAAAAATAGCTTTTTCCCCAGAGCTATAATTGCTCTGAACCAATCGATCAAACATCATCCATAAATTCGTTATATTGCTACTTTTAATACTGGTTTTATGGCTGTCATGCATCTGAGTTGCTGGACATTGCTTGTACTGGCTGGTTAGTTGATTTTATTTATTGTTTATTTATTTTATTTGTTTTATACCATTGAGTACGAGGGTTGCAAAACTCATTTTCGCTGTATTGGTGTATGACAAATTGTATTATGCAATGACAATAAAGATATTTCAATTTCAATGATTTGGATAATGGAATTGATAGTTTGTGGTAAAGTTTGCAGATGATATAAAGATAGGTGGAGGGGTAGGTAGTGCTGAGGAAGCAATGCAATTGCAGCAGGACTTAGACAAATTGGAAGAATGGGCAAAAAAAGTGGCAGATGGAATATAGTGTTAGGAAAAGCACGATAATGTATTTTGGTAAAAAGAACAATAGCGTGGAATTTTATCTAAACGGGGAGAAGGTTCAAAGATCAGAGATGCAGGGGACTTAAGAGTCCTTGTGCAAGACTCCCAGAAGGTTAATTTACAGGTTGAGTCTGTGGTAAAGAAGGCAAATGCAATGTTGGTATTTATTTGAAGGAGAATAGAATATAAAGGCAAGGAGATAATGCTGAGCCTTTATAAGACTCTGGTCAGGCCACACTTGGAGTATTGTCTACAGTTACGGACCCTGCATCTGAGAACAGATGTGTTGTCATTGGAGAGAGTCTCGAGGAGGTTCATGAGGATGATTCCAGGAATGAATGGTTAACATATGAGGAGTGTTTGGCAGTTTTGGGTCTGTACTCACTGGAATTTAGAAGAAGGTGAGGAGACCTCATTGAAACCTGTCGAATGTTGAAAGGACTAGATAGGTTGGATGTGGAGAGGATGTTTCCTATGGTGTGGGGATCCAGAACTAGAGAGAACAGCCTCAAAATTGAGGGGTGACCTTTTAGAACAGAGGTAAGGAGGAATTGTTTTTAGTCAGAGAGTAATATATTTGTGGAATGCTCTGCCACAGACTGCAATGGAGGCGAAGTCTGTGGGTATATTTAAGGCTGATGTTGATCGTTTCCTGATCAGTCAGGGCGTCAAGGGATATGGCGAGAAGGCAGGTATATGGGGTTGAGTGGGATCCGGAATCAGCCATGATGGAATGACAAAGCAAGCTTGATGGGCTGAATGGCGTAATTCTGCTTCGATGTCTTTTGATCTTATGGTCTTATTGAAAAAAGTCTTAGCCTGTCCAACCTCTCCCTATAACTCAGTTCCTTGAGTTCCCAGCAACATCCTCTTAAATCACTTCTGCACTCTTTTCCAGTTTAGTAAAATCTTCCTTGTATCAGGGTGAACAAAATTCAACACAATGCTCTTAGCAACACACACACAAAATGCTGGTTTTCATCCTCTAACTGCTCCTGAAGCCTTCCTAATTGAGAGCCGAACTCCTATACTTCCTTCTCCCATGCTCGGGTTATTCTAAACAATACACGTGCCTCATTGGGTTCTCAGTAATAGGGTGAAAATAATTACAAACCCGTTGACACATTTCAGTTCAATCCTGAAGTTTATCTCATTATAGTCATAGTCATAGAATACTACAGCCCAGAAAAAGGCCCTTTGGCCCATCTATTCTGTGCTAAACTATTAATCTGCCTACTCCCATTGACCTGAACCTGGACAACAGCCTTCCGCACCCTTGTCATCCAAAGTGCAACACCTTACAGTTGTCTGCATTAAATTGCATCTGCCATTTTTCAGCCCATTTTACTATCTGGTCTAGATGAAACTGCAAGTTTTCATAGCCCTCCTCACTGTCCAGTCTGCCCCCAGTCTTGGTGTCATCCACAAATTTGCTAATCCAGTTGACTACATTATCATCGAGGTCATTGAGTTAAATGACAAAATAATTAACCCAACACCAACCCCTAATCACTCCACTAATCACAGGCCTCCAATCAGAGAAGTAACTGTGTACTACCACCCTCTGGCTTTTCACACAAAGCTAATGTCTAATACAAGTTACTACCTCATCCTGAATGCCAACCAGCTGAACCTTCTTGACCAACCTGCCCTGCGGCACCTCATTGAAAGCCTTGCCAAAGTCCACTACACCCACTGCTTTGTCTTCATCAACTTTCCTGTAGCTTCCTTGAAAAACTATACACTTGGTTAGACATGACATACCACTCACAAAGCTCTATTAGCTATCCCTAGTCAGTCTGTCCATTCAAGTATTTATATATCTGATCCCTTAGAATACCATCAAGTGCTGTAACTTATACACTACTGATGTCTGGCTCTCCAGCCGATAAATTCCTGATTTTTTCTTAGAGCCTTCCTTAAACAATGGAGCAACGTTAGCTATCCTCCAATCCTCAGGCACTTTACCTGTTGTTAAGGGTATTTTAAATACCTCTTCTAGAATCTCTGCAATTTCTGCACTAGTCCCCCACAAGGTCCAAGGGAATACTTTGTCAGCCTCTGGGGATTTATCAATCCTAATTTAACTCAAGACTGCAAACACATCCTCCTCTGTGATATATACACAGTTCATGACTTCAGTGCTGTTTTGCCTCACTTCTACAGCCTATGTTTGTCCTTCAAGTAGATACAGCTACAAAAAAATCCATTTGAGATCCACTCAATCTCGTTTGGCTTCATGCATAGGTGACCACTCTGATCTTCAAGAGGACCAATTTTGTCCCTTGCTATCCATTTGCTCCTACTATATCTTTGTAATCCTTGGGATTTTCCTTTATCTTGTCAGCTGGAGTAACCTCATGCCCTTTTTAAGCCTTTCTGATTTTTTGAAAATCTTCTCTTGCATTTCTTATACTCCTCTTTTATGCACCACCTTCTTCCTGATCTTCCAAAAATCAAGGTTCCCTAAACCTGTTATCCTTGCCTTTTACTCTAACAAGTACATACAAATTCAGTACTCTCAAAATTTCACCTTTAAATACCTCCTACTTAGCAAGCACATCTTTGCCAGAAGACAACCTGTTCAAATCCACACTTGCCAGATCCTTTCTGAGACCATCAAAATTGGCCTTTCTCCAATTGAGAATCTCAACCTGAGGGCCAGACCTAACCTTCTCAATAATTACCTTGAAATTAATGCCATAATGATCACTATATGTAGGGTTCCCTTACACAAATGACTGTCACCTGTCTCCTCTCATTTTATAATAGGAAATCTAGAATTGCACTTCCTCTAGACATCTTTATGTACTGATTAAGGACACTTTCCTGAACACATTTGACAAACGCTATCCATTTGAGATGTTTTCACAGGATGAGAGTCCAAGTCAATATGTAGAAAGTTAAAATCACCTACTATTACAATCTCAAACAAGAGAAAATCTGCAGATTCTAGAAATCCAAGCAACACACACAAAATGCCGGAGGAACTCGGCAGGCCAGGCAACATCTATGGAAAAGAGTACAGTCGATGTTTCGGGTTGAGACCTTTTGGTCCTGTCAAAGGGTCTCAGACCGAAACCTCGACTGTACTTTTTTTCCATAGATGCTACGTGGCTCGCCGAGCTCCTCCAGCATTTTGCGTGTGTTACTATTACAACCTTATGTTTCTTGGAATAGCCTGTGATCTCTTTACAGATTTGCTCTTCTAAATCCTGCTGATAATTGGGTGGTATGAAATACATATTCCCAGTAACATGGTCATTGAACTGCCAGTCTGCCCCTCCTGCAATCATGTCTCATTAATGGCTACAAATGTCATCATTCATGCCCTGAGCTCCTCTGCCTTTCCGACAATACTCCTTGCATTGAAATATATACAATTCAGAATATTAGCTTCATCATTCTCAAACTTTCAATTCCGGATTTTGTATGTAGCCTTAACAACATATTTCTTCACAACTCTGGTTTCCAACCCACTTCGACTCCAGTTTAAATTCCCACCACACGCACCACCACCCCCAAAGAATAGATTATTTACATTTGGAAAATAAACTCCTTCAAGATAACTCCAGAAGCCGGATGCAAATATTTGCAATATTATTCACCTCCTCTTTGCCTTTTCCTGCTCCAATCAAGATGTATGTTTCAAAATTTGATTCTGACATTCTTCCATTTGTTTCAGATCCTTAATTGCTTCCCTTGGTGCTTCTAATTCCTAGAACACACATGTGACTGGGGTTGGTTCACTGGATTCTCTATCTTTTTTGCTCTGGTCCATTAGCACCTTCTTTCAAAACATATCTCCAAGGGATCCCATCCCCAAAGGGTTCTTAACCAAACTTTTACCCATTTCAGATATGTATTGTTACAGTAGGCCAGCAGGAATATCTACGACACTCCTTTGGCTTTTGTCACTGTGATGATTATAGCCGTAACACAACCACCAAGCCAGAACACAATGAGACTACTTGGTACCATAATGCAAATACTGCGCAGGAGGCTGTGTTATAATTAACTCAGTCTTTAACGCAAAAATGTGATAGTTTACATCGGTGTTCAGATCAATTTGAAAGTAAAATCACTTCTTATTCAGCCCATCCAGGGTGGCCAAATGTTACTAATCAAATATGGCACATTATAAAACACACCAGGCAATGCCTTTGCCAAACAAATATACTTCTTTATTAATTGCAATTGATTCAAGCAGCTCAAATATCGAAACATACAGTTCCTACCATTGTCCGTAAGGAGTTTGTCGTCCTCCTGATGACTGTGTGGATTTCCTCCAGGTTCTCTGGTTTCATCCCATACACATTCCAAGATTCACTCAATAGTTTCAAACAACTGGTTAATTATTTCCTTTCACAACTCTTTCAGTTACACAGCTCCTTGGCTTACTTTCACAACCTCCAAAACTCACTACTTGTTTTCAGATATTACCCTTTGTTCGTGAGCCTGGCTGAGGTGAGATCTTGGTGAGATCGTTGAGTCCCTGACTCAGGGTCTTCTTCATGAGCTTGCCTCCAGAGTCACTGACAGTGGTTATGTTATATTTGTGTTACTGACAAGCTGGGAGGCCATGAATAACACACATGAGAGATGGAGAGGTGGGGAACAAATATGCTGCTATTTATCTTACTTGTATGTCATCTACCAGAATGCCCTCTGAAATTACGTTCAGTCCGTAACACACAAGGAAGCTCAACAACAGCCTGTAAGGGTTAAAATATACATGAATACAGAACAGGTTAACCCATAAGATACCTTTTTATACAGTGCCTATAAAAAGTATTCACCTCCTGAGGAACTTCTCATGTTTTATTGTTTTACAACGTTAAGTAACAGTGGCACACAAAAATTGCTGGTGGAACACAGCAGGCCAGGCAGCACCTATAGGAAGAAGTACAATTGAAGTTTTGGGTCGAGACCCTTCGTCAGGACTAACGGAAAAAAGAGATAGTAAGAGATTTGGGAGGGGGAGAGGGAGACCCAAAATGATAGGAGAAGACGGGAAGGGGAGGGATGAAGCTAAGAGCTGGGAAGTTGATTGGCAAAAGGGAAACAAGGCTAGAGAAGGGAGAGTATCATAGGATGGAAGCCCTTGGAAGAAAGAAATGGGGAGGGGAGCACCAGAGAAAGATGGAGAACAGGCAAGGAGTTACTGTAAGAGGGAAAAAGAGAGAAAAAATATATAATAATAATTAATAAATAAATAGGGATGAGGTAAGAAGGGGAGGAGGGGCATTAATGGAAGTTAGAGAAATCAATGTTCATGCCATCAGGTTGGAGGGTACCCAGATGGAATATAAGGTGTTGCTCCTCCAACCTGAGTGTGGCTTCATCTCAACAATAGAGGAAGCCATGGATTGACATATCGGAATGCGAATGGGATTTGGTTATTAAAATGTGTGGCCACTGGGAGATACTGCTTCCTCTGGTGGACAGAGCGTAGGTGTTCAGCAAAACAGTCTCCCAGTTTGCGTCGGGTCTCACCAATATATAGAAGGCCACACCAGGAGCACCGGCCATAGTATATCACACCATCAGATTCACAGATAAAGTGTCGCCTCACCTGGAAGGACTGTCTGGGACCCTGAATGGTGATGAGGGAGGAAGCGTAAGGGCAGGTGTAGCACTTGTTCCGCTTGAATAGCAGTGGATTTAATTTGGCTTTATGACACTGATCATACATTAATTACAAATATAAAACACAAAATAGTTCATTGCATAAATATTCACCCCCCTCCTTTAATAAGACACATCAAATCATCACTGGTGCAGCTAATTGGTTTTAGAAATGGAGATCTGTTTTTGGGGATCTGCGTACCTGTGTGCAGTCAAGGTGTTTCAATTGTTTGTAGTAACAATACACCTGTGTCTGGAAGGTCCAGCTGCTGGTGAGTCAGTATCCTGGCAAAAACTACACCATGAAGACAAAAGAACACTCCAAGCAACTCCCCAAAAAGGTTATTGTAAAGCACAAGTCAGGAGATAGAGTCAGGAAAGTTTCCAAGTCACTGAATATCCCTTGAAATACAGTCAAGAAATGGAAAGAATATGGCACAGCTGTAATTCTGCCCAGAGCAGGCCAACCTCAAAAACTGAGTGACCATGCAAGAAGAGGACGAGTGAGGGAGGCCACCAAGACACCTATGACAACTCTGGAGGAGTTACAAGCTTCAGTGGCTGAAATGGGAGAGACTGCGCATAGAATTGTTGCCCGTGTGCTTCACCAGTCACAGCTTTATGGAAGAGTGGTAAAGAGAAAGCCACTATGGAAAAAAAACTCCTATGAAATCTCAGCTAGAGTTTGCCAGAAGATTCTATGGTCCAATGAAACCAAAATTGAGTTTTTGGGCCATCAGACTAAACACTATGTTTGGTGTAAACCAAACACCACACATCATCAAAAACATACCATCCCTACCATGAAGCATGATGGTGGCTGCATCATGATTCAGTACAACAGGCCCTGGAAGGCTTGTGAAGCTAAAGCGAAAAATGAATGCAGCAAAGCACAAGGAAATCCTGGAGAAAAATCTCATGCATTTTGCAAGAGAACTGCGATTTGGGAGAAGATTTGTTTTTCAGAAAGACAATGACCCCAAGCACAAAGCCAAATCTACAAAGGAATGGCTTAAAAACAACAAAGTTACTGTCCTAGAGTGGCAAAGTCAGAGCCCAGACCTCAATCCCGATGCAATCTGAGTGCTTGAGTAGTTTTGTAAAGAAGAATTGGGAAAAATTGTCGTGTCCAGATGTACAAATCTGATAGAGACCTATCCACACAAATTCAAGGTTGTAATTGCTGGAAAAGGTGCATCTACTAAATACTGACTTGAAGGGGTGAATACTTAAGCAATCAATTATTTTGTGCTTTATACTTGTAATTAGTTTAGACTGTTTTCACTTTGACACAAAAGTCTTTTTTTGTTGATCAGTGTCAGAAGGTCAAATGAAATCCACTGTGATTCAATGTTGTAAAACAATAAAACATGAAAACTTGCAAGGGGGGGGGGGGGTGAGTACTTTTTATAGGCACTGTACTTTTCTTTAAATACTTTCCAAACATCACTTGCTTCTTTTTGCCATTTACACAGCTGTAAATCCAATCCTTATCCATAATGAGTATGGATATCTGCTAACTTCAATTTCATGATTAAGATAATTTCAGTCATCTGCTTCCTTAATCATCAGAATGAGCAGTTGTAATTCATCAAAATGTCCTTTCCACAAGATGTCAGTCCCCAAAACACCCTTAGGATCTGTCCTCCCGGACAATTCACAGTGGAATGTTTACAATAGGATAGTTCACAGTGCTGTAAAATTTCTCAGCTACATTCTCACTTGATACTAACCAAGTGTCAATTATTGTTCTTCCTTCACTGTGTTGTTTTGTTCTGTGATTATCACTGTCTCTTAGCTAGCAGAGTGACCTGACAGATCATGATGGGATGACTGACATTGCTCTATCTCCTACACTTTCCTTTATACTATTCTTACTATACATTGCTCTAACAATTGACCTCCTGAAGTGCAATGCTTTACACTCACACTCAACATCAGCAAAGCAAAAAGCTGATTATTGAATGCTGGAGGAAGAAAACAGATCTATGAGCCAGTCCTCATTGGGGGATCAGAGGTGGAGAAGGTTAGTAAGTATAAATTCCTTGGTGTCATCATTTCAGAGCATCTGTCCTGGGACCAGCACATTAATACCTTTACAAAGAAAGTGCAGCAGTGCCTCTAGTTACTTGGAAGTTTTCGCAGATTCAGCATGTCACCTAAAACCTTGGCAAGCTTCTATAGTTGCCCAATGGAGTGTAATCTTACTGTGAACATCAAGGACAGGTATGGAAACACCAATGACCAAGAATGGAAAAGCCTACACAAAGTGGTGGATACAGCACCGTTCATCAGAAGCAAAACCCTTCATCATTGAGCACATCTATAAGGAGCACTGCCACAAGAAAGCAGCTTCCATTATCGAGGACCCCACCAACCAGGCCATGTTTTCTTCTTGCTGTTGCCATAAGAAAGGAAGTGCAGGAGCCTTAGGTCCTACACGTACCAGGTTCTGGAACAGTTATTATCCTTCAACTATCAGACTCCTAAACCAGCAGGAACAACTTCACTCAACACAGAAATGATTACACAAACTATGGACTCATTTTCAAGGATTCTATAGATTAGATTAGATTCAACTTTATTGTCATTGTGCCAAGTACAGATACAAAGCCAATGAAATGCAGTTAGAATCTAAGCAGAAATGCAAAGAATAGTGTTATTTATAAAATAACTGTGAATAAAAAGTAAGTGCTACGGCATTCAGATATAAAAGTACTGAGACATTACAATATGGGTGCAATACTGCTTAGTGCTGTGATGTGAGGTTCAGCAGGGTCACAGTCTCAGGGAAGAAGCTCTTCCTGTGCCTGCTGGTGCGGGTGCAGATGCTCCTGTAGCACCTCCGGATGGGAGGAGAGTAAAAAGTCAATTGTTAGGGTGAGATGCATCTTTGATAATGCTTTTCACCCTGCCTAGGCAGTGTTTATGGTAGATATTCTCGATGGTGGGCAATTGGGTGCCAATAATCCACTGGGCAGTTTTCACCACAGGCTGGAGTGCTTTGCGGTCCGATACGGGACAATTGCCATGCCACACTGAGATGCAGTTGGTGAGTATGCTCTCAATGGTACAGCGGTAAATGTCCGTCAGTGTCCTGGGACAGAGGTGAGCTTTCTTGAAGCTCCACAGCAAATAAAGGTGCTGTTGCACCTTTTTGATCGGGATAGAGGAGTTCATGTTCTCAGTATCATTTACTTATATATTTATTTTTATTTGCACAGTTCATTTGCTTTTGCAAATTAATTATTCGTCAGTCCGTGTGTGCAGTTTTTCATTGATTCTGTTGTATTTCTTTGTTCTACTGTGAATGCCTGCAAGAAAATATTTAGATTGGGACCAGTCATAAACCATTTCCATTAATGACCTCCTTACTGCTAATTCCATCTTCTGCAGATCTCACCAGTCAATGATGTTTAATAAACCAGTCCTATTTAAATATCTCCTGTGGTAACTCAGCATTCCCCAGAGTTGGAAAAATTAATGACAGCAGGACACAATGTTGTCTTGGCACAAGTGTTGCATAATATATAAGGTGATATCATTCCTGAGTGTCTATATTCAAAATCACCTTCATTACACAATATAAATAGATTTGATCTCACTGCTCGAACAGCAGATCCACCTGAAGGTTCAGAGAGTAACTGAGTGCATTAAACAGTGATCAGAGCAGAGCCCAAGATGCTGAGACTCTGTGTAACTCTTTCTGTCCTCCTTAGGTTCCAGGTTGCAGGAATAACAGGAAGAGATCTTGTGGAAGAATCGTGCGAGAGCATAATCTGTTATCCAGTCTTGAAAGTCATTGAGCATAATGTAAGTACTATTGGGAATTAACATTGGTGGTTGGTGAGGAAGACTATTAATTTCCTGTTTTAGAGTTAAGGGTCAAAGAGCTATAGAGTATGGAAGCAGCATCTTGGATACAACTTATCCAGGCCAAAAAGATGCTTACCTGAGCTTATCCCTTGGGATTTTTACCTTTTCATTCCATATATTTGTTCAAATGTCTTTGAAGTATTTATATCTGTTCAAATGTCTTTGAAGTATTGTAATTTTACCTTTCTTTCTCTTGCAACTTGCTCAATATACACTCTATGTAAAAAAAAATAGCATCTCAGATCCTCTTTTAATCTTCCTCTTCTCATCTGTGAGCTCTAGTTTTTGAGTACTCTATGTTGGAAGAAAGAAAGATTGACACTATGCCCCTCATGATCTTATGAACCTTTGTCAGGTTATCCCTCAGCCCGTTATCCACCAAGGAAAAAGCACCAGCCTATCCAATCTCTCCTTTTAGCTGAATCTCCACAGTCCCTGTAATATCTTTATTAATCTTCTCTGCACTCTTTCCAGCTGAATCACACAATATTCCATGTGTGATCTTACTAATATGATATGTTAGCTCTTGTCCTGCGTGTCCTGACAACTGAAATCATGTGTGCCAAATGCTTTCTTCACCACACTAACTGTGTCACCATTTACTGGGAGCTATGGAATTGTACCCCTCAATTTCTTTGCTCTATAACATTCTGCAAAACTCTGTCATTTACTGTGCAAGTCTTCCATGGTTAAATGCAACACTACACACTTGTCTAAGTAAAAGTGGTCTTTCGTGAGTCCACCTTCCCAGTTCTACACTAGGTTCTGGTTAAAATTTCTCTGTAGTTTAAATCATGTCACTGATAATCCACTGTTGACAAGTTGTCTCATGTTGTGAAACTCAACCATGAAGATCAGAAAGCATCTTGGACTCATTCTGCTGGATGTCTCCACATTCTCACTCCAACCTCCACTATATATTATCCAAATGGAATGGAAAGTGAGGAATGTTTCTTAATGACATCTGTATTCTGATAGATAGATAGATAGATAGATAGATAGATAGATAGATAGATAGATAGATAGATAGATAGATAGATAGATAGATACTTTATTCATCCCCGTGGGGAAATTCAACTTTTTTCCAATGTCCCATACACTTGTTGTAGCAAAACTAATTACATACAATACTTAACTCAGTAAAAAAGAATATGATATGCATCTAAATCACTATCTCAAAAAGCATTAATAATAGCTTTTAAAAAAGTTCTTAAGTCCTGGCGGTAGAATTGTAAAGCCTAATGGCATTGGGGAGTATTGACCTCTTCATCCTGTCTGAGGAGCATTGCATCGATAGTAACCTGTCGCTGAAACTGCTTCTCTGTCTCTGGATGGTGCTATGTAGAGGATGTTCAGAGTTATCCATAATTGACCGTAGCCTACTCAGCGCCCTTCGCTCAGCTACCGATGTTAAACTCTCCAGTACTTTGCCCACGACAGAGCCCACCTTCCTTACCAACTTATTAAGACGTGAGGCGTCCCTCTTCTTAATGCTTCCTCCCCAACATACCACCACAAAGAAGAGGGTGCTCTCCACAACTGACCTATAGAACATCTTCAGCATCTCACTACAGACATTGAATGACGCCAACCTTCTTAGGAAGTACAGTCGACTCTGTGCCTTCCTGCACAAGGCATCTGTGTTGGCAGTCCAGTCTAGCTTCTCGTCTAACTGTACTCCCAGATACTTGTAGGTCTTAACCTGCTCCACACATTCTCCATTAATGATCACTGGCTCCATATGAGGCCTAGATCTCCTAAAGTCCACCACCATCTCCTTGGTCTTGGTGATATTGAGACGCAGGTAGTTTGAGTTGCACCATATCACAAAGTCCTGTATCAGTTTCCTATACTCCTCCTCCTGTCCATTCCTGACACACCCCATGCGCTGTAGTGGTTCTCCCAGTTCAGTCGCACAGGCCTTCAGTAATCGTGGGGAAACTCCATCCGGTCCAGCCGCCTTGCTGGTACAGATCTTCCTCAGTTGACCTTCCACCTGTGCAACCGTAATCCTGGGCGTGGGCAAGGTCTCCTGTGAGTGGCTATTTTCCTGTGAGGGAAGTAAGCCTGGTGTGGATTTCTGCGGTGAGGATGAGATTGAGCTGTCGAACCTGTTGAAGAAGTTGTTCAGCTGGTTCGCTTTCTCCACATCTCCACTTATGTTCGCCCCCCGCTTTGCACCGCATCCGGTGATGATCTTCATCCCATCCCACACCTCCTTCATGCTTTTTTTCTGCAGCTTTTGTTCTAGCTTCCTCCTATACTGCTTTTATTTCTTTATTATACAATAATTATATTGTATATAATTATATTATATAAATAATTATACAATTATTTCTTTTTTCAGTCTTAAAAATAATGTCAGAACAGAAAATTCAAAAAAATAAAGATCCAACAACATTTTCACTCAAGAAAAGAAGGAAGTTAGTCTATCCACTAATGTGGAACTGGCCAATATATGAAGCATTAGAACAAACAGGGTAACTATTGCCTGATCGACAAAGTGGGAAGCAGGTGGAGTAGGAATGGGGGAGACAAGAGGGAAGAAGACTAGTAATAACTGGTGGGGCAGTGTGCACTGAGATCCAATTCAGATGTAAAGTTCCATTGCTTCCTGCACTGGATCCTTACAGGTTTATGCTGCTGTTACTTACATTGTACTGAGAAAATTCCTTCAGATTGCAGATGCACTACTCTTCAGATCTTCCAGGTCAGATCTACCTATTTGTCCTGGACATGTTGTACCATAGACAGAGACAGAGCAAAGTCAAATGTAGGACTGTAGCCCAGGGCTCATAGAGTAGCAACTCACTAGTCAGTCTGACCATACTCTACTCAATCCCATGTTTTTGTTTGAGGCTGTCTGGGAGATGAGCTTAGAAACTTCAAACTCATTCACCATTGGAGACTTGCAGCCAATAAAGGAGCAATTCACCTGGTGTAGAAGGGTGGATAGCATAGAACGTAGAACATGGAACAGAACAGCACAGTGTAGGCTCTTCAGCCCATGATGTTGTGCTGATATTTTAACCTTAATCAATCAATTAAGATCAATCCAACTCTCGTCTCTCAAATAATACACCATACTTCTCTCAAACGTGTGCCTATCTAAGGGTCTCTTAAATGCCCCTAATGAATATCCCTCAACCACCATCTCAGGCAGTACATTGTATGTACTTGGTAAAATTTCTACCTCAGACATCTCCCCTATACCTTACTCCAATTACCTCCTATTAGCCATTGACACCCTGGGTAAAAGGCATTGCTGTCTTCTCTGTCTATGCCTCTTATCATCTAGTACACATCTATAAAGTTGCCTCTAATCCTCTTTCACTCTAAAGAGAAAAGCCACAGCTTGCTCAGCCTTTCATCTAATACAGGGAGCATCCTGGTAAACCTTCTCTGCATCCTCTCTAAAGCTCTACATGCTTCCTGTAATGAGGCGAACAGGACTGAACACAATGTTCCAGGTGTGTTTAACCAGAGTTTTATAGAATAGCTGCATTACCTGTGGCTCTTGAAATCAACTACTGAAGGTGACCACACTAGGGTACCATGGTAGTGTAGCAGTTAACATGACGCTATTATAGCTCAGAGCATCGGAGTTCAAAGTTCCATTCCCAATGTCCTCTCTAAGGAGTTTGTACGTCCTCATCGTGGAATGTATGGGTTTCTTACAGGTGCTCTGGTTTCCTCTCACCAGCTAGTAGGTTAATTGGTCATTGTAAATTGTCTTGTGATTAGGCTGGGGTTAAACAGGAGGTTACTCATGGTGACACAGCTCGAAGAGCAGGTTGGACCTATTCAATGTTGCATCACTCTATAAAATAAGCTAAAAATACATTTTCCTTCTTAACCACCTTACCAACTTGTGTGGCAACATTGGGGAAACTGTGGATTGTGACTTAAAGATCTCTTTGATGCCCTACACCAGTGGTCCCCAAACACCGGGTCGCAGACCAGTACCGGGCTACGACCCAGTCGTTGGGGACCACTGCTCTACACTGCTAAGAATCCTGTCATTAACCTTGTACTCTGCCGAGAAGTTTGACTTTCCAGCATGTAACACCTCACATTTTTCTGGATTGAACCTATTCTACCACTTTTCAGTCCAGCTCTGCATCCTGTCTATGTCCTTTTGTAACCTATCACAATCCTCTACATTATCCACAACACCACCATCCTTCATGTCATCTGCAAATTGATACCACATGTTTGCACTTCCTCATCAAAGACTCTTATAAAAGTAAAGAAGGACGGAAAAGATCCTTCAGAAAACCACTAGTCAGGAAACTCTATGCAGAATACATTCCACCAATTACCACTCTACTTTCTGTAGGCAAGCTGGTTCTGATATCCACACAGTCAAGTTTTCCTGGATCCCATACCTCTTGACTTTCTGAAAGAGCTTGGCCATAGGGAACCTCATTGAATGCCTTACTAAAAACCCAGATACACCACACCCATGGATTTACTTTCAACAATCTGTTTTGTCACATGCTCAAAAAAGTCAATCAAGAATATTAGGCACAATCAAGATTGTAAGACTCACTGGTCTTTGATTCCCAGGATTATTCCTATTATCTTTCTTGAACAAAGGAATAACATTTGCCATTTTCCAATTCTCTAGTACTTCTCCTGTGGCTAGTGAGAATGCAAAGATCATCCTAAAGATACAGCAATCTCTTCCCTCAATTCCTGTAATAACGTGGGGTACATCTTGTCTGGCCCCAGGAAAGTATCTATCCTAATGTTTTTTCAAAATGTCCAGTGCCTTCTCTTTCTTAACCTTGACACGTTCAGCCTGCTCTAAGCTGACCTCACATTTGTGAAGGTCTTTCTCACCAGTGAATACTGAAGTAAGCCATTCATTAAGGACTTCTCTAATCTCGTCCAACACCAGGCACATTTCCTCTTTTCTTTCTAATCAGTCCTACCATTACACTAATCATCTTACTGTCATTTATGTACGTGTAGAATGTCTTAATTTTTTGGCTTTCCTTAATCCTAGCCACAATGCCTTATCATGTCTGCATCTTTCTATCCCAGGTCCATTCTTAAGCTCCTTCCTGGTTACTTTGTAAAATCTCAGGAAACCCAACTAATGTTTATTTCCAAAACCTTAAGTATGGTTCTTTCCTTCTCTTGACTAAATGTTCCATTTTCTCTCGACGCAACAATGGTTCTTTCACCCTGGCATCCTTTCCCTAGCTTAATGGAGCAAGACTATCCAGAACCCCATGCAAGTGTCTTCTAAACAAACTCACCATCAGATATTCCCCGAGAATATCTGTTGCCAATTTAATCTTCCAAATTATAGTATCACTAATAACATCATAATTAGCCTTCCCCAAATTAAATACTTTACCATACAATCTGCTTCTATCTCTTCCAAGACTATGTGAATCTTCAGGTAGTTATGCTCACTATCACTGAAAAGTTCATCCACCAAGAGATCTGTCAACTGATCAGGTTCATTGTCTAATACTCGATCTAATATGACCTCTCCTCCCCTCAGCCTGTCCACATTTGTCAGAAATCCTTACTAGACTCAACTAACAAATCTATCCCATCTAAAACTCTTGCACTAAGGAGAAGCCAATTAAAATGAAGGAAGTTGATGTCAATAATGACAACAACCCTGCTATTTCAGCACCTTTCCAAAATCTAGCTGCAGACTTGCTCCTCAATGCCCCTGTTTCTATTGGGGATCGATAGAATACTCCCAATTGACTGATTGCTCCCTTCCTTGTCCTGACTTCCACCCACACTGACTCAGTGGACAATCCATTCACAATGCTGCAGTTATCAGAAGCTATCCTTGATTAACAATGCCACTCCCCCACCTCTTTTAACTCCCTTCCTGTCCCTTTTGAAACATCTAAACACTGGAACATCTAGCAGTCATTCCTGCACTTATGATAGCCAAGATTCTGTAATGGCCACAACTTCATAGTTTCATATTCTTATCCATGCTCTAAGTTCACCACCTTTATTCTTGATATTTTTCACATTGAAGTAAACATATTTCAACCCATCTAACTGACTTGCTATCCTTCCTTACAGTCTCTCTTCACATTGTGTTTACCTTTACATCAACTGCTCCATCATCTGACCTATTGCTCTGGCTCCCATTCCCCTGCCAACTTAATGTGCACTCTCCCAAAAAGTTGTGGCAAACACACCTGCAGGGATGTTGGTCCCTCTCAAGTTCACATGTAACACTTCTTATCAGTATACATCATACCATCGCCAGAAAAGATCCCAGTGATCTACAAATCTGAAACCCTGCCCTCTGCACCAATTCATCAGCCACTCACTCAGCATCCATAGCATCCATTCTTACCATCACTGGTGCATGGAACAGGCGGCAATCAGAGGTTTTCTACACTTGAAGTCCTGCTTTTCAGTTTCCTTCCAAGCTCCATATATTCTCTCTCCAGGACTTCATCCCTTTTCCTAGCTACCTTGTTGGTGCCAATATTTAATTTAAATTCTGGCTGCCCAACCCTCCCTTTAAGAATTCAGTGGACTGAATATAAGGTGTCACTGACCCTGGCATCTGGGAATCTTTCATGTCTACAGAATCACCTGTCAGTATCCCTAACGATTGAATCCCCTATCATCAGTGCTCTCCTTTTCTCATCCCTTCCCATCAGAGCCAGAAAGCCAGACTCAGTGATCATAAGACCATAAGACATAGGAGCAGAATTAGGCCATTTGGCCCATCGAGTCTGCTCCACCATTCAGTCATGACTGATCCTTTTTTCCCTTCTTCAGCCACACTCCCTGGCCTTTTCCCTGTCATCTTTGAAGCCATGACCAACCAAGAACCTATCAATCTCTGCCTAAAATACACCTAAAGACCTGGCCTCCACATTAGCCTGTGGTAACAAATTCCATAAATTTATCACCCTCTGGCTAAATAAATTTCTCCCCATTCCTGTTTTAAATGGATGCCCCTCTATATTGAGGCTGTGCTCTCTTGTCCTAGAGTCTCCCACCATGGGAATCATCCTTTCCACATCTACTCTGTCTAGGCCTTTCAACATTCAAAAGGTTTCAATGAGATTCCCCCATCTTTCTAAATTCCAATGAGCACAGATCCAGAACCTTCAGACATTCCTCATGATGATCCTTCCATTCCCAGAATCATCCTTGTGAACCTCCTCTGATCCCTCACCAAAGCCTGCACAATTTTCTCTGATGAGGAGCCCAAAACTGTTCAGAATACTCAAGGTGAGGCCTTGCCAGTCCCTTATAATGCCTCAGCATCACATCCCTGCTCTTATATTCTAAACCTCTTTAAATGAATGCTAGCATTACATTTGCCTTCCTCACCACTGTTTCAATCTGCAAGTTAACCATTAGAGTGTTCTGCACAAGGACTCCCAAGTTCCTTTGCATCTCAGATTTTTGGATTTTCTCCTCGTATAGAAATTAATCCACACATTGATTTCTACTACAGAAGTGCATGACCATGCATTTTCCAACATTGTATTTCATTTGCCAGTTTCTTGCTCATTCTCCTAATCTGTCTAAGTCCTTCTGCATCCTATCTGTTTCCTCAACACTACCTGCCCCTCCTTCAATCTTCGTATCATCTGCAAACTTAGCAACAAAGACATCTATTTCATCATCTAAGTTATTTATATACAACATAAAAAGAAGTGGTCACTGCAGAACATCACTAGTTACTGACAGCAACCAGAAAACGATCCTTTTATTCCCACTCGCAGCCTCTTACCAATCAGCCGATTCGCTAACCATGCCAGTAACTTTCCTGTAATACCATGAGCTTTTAACTTGATAAGTAGCCTCATGTGTGGCACCTTGTCAAAAGCCTCCTGAAAATCCAAATATACAACATTCACTGCCTCCCCTTTAGCTATCCTACCTGTAATCTCCTCGAAGAATTCCACCAGGTTTGTCAGGTAAGATTTTCCCTCAAAGAAACCCTGATGACTTTGTCTTATCTTGTCCTGTGTCACCAAGTACTCCATATCCTCCTCCTTCCCAATGCCAGAGGCCTTGCTGCTGCAGCCTTCTCTGGTCGGTATGCCTCATCAGGCATCCATCACACAGCCTCAACACAGATGCTGCCAATGAACTTTGCCACTGTTTCTGTGACTATCTATTTATTTTTTTTCCCCTAGGGTTATGAAGAAATGGAAATTCCAACTCTTCATTGGCTTCGTGCGTTTGTTAATGGAACGGATATGGAGACTGCAATAAAATTGGGCCTGGACAGATTGTTCAATTATTCACACTTTCATAATGATGCTGGTATGTGAGAAGTTTCTTCAATGTTACAGCACAGAACATACCTTTCGTCTTAGTGTGCGACTCATCTGAAAGTCAAAGTCAGATTTATTGTCATATGCAGAGGACAAATGAAAAACTTAGTTGCAGCAGCATTAATTGCATCTGACAACACAGGTTCAAAATAAATTATTTCAAACTTATCCCATAGGGAACAGAGTTAGAATTTTAAAAAAGTACAATGTTTATTAGTGCAAGATTGTCAAGGTTGTCTAGTATTGCTAAGCTGAGGCAGCTATTTGGTTTATGCAGGTTGATTCAAGACCAAATGGTTAAAGGTTTCTGCAGGCTTCTGTACGTTCTGTCCAATGGTAGCTCTAAAAAGATGGCATGGCCCAAAGTGTGGAGATCTTTGTTGGTAGATATTCCCTTCTTAAGATAACTCCTCCTGTAGATAGTGCTATAAAGTGATATTATTTCAAACTAGTGAGCAGGCAGGCAGACAAGAGCCATATTTAGTAATACAGTTAGAATTTGGCCAGGTGACCCTTCCTGACCATGCCTGGGCAAAGGAGCAAAGTTGGCTCTTTCCACTTTACATCCTGTTGCTCCTTTCTGTAGTGACTTGAGCAGAACTGCACACAGGTGTCTTTTTGAAACAATATTTGTTACTCACACCATTCCAGTTTCAGATTCCTACTCTTCACCATTGATCCTTGACGATTGGAGCCCTTGAGACCTGAGCTCCTCTTAACGGATTCATCGGGAGTAAATTCAAGAGTGCAGGAATACTGGCTGAAATTCTAATTGGGGAGAGAGTGGGTGACTGAGTGAGTGAGTGAAAGTGAGAGATTGACATTGTGTATTTTACAAAATTACAATGATTTCCCTCTTAAAATTAGTCTTAATCTTTTTACAGTCATCAAGAAATTAAATTGTCCAGAACCTACTAAATACAATGTATGTTTCATTTTTTTTTGCTTGACCAGAGTCTCAATACCTCTCATCAGCCAAGATTCCATAAACTTGCCAGGTTCATCATTTACCCTCGTAGGAATATGCTGTTTCTGGATTCCTGATATCACATTCTGTGCTTTGTCCATAGATGCTGCGCATCCTACTGAGTTCCTCCAGTATTTTGTGTGTGTTGCTTGGATTTCCAGCATCTGCAGATTCTCTCTTATCTGCAACATCCTGTCCATTTCCCCCAATATTAGCCCTGCTTCAGTTTAGGGCCCTAACCTATGGATCTTTTCCATTGCTATCTTAAAACCAACATAATTATATTTACTAGAACTAAAGAGCTCCCTGACTGCCAGTCCAGTAACTTTTACTGTCTTGTTCCTATAAAAGGAAGGTCCTGGAAGGTCCAGGATTGCACCTTCTCAAGTAGTACCCTTTGTACTGTATATTGATTCAGAGAACATTCCAAGACATATTTCATAAATTCCACCACATCCAGCCTCTTAACAATCAGTACCAGGAAAATAAGAATCTCCCACTACTACAATCCTATTATTCCTAATATTATGAGCAATTTATATAAACTCTTGGTCCTCAAGCCCCCACAGTCCACTGGGGGTCAGTACGTGGAACTACAATGTTGCCATTGCAGAGAATTAACTGTCACAAGCTGCCGGATATTACAGAGTTTAGATGTTTCAAAAGGGACAGGAAGGGAATGGCATTGCTCATTAAGGATAGTATCACAGTTACAGAACGGCGGATGTCATGAAGGGATCATCTACTGAGTAAGTGTGTGTAGAAGTCAGGACCAGGAAGAGAGCAATCACTGTTAGGAGTATTCTGTAGATCCTTCAATAGCAACAGGGGCACTGAGGAACATATCTATGGGCAGATTTTGGAAAGGTTAATAAATAACAGCGTTGTTGAACTTGGGAATACTTGAAGGTGACATGAGAAGGCTTTGGTGAATATGTGCTTGGAGTTCAAGGAGGTCATTAATGAATACTTTGCTTCAGCAGAGAGAGAGAGACCTTGGCAAATATGAGGCCAAAGTAGAAAAGGTTAATATGTTGGAACACGTTGAGGTTCGGGAAGAGGATGTCTTAGAACATTTGAAAAGGGGTAGGATAAATAAATTTCCAGGGCCAGAAGAAATATTCCCCAGGTTACTGTGGAAATTGAGAGAAAAGACTGTTGTGCTGTTGGCAATGATCTTTGAATCCTCAATGACAGTTATAGGAGTAGTACTAGAAAATATGAGGGTGGGCAATGTTATTCATTTGTTCAAGAAAGGTAATAGGGATAATCTTGGACATTATAGACCAGTGAATCTTGCATCAGTGATGGGCAAACTATCTGAGAAGATTCTGAGAAATAGGATTTGGGGAAGCATAGAGAGCAGTGGCTGTGGAACATATGGATTTATGTAAGGTTTTCAACTACCGTAGGTTCCCCATATCAGGCTCATTTAGAAAAGCTATTCAGGAGGCATAGGATTGAGGGAAACTTGGCTGTATGAATTCAGAATTAGCTTTCTCAGAGAAGACAGAGGGTGGTAGTAGATGGAGCATATTCTGCTGGGTCGTCCATGACTAGTGGTGTTCCGCAAGGAGCTGTTCTGGAACCCCTACTCTTCATGATTTTTATAAATGTCTTCGAAGAGGAAGTGAAAGGGTGGGTTAAAAGTTTGCAGATGACATGAAGCTTGGTGGTGTTGTGGATAGTACAGAATGTTGTCGTATGTTACATCGGAAACTGGCAGGATGCAGAGCTGGGCTGAGAAGTGGTAGATGGAGTTCAATCTAGATAATTGTGAGGTGATACACTTTGGAAGTCAAACTTGATGGCAGAGTACTAAGGTAATGGCATGATTCTTAGCAGTGTGCAGGAGCAAAGGGATATGGAGGCCAAGTCCATAGATACCTCAAAGTTGCTGCACGAGTGGATAGGGTGGCTAAGAAAGTATATGGTGTGTTGGCCTTCATTTATTGGGGATTGTGTTTAAGAGCCACAAGATAATGTTGCAGCTCTATTAAACAACTCTGGTTAAACCACACTTGGAGTAGTGTTCTGTCACCTCATTATAGGAAGGATGTGGAAGGTGAGAAGATTTACCAGGATGCTGCCTGGATAAACAAACATGTCTTCTGAGGAAAGGTTGAGTGAGCTAGGGCTTTTCTCTTTGGCGTGAAGGACAGTAAGAGGAGACTTGGAAGAAGCATATTAAATGATAAGAGACATAGATAGAATCGATTGCCAGTGCCTTTTTTCCCAGGGTGGCACTGGTTATAATGAGAAGACATACCTTTAAGCTGATCGGAAGAGAGTTTGTGGGCGACGTCAGATGTGGGTTCTTTTACACAGAGAATGGTAAGTGCGTGGAATGCGTTTCCTGGGGAGGTGGTAAAGGCACTATTAACATTTAAGAGACTTAAATGACTCATAGATAGGCACATGGATGAAAGATAAATGGAAGACTATGTTGGAGGGAAGGGTTAGATTGATCTTGGAGTAGTTAAAAGGTTGGTACAACATCAAGAGCCAAAGGGCCTTTACTGCATTGTACATTTCTATGCTCTATACTACAGCCTCATTAGTGACCCAGTCCTCCTTGCTTCTAAATTCTACCCATAATGGGATAATCTCACAGAACCATTATGTCTAAGTACTGGTAATATGTCCTTCCTTATCAAAAAAGCAACATGCCACCGTCTCTAACCTGCACTTCTGTCATGCCTATAGGATCAATATCCTAGAATATTGAGCTGTTGGTCCTGCCCTTTTCTTAGCCATATTTCCTCTATGGCTGTGGTCCAGCACATGAGTGTCATTACAAAGAAGGCACAGCAACACCTTTACTTTCTTAGAAGTTTGTGAAGACTCAGCATGTCATCTAAAACGTTGGCAGACATCTATTGAAGCAGTGAAGAGTATATTGACTGGTTGCATCATGGCCTGGTATGGAAACGTTAATGTCCTTCGACAGACACATCCACAAAATAGTGGATACGACCCAGTCTATCACAGGTAAAGCCCTCCCACCATGAAGCACATCTAGAAGGAGCACTGTCACAGAAATGCAGCACCCGTCATCAAGGATCCCCACTATCCAGGCCATGCTCTCTTCTCACCATTGCCATAAAGAAGGAGGTTCAAGAGCCTCAGGCCCACACCGCCAGGTTCAGCAGCAGGTTGAACGTTGAACCAGGTTCAACCAAGAGACTCCTGAACCATTGTGGACAATTTCACTCATCCCAGCACTGAACTGATTCCACATCCTATGGACTCACTTTCAAGGATACTAAATATGTTCTCATAATATTAATTCATTATTATTTGTTTTTTGTTTCGCATTTACACAATCTGATGTCTTTTTTACATTGTTTGTTTGTCTGTCTCTGGGTGTAGTTTTTATTGACTCTGTTGCGTTTCTTTGTATCTACCGTGAATGCCCACAAGAAAATGAATCTCAGTATATGGTGGCATATAATGTAGGTACTTTGATAATAAATTTACGTTGAACTTTGAACATCTCATTCCTCAGGGCTAATCTATATTCCAACTTTATCTATTTTACCAGTTAAACTTTGTGGATTAAAACAAATGCAGTTTAACTGATTATTAATTTCTATTTATTTACTGTGCCCTTACCTATCCTTATTACTAAACCTGCTCTTACTGATTACTGCTTTATCCTGTTCAGAGTCCCATACCCTGCCAATCTAATATAAACTCTCATTTGTAGCATCAGCAAATTTTCCTGAAAGGATATTGGTCCCTCTCTGATTCAAGTACTGTACAATCCAACCCTCTTGTACAGGTCTTCTCTACTCCAGAAAAGATCAAAAGACCTCACAACTGCCCCTCCACCAGTTCCTCAGCCAAAAATTCATCTGCCCTATCTTTATATTTCTGTCTTTGCCGGCACATAGCGGCAGGAGTAATCTGGAGATCAGTACCCACAAGGTCCTCCTTCTTAACTCCCTACCTAACTCATTTGGTAGAACCTCATCCATTGTTCTACCCCCATCATTTGAACCAACGTGTACAACAACCTCAAGTTGTTCATCATTCCACTGAAGAACTTTCTATAGCTGTTTAGAGACATCCTTGACCCTTGAGGCAACCCATCACCTTGCCATCTCTTCTGCAGTCAAAGGACCTCTGTCTGTCCTCCTCATTGTTTGTCTGCACCCTTTCCCTCTGAGCCTCAGAGCAAGTTACAGTGCCACAGACCTGACTACTGCTGCTAACACCTGAATGAACATCACACTCAGAAAAATGGTTCGGCACAGCCAAGAGGGGACAAAAGGCCTGTTTCTGTGCTGTAATGTTCTATGGTTCTATGGTTCTATATTTCAAGAATCACTAGGACTGAAAAATTGCAAATCCCACTCCACTCTTTAAGAAGGAAGAAAGGCAAAAAACAGGAAATTATAGGCCAGTTAACTTGACTTCAGTGGTTGGGAAGATATTGGTGTCCAATATTAAGGATGAGGTATTGGGGCACACGGAGACACATGATGAATTAGGCCAAAGTCAGCATGCTTTCCATGAGGAGAAATCTTGCCTTGCAGATCTGCTGTAATCCTTTCAGGAAATAACATGCAGGATAGACAAGGAGAGACGGTGGCTGCTGTTCACCTGAAGTTTCAGAAGGTCTTTGACAAACAGCCACAAATGGGGCTGCTAAACAAGAGTCCATGATATTACAGGAAAGATAGTAGGTTGGCTGATTGGGAAAGAACAGGAATAAAGAGGGCCTTTTCTATTGGGCTGCCAGTTACTAGTGTACTCCACAGGGATCAGTGTGAGGATCGCTTCCTTTCATGTTATATGTCAATGAGTTAGATGATGAAATTGGTGACTTTGTGGACAAATTTGTGGAAAAAACCAAGATAGGTGGAGGGCCAGTTAGTTTTCTGGAAGCAGGAAGTCTGCAGAAGGACAGATAGTTTCAGCGAATGGGCAAAGAAGTGACAGATGGAATGAAGTGTAGGGATGTGCATGTCTATTCACTTTGGTAGAAGGAATAAAGGCACAGACTATTTTCTAAATGGGGAGTAAATTCATAAATCAGAGGTGCAAAGTGATATGGGAGTCCTCATGCAAGATTCCTTAAAGATTAGTTTGTAAATCAAGTTGGTGATAAGGAAGCTAAATGCAATATTGCCATTCATTTTGAGAGTACTGCAATATGAAAGTAAGGATGTAATGCTAAAGGCTTTAAAGGCATTGGTCAAATTGCACTTGGGAGTATTGTGAGCAATTTTGGGGCCCCTATCTAAGAACGGATGTGCTGGCTTTGGGCAGGATCCAGAGAAGATTCATAAGAATGGCCTCAGAAATGAAACGATTAATGTATGAATCACATTTGATCGCCTTGTGTCTGTACCTGCTGGAGTCCAGAAGAATAGTGGGGGCAGGGAATCTTATTGAACATATCCAATATTGAAAGGCCTAGATCGAGTGGATGAGGAGAGGATATTTCCTTTAGTGGGAGAGACCAGAAACAGTGTGTACAGCCTCAGAATAGAAGTACCGTAGATTCCGGACTACAGAGCGCACCTGATTAAAAGCCGCTGGCTCTAATTTTAGAAATAAAATCAATTTTTTACTTGTAAAGGCCGCACCGGATTTTAGGCCGCACCGGATTTTAGGCCGCACCGGATTTTCGGCCGCAGGTGTCCCACGTTGTAATATGAGATATTTACACAGAAAGATATTACACGTGAGGATTTTTTAACTTTTAATTAAATCCATATGGTAACAAAAACAAATACATATTGCAAATGCTTTTTTTCGAACCGTGCCCGTAACGCGGCTACTTTTAAATATACGTTGCGTATACTTCTTTACTGAACAACATTCCAATATCTCCTAACGACTGGTAAAAAATATATATACTGTAGCCTACCAGGAAAAGTTATTGATCACCTTTAACTTAAAAGCAGCGTTCGCTCAGATCCAAAGCCGCTCGCGTAATGCGCTCCCTCCCTCCGTCCCGTTTCATCGCAAACCGGCATTTTCCCACAAGACACCGCGAAACCGGGTGTGACGTCATAGCATCCCGCGATGTAGTACAGAAAACAAATATAGTTAAAACTCTTCTAACTTTAACTAGAAAATGAATTACTAAGCGAAAATATTATAAACTAAGTAACTGCCATAAGGCAGCACAATGCTTCGAGTGTTTTCCATGTTGATGAGGGTGAGTACAAATGACTGATTTACAATAATTTAATTGTGAAAGTGCGCTTGATTTATCGTACAATTTCATTGGACCTCTGTGAACTACTCATCAATTTTATTGGTCTACTGTTATGAGGCAAAATGTTTACGAGGCGGCATGAAAAAAATCATGTATTAGCCGCTCCGTTTTAAAGGCCGCAAAGTTCAAAGCTGTTCAAAATGTGGGAAAAAAGTAGCGGCTTAAAATCCGGAATCTACGGTACATCCCTTTAGAACAGTGATGAAATGAATTTCTTGAGCCAGAATGTGGTGAATCAGTGGAATTCATTGCCACAAACAACTGTGAGGACCAAGTGAGTTAAGGTGGAGCTTGATAGTTTCTTGATCAGTGGGGGTGCCAGAGTTAGGTGGGGAAAGCAGGAGTGTGGAGTTGAGAAGGGTAAGAGATCACCCATAATGGAATGGAGGACAGACATAATGTGCCAAATGGTCTTATGGCCAATTGAGTTGATGGGCCTATATGTGAACTGTATTGCTGTATGACTCTATGACAATGCTGTAATTGTAAACTGTTCTTTCTCCACAGGTACAATAGTTCCCATCTCTGCACCTTGGGGAATTCAAGCCCCATTTGAAAATGGTATTATAAAACCTCAATTTTCAGTCTTCGTTTCATTGCCACTTGAAATCCAAACTGCACCTCTCCCAAAAGATCCGTCAGTTCAATTATACATTACTTCTCCATTAAAGATCTATGAGAGGTGAGATTTGTTGTTGTTGGCACTGTTGAAGCATTTGTGCATTGTTTTCCTGAGAGCAGTACATTCAGATGTGGTCAGACTGCGGTGAGCAAGCTGGTCACACGGGTAGAGATCTTGACCGGTACTAACAGTGTTAAGAATGATTGGTGCATCTCTCATAACCTACACTTCCATTTCTGAGGCCATGGCTGCTCTCCACACTGACAGCTTCAGGTGGAGCATGGATGTGACTGACACATGAGATCACCTGACATCATCCCGCAATAAAGATTCTGTTGCTGTTAAATGATGTCCCTGTAATTCCTCTCAGATTGTCCTATTAGGTTTGAGGCCCTTGTAGATGCAAACATTACTTGGATTGTTGCTTTTCAGAAATTGTCACATTAACCACAGTGAATAAATCTAGCTAAACACTTTATTTCATCTTCATCTTATCTAAATAAAACATTATTTTATTGACAATCAATAATGCAAGAAACACTGCTTTTAGAGCAAGAGAAAGATTTAAAGTAACAGGTTGGAGACTTTGTTAGAACTGAGAAAGTGAGAAAGCAAATTAATCTCAGCAGTAAAGAATGTGGGGGAGGATGATAGGTGGAAGGAAGGGAATTCCTCTGATGAGGTGGAATGATGTTGACGTTAAAGGGCTGTGAAGTTTCCTTGACTGTGTAAAGTGTTGTTAATGTCGTACAGTCTGGGTAATGTTGTATAGTCTGACACATTGGTATCCCCCAATGACCAAAGCTAATTGCCTCAAACCTGCCGACAAGTACAATACTCACTTCCTTTTTATAGAGAGTGAATGTCAGTTCAGAAAGATTCAATCAAACCACCCAATCAGTGAACATCAGGCCATGGTCTCCCATACAATCAGAGACTTTGTTTCCTCGAGAGATTTTCCTGCCACAACTTCCAACCTTGCAATGTCCCAACCTTGCAGAGCGCCCTTCCACCTGCTACCAAAGATCCACAAGCATAATGTCCGAGATCCACTGCTTCAGTCTCGTCTTACCTCAACTTGCTTCTTCCCACCTTGAGTCCAATTTTTCTCCCCTGGTCTAGTCCCTTCCCACTTGAATCTCTGAAACTTTGGAATACTCTGCTACCTCAGCAGTTTCCAATTTCATGGTTCTAACTGGTTCATCTACACCAGGGATGTACATTCCCTTTACTTCTCCACCCCACATTAGGAGGTTCTGATCATCCTCCTTTACCTCCTCCAACAGATGCTCAACCAGTTCCCCTCCAAAAACACACTCACTGCCCAAACCTGTCTTCACATTCAACAATCTTTCTATCAGCTCCACTCACTGTCTCCAGATCAAATGTTTACCAATCGGCAATCACACACTGCCCAAGCTGTGACTGCTTCGAGAATTTCATCCCTGTTGCAGCCAATTTCCACTCTGCTCTCCCTGTCACATTGTCCATCTCTGACTCCTCCCTTCCTGTTCTGGATCTCTCTGTCTCCATTGCGGGGAATGGGCTAGCCATTGACACCTACTACAAACCACAGGCACCAGCAACTACCCTGTTTATAGTTCTCTAAACCCTGTTGCCTGTAAGGACTCCATTCCATTCTCCCAATCTCCACACCATGCCTTCCTGTCTAATACTGTGGACAGAGCTCTTACCACATCACATTTTTCAGCACTTGTTCTCAGCTTTCAATGCCTCGGTGCTTTCTTAGACACCTCATAAATACTGTCAGTGAAACTGCTTCCACCAGTCTTTTCAGCAATGTATTGCAGGTTGTAGGTTTTACACTCTCTGAGTAGATAACAACTCCTTCAGATCCCATCTAAATCTTTTACTCCTTAGCCTATATCTATGTCCTCTAATTTTATCACATCCCCTCAGATCCTCAACACCCCCACCAATAAGTAGAAAATATAGCTGCACTCTATTATATCGATACTCCATGTAGTTTTATATACAGATCCTCTTCAAGTTATAGTAGCATTGTTTCTCACCAGAACAGTTCACAAGTTGGAACTATAGCTTTGAACTGAGTTTCCACAAGGCAGAAAGTGCTCGCCCAGATATGTGGAACATTTGAACAGCATGTCTCTAGATGGGATTCACAAAATGGTTGCTTGCTAAAATGTGTTCTTGTTAGTTTTGATGTGGCAAAATTCCATCCAGTGTCAAGAAGTCTCCTTGTACCCTGCATCAGCTGAGAAATCCATCCTGCAGATTTCCCAAATAGGCTGTACATAATTCAAAATTCATTAGTTGAGAAGGATATGTACCCACATGCACCCTTGTCCTCCTCTTGAATGAATACAGGCCTACGTTTTCCTGCATCTCCTCATAAGTGAAACATCCCCTCACAGGCCCTCTCTACTTTGCAGCCTCTCTAGCAGTATCACATTTTTCCTAGGTGCCGAGGTGTCCACATTCTAATGTATGTTCGTTCCTCCCTTCCACTAGCTCCAACAACATTCTCACGTTCCTTCACAGTTTCTTTCAGCATTTTGAAGGGATTGCCCCATTCTCAACTCACAGGTCTGCTCTCCCATCCCTGCCTCCTGCTGCTCATGTCTGACAATTTCCCATGCAACTACAGGAGGTGTAACACTTGTCCTTTCACCTCTTCCCTTCCCATCGTCCAAGGACCCAAACAGCCTTCCGACAAAGGGCAATAATGCACTTGCACTTCTCCCAATCTAGTGTACTACACTTGGTGTTCACAATGTGGCTTCCTCACCACTGCAATAACCAAGCACACACAGGATGCAAACTTTGTGCAACACTTGAGCAAAGGATCCTGTCACGAGTCCTACACCAAGTAACTCCCAACAGAGGGCAGCAGTCATACACAGGAAGGAGGTTTTGAACATTGTGCTCTTGGAGTTCATCTGTCTCAGGAGAGGATGATGAGGATGGAGGAAGAGAGAGAGAGAGAGAGAGAGAGAGAGAGAGAGAGAGAGAGAGAGAATGAATTCAGCTCCTCCAAATAGGGAGCAATCTCTGATTTTTATTGTCTGGTACTGACTGTGATACAAGCCCAGAATGGGTATTGCAACTTGTGCAAACAGGAAAGAGTTCATTTGTAATTTAATGCTATTTTTTTCAATATTTATGCTGAATTAGTCACTTTGTGACTGAGCAGGAAAATGAAGACTATGGAAGACTTGCCAATGAACTCAAGAAGAAACTGGAAAAGGACCACCGTTCTTTTTACCACAGTAGTATTTCCATTGATTGGTTCAACAAAGCTGGACACGTGAAACTGTGTTTTACTGGGAAATGAAACAGAATTGTTCTCTCAGACGCTCTAATACTTATAGATTTCAAACAGTGAGATGTGCTCAACTGTGTTATCACCTTTAGTAATTTCCTTCCTGGAATAATGTGCATTTCGGTGGCATAATGAAGTAAAATATCTCAGGGTGATTTATACACATTAGATTTAATTCTGCATGTCTGCCATTGTTGGGGTTTTCAACAAGCCTTGTGTGCTCTCATGGCAATTGTCAGTTCCTACCTCCCACCCAGATGCCTGCAAGTACAGGGAACTCACACTTCACTCACAATTAACTAGTTGAAACATAGAAACATAGAAAATCTACCGCACAATACAGGCCCTTTGGCCCACAAAGCTATGCTGTACAAATTACCTAACGTTACCCATAGCCCTCTATTTTTCTAAGCTCCATGTATCAATCCAGGAGTCTCCAGAAAGACCCTTTTGTATCCGCCTCCACCACTGTTGCCGGCAGCCCATTCCACACACTCACCACTCTCTGCGTAAAAAAACTTACCCCTGACATCTCCTCTGTACCTACTTCCAAGCATCTTAAAACTGTGCCCTCTTGCATTAGCCATTTCAGCCCTGGGAAAAAGCCTCTAACTATCCACATGATCAATGCCTCTCATCATCAAACTAAGGGTCCAAGGTGAGGCTTTCTTTCCCTTTCATTAATTGAATTTTGCATTCACTGCAAATTACAACTAATCATTCTGATGAATAATTCAGTCATTCTAATGAATTATTCCACCTCAAGGTCCCTACTGATTGTCTAGTGCCCAGTCAGTAGTCCTGGTTGTGGAGCTGTGTCTCCATGTCACTCCCTGGATGAAATATGTTGGGGAATCACATGGTCTTCCACCCTCACCTTAACCACACATTCGGCTTTGATACTGACAGATCCAAATGTTCTAGATAGAGGAGGCTGCTGGTCTATTTAATATTGTTAATAATTAACTGCCCTCTGAATTCCAAGTAATTTCCCAGTATCCAGGGACCTATCAGTTGTGCTGAGAAACTACACTGGACAGTAAGAGAGAAACACTTACTCAGCCAATAATAGGAAACTCCATATTTAAACTTTGCCGGTGAGAAACCTGGGAATCTGAAGAAAGAGCTATCAAGGCAGAAATATTTGTTCAAAGTCTCCACACGGCACAGTTGTATATGGGTGGGTGACTCCTCTGGGTAACAGAATTGATCACTCTGAGAATTTCCCTTTCCTCTTTAAATAATTTGAGTACTTACTGAGACTGAGATTGTTCTGAACACAGATACAGTGACATTCTATCTTCACAATGGGACAGATTCTCTGTGTGTTCACCAAGCAGAAATCAAAAATATGAAAAGAGCTGACAGGAAATGGGAAGTGCTGGGTGCACAGAGCACTGAGGTTGTGCTGGATGAAATCCTGGGGGTGTCAAATGTGAGACTATAGGTCCACTCAGAGCTGGTTCCAGGTTGAAATATAAAATTGTAAGTTAACGCTTAAACTGTAGAGACTGTATTTAAACCAGTTATAAACTATCATAGTTGTTACCACTTCATCTTCCTCATTCACTTTGCTGTCCGTTGAGATACAATGGAATAGAATGTGTGAAACACCGGGTGCTGCAGATCAACTCATTTAGGGGAGACACCTGTTCATGGACAATTGATGCTGTTAACATGACAACTGCTTTCAGATCTCCTTAGGAAGCTAATAATCAATTGTTTTTAGAGTCTTAGTGTTTTGCTTTGCATCTTGCTGGGAATGTATTCTCACTGTGAAATAAAGAGGTGATACATCACAACACTTGGTCTCCATTTCAATTCTTACTCAGAAACAGAACTGGTCATTGGTCATATCATTAGATCACAGTTAGCAGCTGGCAGTGCAGGGAAGAGACATGATATGAAACACAATTGAGGAGATACATAATAATGTTAGCCTCTACTGCATGACTGGTGTACAAATGTTAGTAAATCTCTCTGGTTTTGTACACAGCTTAGTGAGATCATACCTCAAATACTGTGACTGAAAACAAAAAAAAAGTATTGTTTTCATGAAAGATCTACAGAAAATAATGGAGATACTGAAATACCAAATGCACGTTCCAAATTGGCAGTGGCCTTACGAGAAAGGAGGACCTTCTGTTGGAGAATGAAGCAGTCCAAGTGACAGGAGTGTCAGTGGGGATCACTTTCAGACCAGTAACCATAATTCTATTAGTTTTTAAATCCTCATAAGGATGAATGTAGTCATCTACAGTGTATGTGGAGCGACTAGGGACAGGTGAGGTCTTAAGTTAATAGTTCATACCTGTATTTTCTGTGGAAAAGGACACAGAAGCTAAGGAATTAAGGGATATGAATAGGATGTCTTGGAACTTATCTACGTTACAAAAAAGTAGATGCTGGTGATCTTAAAGCACATTATGATGGGCAAATTCATGGGGCTTATGAAAGCATATCCTAAGATCATAAAAGTTCAGAGTGGTTCACTAGTCCTAGATTGGGGCAAGGTAAATTTGAAGGCATTAGATGTGCACTTGCAAAGGTTGACTAGCAGAGACTGTTTGCAGGGACAGCTAGCAGGTGGAAGGCTTTTAAAAGTGAGATATGAAAACTTCAAGACAGCATGAGCACCTATTGGAGAGAAATGCAAATTTGGCAAAGAGCACCATTTAATACTATGGATCTTGTCAGGAATAAAAGAATATGACACATATAGGCAGCTATATAGGGTTGAGTGAAGGCGTTGAGAAGTACAAGAGATTGATGACTTCCCTAATGAGGAATATCAGTAGGGCTTAGAGATCATGAGGTAGCTCTGGCAGTTAACATAAAGAAGAATCCCAAGAGTTTCCATAAGAATACTAAATGCCAAAGAGTAACTAGTGGGAGAATAGGTCATCATAAGGTCAATGTGGTTATCTATATGTGGAGCCACCAAGGATGGGTGAGATCTTAATTTAATAATTCTTACCTGTATTTACCATGAAAAATTGCACGGAGGGGGTTCCGGTGACGTCATCGTCGAGAATGGCAGAAAAATGCATATTAAGCCCCGTTAACCCATCAAATATAGTAATTTTCAAAAGTATTTGAACTGATAAGAGGGGCAAGAATGGGGAAAAAGAATGGAAATAAAAACAGAGACACTGCTGAGCCTGTGGCCGAGAGGAGTGCAGCGAGCAGCTCTCCTACCTGACCGTGTGCTAGTGAGGCGGACGCCGGGCCTCGTTCAGGCGAAGCGGTGAATATGATTGAAATTTTGAAAGATATAAGGGAGTTCCAAAAAGATATAAAACAGCAGCTACATGATATTAAGTCAGAGCTCGCCAACATCAATCAAAAAATAGCGGTGGCAGAGACTCGAATTGAGGAGGTTGAAGATCGTGTTCAAAATGTGAAACAGATACTGAGTGAGACGATAAAAATATTAAATCAACAAGAAGGTAAACTGCTTGATCTGGAGGGACGATCACGCCGGAAAAATATCAGAATATACAACGTTCCTGAAGGAGTGGAGGGCTTGTCTATGACGGAGTTTGTCGGAAAGTTGCTGCGGGACGCGCTGGAGCTTCCCTCGACTATCGAGCTGGAAATTAAGAGAGCGCATCATGCGCTCATCCCGAAGCCTACCCGAGATAGAGCAGATAAGCCACGCTCAATAATAATTAAATTCCTTTGATACAGTACCAAGGCGGAGATTCTACAAAGGCCCTGGGGTAATAAGAGGGTGTTTTTAGATGATAAATTAATATATTTCGACCAAGATTACCTCCCGCGGTCCTGCAGAAATGTAAAGGATACTCTGAAGTAAAGCGAATACTAAAGCAAGGAAGGATTAGCTTTCAAACTCCGTACCCTGCTAAACTTCGAGTGTTTTATCAAGATGGGATCCAACTATATCAGACAGTGGGGGAGGTGACTACAGACATGAAGGCCAGAGGGTTGCCCGTCAGCGTGATCAAACCGAGGGAAAGCCTGGCAGAGGAATTATCCCGCTCTGCTTGGGAAATAGTGCGAGAATCCAAAAGGCAAGATGTGGGAGGAGGCCGAGAGAAGTATATCAGGAAGAGACTGGGAGTTTTCCAAAGACAGCCTTCACCCCCTCCAGAAGAGCCATAAGGTTTGGCTAACTTTAAAAATGTTGAGAAGCCAAACGGAAGCAAATGTAAACGGTGATATTCCTACCTCGAGAAATACTTATTATAATGTGGATTTTATATTACTTAGTTGTTATTCTTTAATCGCTCATTTACTCCTTTTCCCCCACCAAAATGAGAATATATATACGCGTGCAACAGACACAAAATGCTGGTGGAACGTAGCAGGCCAGGCAGCATCTATAGGGAGAAGCGCTGTCGACGTTTCAGTCTGAGACCCTTCGTCAGGACTAACTAAAAGGAAAGATAGTAAGAGATTTGAAAGTAGGAGGGGGAGGGGGAAATGCAAAATGATAGAAGACCGGAGGGGGTGGGGTGAAGCTGAGAGCCAGAAAGGTGATTGGCAAAAGGGGTACAGAGCTAGAGAAGGGAAAGGTTCATGGGACGGGAGGCCTAGGGAGAAAGAAAGGGGGAGGGGAGCACCAGAGGGAGATGGAGAACAGGCAGAGTGCTAGGCAGAGAGAAAAAAAAGGAGGGGGGAAAAACTGAATATATCAGGGATGGGGTTAGAAGGGGAGGAGGGGCATTAACGGAAGTTAGAGAAGTCAATGTTCATGCCATCAGGTTGGAGGCTACCCAGCCGGTATATAAGGTGTTGTTCCTCCAACCTGAGTGTGGATTCATCTTGACAGTAGAGGAGGCCATGGATAGGTCTTCTCCTATCATTTCGCATTTTCCCCTCCCCCTTCTACTTTCAAATCTCTTTTTATCTTTCCTTTCAGTTAGTCCTGATGAAGGGTCTCAGCCCGAAACGTCAACAGCGCTTCTCCCTATAGATGCTGCCTGGCCTGCTGCGTTCCACCAGCATTTTGTGTGTTGCTTGAATTTCCAGCATCTGCAGATTTCCTCGTGTTTGCCATACATATAAATTACATGCACTCATATATATGTATATATATATCTGTGGGTGTGTGTGAGTATATATATATATATATATATATATATATATATATATATATATATATATATAGGAAGAGTGCACAGGGAAATCTTTTCTGTATAATGGTTCATTGACGTTAATGAATACTGCAATGGGGGTCCTCAACTCACAAGTAGGAGGGGTTATCCCCCACAGCTAGACATTTCCTCTAGCTCAACGCAGGGTCATCTACCAGAAACCTCAGCCTTGGAATCACACATTTGTTGCCATATTTGTTATTATTTGCGTATCTTGGTCCTTATTTGTTCAGGGAATAGATCGATTAAGTTTTATTCTGCTAATTTCAATGATACATTGACAGATAAATACAGATGGCCAAGGGCAAAGTAAAATTCATTTCTCTTAATGTCAATGGGCTATTAAATACAATCAAACATAATAGAATTTTATCCAAAATGAAAAAGGAGCAAGCCCATGTAGTATATTTACAGGAAACTCATTTAAGTCATAATGAGCATAGAAAACTAAAGGGAATGGGCTTCACTAATTTGTTTTTCTCCTCATATAAATCAGGACATAGGAGAGGAGTTGCTATTCTTATCTCAAGTCAGCTAAATTTTGAAAAAGTATTTGAAATGGGAGATAAAGAGGGCAGATATATTCTGGTAAGGGGGAATATAGACAGAAATTCAGTTACTCTATTGAATATATATGCACTCCCGGGATGTGATATTGGTTCCTTTCAGAAAATTACTGATATTATGGTAGCAGAAACAGAAGGTCTCCTGATATGGGGGGCGGGGGAGACTGAAATTTACAATTACAACCAAACTTAGACTCTTCCAATAGAAAAACCTATGAAACAAAATCCTTGCATAAGAAAGTTAATACACTTTTTGAGGATGTTGAATTAATTGATATATGGAGGGACCTTTACCCCAACAGAAGGGATTACACTCATCATTCTGCTCCCCATTCTGTATATACAAGAACAGACTATTTCATAACATTTGGAAAAGACAAAGACAAAATAAACACCTGTGGAATTGGGACAATAGATGTAAGTGACCATGCACCTATATATTTATCTGTTGATTTTGACCTACAACCAAAGAATACTATTTGGAAACTAAATTCAAGTCTGCTCATTGATCCATACTTTAAGGAACAAATTAAAAAAGAAATTGGTCTCTACTTAGAATTTAATGATAATGGAGAGGTTTCACCTCCCATTTTATGGGATACTCTGAAGGCAGTCTTAAGAGGGAAAATTATAGCAATATCTTCATATAAGAAAAAAATAAGGAATAAAACATTAGAGGAATTACAAAATGGGCTGAAGGAACTAGAGAAAAAACAAAAATTGAATTTGGCACAGGATACATTAGGGGAAATTTTAAAAATTAGGAATGTAATTAATAGTTTGGCTATGCAAGAAATCAGGAAAAACTTAATGTTTCTGAAACAGAGACATTATGAAAGTGGATCAAAGACTATGAAAATACTGGTGTGGAAACTGAAAAAAAGATAGCAGAAAGTACAATTCATAGACTTAAGGAACCAAGAATGAAAATAATAAAAAATAAGCTATGTGAAATTCAAGAAGCTCTTGAAGTGTTTTACAAAATTCTATATTCCAAAGTTCCAGGGGGAAGCATAACCCAAATTGACACCTTCTTGAATTCTCTAGAGTTACCCACTTCAAGCGAAGAACAAAATAGAACGATGACTGCTGACATAACTGAAGTTGAAATAAAAACTGCAATTAGTAGGCTTAAATTAAGCAAGTCACCAGGATCAGACGGGTATACAGCAGAGTGGTACTAAGAATTTAAAAATGAGTTAATTCCTGTTTTACTCCCCACACTGAACTGGGCTCTAAAAAAGGCACAAATGCCACCCAGTTGGAAGGAAGTGATAATCTCTGCTATACCGAAAGAAGGCAAGGATTAAATAGAATGCGGGTCATTTAGACCAATATCCGTTCTTAATGTAGATTATTGATTACTTACCTCCATCATGGCCAAACGATTAGAGAGGAGTTTCTACCCATACTGATACGTAACGATCAGACAGGTTTTATACGACAACACCAAACACAAGACAATATACGAAGGACACTTCACATTATGGATCATATACAAAAAAAAAATGAAGCAATAGTGATAAGCATGGACGCTGAAAAGGCATTTGATTCGATTAATTGGAATTTTCTTTCCAGAGTTTTACATAGATTTGGTTATTTATCAATGGATATTTACCAAATAGTCTTACCCTAGAAAGGGGCACGAGACAGGGTTGTGCATGGTCACTGCTACTCTTCGCGTTATATCTGGAACGATTAGCTCAATACATCAGACAAAATGAAGATATCAGGGGAATTACTATTAAAGGGACAGAGCATAAATTGGCTTGTTACGCAGATGACATTTTGATCTATCTAAGGCATATATGTCAAACTCAAGACCCGCGGGCCAAATTTGGCCCACGGTGGAATTATCTTTGGCCCGCGAGATAATATCTAATTACTATTAAAGCTGGCCCCAGTAATCGAAGCGCCTATGGCGTATGATATGGCTAATGCTGAGTTTATTCAGGTACCAGGTTTTCAGGGTTTTTAGTGTTTATTCGGCAGTCTTGCTCAGCAGTCTTCTTCATAAGAAACGGAATTTGAAAAGTGAAACACTTTGTAGTTATAGCAGAGACTGAGACACATGAGAGCAGGCTGAAAAAACGGAGGCAACAAAAGCTGTGTTCGCACGCGTCCGACTGATCCGGCCCGCATGAAGCTGCATTTTGCTCAATCCGGCCCGTGACCTAAAATGAGTTTGACACCCCTGATCTAAGGCAACCAACATACTCTTTACCTAAATTTACCTACCTTTGAACAATATGGGCAATTATCAGGATACAAGATCAACATAGATAAAACCCAATTACTTTCATATTACTGTAGGCCACCAAGAGAAAGTGATGGTAGATATCCCTGGGCATGGCAAACAGAGTCTTTCAAATATGTGGGCATCATTATGCCAAAAGATTTGGCAAAATTATCAGAATGTAATTATCAGCCTTTATATAAAAAATTAAGGAAGATATGACAAGATGGAACCTGATTCCTTTTTTCAGTCTCAGTTCAAGGATTGAGTCTATTATGTTACGTAAACCCCGTAACCAGGTAACTTACCAGCAAAGATAGATGGGTCAGCTGAGTCGGATGCTACTATTTTCAAACGTTTTATTCAAAAAGGGGCACAAACGTATGGTTAATACAAAACATTCAGATCGTCAAAACTCAATCTAAAACACCGGTGTAACCATAATCAATCAGAAATAAGCTCTACAGTTGTCTAGGGGGTAATACTGAGTCCAACGGAAGTCTTAAGAGTCACTCAGAAGTTTGCAGGCTTTTTCCTTTATAATTTAGAAAAGATGCACACTTGCCCGTCGTCTTGGCAGAGCAAATCCTTGGAATCAGGGGAGCAGACTTCCCCGTTGTTATTTTAAAAGCAGTCTTTCGTTGGTTTTAGCCACAGATTCAAATTCGGAATCTAGCGTACGTGGCTTCCTTCAAAATGGCGTCCCGCTCCCACGGGAATCGATCCCGTGTCTCCTGGGTGCATCTGAGGGTCCTCCCCTCAGACCCGCCTTTATACTTCTTCACGGGATCGCAGGTGTCAATCAAGTTGCAGGTAATGCGATCTCTCTCTCTCTCAACCAGCCCACTTTGCCCGAGGGCTTTTCAGGTGGTCTCCATGAGACAATAGTCAAAGTCACCTTTATTCTGCTTCCTGGGAGAACGTGGTCTTCCGCACGTCTCTCTCTCTTGGGTCAGTTGACCCCCCTTAACTAGAGTTCTTGCGATTTTCACAAAGGAGGGGGCCAACGGCATAACAATTAAAATAAATATACTGCCCAGACTGTTATATTTCTTTCAGACCCAACCAGAATCTGTATGAAGGACACCTGGGTATAGCCAATATGAAGTCTCAGCCGGAGTTACTTGTGGCGGTTGGGAATACATAGACAGTGAAGGCAAGACCAAAAGCTGTTCAGGATGCCAAAAAAAGTTCAAAATGCAGCCCCACAGGCACCATTATACCCAAGAGAGTGGCTGTTGTCACCAAGGCAATGAGTATATACAGTATTAACTTTGCTGTGCCATTCATGGACTCCATGTTTCTGGTTGCTGTGGATTCTCATTCAAAGTGGCCAGAGATTATACCAATGAAGTCAACCACATCAGGAAAGACTATTTCTACCCTGAGGACAATCCTCAGCAGAAATGGCTTACCTGAACAAATTGTGAGTGACAACAGACCACAATACACATCAGAAGAATTCAGGTTATTCATGAAGGAAAATAGCATCAGACATTTCAAACCAGCAATGAATGGGTTAGCTGAAAGGGTCATCCAAACCATCAAGAAGTCCATTAAAGCGATGGAAAAGGAGAACATTTCTCTACAGCACAAGGTGGACAACTTCCTTTTTGTGTATCGGAACTCTTGGACAGGTGCACGAATAAGCAAGGTTTTGAGTAGTGGTTCCCAGTTTTTCTGAGTTGCTGCCCGCTTTCCCAAGACCACATTCCCAATGACCCCCTCTCGTTTTCCAGCCATTACAAAAAACCTATAAAGATTTTTGAGTTACAATGCACAGTGGAAGAAAATAGGAAATGCAAATTCAAAAATTAATCAAATCTAAAGCTACAAATACAATTATTTCATTAATCACAGTAAAATCCATTTTCATTAACAATTTTAGAACATACATTAGTAGTCCAACTATTCAGTACTTCATTGCTTATTCACCTCTCAATGAGATGGATGGGCTTGTTGCAGTGACATCAGCTTCTCAACATTAGGCTGAACATTAATCAGAAAAAGTCTCAGGCTCGTTGGTTATTGTATTTTAATGTTGTGAATGTCATTCCCACAGGTGTTACCATTTCTCCAGTATAAGTTTTTATTTGGAAATCAGCAGGCCTCTGTATGGTATCTTAGAAATGCCTTTCACACTGATTGTGTGGAATGACTGAAACAACTGATCAAGTGTTCAGTTCAGTTTTAATTAATTTGCTAATAAGAGAAAATCTGCAGATGCTGGAAATCCAAGTAACACAAAATGTTGGAGGAACTCATCAGGCCAGTCAGTGTCTATGGGAAAGAGTAAACAGTTGATGTTTCGGGCTGAGACCCTGCATCAGGATGCATTCCCTTCGATGTTGAAAATAAGCCAAGTTCTTCTCTGCTTTATCAGAGTGCTTTACTTTTAATTTGAATTTGCTCTTCAAATGCTAAGGAAGCCTAAGTGATTTCATTGCCTCATTTGAAAAATAAAATTCACACAACAGACACCGGCTGCTGTTGGTTGCTTGGTGCTGGGCATGGACCCAAATAATTTACCCACAGATGGTGACTGTCCTGATTATTTTCTGTTTCTATTGCAAATTTTCAACATCTACAGTATCATGCTTTAATTTTTAACAGTGTTAAAATAAATTTTGGAAAACTTTGCAGTCATTTTCTGAACCCTCTGATCACTAAATTCATTTTTAAACCATAGCTGCTCATTCCATAAGGCCATAAGATATAGGAGCAGAAGTAGGCCATTCGACCCATTGAGTCTACTCCACCATTCAATCATGGGCTGATCCAATTCTTCCAGCCATCCACACTCCCCTGCTTTCACTCCATACCCTTTGATGCCCTGGCTAATCAAGAACTTAAAGACCTCTGCCTTAAATACACCCAATGACTTGGCCTCCATAGCCACTTATGGCAGCAAATTCCACAGATTTACCACCCTCCGACTAAAGTAATTTCTCCGCATCTCAGTTCTAAAAAGACGCCCTTCAATCCTGGATTCATGCCCTCTTGTCCTAGAATCCCCTTCTATGAGAAATAACTTTGCCACCTCTAATCTGTTCAGGTGTTTTAACATTCAGAATATTAAAAGGGAAAAGAAATGAGATGCTGTGTTTCATGTGAAATGGGGACACCATGAACCTCTGGGTTAATAGGGTCAGCATAGTGCATACATGCAAATCTGCTGCATTCAGCTCCAGATGGTGTTCGATCCACAGCTCGGACGCTGTCTGTGTGGAGTTTGCAATGTTTTCCCTGTGGACAGTGTGAGCTTCCTCTGGGTATACTCATTTCCTCCCACACCCCCAAGCTATGCTGATTTGTGAGTTGATTGGCTACTCTAAATTTCCCCTGGTGTTGTTAGCAGGAGAAATGGGAAGGAATATGTTGTGTTAATGGATGTGTGAAAGAGAGAAAATGGGTTACAGAGAATTAAAAAGGGGGATGAGACCTACAGAATTGCTCTAGGAGCTGATGTAGTATCGATCGGACAAAAGGTATCCTTTAATCTCATGAGAAACATAGAAGAAATCTGGTAGACCTACCTCAGAAAATTCCTATCCAGCTATCTCTTTTGCAGCATAGTCAGAATCTTTTTCCTCCAAGGTAGAAGTGACTAATACTGGAAAGCATAGGTTTAAGGTAAGAGGATAATGTTTAAAGGAAGTTTATGAAGTAAGGTTTTTTACACAAAGAGTGGAACTTTTACAAACTTCTATAGATGTGTGGTGGAGAATGTGTGGACTGGCTGCATCACAACCTGGTATGGAAACGCAAATGCCCTTGAATGGATATTTGTTTTGAGGTCCCTCTACTCCAGTGAACTTCCCCAGAATTCTCCTCCTTTTCATAGTGATTTTACTTTTCTTTAGATCCTGGTTTTTGACTTTCTATGAAGCCCACACAACTAAATATTTCCATATCTTAAATAAGTTCTTGATGTTTCTATATGTACCACAAAATATTCAATCTTTACATGTCATAAATCCCGAGTACATTTCAGTTGTGTGTATTTTACAGGAATTCGAGCTAACATCCTGTGTAATTTGACATAAGATTGTTAGAGATAGGAGCAGAATTGAGGGGTGGCATGGTAGCTTAGTGGCTAGCACAACACCTTACAGTACCAGTGGTGCAGGCTCAATTATCGGCACTGCCTGTAAAGAGTTTGTACGTTCTCTCCGCAACTGCATGGGTCTTCCTCTGGGGGCTCCGGTTTCCTCGCACAGTCCAAAGACTGGTTAATCAGTCATTGTAAATTGTCCTGTGATTAGGCTAGGATTAGATTTCCTAGCATGGATTGGAGGTAGCTTGAAGGGCTTATTCCACACTGTATTTTAATAATGAAATACACTATTTAATTAAGCCATTTGGCTCATCAAGTCAGCACCACCATTTTTTTCTCAACCCCATTCCTCTGCCTTCTCCTTGTATCCTTTCACACTTTGACTAATCAAGAACCTATCAATCTCTGCCTTAAATACACACATTAATCTGGCCTCCATGGCTGCCTGTAGCAATGAATTCCACAGATTCACCACTCTCTGGTTAAATATACATTCCTCTATTCTGAGGCTGAGTCCTCTTGTCTGAGACTCCCCCACTAAAGGAAACATCCTCTCCGCATCCAGTCTATCCAGGTCCTTCAGCATCCAAATGGTTTCAATGAGTTTCACCTTCATCCTTCTAAATTCCAAAGAGTTAGGCCGAGAGCCATCAAATGTTCTTTAATGATAAATCTTTTATTCCTGGAATTGACAGAATTATTTGCAGATGATATTCCCGGAATACAATCCTTCCAATTTTGCTAACACATTGAAAATTATTTCAGCCTCCATACCATTTGCATTCCAAATAACAGTAAAACGTATATTGATCAGAGTCAGATGTTAGGTATAGAGTCTATTTTATGGCTAATTGTTGAACTTCCAAACTATTGGTGTTGAGTTTAAGATTTGGCTAAATCATCCTGAAAAGTATTATGTGGAGCAAGTGAATTGAGCACATCGCAAAATCTATATGAACCCAAACTGTAAGTTCTGTCAGTGGCCAAATAACTATAAACTCAATTAATAGACCTACTGGCACCCTGTAACATTCATCACTGGACCCTCTGGCCCTTCTGCAAACTCTCCCATTGGATCCACTCATCCACTCTAAACTCCATCACTGACCCATTTGTTCTCTGGAAATTCCAAAACTGATCCCATTAGTTTTCTATAAACTCCAACTCTGAACTGCAAGTATGCTCCAGGAGAAGATCATGTATCCATTCATCCACCCCCTACATGACACAAGAAAACCTTATTGACTTCCTTCTTGGTGTTGGTACTCAATGGAACATGTTGTTGAGCATTGCAAAAGCAGGTAGGGCCTCCAGAGTGTTTGTTATCCATTAGATATCCTCATTCCCCAACCATGACACTTGCACCAGGACAAGACACGAGGTGTTCCATGTGTGAAAAGTTCAAAGTAAAATTTATTATTAAGTGCATGCATGTCACCACATACAACACTGAGATTCTTTTTCTGTGGGCATGCTTAGCAAATCTATAAAATAGTAAATGTAAACAAACTGTACAATGCAGATATATATATTTAGCAATAAATAACAAGCATGAAAGAACAATATAACAGTCCTTAAATGAGTGTAGCTATCCCCTTTTGTTCAAGAGCCTGATCGTTGAGGGATAGTAACTGTTCATGAATCTGGTGGTACAAGTTCTGAGGCTCCTGTACCTTCTTCCCAACGGCAGCAGGTGAGTAAAGAGCATGATCAGAGTGGTGAGGATCTTTGAAAATTGATGCTGCTTTTCTACAGCAACGTTTCATATACCTGTGCTCAATGGTTCGGAGGGGTTTTCCCGTGATGTACTGGGCCAAATCCATTACCTCTTGTAGGATTTTCCACTCAATGGCATTGGAGTTCCCAGACCAGGCCATAATGCAGCCAGTCAGCACACTCTCCTCCACACAGCTATGGAAGTTTTTGATGACATGCGGAACCTTTGCAGACTCCTGAGGAAGTAGAAATGCCGTCATGCTTTCTTTGCAATAATATTTATATGATTGGTCCAGGACAGTTCCTCTGAGATAGTGACACCCAGGAATTACTAATTATCTCTATCTCTGATCCTCCAATGATTACTGCTCATAGATCTCTGGTTTTCTTTTCTTGAAGTCTACAATCAGTTCCTTGATCTTATTGGACAGGATGCAGAAGAGGTTTACTAGTACCTGGATCTAATGGCATATACAAAATATGAGCTGCTGTTGAAGGACATTAAACATGTATGGTCCAAATTGATGAGCAGGAACACTGATCTCTAAATTACAATGACTGCATATACATTGGGATAGGATCAGTAAGATTAGAGAATTGAACATGTGATCAGTAGCAGAGATGGGAGAAATTGGCCAGTGTGTTGGTGAAAGAGTGACTTGGTCTGTTGGAGACTGGAGACTACTGTTAGTCGTGCATTCATAGAATAATGCAGTGTGGATACAGGCCATTTGGGCCAAATCATCCATACTGACCAGGATTCCTAAATACCGCCTAAATTCCTTATCATGCTTGTTCCATATCTCTATTCCTATATACGTATCCATATGTCTCCCAAATGTCATTATTGTACCTCCCTCAAGTACCTTCTCTGGCAGCTTATTTCAGTTACTAGGGTCTGGAGCAAAAAAAAAATCAAGCTTCTGGAGGAACTCAGTGTGTCAATCAGCATCTGGGGAGGGAAAGGAATGGTTGACATTTTACATTGAGACACTGCATCAAGAGAGGGAGAGTTTGTGAGTTTGTGGCTGGTAGGTTATCACACACAAACTGCTGGAGGAACTCAATGGATCAAGCAGTATCCATGGAGAGGAATAAGGAATCAACACTTTGGGTTGAGTCCCCTCGTCAAGTCTATTCCTCTGCATAAGTGCTACCTGACCTGCTGAGTTCCTCCAGCAATTTGTGTATGTTACACTAGATTTCCAACTTGCACTGGGAGGTTATCAATGGTGGTAGGTGGAGTGGTGAGACGTGTGAGTGGAGGAGGTGGGATGAAGTTGTGAGACAGAGGCGGGGTGTGATAGGTAAAAACAGACAGTGAACAAGGAACCAGGAGGTGGGAGTGGAGGGTAAAGGTAGTGAAAGAGGTTGGAGAGTGACAATTGGAGACAGGGCACATTCACATACAGGACACTGATAAGTAAGAGAAGTGATAAGTGGAACCAGATGTTAGAGGATGATGGGCAGATGGAACCATTAGGGTGGGAATAGAACCTGTGCGTATACAGGGATGGTTTCACTTGGATTGGATGAAATGAGGGCCCCACCAATGAAATAGTGTGGAAGATATAGCATCTAAAGCTACATGGGTAGAATTGGGAGTGGTTTCCATTGAGGGGAACATATATAAATAGATCATTCAGCCCATTGGTTCCATGCCAAGTTACAACACCATCCTATCTATACTATTCCATCAACTCCTTCTGATTCTCCTGCCATCCATTGGTACACCATAGCCAATTTACTGCAGACACTCAGTCTACCAACTGGCACACCTTTGGGATGAGGGAGGTGTAGTGTATTCAGCATTTTAGTAATAACGTAAATATGCTGTTTAATTCAGCATTTTCTCTTGTTTACATAAATCATTATGGGTTACATGTAAAAATATGCAAATGCCATTCATCATGTCACAAGTGCGTGCCTGGCTAAAAGTAAAAACAAACTAAGGGTATGTTATCTCCAGCTCTGCTGTGTTTTTCTTTCAATAAGTTTTATACTTTGGAGTTACAGATCAGAGCAGTGGTAATGAGGAAGATTTAAAAATAACCCAAGATGGCTACCTACCTGGTGAAGCACAGTGAGACATTTGAGTTGCAAAAAAAAAGCACACCATCTTTTATAATTCAGAAACACAGCAAGGCAGGAATTGGACAAATTCATAAAGATTGAGTACTTGGTGATAATAATCATGAATTTAAAAGAAGAACAGAAATGACCGGATACATTGGAAAGATGGATGCATTTGATTACTCAAGAGAGAATTGGATTTTGTATACTGAGCAAATTGAGCAGTATTTTAAAGCATATGAAATAGCCAATTTGAAGCAAGTGCTATTTTTGCTGAGGAGATTAGGCAGAAGAGTATTCAGTTTGCTAAGAGGTTTAACTACTCTAACTAAGCCAGCCAAAATCAGCTTTGCTGATATGGAAGTAATTCAAGAACATTGTAACTGAAACCATTGTTGAACAGAAAACACTTGGGTCTCATAAGCAGAATGAAAAGGTGGGGGAGTCCATTTTAGCGTATGTGGCTTATTTTAGCATATCTGGCTAAATTGAAGTTGGCTGAACGTTGTCAGTTCAGTGATAGGCTTAATGATGCACTGAGATACAATTTAGTTTTTGGACTCTTAAAGGAAAGCACTCATGAGTTGCTCCTAAATGAAGCACAACTTACATTTCAAAGAACAGTTGAAAGAAATACAATTGAGTTGCAGTCAGGAATGAAAGTGAGCATGAACAAAATTGCAACATCAGAACAGAAACTGGCATGGTCATCAAATTGTTCTACCATTCTGGTAGATACTCACATATACCAGACTAATGAATGATTAAAGGTGCAATGTGCAGAAAATGCAACAATGTAGGATACATATAAAGAATATGTCAGACAGGAAAATGTAAATGGAGCACACAGGGTAGAGAAGAAGATAAAACGTCAAGTTGTAGTTTCAAAAAGCACTAATCTGCATACTACTAATGAAAAATCTGATGATGATGAGAGGGTCACAAGACAGGGTAGACTTGAGCTTTACAATGTGAAAACTAGCAATAAACAAGCAATATGGCTTATATCGTTAGTGAATGACAAATTCATTAATATGGAATTGGACTCTGGCTCGGCTGTTTCAGTCATTCAACAAAATGAGTTTGAATGGATTTAGAAAGGTACTAAACTGAAGCCTACAGGTAACAAGCCAGGAACCTATACTGGAGTAAAGATAATTCCTATTGGAATAATGTTTGTAACAGTGAAATACCAACCAACAAGCCACATTGGGCTTGTATGTGGTAAAAACAAGAGCAGCAGCATTGTGAGGTCATGATTGGATGAGACAACTACAGCTTGATTGGAGATCCATCCACTATTTGCATGCCACATCCCTTGCAACAGAGTCAACTGAAAGCAAATTAAGAAAGGTACTAGAAGATGCCACAGCCATGTTAGGGATGGCACTGGGAAACTCAAACATATCAATGGTAAAATGGTGTTAAATAAAAATGCCACGCCCAAGTTTTACAAAGCCCCTCTTGTTCCTTATACCATCCATGATAATGTAGCCAGTGAGCTGGATTGCAAGGAGGCTGCAGGAATGTTTTAAGGTTGAGTGGAGCCCATGGACAATTCCAGTGGTCCCAGTACCCATGAAGACTGGGTCTGTCAGGACCTGTGGTGATTTTTAACGTCACCCACAACCAAGTACTGAGGATAAATTAATACACTCTGCCCAGGATAGAGGATACTTTTGCACACTTTACTGGGCAGAAACACTTCAGCAAAGTGGACTTAGCTGAGGTCTACCTTCAGATGGAGATTGAAGAAGAGTCCAAAGAGCTCCTCATCATAATCAGCCACAAATGTCTTTCTCACTATAATAGGTTTACTTTTTGGAGCAGCATCTGCACCTGCACTTTGATAGAAAGTTATGGACCAGGTGCTGCAAAGCTGCCCAGGCACTCTGTTACTTGGATGACATTATCGTTATTAGTGAGGATGACAAGGAAAATCTCCAAAATATCATGACTGTGTTTTAAAAAAATAAAAATAGAAGATTGAGCTCAGAGCACAATGCAACAAATGTGAGTTATTTAAGCTAAACATCATTTACAGTGATCACACCATTGACTCAAAAATATGCTGAGAAAGTTCAGGCATTTGGTGGATGTTCCAAGGCCAAAGGACATATCATAGTTAAGGTCCTTTTTAGGATTTGTCAATTACTATAACGGGTTTCTGCCAAACCCAGCTGGTGGGCTCTACCCCTGAATTCATTACTATAGATTTGGAAGAAATGGCAATGGACAAAGAGGTGTGAGATGGCCTTGCAAAAGACAAATGAAATGGTGACATCAGACACCGTACTCACACATTATGATGCAGGTTATCCAATGAAGTTTGCCTGTGGCACCTCACCTTATGGTATTGGTCCAACAATGTCACGTGTTATGAGTGATAGAAGTGGACACTCCCATAGCCTTTGCATCATGGTCCCTAACTGCTGCAAAGAAAAATTATGCACAGATAGACAGAGAGGCTTTGAGTCTGGTTTGGGGTGTGAAATATGTCAACCAGTACTTCTATGGGCGAGAGTTTACCCTCATTACTGATCATCAACCACTAGTGTCCATTTTTAATTTGCAGAATAGTGTTTCACTAACACCAACAGCACAAATGCAGAGATGGGCTATGTTTCTTGGAAAACACAATTACAAGATCAAATTTAAGAGTATGAATAACCGTGGAAATACTGACAACATCAAGAGACAACTAATTGGTCAATTTAGAAGAGTAGAGTCAACTGTTAGAGAAGGAATCTGTCCTGAGCTGTCAGAACTACCTTCTGCAGTCAATGAGGGATGGAAGTATACAATGTGGCACTGTGATAGACACGGTAGGATTCCCTAGACAGAGCAGGGACCAAGAGACCTGGGTATAGGCACACACAAAGGTGACAGGGCATTTAAACAAACATTTGTGTCTCAGAAGTAGGGTTGTAGAAGACAAGCCTTTTACCAAACCTCTACAACATACTGATTTGGAATTTGTCTGGTGTTTTCAGGACTATGATAAAGGTTGAGAAGTCCTTGGAGATCGAGAAACGAAACAGTAGAACACCCTTGACTGTAAGGGACCTCAGTAGGTGGCGAGACTGGGAGATGATAGGGTTGTACTTGGACCAGGGAAATCTGAGAGGTGATGTGTGGGAAGTCACAAGCTCAAGGGTCCAGATGATGGGAAGAAAGAATACCCATTGGTGAGGAAGTCAAGATCAAGAGGTTGACAGTAAAACGTTTGACAAGGGAAACATTGATGCCATGAGGGGGACAATATTCTTGCAGTGAGTGCTTTGACACTCAACCTATTGCTCAAAGTGGAATTAGACAAGAAAAAATCTTGTAAGATGACAGGGAAATACTGGACCAACTGGACTGTTCCTGGACTTGGGCAAAGTAACCATTTCCTCTGCTGTAATGAATCCATAGTTGCATGTTGAGGAGCTGGAGATGCCCAGAAAATTAATTCTCATCAATTGATGTATGTTAGGCAATTCACTGCACAACTCTTAATTAATTCAAAGCTTGCACTTTATTGTCTGTACACAAATATCTATGTAACTATGTTGACACCAGGCCAACAATTTAAAACATGAATTCTACTCTTCTTCTGTACCAATACTCCCTCAGACCACTTCTCCATTCTATAACACTGAAATTGGGAATTTTGTGTTAGTCGAACAGTTGACATTCCTCCTCCCAGCTCCTGGCATGGTGTCTTCCTTGAGATAATTAGTCTCCAGAACTCTTGCTCTTTTGCTTTCAAAGCCGCTGATTCTTATTCTCTTTCCTTAATGGTTCAAATGTTGTGTTTCGATCTCATTGGTTCTGGTCCAAGCTAGCATCAATTTATTGTCCTTCACGCAGGTAACATTTTGTAATGAATGTTTCATTGTTCTGAATCAGAACAGATCAGCCAATTCCTAGGCACAGGCTGCCCCATTGATAAATCAGCATGTTCTGATTTAACAAAGAACAGATCACACATAACCTTTTATTTGGAAATGATCTCCAGTTCAACAGATTATCAGGAGTCTCATTGCGTTCACATGAAAGCACCTTGATACAGCTATTCCTGAGCAACACCGGTTCACAAGACAGCTCACAGAATGGAGGTTGAAGAGCAGTTTCACAAAATGGCGACTTTCATTCCGTCAACCATATGGCAAGAACAAAGATATCTGGTTTGTCTACTTCCACTGTCCTTGACTCATTCCAGTTAGCTTCCAGTTTTCTTCCATGTTTTAATTCTTTCATGACAAAACATCTCCCCAATTTTAGTTTATATATCTGAGTGAGTACAGGACAAAAGGAACACTAGCATTCATGATGACAAAAAATAATACCAATAAAGATACTAACAAAATATCATATTACTTTTTGTGGAGTCTATGAAAGTACTGGCATATTTAAAATAATATCAGTACAAAAGCATATAAAAGAAACATGATGAAACGCATCTAATTTCATATTGTATGTTGGCATATATAATGATGTATAGGTACATAGTACTCAAAGTAAGACAACACCATGGTGTAAAATCAGACAACATTGCTGGAAAGAGAATTGGAAAGAGATTTAGCAAGCAAATTCGTAAGTTGTTTAAGCTGCCTGCGGAAAACACTTAGGAAAATACACTGGATGATCATTAGAACGAGAAGCAGAACAATAACAACATGTGAAATAATACGAATCCAAGGATGAACATTAACGTTCCGACCCCAGTTCCAAACCTTACTCCAAAACGGTGGATCCTGCAAAATATCATTAGCTAAATCTGCATGATCTTTAATAGTCTTGGACAATTCATCCCACTGTTTAATAATGGCTTTATTATGGTTAATTACTCTATCCCACTGTGCAGTAAAATGAGGGATGGGTGGAAGAGCTGTAGGTACATATCTAAGTAAGCCCTCAGCAGTATCATTGATATATATATCCAGGTGAATAGGTGGCTTTACAACAGGTTTGGGTAACACTTGTCCAGCTAAAAATAAGTCTCTCAAAACATTGGAAAGTGCTACATTATGGTTATAGAAACTGCACGTTAAAGATCCCTTCTTGTAATGTCTGCTTGAAGTAGCAATGTAGTAAGTATCAATCACCAAAGCAAACTTTATGAATGTCCTGTTATTGACAGGTAAAATAGATAGAGAACAATTATCATAAGAAACAAACCCACAATCTGTTAACCCATTCTTAAACAAATCCTCTGGACAGACCCAATATTCCCTCTTTTGATGACAGGAAGCCAAATTTACACCCTTTGCAGATCCTTGCCACTTAATAGCATAAGTGGGTGGATTGGTAAGTGAAATCCAAATTCAGTCTTGATACTTCCCAACATTATGAACCTTGTACAGTGGGTATGTTTGGTTATCACTATGGTAAGGAATGTGAAGAACTGCTCCAACATAGAGTGGACCAGATCCATTCCTACAACTTCCAAGGAGATGATTTGTAAACGTGAATTCTCTAATGTGACACGCTGGTGTGTTAGTACCAACCCATTCTTTTAACTGTTCATCTGAAATCCAATCGGGATCCCTATGGTTCTCTAATTGTACCATATTAAGCCCAATTACAGAAAGTAACCACGAGGTATATGTTGTACAAACAGCATCCTTAGTGTGTTGAGTAGTTTCATTGTTAACTCTGTCAATAATTCGGTTTGTCATATCTCCTAATGGCTGTAAAATATGGAGCATTTCCGAAACTACATTTGCTTGCTGCTTACCTAATGTGCTAACCCCTCCCATATCCTGAAAATATCGATTTACTAATTCTTTTATCTTTTGCCTTAGAGAATTTAACTGAGAGCTTACCTCCGCAATATCCAGCATATTTACTGTGGAAACTCCAGCAGTGTATCCCAATCCCATAAATTCAATAAGCCCCCATCTTCCCCTCTTTCCAGTTTTAAATTCTGAGTGGGTAAACTGTTCAATTAATAAATGTTGGGAAAGCTCCTGGAGATTTATTCCACACCAACTAGGAATTTGAAGCGACGTTAAGTTGAACAATACTTGCACGTGTCTATACCCTGGCACTAGAATAATTCGCTCTTCTGTTTCTTCTAATACAAGACCTACTCCCTTTGTGTCTGTCTGAATCTCATCACATAACAAAGGACTAGTAACAGTTGTCACTGCAATGGTTGTGGTGTCAATGGTCGTCGACTCTACCGAAGGGTAAGGTGTATATGGAAAATCTTGGGGCTCCAGAGCAACTGGGATTGAGTTGCCTGGAGCACATGCTAATCGATGATCTTTCCTCTGACTGCTGTCCATACCAACAGTACCATCATATTCACAATGAAGTTGTACTCGAGTTATAAAGCCTTTTCTGCCTGAAGCAGGACCCAAAAAAACATGACTTCCCACTGTTATCTTAGAACTGCCATCTTTTCCCCATATCACTGTAACTTGATCCCGATTATCAACAGACCTTGATCTCATTTCCTTTGCAAATGTTTGTCTCCGTTCTTCATATATTTGTACCACTATTTCACCTTCCTCATCCACACAGTCTATTATTACCATGGTATCGGAAGGAATCCAAATAGACTTCTCAGTGAATGTTGTGAATACTTCCTCTGCTGCCAACCTAATCTTCATACTTTGCATCTGTCCAGATGAATACATAATTGGCCAATAATACACTTTATTGTATAACATATAACCTTCAGCAGAGCCTTTGACCACTATGAAGCCACTCAGCAGTAGTATTCCAACACCAATCATTTCCGAATACCTGGAACAGAAACATCAAGAGCAGTTTCTGTACTTAACTAGTAATTCTTCTATCTCCTGCTTTATTTCCAGAAGATCTGGTGATGAGTGCAGTCTCCCATTTGTTTCCCTCTTCCCGTGTCTCTTTGCAATGTTTGCTTGCCTTAACCTTCCCTTCTTGATGTTGAGTTTAAAGGGAACTACCTTTAAAATTCTGGTGCGAACTGGAAGTGGGTGCCCAGCTCACTGAACAGGCAAAAGCTCTTTCATTCAGATCAATGTCAATTGCCAGAAAAATAAATCAGAGAGCATCTTCATCTCCAGAGCATCTCATTGATAATGTGCCTTATGGATGTCAACTTCTACAGGACATTAATTTTCTAAGGAGTTCATGTTGGTTAACATGATACCAACCCAACTCGTTAGGAGCAGTCTGGATTCGATAGATTAATCAGCTGGCTCTGTCAATGATATCTCAGAGATGGTTAAGGACCTGGTTGATAAATTGAGATTATAATCTCCTATCCTAATTTCAACTCCCTAGGTCTTTGTTCACACACCAAAATAAGACTTGCTCTGCTGCTTCTTCTGTCCCATATTACCCACTGTGACATAATGGGGCTCCTTAACGGTGTCAATTAATTGCCGTACACATCGTCCTTTACAAGACCATCACACTCAGGTTTGATAAATCTAGTCTGACCAGAAATTCTCATGCTCTCATTTCTCTCCTGGTAAATCCAGTAGAAGGAGCTTCAGTGGTATGGATCATCATAAGAACTCAGGGTAAGACAGTGACCTTCCTGAATCTTGGCTAAAATTGTTCTGTTCATCTGTTCAACGATCCCACTGGGTTGGGTTCGATGAAGGGATGTGGAACCTCTGATTTACTCCAGACAGTTTCATCAGATTTTACATCCCCTGTGTGGTGAAGTGAGGATGTGACTCTCGATTCCTTGGCAATATCCAGTGGGTAAAAGCTCTCAAACAAAATGCTGACTGTATCTTTAGCAGTGCTATTTCTAGTTGGGAAATCCTCCAACAACTTGGTGAAAATTGCCACTATCGATAGGATATTTTTCATTCCTCCACTAGATGGAGGTAAAGGATCCACAAAATCAATCTGCAAGCTAACCCATGGCTCTACATTGGGTCTAAAAACTTTTTTTTTAAACTGAGTTATCTGGGTTATACTGAGGGTTAAAATCAAACAGTTCTTACACCTCATTGCTTTCTTGGCCACCAACACAGTTGCTTCTGCTGTTCCATAGCTCTATCTGGTCCTTGATGCCTAAAAATATCCGTGGTACCAGTACACCTTCTGGCACCACAAACTTACTATTATTACAATCCCATTCCATTCCTGTATATTTACCATATCCTTCAAAATTCTCTCCTCTTTGCACCTGTGCTAACTCCTGATCCCATTGCTGTACCTTGACTAACTCTATAGATATGCTCTTTACTGTGCCATCACTCACCCTATATCTGGATTGTATTTCACCCCGCATCCCATTCCTAGTTTGGCTAACTCATCCACCTTCTGGTTCTCTTCCGGAGATGTTTTTGAGTGAGCCTTCACCATGTTTCCTCTTGCGTTCTTAAATATTATACTTTAACAAGGGTGCCAATGGTAAAAGTTTACCATTTGCTAAAACAGAACTTCTAGCTTCCTATGAAGGTAAACATTCAGTCAAGCTATTACAACCATGCATGCTTTCTGACTGTATACTCGCTCCTGAAGGATTGATAACAACAAAACTTATAGCAACATGTTGTGACACTTGTGCACTCATTCTTTTAGATAACTTGATTGCAGCACTTCTATTCTCGACTCCTTCCTTGTCCGCTGCATATAAACCACATCCTGCAAGGCTCTCCCCATCTAGAACTGATGACATTCCATCAACAAAGATCTTTAAAAAGGAATGGGCCAGTCACACAACTTTATTTTCCTTTCCTGATTTCAAGGGAACATTTTAAGTAATATTACAACCTTGTAATAGCAATGTTGATCAGACTAGTCGAGTTTGACTGATTGTCCCATCCTTGATATGGCCATCCAGCAAAAGCTGAATTAGAGTATGCTCTATTAAAATGGTTAGTGGATTTACAAACCACAATATTAAACTGCCAAGACATACAAATAATCAGATCAACTTTCAAAAACCTGTTTTCCTAATAACATCTCTTCCCAGAATATGTTCTGGAGCAGTTGGCAAGTCGATCACTGGTAATTTCTTTGATTTCATTTCCTTAATTTCTTTCCACCATGCATCTCAAGTAATGCTGACCTTCCATTCTCAACCTTTCCTAGCCACACCTCATAGTTGGGCAATTTTCTTTATATTGAACTATAAATGTAATCTCTCCAATCCCCCGAACACCCTGGGTTCTTCTTGTCCATATTTTTCTTTTCTCATTTTAATATCCTAACCTAGTAGGTAGGTTGACTCGAAACATAGGGCCCAGACCTCTACTTTTCTTTCAGCTGACCAAGGAACACCAAATTTATTGACATAACACCAGGAATTGTTGGTGGAGAGCTTGTGGAACCAAATGTTGGTAAGAACTCAGACAAAGTCAGGAATCAAAAGGTTGAGCATGGTGCGACTAGTATCTTGAGCTGCGTATATTTCAATGCAAGAAGTATCGTAGGAAAGGTGGATGAGCTCAGGGCATGGATCAACATGTGGAATTATGATATTGTAGCCATTAATGAGATGTGGCTGCAGGAGCGGCAGCACTGGCAGCTCAATATTCCAGGCTTCTGTTTTAGACACAACAGAGCAGGAGGATTAGAGTAGGAGGAGTGGTGTTACTACTCAGGGAAAATGTCACAGCAGTGCTCCATCAGGACAGACTGGAAAACTCGTCTAGTGAGGCTTTATGATGGGGCTATGTTGCAGACCACCCAATAGTCCAAGGGATTTAGTGGAACAAATTTGTAGAGATCACAGATTGTTGCAAGAAACAGAAGGGTGTTACAGCGGGTGACTTTAACTTTCCACATCTTGACTGGGACTCCCATACTATAAAAGTACTAGATGGGATAGAGTTTGCCAAATGTATTCAAGAACATTTCCTTAATCAGTACATCGATGTCCCAGTAAGAGAGTATGCGATACTTGCTCTGCTGTTAGGAAATGAGACAGGGCAGGTGACAAGCCAATGTTGTTCTGCTGTTTAAGAAAAGCTCTAAACATAAACCAGGAGATTATAGGCCGGTGAATCTGACATCAGTAGTGGGAGAGTTATTGGAAGGTATTCTAAGGGTCCGGATATATGAATATTTGGATAGACATGCACTGATTAGGGATAGTCAGCATGGCTTTGTGCATGTTAGGCCATGTTTAACCAATTCTTAAAGAGTTTTTCAAGGAAGTTACCAGGAAAGATGAAGGCAAGGCAGCGGTTGTTGTCAACATGAACTTCAGAAAGGTATTTGACAAGGTCCCGCATGGGAGGCTGGCCAATGGGGTCGTAAATTGGATTAGACATTGGCTTTGTGTGAGTACCAGAGCATAGGAGTAGTTGGTTACCTCTCTGACTGGAGGCCTGTGACTAGTGGTGTGCTGCAAGGATTGATGCTGGGTCCATTGTTGTTTGTATCTATATCAACGATCTGGATGATTATGTGGTTAACGGGATCAGAAAATTTGTAGATGAAACCAAGATTGAGGGTGTAGTGGACAGCAAGGACTGCTAACATGGCTTGCAGAGGGTTCTACATCAGCTGGAAAATTGGGCTGAGAAACAGCTGATGGAATTTCATGCAGACAAGTGTGAGGTGTCGCACTTCAGTAGGACGAACCCAGGGTAGGTCTTACACAGTGGATGGTAGGGCACTGTGGAGTGTAGTAGAACAAAGGAATTTGGGAATACGGGTCCATAATTCATTGAAAGTGGTGTCACAGGTAGATAGGGTCATACAGAAAGCTTTCGGCACATCGGCCTTCAAAATCAATGTATTGAGTACAGGAGATGGGATGTTATGTTGAAGTTGTATAAGATATTGGTGAGGCTTAATGTGGAGCATTGTATGCAGTTTTGGTCACCTACCTACAGGAAAGATGTAAATAAGGTTGAAAAGGTTTAAAGAAAATTTACAAGGCTATTGCCGGGTCTGGAGCACCTAAGTTATAAGGAAACATTGAATAAGTGAGGGCTTCGTTCCTTAGAAAGTAGAAGATTGAGAGGAGATTCGACAGATGTATACAAAATAATGAGGGGCATATATAGGGTAAATGTAAGCAGCCTTTTTCCACGGAGTTTGGGTGGGACTACAACCAGCGGTCATGGGTTAAGGGTGAAAAGTGAAAAGATTAGGGGAAACATGAAGAGAAACTTCTTCACTCAGAAGGTCGTGAGATGACTAGATGGGCTGAGTTCCCTGTTTTGGTGCTGTACTCTTCCATGACTGTATGATGCTATCTACTGATCCAAGTTAGGCAATTCAGTACACAATTCTTAATCAAGTTAAAGATTTCACTTTTTCCCAACACAAATATCAATGCAGATAACTTCTCAAAGTGATAACACTGCAATAGAGGCCAATTGGCCAAACAAGAAGTGAATGGGAGGTTCTGCCCTATTGGCTAACATGTGTTAGCTTTCCAAGCCAAACTCTTATTGCCCTCATCACAAGTGACAAAGTGAAATTAATGTCACTGTTATAAATCAGACGGTTACTAGGCTCAAGTTACTCAGGTCAGAGAAGGCTGCCCTATCCATAAACCTGCATGTTTTAACTTCCCAGAGAACATATCACAGATAGCCTCTTATTTGGGAAAGATTTCTAGTTCAACAGATTATCAGGAGCCTCACTCTATCTGCATTAAAGCACCGACATACAGCTATTCCTGAGCAAAACCAGCTCACAAGACAGAGCTTGCAGGGCAGTTTCACAAAATAGTGACCTCCATTCCTTCAACCGATTGGTTGAATGAAGCCATTTGGTTTGTTTACTTTGTCTGTCCTTAACTCCTTCCAGTTAGCTTCCAAATTTCTCCCACAGCTTAATTCCTTCATGGACAACAAGATTGTGTTTTGAACTTCCTCACCATAGAGACGCTGGGCTGAATGGCCACCCTCTGCACTCTAAATATTTCAATGTATATTCTTTTATTTATGAAATCTAGAAAGACATACCAAAGCGTTGCAGATGAACAAGTCATCCGTTGCCGAAACCAAGGCAGAGGAATGAATCCTGTTTCTTCACTCTATCGATTCTCCCAACTGTGACTGCCTTCTAATATTTATACTGTTTTTCTATCAATTGTCATCATTGGCATGTGGTGTTTCTCAACAACATTATCAGGTTAGGTAGATGGTGTATTTAATTAGTCTAATGTAGATACTCTTGTTTCTCTTGATTGGGTCATAGTTTAACAAGGTCAGCATGGACCCATTGATTCTCTTGATTAAGCCAAAGCCAACTGGTTAGAAGTGAAGAGTATGAGCAAAGACTACCAGTTAGAAATTTAACTTATTAAACAACAAACATCTTGAATCTTGGGCAATTTCTGCTGCTGGGCTTAATGAACAACAAACACTTGACCCGTGGACATTTTCTGCTGCTGTGCTAAAAATGAATTTATCTTAGTGAACAACAAACTTCTTGAACCTTGGACAGTTCTGCTTCTGGGCCAAAAAAAAACAATGTAAGCACGGAGCCCTTTGGGGTCTGAAAGTGAATATCCATGACACTCTGCAGATTTCATTTGTAGTTCCAGTGCCATCTCTCACATCTCAAAGATGTGCTGGGAGGTTAATGAGCCATTGTAAATTAAACTTTTGTGTAGTTAAGGAGCAAAATAATCCAAGGGGAACTGATGAGAGAGGATAAAGTTGCAGGGTACAGGAAGATAAGTAGGCTGCCTAGGACTGATAGGGTTACTCTCACCTTGGAGTTGGCATGGACCTGATGGGCTCAATGGTCTCCTTTACTGTTCTGGCAAAAAAAAAGCCAAAACTTTGACACACATTCCATGGAGAAACCAGGTGATCAATGAACAGGAGGGTGTGTGTAATTTAGGTGGTGCAAGTGAGTGCAGACAGGATCGCGGACCTTCCAAATAACCGTCTGAAAATGTATATGCTGTATCAATACAAAGTTACATCCCTGCAGCACTCCTTCAACATGTTGAATCATACTGCTCTCAAACAAATTTTAAATCTCACCATAAGCTCTTCCACTCAGTTTAAGATGGGAACAGCTTCTTCTCCGTTGCCTACAGATTTCTGAACGGTTCGTGAACCCATCAACACGACCTCACTGTTGCTCTTCTGCACTATTTGCTTCATTAGTTTTATTGTAACTTTACTTATTTAGCCTGCACCATACTACTGCCACAAAACAACAAGTTTCTTAACTTATGTCAGTGACAATAAACCTGACTCTGGTTCTGGAACAGAGGTTCCAAGTAACCGGAACAACAAATTAGGATTGGTTCAACTAAGAGTCAGAGAGAAGCAACATTTTTAAAGCACAAAGTAAATATATTATCAAAGTACATATATGTCACCATAACAACCCTGAGATACATTTTCTTGTGGGCATTTTGCCTGTGAGAGTGGGGTGAATAGAGAAGAGGGGAATTCTGTATTTACATGACATTGATAACGTGAAGCTTTCTGTACAGTGTATTGCAGGGGCTCCCAAACCGTTTAATGCCATGGAGCCTTATCATTAACTGAAGGCTCTGTGGATCCCAGTTTGGGAACCCCTGATGTACTGGGGTTCTCTCCTAGTAACCCCAAACTAAGGTTGGATTAGAAGAGCCAGTAGTTTGACTGCTCATTTCAACGGATGCTGTCCAACCTGCTGAGTTCATCCAGCTTGTTTGTACGTGTTGATCTGATTCACAGCATCTGCAGTGTACTTTGTGTTTACAGTAGTTTGAGGAAACTGTGAGATGTGAATATGACTACCCAGTTCTCAGTCTGAGTTTGCGTTGGCCACAACAGATCAAATTGGCATCCAAACCTTTCACAAATACTCTAAGGGTTTTTGTCCTGTCACCCACTGTCTCCAGACCAGCCTCTGGATCCAATCTTTTCTTCCATTTCTCTCTAAACTCTATTAATTTTACTTAAATTTCTCCTAGTTTTGACCTCTCTCTTATTTGTTCTTGCAGTCCAGCCTGTCCAAATTTCTCTCCCTTAAATTTATTCAACCTTTCCACTCAATTAAATCTCCTCACAGCCTTCAAGATTGTATCTTTTCCAAAAGCTGGTGGAAACATTTAGCAGGTCAGGCAGCATCTGTAAGACAAAGAGAATCGATGATTCCAGTCACTGCCTCTTCCACATATTTTATATGTGAGTCTCGGCTCCAATGTTCTTGGTTTCACACAAGGACCAAAGGTGTCCTCTGTCAGCTACTGGAAGCTACTGTATCTCACCAGCTCACACTGCTCTCCACTGCACCTTCTTGCTGCTGATTGAGATAAATTCTCTGTAGAATTTCACAGCATCAGAGAGAGAACAGGTCCTGGGATGTTAGAACAATGCCTGTGTGGCTGTTTTAATTTTAAATAATTTCTGTTAATTTGCCTCCCAAGAAACTTGTGTTGCTGCACAGGATACAGCCCCATCCTCAAGAGCTACCCTACCTTCATCAAAGTAAGGAAACTAAAATGGTTGCAGCCAAATATTTTGCTTTTGTCAGACTGTGGCTACCATTGGTTGATTTTATAGACCTGTCTTTATTTGCCCTGACAGCAGGATCTGATCACTGAAAGTGAGTTTCTTGTCATTGAGGCATGAGTATGTGGCCAACAAGGGCAGTATTTACTGCCATTGCTGATCACCTTTTTTTAAAATTCAAAAATAAACTTTAATCATATGTGTTATGTTTTTAACTCCAAAAACTTATCAAAAGATGAACAGAGTGGTGTGTACTATGTTTCTGTTTTTAACTTTAGCGAGACACACACGTACGATGTGGTGGCATCTTGATGTATGCCATTCACATACTTTTTCATATAACTCATTATGCAAACAACAAAGAATGCTTAATCAAACAACATATTTACAGTATTACTCAAAAATTATTGATATATTAAATCCACAACACTGCTTAGCTATAAACTCCAACTCAGTATAGAATGCATCTCAACTGTATACATGGTATAAAATATAACTACTACATAGACATGCACAGCATTGTAAATTTTAAATTGTTCCATTCAGATCTAAAGACATAATTGCTGTGGAGGATTTCTTACTCTTGTGGGATAAAATCTTTCCTCACTAGGGAGGTTACTCTGCTTGGCAGGTGAGACTTGTCGGTGTGAAAGAATCTCAGGTTCTGGGGCTCTCCGCAGTGGTTGTAGGTGTTGACTCTGGGACTGCAGGAAATTGTTCTGATAGCTCTGGATACCTTTCTTTGCAATGTGTCAGCATCCCAAACAGAGCATGGTAAGCTGCTTGATCTGCTGATTTATCCCAGGCTGCCAGACAAAGCTTCAAGTCAACGCTTTCATTTTGACCACTCCTAGAGGACAGGCACGTAGTTTCTCTAACACTTTATCTCTCAGTTTGAATGACACGAAAACTCTCAAATACAACCTCCATCAAAGGCAAGTTCATCCCGACGATGGTAAAAATGGTGAAACTTCTATTTCTGTTGCACATCCCAGCCAATTTAGGGTGGCAACATAGACCTGAAACAGTCTAGGGTATTTTCTGGTTTCCTTTTGGATCCTCTCTGTGTAATAGGGAGATTTTCAATTTGCATCAGGGAGAACACATCGATATAGAATTAGAATTGAAAATACACGTGGACTAAGATGTTAACTGTCCTGTGCTATCATCAGTGGGATCATCAGTTGATCTGCCACCTGTCCTCAGCAGTTTCGGCCCGCTTGTGATCAAGACTCCCTCGAGGTGGTGGGCCAGCAGTGCTAAAGCACCACCTCCCACTGATGAGCTTAACAACTTGGCATCTGCCTCTATCAGAGTTGTTGGTCGCTTCCATCCAACAGATAGTCTACTCTTCAAGTGTCTATGCAGCTACTGAAGGGTTTACAAAAGATGGATACACTGTCCGACTATCTGCCCCTCTGGACGTACTTGGTCCACACCCATGATAATCCTGTCTCTGCTGCCTCAGCTACAGCCCTGCTGGTTGACTTGATCTCTCTTCTAGTGAAGCCAAGGTCACGCAGCCACTTCTGGAAAGTGAACGCAATAAAGCCACGGCAACCTGCTTCGAATGGATAGCATGAAACCTTCCACCCTCTGTCTCTGCACTCTGATCTTAATTCTGCATACTTGGTTAGCTTGCGCTCATGGGCTTCATCGATGTTGTCTTTCCAGGGGACTGTGAGTTCACCAATAACTACTTCTGTACTGATGTCAGATCAGACGATTATATCTGGACGCAATGTGGTGAAAACTATTTGCTCCGGGAAACTGCCTTTCCCATCCAGGTCAGCCTTGACACACAAATCATTGGCTGAAGAAAGTATGCTTGATCGTGGGCCTGCGCTGTACACCCTTGACTTGGAGCCTTCTTTCACAAATGATATGCGATGTTCTGTGCAGCATGGGGCATGAGATAAGTTGTGCTGCAGTACTCCCTGCTCAACCGTTTCAGTTACAAGTTTGAGAACGTTGTTATGTCTCCAAGTGTACATGCCGCTGGAAAGGTTGACTCTGCATGCACTCAAAATATGTCGAAGTGTTCCCTTCTCACTACAAGCAGCACACCTGTCTGTCTTATCTTCATACCAGGTGCTGAGTTTGGCAGGTGTTGGGAGCAGGTCATTCACTGCTCTGTATAGAAAAGAAATGCGGAGCAGTTCCATCTGCCACAGAACATTCCAAGATAGATGTCGTTGTTCAATACTTTCCCACCAGGTCCAAGCCCCTTGTATGTATGCATCCTCTTTTATAAATTTATATGTATCCTCTTTTATAAATTTTTCAGGCATTTCCTTTTCCAAGGGTAAATGGGACAATCAATCAGCATGTCCATGATTAGATGTCCTCTTGAGATTGATTTTATCCTCCAAGACACAGAGCCTGTCTCTGCATTTGTGCTGCTGCTCTTGTTGGAACACACTTCTGTGGATTGAAAATGAACACTAGTAGTTGATAATCAGTAATGAGGGTTAACTCTCTCCCATAGAAGTACTGGTTAAAATGTTTTACAATCCAAACCAGATTCAAAGCCCTCTGTCAATCCATTTGTAATTTTTCTCTGTCACAAAAAGGGAACGTGATGCAAAGGCTAGGGGGCGTTGACTTCCATCACTCATAACTTGGGGCATGACCGCACCTGTACCATAAGGCCAGGCATCATAGACAAGCTACGCTGAGCAATGTAGATCATATTATGTGAGTACAGGGTCTGACATCATCATTTCCATTACCTTTTTGAAAGCCACCTCACAAATCTCTGTCCATTGCCAATTCTTCCCAATCTGTAGTAATGAGTTCAAGGGGTGAAGCACAGTAGCCAGGTTTGGCAGGAACCTGTTATAGTAATTGACGAATCCTGAAAAAGATTGCAACTGTGATATGTCCTTTGGTCTTAGAGCATCCACCCCGCTTGAATTTTCATAGCACACTTGTGTAATACTTGAGCATCAAAGTTGTGACCACAGTAACTGATACTTGGTTTAAAGGATTCTCATCTGTTACAATGTGCTCTGAGCCCATAATCTCCTGATATTTTTAACAAAGTCTTAAGAGTTTCAAGATGTTTCTTGTCATCCTCACTGGTAACAATGAAGTCATCCAGGTAACACTTAGCGCCTGGGCAGCCTTTCAGCACCTGGTCCAAAGCTTTCTGCCAGAGTGTAGATGCAGTTGCTACTCCACAAATTAGCCTATTATTGCAATAAAGCCCTTTGTGAGTATTTATGGTAGGGAACACTTTGGACTCTTCTTGTATCTCCATCTGTGGGTAGCCTCAGCTAAGTCCACTTTGCTGAAGTGTTTCTCTCCAGAAAGGTTTGCAAAGATATCCTTTAACCTGGGCAGAAGATAGTGATCTACCTTCAGTACTGGATTGACGGTGACCTTAACATCACCACAGACCCAATCTTTGTGGTTACTGGGACAACTAGCATTGCCCATGGGCTCCAATCAGCGTTGGAAAGAATTTCTTCAGCCTCCACACGATCAAGCTCACTTGCTACTTTATCGCAGATGATATAACGAACCAAATGGGCTTTGTAAAATGTGGGTGTGGCATTTTCATTTAACATTATTTTACCCTTGATATGCTTGGGTTCTTGGGGATGTGGAATGGATCTCCAATCAAGTTGTAGTATTCTCAGCCAATCACAACCCCACAATGCTGGTCCTCTTGATTTTTCACATATAAACCCAATGTTGCTTGTTGGTTGTTGTATTTCACTGTAAAAATGTCATTCCCCAGGAGTTATAGTGTAAGTTCTTATTTGGTATCTGCAGACTTGATTTTAGTTTCTTTGAAATGCCACTTCAACTCATTTTGTGGAATAACTGAAACAGCCGAGCCAGTGTCCAATTCCATTTTAATTAACTTGCCTTTCACATCTGCTGGAAGCTACCCAATCCTGTGTTACTCTCATCATTATCAGATTTTTCATCAGCAGCATGCAGATCATTGCTCTGTTTTAAACTGCAACTTGACTTCTAACTGTTGTTTTTCCCCATGCAGTCCATTTGTTTTTATCTGTCTAAGTAACTCTTTCTATGTGTCCTACTTTGCATTTTCTGCAAGTTTCATCTTTCAGCCTGCATTGGTCTAGTGTATGTGAGCCCCTGCCACAACAGTAACACAATTTGTTTGGCCAAGATGGTTTCTGTTCAGCCGTGGCAATATTTTTCACACTCACTTTCATTCCTGACTCCATCTCAGTTGTGTCTCTGTCTGCAGTTTCCATTGATACAGCAATTTCAACGGCTCTTTTAAATGTGAGCTGTGCTTCAGTTACGAGCTATTTTTGAATGCTTTCTACAAACTAAACAATCTCTCAGTGCATCAGTAAGGCTTTCACTGAACTGATAATGCTTGGACATTCTCTTCAATTCAGCCACATGAGGTGAAATGGATACTTTTTTTAAATTCCATTTATGATTCCATTGATTCCGGAAGACCAACAAGATTCAGGCAGGTTACTGAGTTGAACAGTCTTAGGTGTGCCCAGGAAGGATTCCTGGCACAATAAATAGACAGGCTGACTAGAGGCTGTGCTGGATCTGCTGCTAGTTAACAAACCAGGTCAGGTAAGAGATCTGTCAGTGAGAGAGTACTTTAGAGACATCAGCCACAACTCCCTGACTTTTACCACAACCTAGGAAAGGGATAGGAGCAGACAGAAGGGGAATTTTGATGCTATTGAGCAGGAACTTGGAAGTGTAAACTGGGAACAGATGTACTTTGGGAAATGCACAACAAAAATGTGGTGGTTGTCTAGGAAGAACTTTCATAGTGTTCTGGGTAGGTTTGTCCCACGGAGGCAGGGAAGGATGCTAGATTGAAGAAACCATAGTTGACAAGAGATGTGGAAGAGGAAGAAGGAAGCTTATATAAGGTTTGAAAGCAAGGATCAGACAGAACATTAGAGAATTACAAGGTAGCCAGGGAGGAACTGGAGACTGGACTTAGAAGAGCTAGAAGGGAACATGAGAAGGCCTTGGCAAGTAGGATTAAGGAAAACCATTCTACATGTTTTGATGAACAGGAGGATGGCAAGAGTGAGGGTAAGGACTGATGAAGGAAAGTAGAGGAAACATATGCCTGGGTTTGGAGTGGGAAAGGAAAGTCTATAATGTATAGTTTGCTTCAGTATTCACCAGAGAGAGGGACCTTGCCATTTGTGAGGACAGTGTAAAACAGGCTGATACGCTTGAACGTGTTGATGCTAAGAAAGGCTATGCTGGAACTTTTGAAAAACATTACAATAGGTAGGTCCTCTGGGGTCAGACGGGATATTCCCCAGGTTACCATGGAAAGTGGAGGAGGAGTTATGGTATTTGCATCCCCAATAGCCACAGAAGTTGTACCAGATGACTGGAGGGTGGTAAATGTTATTCCTTTGTTCAAGTAGGGAACACCCTGGGATTTATGGATCAGTGAGTCTTACTTCAGTGTTGGGCAAATGATTGGGGAAGATTCTTAGAGACAGGATGTAGGAGCAGTGGAGGCTGAGTAGGCACCTGCACAAGTTATTAATTATGACAGGCATAGAGAGGGTAGATAGTTGGCATATTTTTCATTGGATTGAAATGCATTTGAAACTATATTTTTTGGATGCAAAGGCCAGTATGTCACGTCCAGAGGCAAGAGTCGGGCTGGCTCTAATCACCACTCCACAATATTTACTCGCTCCGTGCTGCACTGAGGTTAAAGCTGTGACCTGCTCCAGCTACGCCGGACTTCATGTCTGTGGGCTCCGCTGTACTTTTTCCCCTTTGTCCTGAACTGAGGTTGAGACCTTGGCCTACTCTGGCTACGCCGCACTGCGTGTCTGTGGGCTCTGATACGCTGACAGTATCTGCTGGGGAGAACAAATTGTTGATGAACATAGCAATTCTTCCCACCTCAAAACCTCTCACAGATGTTGCTTAGCCCACTGACTTCCTCAAGCAGTTTGCTTTTTGTCCCAGGTTCTAGCATCTGCAGTGTTTTATATCCTGTATTTTTTTAATGTAAGATTCAGAACTAAGACGTTTATTTCGTTAGAGAAGCCTGAAAAGACGAGTGGGTGTTCAGTGCTGTCCGCCTGTGTTTGACCTCTCCCTCTCGCTAGCTCCTGTTGAAGGAAGGTGCAGGAGCATTGGGTTCAATGTTGCAAGGGTTGATCAGCAACGCTGTCGACTTGTTTTGGGGACTTTGAGGTTCATGGTGCATGTATGTCTGGATTCTGGATCTTCTTTATTTTGCTGTTTTTGAGCGCTTTGCTTGGGGCAATTGACGCGGAATTGGGTGCTTCAGCAAAGAATGGCTCTGCATGCAGCCTGCAATACGCTAGTGACACCACGCTGAACTGATCTAAACTGAATACTACTGCACTCCTGGTTTGGTGCTTAATATTCTATGTGCTATTTGCTTGCTTTTTGCCATTTGCACTATTTGTTCTTTTTTCACGTGTTAAGTTTTTGACGTTTTCTTGAATGGGTTCCATGGCATTTCTTTGTTTTGTGACAACCTGCAAATGGATAAATCTCAGATTACACATACTTTGATATTAAATATACTTTGAACTTTGAACTCTGAAGACTGAGTTGTTCACTTTGAACCACAAAAAAAAATGCTTGGGATTATGCTGTAAATAAAAGTTCATCATTGGATAAACTGATGATGCTGGCTATTCAAAGGCAACACGAGTGAATCTGCAGATGCTGGAAATAAATAAAAACACAAAATGCTGGCAGAACTCGGCAGGCCAGACAGCATCTATGGTAGACTACCTCCTCCCATAGATGCTGTCTGGCCTGCTGAGTTCTGCCAGCATTTTGTGTTTTTATTTTTATGCTGGCTATTCTCTGGCCAGGACTTGGGATCTGAACCATAACTAGAGTGAAAACAAAAGAAAGCGCTACACTGGCTTCAGTTATGGTGTGGTTTATTCTGAAGTTGGAGTTGCCTGTCTCTCTGGGGATCACAAGGGAAAAACATTGGAACAGGAGTGAACCTCTCAAGCCCTTGAACCTGCTTTACTTTTTAATAAAATCACGTCTAATCTGATTAAAACCTCCACATTTCTGTCTCCTTCATTAGTTTTATAACCTCTTGCTTATCAAATATCCACCTATCTTAGCCTTAAAATATTCAAAGACTTAACTTCCACTGCATTTTAGAGAAGGGTTCCAAACTTTCGCAATCCTGTCAGAGAAAATATTTTGCTCTTTTGTCAAAAGACAATAAAACCATGAGTCATAGGAGCAGTATTAGGCCACTCATCATATTGAGTATGCTCCACCATTATCTACCATTTTAAGAGCAATTATCAGCTTTTTTTTTAGAAAAGTGACCCTTAGAATCAACCAGAGGGGGAAACATCCTCTCCACATCCACTCCATTAAGAAATTCAGAATTAGACAAGTCTGCTAAACTCTTCTAAATTCTCGTTGAAGTTTATTATCATCTGATTGTACATAGATACAATCAAATGAAACAACATTCCTACGGACCATGGTGCACCCACAAAGCATATATCACACAGCATATAAACCAAAATATTACCATAAATCAGTTAATAAAATATAATTCATGGAGTGTTCTGAGTGTTCCGGTCTTTTCCCACATATTAAGCATTGACAGGTTCTTTGTCCCTAGTATATAGGTGAGTGCAGAATTTGGGAGAAGTTGATGAGAATAGATCAGAGGATAATCTAATGAGAAACTGGGATTGCTCTTTGAGCGAGCAACGGGTCAAAGAGTCCTGTTCCATGTCATGTGGAAACATGGGTGGCATTCCTTTAGCTGTGAATCACATGGACTAGGGTTGAATCAGTCCTGCACCTCTGCTTCTTGGCAACATGTGAAGCAGCTTTCTGGAAAGTTCAACTAACCTTTTGTCACCCAGAGTACTTTGATTTCAGGATCTCCACACTGACATTGTCTTGGATGTCGGCCTGAGCCTGAACCAGGCATTGGACATTGGGCAGGTGAGCTTCCTTTGCTGCGCAAGGAATAAGTGCCCTGGTGTTAACAGGAGTGGTGGGGAAAGACGGCCGGGATTCCTGCATCTCAGCATGTCGAAGGTTAGCTTACAGCCAATGAGCTACTTCACAATGTGGTACTGCTTCTGTAAAATAGTGAGAGTTAACAATCATGGTCACATCTGACTCTTGGAATTCACTTTGCACCTAAATTAAGACCTGTAGGAAGGCACCGAGTTCAGTTCTGTTATAAATTCTGAGTCATACATTCAGGCTCAAATTGGGTCAGGTCAGGGCAAATCTGCTGGATTAGATGGACTGAATAGCCTTTCTCTGGGAATACAGTATATTCAGTAACCCCTTGAAATGCCTGCAGGCAGTGAACTTGCACCTATTTAGTGTTTGGTTGACTATAGACATTAAGCCAAGGGTCTTGGGTAAGTGGTAACCTGTACGTACTCTGATAATAAATTTTACTTTGAACTTTGACCTTTGAACATTGGCTTGAGATCAGCTTGGTCTGTCTGAGGTTGGGTTTGAATTTTATACCCAGGAACTGGGATGTGCGCTCCCGCTGGCCACCCCTATCCATCTACCTATCAATTCTAGGAAAGCTCCTTAAGAGATATATAAACCCTGGATAGCAGAATTTGAGAAGAGATCACCTGACCACCTTGAAGAATGAACACAGGATCAACCAGTGAAGGTAGATACTTTAACATCTCCCTTGTTAAATCAAATGGGGGGAAGATGAAAGGTTAAAGGCCAGTTTGCTGGTAGTTGGCTGAATTGATTCTCTTTTCTTTACTTTCCTTTCTTTCTCTCTTTCTCCTTCTCTCTCCCTCTCCCTCATTCAATTTCTCATCCTTTGGTGTTTTTCTTTGTTTTTCTTTATTCTCTCACTTTGACTTTTTCTCTCTCCCTCTTCCCTCTGGTGCAGGTGGGAGGAGGTTTTGCACAGGGCCTCATCATCTTCACTTTGGATGAGTTATGGTAATCATCGGATGGAGTTCTGTACACCTGGAATCCTGTCACCTACAAGATCCAAATGACTGGAGAAATTGTCTGATTGGGGTGCAAGTAGGAGGTCCATCTATATTGCCAAATGTCTTTGATTATGGATGTGTCGCTTATGGGTTAACATCACCAGTCTTAAAGCCCCTAGATAAAGTACAAGCTCAAACATTGATATTATGTTGTTGTGCTATTAAATCACCCCTATTTTCAACCTTACTGGTAGAAATGGGTGAAGTACCTTCAAATCTACACAGTTTCAGTTAGCAATGGTTTATTGGTTTAATTAAGAGGATATAATGTTGGTCATCTAATATTGACAATATGAGTAGAGTGTTGGGAGCACTGTATTCATAAGGTCTTCAATTTTGGATGGATGGGAAATGAATGGGCACAACATCTTGTGTTGGTTAATGTGGAATATGATTCCAGTGTACCCCATTCTGTCACCTCTCCTTGGTATTTCCCTTTGCCTGTGGTTGATTTGGGCCTTCAGGGAAAAATCAAGATGAGGAGTGATTGCTTATTCATAGCACAGGAAGTCTGGCAATATTACAAGCCAGATATTATGGATTCTTACATATCTACACAGAAGGTTCAAAGGATCCAGTGACAGGTCGTTCTGGAGTTTCTGTTTATGTTCCGAAGTTTCAGGTGACTATTCAGAAACAACTATCAGATGAAATATCACCATTCATGTCAGAGGTGGTTGCTATCATTTTAGTCTTGGAATGGGTCGAAGAAGTATGCTTTGATTATGTACTTCTGTGTTCTGGTTCGACCTCAGACTTGACAGCTATTAAGATGGGTATTTCAAATTGTAGGCCAGACATTCTTCTTGAGATTGGACAGCCATTGAGGCTGCAGGGTCTAGGCTTGTGTATACATATCATACGGGCTCCTGTCCTTGTTGGGGTTGAAGGAAATGAGGTGGCAGACACTCTTGCCAAACAATCACCTAAATCAAAGGCTATAAAAATAGTGGTGCCTTTGCATAAGGGAGAGGTAAAAGCCATAATTAATAAATTCTATTCAATAACTGTGGCAACAAAGTTAGGATAAGGAAAAGAAAGAATGGGATTTATATAAAATCAGAGGATGGTAAGAACTCAACTGGGAGATGGGTTTAAAATGAGGGAGAAAGTTATACTTACATGTTTATGTGCTGGACATACTAGGTTAAATAATTCCATGTTCAGCATTAATATGCATGTTACAGGCATTTGTGGGAGGTGCACTTGTCAAGAAAAGGTGCAGCGTATATTGTTTGAGTGCAGATCCTATGAGGTGCAAAGGAAACATCTAATTGCTAAATTGAGATCTTTGGGACAGACACTGTTTAACATTGAAAGTTTGTTAGGAAATCACTGCCACTGTAATGTATAGAAGTGCAAATGTGACTTTCAGAAAAGCAAAAGACTTCTTGATATTATTGGAGTTTTATGGTGGGTAGAATTTGCTCCACACTCCAACTCAGTAAGCGGCAGTAATGCACCTTGTGTTGGTCTACCAACTGCCATTAAACTTTACAAAAAGAAGTGGAGTCACCTTTTGGAGCAGATGATCAGAGAATGGGGAGTTGAGGCCTTGGTGAAAGGACTCAGGTCTCATTCAGTTTTTGCTGCTCATCATCGGTACTTGATTCAGTGCAGGCTGGAGGTAGCTAGGGCAGTGGAATACTTCTCCTACGTGATGTGAAGTCAGGGAACCTCATGAGTACAACTGTGGGAATTGCACACCAGTGTAGTGCCTGACAGACAGCGTCAAGGAAGCGGAACTGGATTTTGATGTAATCGGAACGGAAAGCTGAGAGTTTTATATCTGAGCATTTCACTGAGTGGCAGCATTCAAGGTTCAGGCTTCAGATAAATGAGTGACCATCAAGAAAAATTAGGGGAGTCGGTAGTCAGTGCAGGATTCCCCTCACTAACATGCATGTCCCCTCGAATATTGTTGATAACAACAGAGGCTGGTGCAGTGGTCAAGTCTTTTGGCACTGTAACTGGCTCTGAGGCTCAGAGGGTAAGGTCACAGTCAGACAGGAACAATACTGACATGAGACTCAGTAGTGAGTAGGACAGGCAAGAGATTCTGAAGCTGCGGAAGAGATGCTAGGATGCTGCTTTGCCTCCATGGTGACATAGTCAAGATGTCTATAAGTGGCTGTAGAAAATTCTAGAGGAACAGGGTGACCAGCCAGAGGTGATTGTACATGTTAGCCCAAATGAAAACGGGTTCAACAAGGGGTGAGGATTCTGCAGAAGGAGTATAGGGAGTTAGGTGTGAAGTTATGAAACAGGGTATTTAAGGTAGTAATCTCCAGATATCTACTGGTGTCATGTACTAGCAAAGGACAGAAATAGGAAGATATGCCAGCTAAACTTGTGGTGGAGGAACTGGTACAGGGGGCAGTGATTCCGGTTCTTGGATTACCGGGAACTCTACGGGGTGTAGACACAACCTGTAGAAGTCAAAAGGTTGCACCTGAACCAAAGCGGCACCAATATCCTTGCAGGGAAATTCATTAATGCTACTCGGTGAAGGATTTCATTTATTGGTGAGGGGGGAAGCCGTTGAACTACAAGTAGGAGCAAGTCATGGGATGAAGCAGAGCCAGTGAGAGCAAGTTCAGTCATTGAGAAAGGCAGGGAAAGGAATACTTACTGCGATTTACAGTATTTCACTTCTGGAGGTTCAACAGGTAAGGGATGATGTCAGGGCATGGATTGGTTCTAAAGGCTGGCATGTTAACAATGGTAACAGCAACATAGCTGGGACAAGGCTGGACTGGCAGCTCAGTATTCAGAATACAGATGTGACAGGAGTACCAGTAAGGGGGAAAGCACTGTAACCTTTTTGAAAAAGGAGGACAACAGGGTAATTAAAGATAACATTAATGAAATTATGCAGTGAAATCACATGGATAGAACTTAGAAACACTCTTGTAGAGCTGTATTATAGTTGGAGGAATAAAAAGTTTTGTTAGTGGGGGATTTAACTTTTACTGGACTAACTCCACAGCTAAGGACCTGGATGGGAAGGAATCTGAAAAGTGTAGATGAAAGTTTGAGTCAGTATGACAAATGCCGGTACCTTCTCAGAAGTTTGTGTAGATTTGGCAGGTCACCAAAATCTTTAACAAACACCTACAAGTGCAGAGTGGAAATTACCCAAACTGGTTGCATCATGACCTGGTATGAAACCAGCAATTGAAAAGGCGGGCACAGCCCTGTCCATCACAGACAAAGCCCTCCCCACCATTAAATACATTGATGTGGAGTGACGCCATGAGAAAGCAGTATCCATCATCAAAGAAACGACCCACCACCCTCACCATCCAGGCCATGCCCTCTTCTCTTCTGAACCTAAGGTCCAGAAGCCTTAGGTCACACACCATCAGGTTCAGGAACAGATATTACCCTACAACCATCAGTCTGTGGATAACTTCAATCACCATGACTGAACTGATTCTACAACACAGGTTCATATTTAAGGACTCTTTACAATTCTTGTTCGCAGTATATTTTGATTGCACAGTTTGTCTTTTTTTTTTACATTGGTTCTTTGTTGGTCTTTGTCTGTTTATGCCTAATTTTTGATAAGTTCCATTGTATTTCTTTTTCCTGTAAATGTTGCAAGAAAATGAATCTGAACGGGACACGTGCCTACATACCTTGACAATAAAATTACTTTGTAGTTGGAACTTTGAACTAGTTTCTGGATAGTGATGAGAAACGATAGGACAGGTCCACAGGTTAAGATACTAAACTGCAGCTGGGCTAGTTTTGGGTGAATTAGACAGGATCTAGCAGATGTCAATTCAGTAACCCAGTTTGAAGAGAAAGGAATGAATGGCAAATGGGAGCTTTTCAAAGTGTGATATCAAGAATCCAGGGGCACAGGTTCATGTTAAGATGAACTGAAAGCCTGGCAAACTTAGAGAACATTGGCTAAGAGATAAGAGAGATGGTTAAGAAAAAGGTGGCATTCTTTTGATTAGAATGTCAGGGAGGACTGTATCCTTTGACTATAAAACTAAGAGTACTTTAAGGGGGAAATTGGGACGATTGGGATCATAATTTTTCACTTAATGCAGTGATTTACTATTTTTCGTTAACTTCTGTACATTACGTACATGAGGTCACTTCTCAGAACTCTCTGTGGTGTGCAGAGACCTGTGTATTGCCTGGGAATCTTCACAGCACCTTACACAATTTTCCATTTGTGACATCATGTCAGTGCTCAGAAAATAATTCAGATTTCGGAAGTTTTTGGGTTTTGGAGTTTCAGACAAGGGGTACTCGAACTGTATTTGCTTCAATATTAGCCACTGGAAACTGGACAGTGGCTAATATCATTAAATTTTTAAAGAGTGGCAGCAAAGACAAGCCACAGAACTAGAGACTAGTCAGCCTGACATCAGTAGTAGAGAAATGACTGGAGAGAATTCTGAGGTACAGGATCTACCAGCATCGGGATAGGCAGTCTGATTAGCAGGAGACAGCATGGCTTTGTGTGTGGAAAGTAACCAAAGCAGTAGCATACATACATACATCAATAAATAAATGGGCAATTCAATGAATGAATGGATGAAAGAATAAATAAATAAATAAATACTTAAATAGGCACATGGATGACTGAAAAACTAAGGGTCCTGTAGGAGGTAATGGTTAGATTAATTATACAGTAGGATAAAAAATCAATATAACATCTTGGGCTGAATGGCCTGTATTGTGCTCTACTGTTTGATGTTCTAAATCTTGGAGTCACAGATTCAGAGTGAGAGGGGAATGATTTGGAAGAGACCTGAGGGGCACCATTGTGCAGAAGGTGCTGAGAAAATGAAACAAGCTGTCAGAGGAAATGGTTGAGGCAGGAACAATAGTCTCAGATTCCTCCATCCTCTGAATGTCATGTTTAAATGCTTCTGTTAGGTTGTTATCATATCTGCTTCCACCACCACTCCCAGTCACAAGTTTCAGGGATGTACCACTCCTTGTAAAAGTAATTCTTGACTTTAAATATTCCTCCTCTCACATTAAGGCTGTGGCATCTATTTCATATTAAAAGGGGATCTCTGATTACTGGTAAATACTGCAACACAGGGTGTATGATATAACCATTAAATCCAAGATAAAAACTTTGAACTAAAATTAAATTTCTTAAATATATTAAGTAAATATTCATATTCAAGTCTATCAAACGCCTTCTCTGTATCATGCAAAATACCACATTCCAAAGTATTATAAGAAGTGTATACAATTTTCAATAACCTCCTAACGTTAAAATGTGAATAACAATTTTGAAGAAATCATATCTGATCCTGAGAAATAATTTGAGGCAGACCTTCTCTAATCTCATTGCTAATATTTTGGAAAAGATTTTAGAATCCACATTCAACAAAGATACAGGCCTATATGATGTACGTTCAGTGGGATCTTTATCTTTTTTAGGAGTTAAGGAAATAGATGCTTCATAAAAGGATTGTGGTAATTTACCTACGAATAAAGCATGTTAAAAAAATTTACATTACCAGGGAGAGAGCAAATCTGAAAAGGTTTAAAAAAATTTGGCTACTTAACCATCTGGACCGGGTGCTTTACCTGAGCTTATCAGAATAATTGCCTTCTTTATTTCCTCTTCAGTATTGGGTGCATCTAATACCAAACGTTCATCAACTGGTAATTCTGGAAAATTTAGTTTATTAAAAATTAGCGGTATAGCAGGACAGGCATCATCTCGGGAAAAGAATAAAGTGTTTCAGGCAGAGAGTCTTCATCAATACTCTTGTTTGTCTTTTTCTGTAGAGCCTAGCTGTTCTTTCTATCTGGTCAGACAATTGAAGCTAAAATTCAGGGCAGAGACAAGTTTTGCACGTGTCAAGTTGTTAGGTTTAAGTGAAATGTAAATTCAGACAGGTGATGTCACCCTACTCCATGTTAAGTAAATGTAACCCATTTATAGATAGATAGATAGATAGATAGATAGATAGATAGATAGATAGATAGATAGATAGATAGATAGATAGATAGATAGATACTTTATTCATCTCCATGGGGAAATTCAACTTTTTTTTCCAATGTCCCATACACTTGTTGTAGCAAAACTAATTACATACAATACTTAACTCAGTAAAAAATATGATATGCATCTAAATCACTATCTCAAAAAGCATTAATAATAGCTTGTAAAAAGTTCTTAAGTCCTGGCGGTAGAATTGTAAAGCCTAATGGCATTGGGGAGTATTGACCTCTTCATCCTGTCTAAGGAGCATTGCATCGATAGTAACCTGTCGCTGAAACTGCTTCTCTGTCTCTGGATGGTGCTATGTAGAGGATGTTCAGAGTTATCCATAATTGACCGTAGCCTACTCAGCGCCCTTCGCTCAGCTACCGATGTTAAACTCTCCAGTACTTTGCCCACGACAGAGCCCACCTTCCTTACCAGCTTATTAAGACGTGAGGCGTCCCTCTTCTTAATGCTTCCTCCCCAACACGCCACGACAAAGAAGAGGGCGCTCTCCACAACTGACCTATAGAACATCTTCAGCATCTCACTACAGACATTGAATGACGCCAACCTTCTTAGGAAGTACAGTCGACTCTGTGCCTTGCTGCACAAGGCATCTGTGTTGGCAGTCCAGTCTCGCTTCTCGTCTAACTGTACTCCCAGATACTTGTAGGTCTTAACCTGCTCCACACATTCTCCATTAATGATCACTGGCTCCATATGAGGCCTAGATCTCCTAAAGTCCACCACCATCTCCTTGGTCTTGGTGATATTGAGACGCAGGTAGTTTGAAGATCTTAACTGATGTGTTATGGAAATTCCGTTTAGTTTTATCATTCTGATGGACTTGGAGGTATTCGCTATCTGTGTGCTGGTTACATTCACGTTGGGAAAACAGGTTAGGTTCTAGACCACAAGTTAGCCTTCTGAAATATCAAATCAGTACACTAGACCTTCTGATATCTCTTACCTCATAAATGAAAATAAAAATAAATGCAGATGTTAGACATTTCTGTTTCAATATTTTTATTAACTTTCCAATTAACAATCTTATCAATATTGGTACTGATACATAGAGATCAGGAATACATTAATAACGGTTAACAAGTAAAAACACAAATTCGAAGCAGCAAATGGAGTCTAACCTCTCAATATCTTAGTAATTAACCATGAAAACGGTCATTGTAAAAGGAAAAAAAGACAAAAAAATAGAAACCCCCCAAATTGAAAAAACCTAAACCATAAAAAAAACAAAGAATAATTAGGCTGCCATATTTAGTCTGTTAAAATTATAATTTGTCATTAACTACGCTCCTCTGTATGTAAAAAATTACTGGAAAAAGGATACAGAAAGGGTCAACTTACATCATATGAAAATGTTGAATAAATGACTTGCAACTTTCTTCAAATTTAACAGAGGGTCCATAGTACTGCTCCTAATTTTTTCCAAATTGAGACATGCTATTGTTTGGAAAAACCATTGAAAACTGGTAAGTGTGTTGGAATCTTCCCATTTAAATAAAATGGGTCTTCTGGCTATTAATGTTACAAAAACAATTAAAGGACAAGCTGATGAGGATAAATGACTAGATTCTATCACTGGTAGTCCAAAGATTGCAGTAATAGGATGAAGTTGTAAATTAATACGCAGATTTACTGAAATACTATCAATAATGTTTTTCCAAAATTTTCTGAACAGAGGACAAAACCAGAACGTATGTGTCAAAGAAGCTACTTCAGAATTACATGTATCACAAACAGCGTTTACATGACGGTAAAAAAGAGCTATCTTATCCTTGGATAAGGTGGCCCTATGAACCACCTTAAATTGTATCAAAGCATGTCTGGCTCACATTGAGGAAGTATTCACTGGTTTAAGAATTTTCTCCCATTTTGCTGTAGATAACGTTATTTGAAGGTCTCTTTCCCACTCATTCTTAATTTTATCAGAAATACTTGGACGTATTTTCGTAATCAGATCATAAATAATTGATGTTAAACTCTTCTGAAAGGGGTTTAAACCAAAAACTTTTTCTGTAACTTCGATTGGGTATGATATCGGAAAGGTAGGTAAAGTGGCATTCAGAAAGTTTCTAATCTGTAAATATCAGAAAAATTGTGATCTTGGCAAATCATATTTATTAGACAACTGTTCAAAGGACATAAAATAATCATTCATAAATATATCATGAAAACCTGCTATATCAAAAAAGCTTGATCAATTCTAGAAGGGTGGAAAAACTTTAGATATAATAGAGCTTGACAAGATCAATTTATTCAATCCATATATTTACAAAATTGAAACCATATTTGCATTGTATGTTTAACTATTGGATTTATCATTTGTATATTTGGTTTAGTAAATACAATGGGATGCACAGCTTCTAAAATAGAAGCCTATTAAAGCCCCGGTACAGATTCCCGCTCAAGGTTCATCTATCGTGGGGATTGAGATTCATCCAACTGTTCTGTCCAGAATGTTAAATATCGAATATTAATTCCCCAATAATAAAATGTAAGATTTGGCAAAGCCAAACTGCCTTCCTTTTTTGATTTCTGTCAATAATTCTTACTTAACCTGGGATTTCTATGTTGCCATATATATGAAGAAATTTTAGAATCAATACTATCAAAAAAAGATTTAGGAATAAAAATTGATACTGCCTGAAATAGATACAGATATTTAGGTTAAATAAACATCTTAATAGCATTAACTATACCGATCAAAGACAAGGACAATGGGGACCATATATTAAACAGTTGTTTAACATGATCAATTAAAGGTAAGAAATTAACTTTAAATATATCCTTATACTTCTTAGTAATTTTAACCCCCAAATAAGTTGAAAATTAGCAACCAATCGAAATGGTGATTGTCTGTAAACAGAAATTTGCATATTTAATAGAAAAAGCAAATTCCTATCAAGATTCAATTTATACTCAGAAAAACGACTAAACTGGGCAAGTAGTCATTACTGCAGGAATGGATTTCTCTGGGTTGGAATTATGCAATAACAGGCCATCTGCATATAATGATATTTTATGCATCTCGTTCCCACGAATAATGCCAAATACACCATGTTATGTGAATCACGAATAGCAACTGCCAAGGACTCCAGGGCAAAATCAAAGAACAAAGGTCTGAAAGGACAGACTTGTCTAGTACCTCGAAAAAGCCTCAAAAAACGGGATCTCTGGTAAATACCGCAATTTACCGTAAATTACTGGTAAATACCGCAACCCAGGATGTATGATATAACCATTGAATCTAAGATATAAACTTTGAACTAAAATTGAATTTCTCAAGTATATTAAATAAATAATCCCATTCAAGTCTATCAAACACCTTCTCGGCATCAAGCAAAATACCACATTCCAAAGTATTATAAGAAGTGTATACAATGTTCATTAACCTCCTAACGTTAAAATGTGAATAACAATTTTGAAGAAATCATATCTGATCCTGAGAAATAATTTGAGGCAGACCTTCTCTAATCTCATTGCTAATATTTTGGAAAAGATTTTAGAATCCACATTCAACAAAGATACAGGCCTATATGATGTACGTTCAGTGGGATCTTTATCTTTTTTAGGAGTTAAGGAAACAGATGCTTCATAAAAGGATTGTGGTAATTTACCTACTAATAAAGCATGTTAAAATATTTACATTACCAGGGAGAGAGTAAATCTGAAAAGGTTTTAAAAAATTCAGCTACATAACCATCTGGACCGGGTGCTTTACCTGAGTTTATCAAAATAATTGCCTTCTTTATTTCCTCTTCAGTATTGGGTACATCTAATACCAAACGTTCATCAACTGGTAATTCTGGAAATTTAGTTTATTAAAAATTAGCGGTATAGCAGTACGGGCAGCATCTCGGGAAAAGAATAAAGTGTTTCAGGCTGATACTCTTCATCAATACTCCTGTTTGTCTTGTCTGTAGAGCCTGGCTGTTCTTTCTATCTGGTCAGACAATTGAAGTTAAAATTCAGGGCAGAGACAAGTTTTGCATGTGTAAGGTTGTTAGGTTTAAGTGAGATGTAAATCCAGACTGGTGATGTCAATCTACTCCATGTTAAGTAAATTTAACCCGATTATGAAGATATTCTCTGATCCAGTGTTTGGCAGGCAGGGATGTCTGATGCCTGAGAAGAGAACAACTGATGTGTTATGGAAATTCAATTTAGTTTTATCATTCTGATGGACTTGGTGGAATTCACTCTCTGTGTGCTGGTTACATTCATGTTAGAAAAACAGGTTAGGTTCTAGACCACAAGTTAGACTTCTGAAATATCAAATCAGCACACTAGACCTTCTGATATCTCTTACCTCATAAATGAAAATAAAAATAAATGCAGATGTTAGACATTTCTGTTTCAATATTTTTATTAACTTTCCAATTAACAAACTTATCAATATTGGTACTGATACATAGAGATCAGGAATACATTAATAACGGTTAACAAGTAAAAACACAAATTCAAAGCAGCAAATGGAGTCTAACCTCTCAATATCTTAGTAATTAACCATGAAAACGGTCATTGTAAAAGGAAAAAAAGACAAAAAAATAGAAACCCCCCAAATTGAAAAAACCTAAAGCATAAAAAAACAAAGAATAATTAGGCTGCCATATTTAGTCTGTTAAAATTATAATTTGTCATTAACTACGCTCCTCTGTATGTAAAAAATTACTGGAAAAAGGATACAGAAAGGGTCAACTTACATCATATGAAAATGTTGAATAAATGACTTGCAACTTTCTTCAAATTTAACAGAGGGTCCATAGTACTGCTCCTAATTTTTTCCAAATTGAGACATGCTATTGTTTGGAAAAACCATTGAAAACTGGTAAGTGTGTTGGAATCTTCCCATTTAAATAAAATGGGTCTTCTGGCTATTAATGTTACAAAAACAATTAAAGGACAAGCTGATGAGGATAAATGACTAGATTCTATCACTGGTAGTCCAAAGATTGCAGTAATAGGATGAAGTTGTAAATTAATACGCAGATTTACTGAAATACTATCAATAATGTTTTTCCAAAATTTTCTGAACAGAGGACAAAACCAGAACGTATGTGTCAAAGAAGCTACTTCAGAATTACATGTATCACAAACAGCGTTTACATGACGGTAAAAAAGAGCTATCTTATCCTTGGATAAGGAGGCCCTATGAACCACCTTAAATTGTATCAAAGCATGTCTGGCTCACATTGAGGAAGTATTCACTGGTTTAAGAATTTTCTCCCATTTTGCTGTAGATAACGTTATTTGAAGGTCTCTTTCCCACTCATTCTTAATTTTATCAGAAATACTTGGACGTATTTTCGTAATCAGATCATAAATAATTGATGTTAAACTCTTCTGAAAGGGGTTTAAACCAAAAACTTTTTCTGTAACTTCGATTGGGTATGATATCGGAAAGGTAGGTAAAGTGGCATTCAGAAAGTTTCTAATCTGTAAATATCAGAAAAATTGTGATCTTGGCAAATCATATTTATTAGACAACTGTTCAAAGGACATAAAATAATCATTCATAAATATATCATGAAAACCTGCTATAGCAAAAAAGCTTGATCAATTCTACAAGGTTGGAAAAACTTTAGATATAATAGAGCTTGACAAGATCAATTTATTCAATCCATATATTTACAAAATTGAAACCATATTTGCATTGTATGTTTAACTGTTGGATTTATCATTTGTATATTCGGTTTAGTAAATACAATGGGATGCACAGCTTCTAAAATAGAAGTCTATTAAAGCCCTGGTACAGATTCCCGCTCAAGGTTCATCCATCATGGGGATTGAGATTCATCCAACTGTTCTGTCCAGAATGTTAAATATCGAATATTAATTCCCCAATAATAAAATGTAAGATTTGGCAAAGCCAAACTGCCTTCCTTTTTTGATTTCTGTCAATAATTCTTACTTAACCTGGGATTTCTATGTTGCCATATATATGAAGAAATTTTAGAATCAATACTATCAAAAAAAGATTTAGGAATAAAAATTGATACTGCCTGAAATAGATACAGATATTTAGGTTAAATAAACATCTTAATAGCATTAACTCTACCGATCAAAGACAAGGACAGTGGGGACCATTTAGTAGACAGTTGTTTAACATGATCAATTAAAGAAAAAAAAATAACTTTAAATATATCCTTATACTTCTTAGTAATTTTAACCCCCAAATAAGTTGAAAATTAGCAACCAATCGAAATGGTGATTGTCTGTAAACAGAAATTTGCATATTTAATGGGAAAAGCACACTCTTATCAAGATTCAATTTATACCCAGAAAAACTACTAAACTGGGCAAGTTGAGTCATTACTGCAGGAATGGATTTCTCTGGGTTAGAATTATGCAATAACAGGTCATTTGCATATAATGATATTTTATGCATCCCGTTCCCACGAATAATGCCAAATATATTAGGTGAATCACGAATAGCAATTGCCAAGGGCTCCAGGGCAATATCAAATAATAAAGGACTTAAAGGACAGCCCTGTCTAGTACCTTGAAAAAGCCTGAAGAAAGGGGATCTCTGATTATTGGTAAATACAGCAGCCAAGGCTCATGATTTTTCAATGATCACTTGATTCTGGCATGGTCCCAGAAGACTGGAAGATTACAAATATCTCTCCACTCTTTCAGAAGGGAGGAAGGCAATAGAAAGGAAATCATAGGCTAGTTAGCTTAACTTCAGTGGATGGGAAAGTTTTGCAGTCTATTATTAAGGATGAGGTTGTGGGGTACCTGGAGACTAATGTTAAAATAAGTCCAAGTTGGCATGGTTTCTGTGAAGTGAAATCTTTCTTAAGAAATCTGTTAGAATTCTTCAATGAAGTACCAAGCAGGGTGGACAAAGGAGAGGCAGTGGATGTCATTTACTTGTATTTATAGAAGGAGTTTGATAAAGTGTCAAACATGAGGCTACTTAATAAGATAAAATCCTATGGTATTACAGGAATGATTCTGTCAAAGATAGAGGAATGGCTGACAGGCAGGAGGTACCAAGTGGGAATAAAGGGGACCTTTTCTTTTTGCCTGCCAATGACTAGTGGTGTTCCTCAGGGGTCAATATTGCAACCGCTATTTCTCACATTATTTGCCAATGATTTGGATAATGGAATTGATGGCTTTGTGGTTAAGCTTGCGGATGGTTCAAAGATAGGTGCAGGGGTAGGTAGTGCTGAGGAAGCAATGCGTTTGCAGCAGGACTTAGACAAGTCAGACTAATGGGCAAAAAGGTGGCAGATGGAATACAATGTTGGGAAATGCATGATAATGCATTTTGGTAAAAAGAACAGTAGTGTGGAATTTTATCTAAATGGGGAGAAGGTTCAAACATCAGAGGTGCAGAGGGACGTGGGAGTCCTGGTGCAAGACTCCTAGAGGTTAATTTACAGGTTGAGTCTGTGGTAAAGAAGGCAAATGCAATGGTGGCATTTATTTGAAGGAGAATAGAATATAAAAGCAAGGAGATAATGCTGAGCCTTTATAAGACACTGGTCAGGCTGCACTTGGAGTATTGTCAACAGTTATGGAGCCTACATCTGAGAAAAGATGTGTTGTCATTGGAGAGAGTCTGGAGGAGGTTCACAAGGATGATTCCAGGATTGAAGGTGTTAACATATGAGGAGTGTTTGGAGCTTTGGGCCTGTACTCACTGAAAGTTAAAGAATGTGAGGAGACCTCATTGAAACCTACCGAATGTTGAAAGGACTCCTAGGGTGGATGTGGAGAGGATGTTTCCTATGGTGTGCCTAAAAACTGAGGGTTGACCTTTTAGAACAGAGGTAAGGAGAAACTCTTTTTAGCCAGAGAGTAATATATCTGTGGAATGCAGGCATCAAAGGATATGGTGAGAAGGCAGGTGTATGTGGTTGAGTGGGATTAGGGATCAGCCATGATGGAATGGCGGAGCAGACTCAATGGGCTGAATGGTCTAATTCTGCTCTAATGTCTTTTGGTCTTATGGAAAAAATATCTTAGCCTGTCCAACCTCTCCCTATAACTCAGTTCCTTGAGTTCTCAGCAAAATCCTTGTAAATCATTTCTGCACTCTTTTCCAGTTTAGTAAAATCTCCCTTATATCAGGATGAACAAAATTCAACACAATGCTCTTAGCAACACACACACAAAATGCTGCAGGAACTCAGCAGGCCAGGCAGGATCTATGGAAAAGTGTACAGCCTATGTTTTGGGCCGAGAACCTTCAGCAGGATCTTATACTCTTTTCCATAGATGCTGCCTGGCTTTCTGACTTCCTCCAGCATTTTGTGTGTGTTGCTTGGATTTCCAGCATCTGCAGATTTTCTCTTGTTTGACAATGCTCTTATTGTGGCTTTATCGGCATCTTGGACAACTGCAACATAACCTCCCAACTTCTACACTCAGTGGTTTGTTTTATGAAGATGCACGTGCCTAAAGCCTTTTTCACCAGACTGTCTACCTGTGACTCCACTTTTGGGAAATCATACACCTGAACTTCAAAGTCCCTCTGTTCTACAACATCCTCCTCATTCCACCAACAAAAAGCAGAATTTCCCAGTGGTCAACCATTTTAATTACAATCCAACATGTCGGTCCATTGCCTCTTCTACTGCCATGATGAAGCCACTCTCAGGTTAGAGGAGCAACACCTCATATTCCACCTGGGCAGTTTCCAACCGAATAGCATGAACATTGATTTCTCCAACTGCCAGTAATTTTCCCCTTCCCCCCTTCTTCATTTACCCACTCTGGATGTCCTCATGCCTCTTCTCTTTTCCTAATCAGCATATCCCCTTCCCTTGGTTCCCCCCCCGCCCCATCTCCTTCCCTTTCTCCCATGATTCACCCTCCTCTCCTATCAGATTCCTTCTTCTCCAGCCCTTAACTTTCTTCATCTATCACTTCCCAGCTTCTTACTTTACACCCCCCACCCACCTGCTTTACCTTTCACCTTCTAGCTTGTACTCCTTCCCATCCCTTAGCTTCTTAATCTGGCTTCTTCACCCTTCCTTTCCTGTCCTGATAAGGGGTGTCAGTACAGAAATATCAACTTTTATTCCTTTCCATAGATGCTGCCTGTCCTGCTGAGTTCTTCCAGCATTTTGTGTATGATGCCTCAGAAATGCTGTTTATTTCTATCCTTGTAATAGTCTTGATGAAATTAACTCTCCATATGCTGATTCCACTGATACTTGTTCAATTGGAACAAGTACTTGAACAGGTACACATGCCTTTTCTTCTGTCACCATACTCCTCACTGGACCTTCTGGTATCTCTTATCTCATAAATGAAAATAAAAATGAGATGTTAGAAATCTGAAATTAGAACATTAAGTTCTGGAAGCACTCAAAAGTCCAGGTAGTATATATGGAAAGTGAAAATAGCTAAATACTTCAAGACATAGAGTCCATCAGGCCCACTGATACATCAGTATCTCAAAAGTCTTAAGCAAATCCTAAAAGATTCTGGAAAAAGAAACATTGTTAGTAAAAGTGACATTTCAAATTACTCCTCTATTGTTCCAATCTATTGCCCAAAATACCAATTTCAAATTCCAAAGTAATGATTAATTTCCCAGTTGCCAATTGCCATGGTGCTAGAGGACTCGTTTTATACTCAACCAGATTGTACTTAATAGCTGCTTCACTTAACTAAGGTTAATCTACATTCAAGGCTGTTTAATGTCACTTGCAGTACAAAAGCGTAAAGGAGAACAAAATAATTATTACCCTGGATCTGATGCAACACAAATAAAACAATAAGATAAACCTTTTTCCATAGATGCTGAGTTCTTCCTGCATTTTGTGTGTGTTGCTTGGATTTCTAGCATCTGCAGATTTTCTGTTTGTAATAAGATAAAAACACAATAATAAAAAGAATAAATATAAATACACTAGATAGCTGATTCGAATGAATGTACTTAAACTGATGCTATGTAGAGGAGGGTCCATACTTTAGGTAAATCCAACAGAAATGGATGAAGTAGTAGTGGAGGAGGAGTGTGGTGTGATGGGTTGGTGGGTGGAGGTGTTCATCATCTTACTGCTTGGGAAAAGTAATTGTTTTTGAGTCTGGGGTCCTAGCGTGGTTGCTACATAACCTTGTCCCTGATGGGAATTGGATAAACAGTTCGAGAGCAGGGTGGGTAGGATCCTTCATGATATTGCTGGCCTTTTTCCTGCAGCTTACTGTATATACTGTCCTTGATGGTGGATAGGTTGGTGCCATGATGAGTTGGGCAGTCCTAATTACCTGTTGTAGAGGCTTCCTGTCTGCTGCAGTGCAGTTTCCGTACCATGCAGTGATGCAGCATCTATAGAAGGGCATGAGTTTCAATGTCCACAGTCAGAAAATAGAGGTGCTGTGAGCTGTCTTGGTTGTGTAAGATGTGTTCTAGGACCATGAGAGGTTGTGCAAGATTTGCATTCTCAGGAGTTTGAAAATGCTTACAGCTTCCATTGCTGTGCCACTAATGTAAAGAGGGGTGTGAGTGATGCAAATTCTTCTGAACTTGATACCCATCTCCTTCGTATTAACATGAGAAAATCTGCAGATGCTGCAAGTCCAAGTAACACACAGAAATCACTGCAGGAACTCAGCAGGCTAGGCAACGTCTATGGAAAAGAGTGAACATTTGATGTTTTGGGTCAAGACCCTTCATCGGGAGTGAGAAAAAGACGAGAAGGACTTTTCATTTTACACTTGTCCATAGATACTGCCTGGCCTTCTGTGTTCCTCCAGCACTGTGTGTGTGTTGCTGTCTCCTTTACCTTGTGGACATTGAGGGAGAGGCTATTTGCTTGATACCAGGTCTCGAGATCTTCCAGCTCCTTTCTGTGTACCATCTTCCCGACCCTCACCACTTTGAGCCTTTGTAGATAAAAAGACATGTATTCTCTCTGAATCTGAGTCTGCCGTTTCAGTATTTCAATTTCACAGTGGCTTTTAGAATATTCTGTTCCCTTCTCTTTCAGCCTCTTTATTTTTATTGTGGATCGTTAGTGCTGCTCACTAACAACTGCATTTGTTTTATAATTATTGGTTTTCATCCTCTAACTGCTCCTGAAGCCTTCCCAATTTACAGCCGAACACCCACACTTTCTTCCCCATGCTCGGGTTATTCTACACAATACACATGCCTCATTGGTTTCTCATTAATAGGGTGAAAAAAATTAAACACCTGTTGACACATTTCAGTTCAATCCTGAAGTACAAATCCAACACCGTCTCTTTATCTCATTATAGTCATAGTCAAAGAATACTACAGCACAGAAAAAGGCCCTTTGGCCCATCTATTCTGTGCCAAACCATTAACCTGCCTACTCCCATTGCCCTGAACCTGGACTACAGCCTTCCGCACCCTTGTCATCCAAAGTGCAACACCTTACAGTTGTCTGCATTAAATTGCATCTGCCATTTTTCAGCCCATTTTACTATCTGGTCTAGATGAAACTGCAAGTTTTCATAGCCCTCCTCACTGTCCGTCTGCCCCCAGTCTTGGTGTCATACACAAAGTTGCTAATCCAGTTGACTACATTATCATCTAGGTCATTGATTTAAATGACAAAATAATTAACACAGCACCAACCCCTGTGACACTCCACTAATCACAGGCCTCCAATCAGAGAAGTAACTGTGTACTACCACCCTCTGGCTTTTCACACAAAGCTAATGTCTAATACAAGTTACTACCTCATCCTGAATGCCAACCAGCTGAACCTTCTTGACCAACCTGCCCTGCGGCACCTCATCAAAAGCCTTGCCAAAGTCCACAACACCCACTGCTTTGTGTTCATCAACGTTTGTCTTCCTTGAAAAACTATACACTCGGTTAGTCATGACATACCACGCACAATGCTCTATTAACTATGCCTAGTCAGTCTGTCTATTCAAATATTTATATATCCGATCCCTTAGAATACCATCAAGTGCTGTAAATTATACACTACTGATGTCTGGCTCTCCAGCCGATAAGTTACTGATTTTTTCTTAGAGCCTTCCTTTAACAATGGAGCAACGTTAGCTATCCTCCAATCCTCAGGCACATTACCTGTTGTTAAGGGTATTTTAAATACCCCTTCTAGAATCTCTGCAATTTCTGCACTAATCCCCCACAAGGTCCAAGGGAATACTTTGTCAGCATCTGGGGATTTATCAATCCTAATTTACCTCAAGACTGCAAACACATCCTCCTCTGTGATATATACACAGTTCATGACTTCAGTGCTGTTTTGCCTCACTTCTACAGCCTATGTTTGTCCCTCAAGTGAATACAGATACAAAAAAATCCATTTGAGATCCACTCAATCTCATTTGGCTTCATGCATTGGTGACCACTCTGATCTTCAAGAGGACCAATTTTGTCCCTTGCTATCCATTTGCTCCTACTATATCTTTGTAACCCTTGGGATTTTCCTTTATCTTGTCAGCTGGAGTAACCTCATGCCCTTTTTAAGCCTTTCTGATTTTTTTTTAAAGTCTTCTCTTGCATTTCTTATACTCCTCTTTTATGCACCACCTTCTTCTTGATCACTTGCTTCTTTTTGCCATTTACACAGCTGTAAATCCAATCCTGATCCGTAATGAGTATGTATATCTGCTAACTTCAATTTCATGATTAAGATTCATGACAGATCATGATGGGATGACTGACATTGCTCTATCTCCTACACTTTCCTTTATACTATTCTTACTATACATTGCTCTAACAATTGACCTCCTGAAATGCAATGCTTTACACTCACACTCAACATCAGCAAAGCAAAAAGCTGATTATTGAATGCTGGAGGAAGAAAACAGATCTATGAGCCAGTCCTCATTGGGGGATCAGAGGTGGAGAAGGTTAGTAAGTATAAATTCCTTGGTGTCATCATTTCAGAGGATCTCTCCTGGGACCAGCACATTAATACCTTTACAAAGAAAGTGCAGCAGTGCCTCTAGTTACTTTGAAGTTTTCCCAGATTCAGCATGTCACCTGAAACCTTGGCAAGCTTCTATAGTTGCACAATGGAGTGTAATCTTACTGTGAACATCAAGGACAGGTATGGAAACACCAATGACCAAGAATGGAAAAACCTACACAAAGTGGTGGATACAGCACCGTTCATCAGAAGCAAAACCCTTCATCATTGAGCACATCTATAAGGAGCACTGCCACAAGAAAGCAGCTTCCATTATCGAGGACCCCACCATGTTTTCTTCTTGTTGCTGCCATAAGAAAGGAAGTGCAGGAGCCTTAGGTCCTACACGGACCAGGTTCAGGAACAGTTATTATCCTTCAACTATCAGACTCCTAAACCAGCAGGAACAACTTCACTCAACACAGAAATGATTACACAAACTATGGACTCATTTTCAAGGACTCTATAGATTAGATTAGATTAGATTCAACTTTATTGTCATTGTGCCAAGTACAGATACAAAGCCAATGAAATGCAGTTAGAATCTAAGAAGAAATGCAAAGAATAGTGTTATTTACAAAATAACTGCAAATAAAAAGTGAGTGCTTCAGCACACAAATATAAAAGTACTGAGACATTACAATATGGGTGCAATACTGCTTAGTGCTGTGATATGTGGTTCAGCAGGATCACAGCCTCAGGGAAGAAGCTCTTCCTGTGCCTGCTGGTGTGGGAGCAGAGGCTCCTGTAGTGCCTACCGGATGGGGGGGAAGAGTAAAAAATCCATGTTATGGTTAGGGTGAGATGCATCCTTGATAATGCTTTTCACCCTGCCTAGGCAGTGTTTATGGTAGATATTCTCAATGGTGGGCAATTGGGTGCTGATAATCCGCTGGGCAGTTTTCACCACAGGCTTGAGTGCTTTGCGGTCTGACATGGGACAATTGCCATACCACACTGAGATGCAGTTGGTGAGTATGCTCTCAATGGTACAGCAGTAAACGTTCGTCAGTGTTGTGGGACAGAGGTGAGATTTCTTGAAGCTCCACAGCAAATAAAGGCGCTGTTGCACCTTTTTAATCGGGATAGAGGAGTTCATGTTCTCAGTATCATTTACTTATATATTTATTTTTATTTGCACAGTTCATTTGCTTTTGCAAATTAATTATTTGTCAGTCTGTGTGTGCAGTTTTTCATTGATTCTGTTGTATTTCTTTCTTCTACTGTGAATGCCTGCAAGAAAATATTTAGATTGGGACCAGTCATAAATCATTTCCATTAATGACCTCCTTCCTGCTAATTCCATCTTCTGCAGATCTCACCAGTCAATGATGTTTAATAAACCAGTCCATTTAAATATCTCCTGTGGTAACTCAGCGTTCCCCATAGTTGGAAGAATTAATGAGTGCAGGACACAATGTTGTCTTGGCACAAGTGTTGCATAATATATAAGGTGATGTCATTCCTGAGTGTCTATATTCAAAATCACCTTCATTACACAATATAAATAGGTTTGACCTCACTGCTCAAACAGCAGATCCATCTGAAGGTTCAGAGAGTAACTGAGTGCATTAAACAGTGATCGGAGCAGAGCCCAAGATGTTGAGACTCCGTGTAACTCTTTCTGTCCTCCTTATGTTCCAGGTTGCAGGAATAAGAGGAACAGATCTTGTGCAAGAATCGTGCGAGAGCATAATCTGTCATCCAATCTTGAAAGTCATTGAGCATAATGTAAGTACTATTGGGAATTAACATTGGTGGCTGGTAAGGAAGACTATTAATTTCCTGTTTTAGAGTTTAGGGTCAAAGAGCTATAGAGTATGGAAGCAGCATCTTGGAAACAACTCATCCAGGCCAACAAGATATTTACCTGAGCTAATCCCTTGTGATTTTTACCTTTTCATTCCATATATCTGTTCAAATGTCTTTTAAGTATTGTAATTCTACCTTTCTTTCTCTTGCAACTTGCTCAATATACACTCCATGTAAAAAAAAAATTGCATCTCAGATCCTCTTTTAATCTTCCTCTTCTCATCTGTGAGCTCTAGTTTTTGAGTACTGTATGTTGGAAGAAAGACTGAGACTATTCCCCTCATGATCTTATGAACCTTTGTCAGGTTGTCCCTCAGCCCCTTATGTACCAAGGAAAAAGCACCAGCCTATCCAATCTCTCCTTTTAGCTGAATCTCCACAGTCCCTGTAATATCTTTATTAATCTTCTCTGCACTCTTTCCAGCTGACACAGTATAAATGGGTGCAGAAGTGTACACAACATTCCATATGTGATCTTACTAATATGATATGTTAACTCTTGTCCTGCGTGTCCTGACAACTGAAATCATGTGTGCGAGATGCTTTCTTCACCACACTAACCGTGTCATCATTTACTGGGAGCTATGGAATTGTACCCCTAGATTTCTTTGTTCTATAACATTCTGCAAAGCTCTGTCATTTATTGTGCAAGTCTTCCATGGTTAAATGCAACACTACACACTTGTCTAAGTAAAAGTGGTCTTTCGTGAGTCCACCTTCCCAGTTCTACACTAGGTTCTGGTTAAAATTTCTCTGTAGTTTAAATCATGTCACTGATAATCCACTGTTGACAAGTTGTCTCATGTTGTGAAACTCAACCATGAAGATCAGAAAGCATCTTGGACTCATTCTGCAGGATGTCTCCACATTCTCACTCCAACCTCCACTATATATTATCCCAGATGGAATGGAAAGTGAGGAATGTTTCTTAATGACATCTGTATTCTGATCGCACAATTATTTCTTTTTTCAGTCTTAAAAATAATGTCAAACCAGAAAATTCAAAAAAGTGAAGATCCAGGAACATTTTCACTCAAGAAAAGAAGGAAGTTATTCTATCCACTAATGTGGAACTGGTCAATATATGAAGCATTAGAAAAAACAGGGTAACTATTGCCTGAGGGTAACTGTATGATCGAGAAAGTGGGAAGCAGGTGGTGTAGGAATGGGGGAGACAAGAGGGAAGAAGACTAGTAACAACTGGTGGGGCAGTGTGCACTGAGATCCAATTCAGAAGTAAAGTTCCATTGTTTCCTGCACTGGATCCTTACAGGTTTATGCTGCTGTTACTTACATTGTACTGAGAAAATTCCTTCAGATTGCAGATGCACTACTCTTCAGATCTTCCAGGTCAGATCTACCTATTTGTCCTGGACATGTTGTACCATAGACAGAGACAGAGCAAAGTCAAATGTAGGACTGCAGCCCAGGGCTCATAGAGTAGCAACTCACTAGTCAGTCTGACCATTCTCTACTCAATCCCATGTTTTTGTTTGAGGCTGTCTGGGAGATGAGCTTAGAAACTTCAAACTCATTCACCATTGGAGACTTGCAGCCAATAAAGGAGCAATTCACCTGGTGTAGAAGGGTGGATAGCATAGAACATAGAACATGGAACAGAACAGCACAGTGCAGGCTCTTCAGCCCATGATATTGTGCTGATATTTTAACCTTAATCAATTAATTAAGATCAATCCAACTCTCGTCTCTCAAATAATACACCATACTTCTCTCAAACGTGTGCCTATCTAAGAATCTCCTAAATATCCCTAATGAATATCTCTCAACCACCACCTCGGGCAGTGCATTGTATGTACTTACCACTCTGTATGTAAAATTTCTACCTCTGACATCTCCCCTTTACCTTACTCCAATTACCTCCTATTAACCATTGACACCCTGGGTAAAAGGCGTTGCTGTCTTCTCTGTCTATGCTTCTTATCATCTTGTACACATCTATAAAGTTGCCTCTAATCCTCTTTCACTCTAAAGAGAAAAGCCACAGCTTGCTCAGCCTTTCCTCTAATACAGGGAGCATTCTAGTAAACCTTCTCTGCATCCTCTCTAAAGCTCTACATGCTTCCTGTAATGAGGCGAACAGGACTGAACACCATGTTCCAGGTGTGTCTAACTACAGTTTTATAGAGTTGCAATATTACCTGCGGCTCTTGCAATCAACTACTGAAGGTGACCACACTGGGGCACCATGGTAGTGTAGCAGTTAACACAAAGTTATTATAGATCAGAGCATCAGAGTTTGAAATTCAATTCTCAATGTCCTCTCTAAAGAGTTTGTACGTCCTCATCATGGAATGTATGGGTTTCCTACAGGTGCTCTGGTTTCCTCTCACAGTCCAAAGATGTACCAGCTCGTCGGTTAATTGGTCATTGTAAATTGTCCTATGATTAGGCTGGGGTTAAACTGGAATTTGCTCGTAGTGACACAGCTCGAAGAGCAGGTAGGGCCTAAACTTTAAGAATGGTTCTTTCCTTCTCTTGACTAAATGTTCCATTTTCTCTCGACGCAACAATGGATCTTTCACCCTGCCATATGACCTCTCCTCCCCACAGCCTGTCCACACTTGTCAGAAATCCTTACTAGACTCAACTAACAAATCTATCACATCTAAAATTCTTGCACGAAGGAGGTGCCAATTAAAATGAAGGAAGTTGATGTCAATAATGACAACAACCCTGCTATTTTAGCACCTTTCCAAAATCTACCTGCAGGCTTGCTCCTCAGTGTCCCTGTTTCTATTGGGGATCAATAGAATACTCCCAATTGATTGATTGCTCCCTTCCTGGTCCTGACTTCCACCCACACTGACTCAGTAGACAATCCATTCACAATGTCTTCCCTTGCTGCAGTTATCAGAAGCTATCCTTGATTAGCAATGCCACTCCCCCACCTCTTTTAACTCCCTTCCTGTTCCTTTTGAAACATCTAAATCCTGGAACATCTAGTAGTCATTCCTGCACTTATGATAGCCAAGATTCTGTAATGGCCACAACTTCATAGTTTCATATTCTTATCCATGCTCTAAGTTCACCACCGTTATTCCTGATATTTTTCACTTTGAAGTAAACATCTTTTAACCCATCTAACTGACTTCCTATCCTTTCTTACAGTCTCTCTTCAGATTATATTTACCTTTACATCAACTGCTCCATCATCTGACCTATTGCTCTGGCTCCCATTCCCCTGCCAACTTAATGTACACCCTCCTAAAAAGTTCTAGCAAACACACCTGCAGGGACATTGGTCCCTCTCAAGTTCACATGTAACCCTTCTTTTTAGTATACATCATACCATCGCCAGAAAAGATCCCAGTGATCTACAAATCTGAAACCCTGCTCTCTGCACCAATTCATCAGCCACTCACTCAGCGTCCATAGCATCCATTCTTACCATCACTGGTGCATGGAACAGGCGACAATCAAATCTTGAATTCCTGCTTTTCAGTTTCCTTCCAAGCTCCATATATTCTCTCTCCAGGACTTCATCCCTTTTCCTAGCTATCTTGTTGGTGCCAATATTTAATTTAAATTCTGGCTGCCCAACCTTCCCTTTAAGAATTCAATGGACTGAATATAAGGTGTCACTGACAATGGCATCTGGGAATCTTTCATGTCTACAGAATCACCTATCAGTATCCCTAACGATTGAATCCCCTATCATCAGTGCTCTCCTTTTCTCATCCCTTCCCATCAGAGCCAGAAAGCCAGACTCAATGATCATAAGACCATAAGACATAGGAGCAGAATTACGCCATTTGGCCCATCGAGTCTGCTCCACCATTCAGTCATGACTGATCCTTTTTTCCCTTCTTCAGCCACACTCCCTGGCCTTTTTCCTGTAATCTTTGAAGCCATGACCAACCAAGAACCTATCAATCTCTGCCTAAAATACACCCAATGACCTGGCCTCCACATTAGCCTGTGGTAACAAATTCCACAAATTTATCACCCTCTGGCTAAAGAAATTTCTCCACATCCCTGCTTTAAATGGACGCCCCTCTATCCTACGGATGTGGTCTCTTGTCCTAGACTCTCCCACCATGGGAAACATCCTTTCCACATCTACTCTGTCTAGGCCTTTCAACATTCAAAAGGTTTCAATGAGATGCCCCCATCTTTCTAAATTCCAATGAGCACAGATCCAGAACCATCAGACATTCCTCATGATGATCCTTCCATTCCCAGAATCATCCTTGTGAACCTCCTCTGATCCCTCACCAAAGCCTGCACAATTTTCTCTGATGAGGAGCCCAAAACTGTTCAGAATAGTCAAGGTTAGGCCTTGCCAGTGCCTTATAATGCCTCAGCATCACATCCCTGCTCTTATATTCTAAACCTCTTTAAATGAATGCTAGCATTACATTTGCCTTCCTCACCACTGTTTCAATCTGCAAGTTAACCATTAGAGTGTTCTGCACAAGGACTCCCAAGTTCCTTTGCATCTCAGATTTTTGGATTTTCTCCTGGTATAAAATTAGTCCACACATTTATTTCTACTACAGAAGTGCATGACCATGCATTTTCCAACATTGTATTTCATTTGCCAGTTTCTTGCCCATTCTCCTAATCTGTCTAAGTCCTTCTGCATCCTATCTGTTTCCTCAACACTACCTGCCCCTCCTTCAATCTTCATATCATCTGCAAACTTCTCAACAAAGCCATCTATTTCATCATCTAAGTTATTTATATACAGCATAAAAAGAAGTGGTCCCAGCACCAACCCCTGCAGAACACCACTAGTTACTGGCAGCAACCAGAAAACGATCCTTTTATTCCCATCGCTGCCTCTTACCAATCAGCCGATTCGCTAACCATGCCAGTAACTTTCCTGTAATACCATGAGCTCTTAACTTGATAAGTAGCCTCATGTGTGGCACCTTGTCAAAAGCCTCGTCAAAATCCAAATATACAACATTCACTGCCTCCCCTTTAGCTATCCTACCTGTAATCTCCTCGAAGAATTCCACCAGGTTTGTCAGGTAAGATTTTCCCTCAAAGAAACCCTGATGACTTTGTCTTATCTTGTCCTGTGTCACCAAGTACTCCATATCCTCCTCCTTCCCAATGCCAGAGGCCTTGCTGCTGCAGCCTTCTCTGGTCGGTATGCCTCATCAGGCATCCATCACACAGCCTCAACACAGATGCTGCCAATGAACTTTGCCACTGTTTCTGTGACTATCTATTTATTTTCTTTCCCCTAGGGTTATAAAGAAATAGAGCTCCCCACTCTTCATTGGCTTCGTACGTTTGTTGATGGAACGGATATGGAGACTGGAACAAAACTGGGCCTGGAGAGATTTTTCAATTATTCACGATTTCATAATGATGCTGGTATGTGAGAAGTTTCTTCAATGTTACAGCACAGAACATACCTTTCGTCTTAGTGTGCGACTCATCTGAAAGTCAAAGTCAGATTTATTGTCATATGCAGAGGTCAAATGAAAAACTTAGTTGCAGCAGCATTAATTGCATCTGACAACATAGGTTCAACATAAATTATTTCAAACTTATCCCATAGGGAACAGAGTTAGAATTTTTAAAAAAGTACAATGTTTATTAGTGCAAGATTGTCAAGGTTGTCTAGTATTGCTAAGCTGAGGCAGCGATTTGGTTTATGCAGGTTGATTCAAGACCAAATGGTTAAAGGTTTCTGCAGGCTTCTGTACGTTCTGTCCAATGGTAGCTCTAAGAAGATGGCATGGCCCAAAGTGTGGAGATCTTTGTTGGTAGATATTCCCTTCTTAAGATAACTCCTCCTGTAGATAGTGCTATAAAGGGATGTATAGGGATATTATTTCAAACTAGTGAGCAGGCAGGCAGACAAGAGCCATATTTAGTTATACAGGTAGAATTTGGCCAGGTGACCCTTCCTGACCATGCCTGGGCAAAGGAGCAAAGTTGGCTCTTACCACTTTACATCCTGTTGCTCCTTTCTGTAGTGAGGTGACTAGAACTGCACACAGGTGTCTTTTTGAAACAATATTTGTTACTCACACCATTCAGATTCCTACACTTCACTGCTGATTCTTGACTATCGGAACACTTGAGACCTCAACTCCGCTTAACGGGTTCATCGGGAGTAAATTCAAGAGTGCAGGAATACTGGCTGAAATTCTAATTGGGGAGAGAATGAGTGAGTGAAAGTGAGAGACTGACATTGTGTATTTTAGAAAATTACAATGATTTCCCTCTTAAAAGTAGTCTTAATCCTTTTACAGCCGTCAAGAAATTAAGTTGTCCAGAACCTACTAAATACAATGTAGGTTTCCTTTTTTTTTACTTGACCAGAGTCTCAATACCACTCATCAGCCAAGATTCCATAAACTTGCCAGGTTTATCATTTACCCTCGTAGGAATATGCTGTTTCTGGATTCTTGATATCACACTCTGTGCTTTTTCCATAGATGCTGCCTGGCCTACTGAGTTCCTCCAGCATTTTGTGTGTGTTGCTTGGATTTCCAGCATCTGCAGATTCTCTCTTATCTGCAACATCCTGCCCATTTCCCCCAATATTAGCCCTGCTCCAGTTTAGGGCCCTAACCTATGGATCTTTTCCATTGCTATCTTAAAACCAACATAATTATATTTACTCGAACTAAAGAGCTCCCTGACTGCCAGTCCAGTAACTTTAACTGTTTTGTTCCTATAAAAGGAAGGTCCTGGAAGGTCCAGGATTGCACCTTCTCAAGTAGTACCCTTTGTACTGTATAGTGATTCAGAGAACATTCCAAGACATATTTCATAAATTCCACCTCATCCAGGCTCTTAACAATCAGTACCAGGAAAACAAGAATCTCCCACTACTACAATCCTATTATTCCTACTATTATGAGCAATTTATATAAACTCTTGGTGCTCAAACCCCCACTGACCACTGGGGGTCAGTACGTGGAACTACAATGTTGCCATTGCAGAGAATTGACTGTCACAAGCTGCCGGATATTACAGAGCTTAGATGTTTCAAAAGGGACAGGAAGGGAATGGCATTGCTCATTAAGGATAGTATCACAGTTACAGATAGTCGGATGTCATGAAGGGATCATCTACTGAGTAAGTGTGGGTAGAAGTCAGGACCAGGAAGGGAGCAATCACTGTTAGAAGTATTCTGTAGATCCTCCAATAGCAACAGGGACACTGAGGAACATATCAATGGGCAGATTTTGGAAAGGTTAAAAAATAACAGGATTGGTGTTACTGGGGACTTCACTTCCCTTTGATTGGTATCTCTTTCCAATCCAGTCAGGCCACTCCCAGACACGCTTTTCATCTGTGCCTGGTTGAGTGTCGAGCTCGCAACTTGGCCTCGTAAAATAAAACACTGTGCTGTGAGAAGGATGTGAGGGACCACTCACAGAATCTTTCCTTGGAACTTGGGAATACTTGAAGGTGACATGAGAAAGCTTTGGTGAATATGTGCTTGGAGTTCGAGGAGGTCATTAATGAATACTTTGCTTCAGCAGAGAGAGAGACTTTGACAAATATGAGGCAAAAGTAGAAAAGGTTAATATGTTGGAACACGTTGAGGTTAGGGAAGAGGATGTGTTAGAACATTTGAAAAGGAGTAGCATAAATAAATTTCCAGGGCCCGAAGGAATATTCCCCAGGTTACTGTGGAAATTGAGAGAAAAGACTGTTGTGCTGTTGGCAATGATCTTTGAATCCTCAATGACAGTTATAGGAGTAGTACTAGAAAATATGAGGATGGGCAATGTTATTCGTTTGTTCAAGAAAGGTAATAGGGATAATCTTGGACATTATAGACCAGTGAATCTTGCATCAGTGGTGGGCAAACTATCTGAGAAGATTCTGAGAAATAGGATTTGGAGAAGCATAGAGAGCAGTGGGTGTGGAACATAAGGATATTAGTAAGGGTTTCAACTAGGTTCCCCATGTCAGGCTCATTTAGAAAAGTTATTCAGGAGGCATAGGATTGAGGGAAACTTGGCTGTATGAATTCAGAATTAGCTTTCTCAGAGAAGACAGGGGATGGTAGTAGATGGAGCATATTCTGCTGGGAGGTCCACGACTGGTGGTGTTCCGCAAGGAGCTGTTCCAGAACCCCTACTCTTCATGAGTTTGATAAATGTCTTCGAAGAGGAAGTGAAAGGGTGGGTTAAAAGTTTGCAGATGACATGAAGCTTGGTGGTGTTGTGGATAGTACAGAAGGTTGTCGTATGTTACATCGGAAACTGGCAGGATGCAGAGCTGGGCTGAGAAGTGGCAGATGGAGTTCAATCTAGATAATTGTGAGGTGATACACTTTGGAAGTCAAACTTGATGGCAGAGTACTAAGGTAATGGCATGATTCTTAGCAGTGTGCAGGAGTGAAGGGATATGGAGGCCAAGTCCATAGATACCTCAAAGTTGCTGCACGAGTTGATAGGGTGTCTAAGAAAGTATATGGTGTGTTGGCCTTCATTTATTGGGGATTGTGTTTAAGAGCCACAAGATAATGTTGCAGCTCTATAAAACACCTCTGGTTAAACCACACTTGGAGTAGTGTTCAGTCACCTCATTATGGGAATGATGTGGAAGGTGAGAAGATTTACCAGGATGCTGCCTGGATTAAAAAACATGTCTTATGAGGAAAGGTTGAGTGAGCTAGGGCTTTTCTCTTTGGCGTGAAGGACAATAAGAGGAGACTTGGAAGAAGCATACAGGATGATAAGAGGCATAGATAGAATAGATTGCCAGTGCTTTTTTCCCCAGGGTGGCTCTGGTTATAGTGAGAAGACATACCTTTAAGCTGATCGGTAGAAAGTTTGTGGGCGACGTCAGATGTGGGTTATTTTACACAGAGAGTGGTAAGTGCTTGGAATGCATTTCCTGGGGAGGTGGTAAAGGCACTATTAACATTTAAGAGACTTAAATGACTCATAGATAGGCACATGGATGAAAGATAAATGGAAGACTATGTTGGAGGGAAGGGTTAGAATGATCTTGGAGTAGTTAAAAGGTTGGTATGACATCACGAGGCAAAGGGCCTTTACTGTATTGTACATTTCAGCCTCATTAGTGACCCAGTCCTCCTTGCATCTAAATTCTACCCATAATGGGATAATCTCACAGAACCATTATGTCTAAGAACTGGTAATATGTCCTTCCTTATCAAAAAAGCTACATGCCACCGTCTATTACCTGCACTTCTGTCATGCCTGTAGCATCAATATCCTAGAATATTGAGCTGTTGGTCCTGCCCTTTTCTTAGCCATATTTCCTCTATGGCTGTGATCCAGCACATGAGTGTCATTACAAAGAAGGCACAGCAACACCTTTACTTTCTTAGAAGTTTGTGAAGATTCAGCGTGTCATCTAAAACGTTGGCAGACTTCTATTGATGCAGTGAAGAGTATATTGACTGGTTGCATCATGGCCTGGTATGGAAACATTAATGTCCTTCAACAGACACATCCACAAAATAGTGGATACGGCCCAGTCTATCACAGGTAAAGCCCTCCCACCATGAAGCACATCTAGAAGGAGCACTGCCACAGGAAAGTAGCACCCATCATCAAGGATCCCCACTTTCCAGGCCATGCTCTCTTCTCACCGTTGCCATAAAGAAGGAGGTTCAAGAGCCTCAGGCCCACACTGCCATGTTCAGCAGCAGTTAGTATATCTCAACTAAGAGGCTCCTGAACCATTGTGGACAATTTCACTTATCCCAACACTGAACTGATTCCACATCCTATGGACTCACTTTCAAGGATACTAAATATGTTCTCATAATATTAATATTAAGGAGAGATCTAGAGATCAGTACCCACAAGGTCCTCCTTCTTAACTCACTACATAAATTATTTGGTAGAACCTCATCATTGTTCTACCCCCATCATTTGAACCAACATGTACAACAACCTCAGGTTGTTCATCATTCCACTCAAGAATTTTCTGCAGCTGTTTAGAGACATCCTTGACCCTTGAGGCAACCCATCACCTTGCCATCTCTTCTGCAGTCAAAGGACCTCTGTCTCTCCTCCTCATTGTTTATCTGCACACTTTCCCTCTGAGCCTCAGTGCAAGTCACAAACCAGACTACTGTTGCTAACACCTGAATGAACATCACACTCAACCAGTTACTAAGGGGACTACCACATGGGAATTCTGCAATGACTGTCTATTCACCATACTTTTCCTGGTGGATACCCATCTACCTGAAGCCTGTACCTCAGGTGTAACCACCTCAGTAAAATTCTCATTTGTGAAGTCTTCAGCTTCGCAGATGATCCCAAGTACATCCAAACTCTACTGCGGTTCCTTGACCCAGTTTCTCGGGAGCTGCCTCTGGGTGCACTTCCCATAGACATAGTCATCAGGGAAACTGTGAGCTTCCCTGACTTCGCATAACTTGCAGCAGAAGCATTCCACTGCCCTAACTACCAAAATGGCTACACTGAATCCAGCACTAGGATCAAAACAAAAATAACAGACTGATCTGTTCTTACCTCTGACTCCTCACCAAAGTATTTTTAAAGATAAACATAAAACAGAACAGCACAGTACAATGAGGAAATCTGCAGATGCTGGAAATTCAAGCAACACACACAAAATGCTGGAGATGCTGCCTGGCCTGCTGCGTTCCACTAGCACTTTGTGAGCACAGTACAAGCCTTTCAGCCCACAATGTTATGCCAATCCTTTAACTTACTCTAAGATCAATATAACACTTCCCTCCCACATAATCCTCCATTTTTCTTTCATCCATTTGCCTATTTAAGAATGTCTTAAATGTCCCCAAAGCATCTGCCACTACCCCTTGCTTAAGGTAAAGAAGACGTTAGGAGATAGTTTGAGACAGAAAAGCTAAAATCAGTATTACAATGGAGTTAAGGGAACTACAGTGGCACAAGAAATGAGCTGGACAAAATGGATTGGAAGGGGACTCTGGTGGGGATGATGACATATTTGATCACCTTGGGTCTGTACCTGCTGGAGTCCAGAAGAATAGTGGGGGCGGGGAATCTTATTGAACCTATCCAATATTGAAAGCACTAGATCGAGTGGATGAGGTGAGGATATTTCCTATAGTGGGAGAGGCCAGAACCACTGCATACAGCCTCAGAATAGAAGTACATCCCTTTAGAACAGTGATGAAAAGAATTTCTTTAGCCAGAATGTGGTGAATCAGTGGAATTCATTGCCACAAACAACTGTGGGGACCAAGTGAGTTAAGGTGGAGCTTGATAGTTTCTTGATCAGTGGGGGTGCCAGGGTTGGGTGGGGAAAGCAGGAGTGTGGAGTTGAGAAGGGTAAGAGATCACCCATAATGGAATGGAGGACAGACATAATGTGCCAAATGGTCTTATGGCCAATTGAGTTGATGGGCCTATATGTGAACTGTATTGCTGTATGACTCTATGACAATGCTGTAACTGTAAACTGTTCTTTCTCCACAGGTACAATAGTTCCCATCTCTGCACCTTGGGCAATTGGAGCCCCATTTGAAAATGGTATTATAAAACCTCAATTTTCAGTCTTCGTTTCATTGCCACTTGAGATCCAAACTCCACCTCTCCCAAAAGATCCGTCAGTTCAAGTAATCAATACTCCTCTATTAAACACTTATGAGAGGTAAGATTTGTTGTTGTTGGCAATGTTGAAGCATTTGTGCATTGTTTTCCTGAGAGCAGTACACTCAGATGTGGTCAGACTGCGGTGAGCAAGCTGGTCACACGGGTAGAGATCTTGACCGGTACTAACAGTGTTAAGAATGATTGGTGCATCTCTCATAACCTACACTTCCATTTCTGAGGCCATGGCTGCTCTCCACACTGACAGCTTCAGGTGGAGCATGGATGTGACTGACACATGAGATCACCTGACATCATCCCGCAATAAAGATTCTGTAGCTGTTAAATGATGTCCCACTAATCCCTCTCAGATAGTCCTATTAGGTTTGAGGCCCTTGTAGATGCAAACATTACTTGGATTGTTGCTTTTCAGAAATTGTCACGTTAACCACAGTGAATAAATCTAGCTAAACACTTTATTTCATATTCATCTTATCTAAATAAAACATTATTTCATTGACAATCAATAATGCAAGGAACACTGCCTTTAGGGCAAGAAAAAGATTTAAAGTAACAGGTTGGAGACTTTATTAGAACTGAGAAAGTGAGAAAGCAAATTTCAGCAGCAAAGAATGTTGGGGAGCATGATAGGTGGAAGGAAGGGAATTCCTCTGATGGGGTGGAATGATGTTGACGTTAAAGGGCTGCGAAGTTTCCTTGATTGTGTAATGTGTTGTTAATGTTGTACAGTCTGGGTAATGTTGTATAGTCTGACACATTGGTATCCCCCATAGACCAAAGCTAATTGCCTCAAACCTGCCGACAAGTACGATACTCACTTCCTTTTTATAGAGAGTGAATGTCAGTTCAGAAAGATTCAATCAAACCACCCAATCAGTGAACATCAGGCCATGGTCTCCCATACAATCATAGACCTCTTTTCCTCGAGAGATTTTCCTGCCACAACTTCCAACCTTTCAGTGTCCTAACCTTGCAGAGCGCCCTTCCACCTGCTACCAAAGATCCACAAGCATAATGTCCGAGATCCACTGCTTCAGTCTTGTCTTACCTCAACTTGCTTCTTCCTACCTTGAGTCCAATTTTTCTCCCCTGTTCTAGTCCTTTCCCACTTGAATCTCTGAAACTTTGGAATACTCTGCTACCTCAGCAGTTTCCAATTTCATGGTTCTAACTGGTTCATCTACACCAGGGATGTACATTCCCTTTACTTCTCCACCCCACATAGGAGGTTCTGATCATCCTCCTTTACCTCCTCCAGTTCAACCAGATGCTCAACCAGTTCCCCTCCAAAAACACACTCACTGCCCAAACCTGTCTTCACATTCAACAATCTTTCTATCAGCTCCACTCACTGTCTCCAGATCAAATGTTTACCAATCGGCAATCACACACTGCCCAAGCTGTGACTGCTTCGAGAATTTCATCCCTGTTGCAGCCAATTTCCACTCTGCTCTCCCTGTCACATTGTCCATCTCTGACTCCTCCCTTCCTGTTCTGGATCTCTCTGTCTCCATTGCGGGAAATGGGCTAGCCATTGACACCTACTACAAACCACAGGCACCAGCAACTACCCTGTTTATAGTTCTCTAAACCCTGTTGCCTGTAAGGACTCCATTCCATTCTCCCAATCTCCACACCATGCCTTCCTGTCTAATACTGTGGACAGAGCTCTTACCACATCACATTTTTCAGCACTTGTTCTCAGCTTTCAATGCCTCGGTGCTTTCTTAGACACCTCATAAATACTGTCAGTGAAACTGCTTCCACCAGTCTTTTCAGCAATGTATTGCAGGTTGTAGGTTTTACACTCTCTGAGTAGATAACAACCCCCTCAGATCCCATCTAAATCTTTTACTCCTTAGCCTATATCTATGTCCTCTAATTTTATCACATCCCCTCAGATCCTCAACACCCCCACCAATAAGTAGAAAATATAGCTGCACTCTATTATATCGATACTCCACGTAGTTTTATATACAGATCCTCTTCAAGTTATAGTAGCATTGTTTCTCACCAGAACAGTTCACAAGTTGAAACTATAGCTTTGAACTGAGTTTCCACAAGGCAGAAAGTGCTCGCCCAGATATGTTCTCCCATAGAAAAGGTCAGAAGCAGTTTAAATTTCATTTTCCCATTCCTAATAATAAAGCTGATATTACCTAATCTATCTTGAGCCTATCTGCCGGGGAAGACAGGCTGATAGTTGTAATTATAAAGAATTATAAGGGATATAGATCAGATAGGCTGCAGGAATTTATTACCTTTGTCAGAGATGAATAAAATTAGAAGGCATACATTTAAGTTAAAGGGTAAGAGATTGCAATGGAATCTGATGTGGAACATTTGAACAGCATGTCTCTAGATGGGATTCACAAAATGGTTGCTTGCTAAAATGTGTTCTTGTTAGTTTTGATGTGGCAAAATTCCATCCAGTGTCAAGAAGTCTCCTTCTACCCTGCATCAGCTGAGAAATCCATCCTGCAGATTTCCCAAATAGGCTGTACATAATTCAAAATTCATTAGTCGAGAAGGATATGCACTCGCATGCACCCTTGTCCTCCTCTTGAAGGAAGACAGGCCTACGTTTTCCTGCATCTCCTCATAAATGAAACATCCCCACACAGGCCCTCTCTACTTTGCAGCCTCTCTAGCAGTATCACATTTTTCCTAGGTGCCGAGGTGTCCACATTCTAATGTATGTTCGTTCCTCCCTTCCACTAGCTCCAACAACATTCTCACGTTCCTTCACAGTTTCTTTCAGCATTTTGAAGGGATTGCCCCATTCTCAACTCACAGGTCTGCTCTCCCATCCCTGCCTACTGCTGCTCATGTCTGACAATTTCCCATGCAACTACAGGAGGTGTAACACTTGTCCTTTCACCTCTTCCCTTCCCATCGTCCAAGGACCCAAACAGCCTTCTGACAAAGGGCAATAATGCACTTGCACTTCTCCCAATCTAGTGTACTACACTTGGTGTTCACAATGTGGCTTCCTCACCACTGCAATAACCAAGCACACACAGGATGCAAACTTTGTGCAACACTTGAGCAAAGGATCCTGTCACGAGTCCTACACCAAGTAACTCCCAACAGAGGGCAGCAGTCATACACAGGAAGGAGGTTTTGAACATTGTACTCTTGGAGTTCATCTATCTCAGGGGAGGATGATGGGAAGAGGGGGGAGAGAAAGAAAGAAAAAAATGAATTCAGAGCCCTCAAATAGGGAGCAATCTCTGCTTTTTATTGTCTGGTACTGACTGTGATCCAAGCCCAGAATGGGTATTGCAACTTGAGCAAACAGGAAAGAGTTCATTTAATTTAATGCTTTTTTTTTCAATATTTATTCTGCATTAGTTACTTTGTGACTGAGCAGGAAAATGAAGACTATGGAAGACTTGCCAATGAACTCATGAAGAAACTGGATAACGATCACCGTTCTTTTGACCACAGTCGTATTTTCATTACTTGGTTCAACAAAGCTGGACACGTGAAACTGACTTTTCTCAAGAAATGAAACAGAATTGTTCTCTCAGAGGCTCTAATATTGATAGATTTCAAACAGTGAGATGTGCTCAACTCTGTTATCACCTTTAGTAGTTTCCTTCCTGGAATAACATGCATTTCGGTGGCATAATGAAGTAAAATATCTCAGGGTGATTTATACACATTAGATTTAATTCTGCATGTCTTCCATTGTTGGGGTTTTCAACAAGCCTTGTGTGCTCTCATAGCAATTGTCAGTTCCTACCTCCCACCCAGATGCCTGCAAGTACAGGGAACTCACACTTCACTCACAATTAACTAGTTGAAACATAGAAACATAGAAAATCTACCACGCAATACAGGCCCTTTGGCCCACAAAGCTATGCTGTACAAATTACCTAAGGTTACGCATAGCCCTCCATTTTTCTAAGCTCCATGTACCAATCCAGGAGTCTCTTAAAAGACCCTTTTGTATCCGCCTCCACCACTGTTGCCGGCAGCCCATTCCACACACTCACCACCCTCTGGTAAAAAAACGTACCCCTGTCATCTCCTCTGTACCTACTTCCAAGCATCTTAAAGTCATCTCCTCTTGTGTTAGCCGTTTCAGCCCTGGGAAAAAGCCTCTGACTATCCACATGATCAATGCCTCTCATCATCAAACAAAGGGTCCAAGGTGAGGCTTTCTTTCCCTTTCATTAATTGTATTTTGCATTCACTGCAAATTACAACTAATCATTCTGATGAATAATTCAGTCATTCTAATGAATTATTCCCACCGAAGGTCCCTACTGATTGTCTAGTGCCCAGTAGTCCTGGTTGTGGAGCTGTGTCTCCATGTCACTCCCTGGATGAAATATGTTGGGGAATCACATGGTCATCCACCCTCACGTTAACCACACATTCGGCTTTGATACTGACAGATCCAAATGTTCTAGATAGAGGAGGCTGCTGGTCTATTTAATACTGTTAATAATTAACTGCCCTCTGAATTCCAAGTAATTTCCCAGTATCCAGGGACCCACAAGTTGTGCTGAGAAACTACACTGGACAGTAAGAGAGAAACACTTACTCAGCCAATAATAGGAAGCTCCATATTTAAACTTTGCTGGTGAGAAACCTGGGAATCTGAAGAAAGAGCTATCAAGGCAGAAATATTTGTTCAAAGTCTCCACACGGCACAGTTGTATATGGGTGGGTGACTCCTCTGGGTAACAGAATTGATCACTCTGAGAATTTCCCTTTCCTCTTTAAATAATTTGAGTACTTACTGAGACTGAGATTGTTCTGAACACAGATACAGTGAGATTCTATCTTCACAATGGGACAGATTCTCTGTGTGTTCACTAAGCAGAAATCAAAAATATGAAAAGAGTTGACGGGAAATGGGAAGTGCTGGGTGCACAGAGCACTGAGGTTGTGCTGGATGAAATCCTGGAGGTGTCAAATGTGGGACTATAGGTCTCACTCAGAGCTGGTTCCAGGTTGAAATATAAAATTGTAAGTTAACGCTTAAACTGTAGAGACTGTATTTAAACCAGTTATAAACTATCATAGTTGTTACCACTTCATCTTTCTCATTCACTTTGTTGTCCGTTGAAATATAATGGAATAGAATGTGTGAAACACAGGGTGCTGCAGATCAACTCATTTGGGAGAGAGGCCTATTCATGGACAATTGCTGCTGTTAACAGGACAACCTTTCAGATCTCCTTAGGAAGCTAATAATCAATTGTTTTTAGAGTCTTAGTGTTTTGCTTTGCATCTTGCTGGGAATGTGTTCTCACTGTGAAATAAAGAGGTGATGCATCACAACACTCGGTCTCCATTTCAATTCTTACTCAGAAACAGAACTGGTCATTGGTCATATCATTAGATCACAGTTAGCAGCTGGCAGTGCAGGGAAGAGACATGATATGAAACACAACTGAGGAGATACATAATAATGTTAGCCTCTACTGCAGGGGTGTCAAACTCATTTTAGGTCACGGGCCGGATTGAGCAAAATGCAGCTTCATGCGGGCCGGATCAGTCGGACACGTGCGAACGCAGCTTTCGTTGCCTCCGTTTTTTCAGCCTGCTCTCATGTGTCTCAGTCTCTGCTATAACTACAAAGTGTTTTACTTTACAAATTACGTTTCTTATGAAGAAGACTGCCGATCAAGACTGCCGAATAAACACTAAAATCCCTGAAAACCTGGTACCTGAATAAACTCAGCATTAGTCATATCATACGCCATAGGCACTTCGATTACTGGGGCCAGCTTTAATAGTAATTAGATATTATCTTGCAGGCCAAAGATAATTCCACCGAGGGCCGGATTTGGCCCGCGGGCCTTGAGTTTGACATATATGCTCTACTGCATGACTGGTGTACAAATGTCAGTAAATCTCTTTGGTTTTGAACACAGCTTAGTGAGATCATACCTCAAATACTGTGACTGAACACAGAAAAAAAGTTGTTTTCATGAAAGATCTACAGAAAATAATGGAGATACTGAAATACCAAATGCACGTTCCAAATTGGCAGTGGCCTGATGAGAAAGGAGGACCTTCTGTTGGAGAATGAGGCAATCCAAGTGACAGCAGTGTCAGTGGGGATCACTTTCAGACCAGTAACCATAATTCTATTAGTTTTTAAATCCTCATAACGACGAATGTAGTCATCTACAGTGTATGTGGAGCTACTAGGGACAGGTGAGGTCTTAAGTTAATAGTTCATACCTGTATTTTCTGTGGAAAAGGACACAGAAGCTAAGGAATTAAGTGATATGAATAGGATGTCTTGGAACTTATCTACATTACAAAAAATAGATGCTGGTGATCTTAAAGCACATTAAGATGGGCAAATTCATGGGGCTTATGAAAGCATATCCTCAGATCATAAAAGTTCAGAGTGCTTCACTAGTCCTAGATTGGGGCAAGGTAAATTTGAAGGCATTAGATGTGGACTTGCAAAGGTTGACTAGCAGAGACTGTTTGCAGGGACAGCTAGCAGGTGGAAGGCTTTTAAAAGTGAGATATGAAAACTTCAAGACAGTATGAGCACCTATTGGAGAGAAATGCCAATTTGGCAAAGAGCCCCAGTTGATACTAAGGCTCTTGTCATTAATAAAAGAATATGACACATATAGGCAGCTATATAGGGTTGAGTGAAGGCATTGAGAGGTACAAGAGATTGATGACTTCCCTAATGAGGAATATCAGTAGGGCTTAAAGAGATCATGAAGTAGCTCTGGCAGTTAACATAAAGAAGAATCCTAAGAGTTCCCATAAGAATACTAAATGCCAAAGAGTAACTAGTGGGAGAATAGGTCGTCATAAGGTCAATGTGGTTATCTATATGTGGAACCACCAAGGATGGGTGAAATCTTAATTTAATAATTCTTACCTGCATTTACCATGAAAAATTGCATGGAAGCCAAGGAATTAAGGGATATGGATAAGGATGCTTTGGAACATATCCACCTTACGGAAAGCAGGTGCTAGCAATCTTAAATTGGAGAATGGGGAAAAAAAGCTTAACAAATAGCATTTTCCATTATAGCTTTCCAACTGGCAGGTATGTGGATAGGAAGTCAGTCAATCGGGAGGGCACGAACGGCCGGTGGGATGCTGGAGCGAATTCTCGGGCCCAGACACAGGCAGCTGCTGAAGAACTGGATTCCAACTATCACTACATGGGGAGCTGTGTACTGCTAGTCTATGCTACAGGTTGGAGAGTTGTAGTTAGCCGTATCCCATACATAAAAGGAAAATTCAAGAGTGATTGAAGATTATTGACGGATTTAAGGGAATAATCTGACCAAGTCTGATCGTGTGCAGTTTTGGTCACCAAATTACAGGAAGGATATTAATAAGATTGAAAGAGTGCAGAGAAGGTTTACCAGGATGTTGCCAGCTCTTGAGAAACTGAGTTACAGAGAAAGGTTGAATAGGTTAGGACTTTAGTCCCTGGAGTGTAGGAGAATAAGGGGTGATTTGACAGAGGTGTATAAAATTATGATGGGTATAGATAGAGCAAATGCAAGCAGGCTTTTTCCACTGAGGCTAGGGGAGAAAAAAACCAGAGGACATGGATTGAGTGCGAAGGGGGAAATGTTTAAAGGGAACATTGGTGCGGGGGGGATTTCTTCACACAGAAAGTGGTGGGAGTGTGGAATGAGCTGCCAGATGAAGTGGTAAATGCAGGCTCACTTTTAACATTTAAGAAAAACTTGGACAGGTACATGGATGAGAGGCATATGGAGGGATATGGACCAGGTGCAGGTCAGTGGGACTAGACAGAAAAATTGTTTGCCACAGCCAAGGAGGGCCAAAAGGCCTGTTTCTGTGCTGTAAGGTTCTATGGTTCTACTGGAGTTAGTGTCACTGGATGATAAGAAAATAAAACCTAGGATCCAAATTAGTACATTCAAGATATTGCTTCTGTTACATCATAATTCATTTATTTTCTCTCTCAGCACCATTCTCCTACCCTCTCCCCGTAACCTTTGACACCCTCACTAATCAAGAACCTATCTATCACTACTTTAAATATACCCAGTGAATTGGCCTCCACAGCTGCCTGTGGCAATGAATTTCCCATCCCCCCTCTGGCTAAAGAAACTTGGCCTCATCTCAATTTTAAAGGGATGTCTTCATACCCTGAGGTTGTGCCCTCTGATGCTAGACTCTCACACTGTTAGAAATATCCTCTCCAGATCTTTTCTATCTAGGCTTTTCAATATTCAGAAGGTTTCAATGGGATATCTCCTCCTTCTTCTAAAGGTCAACGAGTACAGGCCCAGAGCCATCAAATGCTCTTCATACAACTCTTTCAATCTGGGGATCATTCTCATAAACTTCTTCTGGATTCTCTCCAATGTCAGCACATCCTTTCCCAGATATAGGGGCAAATCTGCTCACAGTACTCCAAATGCAGTCAGTCCAATGCCCGATAAAACCTCAGAATTACATCCTAGTTTTTATATTCTAGTCCTCTAGAAATGAACACAAATATTCCTTTTGCATTCCTTACTACCAGCTCAACCTGCAAGTTAACCCTTGCAGGATCCTGTGCTGGGCTCCCGAGTCCATTTGTTCCCTGTTTAGAAAATAGTCTACACCTTTAGTCCTTCTACCAATGTGCATGAGCATACATTTCTCTGCACTGTATTCTTACGGCCAGTTAGTTGCCTATTATCCTCATCTGTCCAAGTTCTTCTGCAGACTCTGTGCTTCCTTAACACTACCTGCCCTTCCAACTATCTTTGTTTCACCTACAAACGTGGCCACAAAACCAATAATTCCATCATCCAGATTATTTTTTTTTTTTTTTTAAACTTTTTTTTTATTGTTTTCAAATAGTTACAAAATAAAAGTGTATGAGAAAAAAAAATGTTACCCAGCCTCCCTCCCCTTAACCCCTCCCCCCTAACATCCCTAAAAAAAAAGAAAGAGAAAAAAAAAAAAAAAAAGGAATGCCTGGATATTGGAAGATCCCCACACGCTCCACGGAGTTCGTAATAACTTTGGTGTATGCATTTATTTCTTTCCCCAAGTAACCAATTATTTCATCTTCGGAGCACCTATATATTTAATCCTGTCTTTTGTAAATAAGGGCGCCAAATTTTCAAAAATGTTTCATATTTATCTCTTAAATTGTAAGTGATTTTTTCAAGTGGAATACAGCCATAAATTTCGTTCTTCCAACGATCTATACTTAGATATGTATCCGATTTCCAAGTCACTGCAATAGCTTTTTTGGCTACTGCCAATGCAATTTTTATAAATTCTTTCTGATATTTATTCAATCTGGCTATCGGTTTTATCCCTTCAATATTACCTAGTAAAAGTAATGTTGGGTTGTGTGGAAGTTGTATTCCAATGATTTGTTCCAGTAAAACTCTTAAATTTGTCCAAAAAGGTTGAATTTTGGAGCAGGACCAAGTAGAATGTAAAAAAGTACCAATTTCTTGGTTACATCGAAAACACTGATCAGATAGATTTGGGTTTAATTTGTTTATTTTTTGTGGTGTAATATATAGTTGATGTAAAAAATTGTATTGCACTAATCTTAATCGAACGTTTATTGTATTTGTCATACTCTCAAGACATAGTCTTGACCAGTTTTTTTCTTCAATTTTGATATTCAAATCACTTTCCCATTTTTGTCTTGACTTATGGACTCCTTGTTTAATTGCCTGTTTTTGAATCAAATTATACATACAAGAGATAAATTTTTTAATCTTTCCTTTTTGAATTAAAGTTTCTATTTCATTGGGTTTCGGTAGTAACATTGTTTGACCTAGCTTTTCTCTTAAGTAAGCCCTTAGTTGAAAGTAACAAAAAAGAGTGTTGTTTGATACTTTATATTTATTCTTTAATTGATCAAATGACATTAATATACCTCCTTCAAAACAATCTCCTATATATCTAATCCCTTTTTGAAACCAATTATATAAAAGTTGATTATCCATTGTAAAAGGAATAAGTCTATTTTGGATTAAAGATCTCTTTGCTAATAAGGATTTCTTTGTCTCATCGTCAACATTTATCTTATTCCATAAATCAATCAAATGTTTTAATATAGGAGATTCTTTCTTTTCCCGTATCCATTTAGATTCCCATTTATATATAAAGTCTTCTGGTATGTTTTCTCCTATTTTATCTAGTTCTATTCTGATCCACGCCGGTTTGTCTTTCTCAAAAAAGGATGCAATAAATCTAAGTTGATTTGCTTTATAATAATTCTTAAAATTTGGAAGTTGTAACCCTCCTAGCTCAAATTTCCATGTCAATTTTTCCAACGATATTCTTGACATCTTACCTTTCCAAAGAAACTTCCTCACATATTTATTCAGCTCTTGAAAAAACTTCTGGGGTAATTGTATTGGTAGTGATTGAAATAAGTATTGTAATCTAGGGAATATATTCATTTTTATGGTATTTACTCTACCTACTAATGTTATTGGTAATACCATCCATTTATCAAGATCTTCTTGAATTTTTTTCAATAGTGGTAAATAATTTAATTTGTATATGTTTTTTATATCATTATCGACTCTTATACCTAAATATTTTATACCATTTGCCGGCCATCTAAACTGGGTTATTGATCGACATTGATTATAGTCTCCTTTAGTAAGAGGTAAAATTTCACTTTTGTCCCAGTTTATTTTGTAACCTGATACTTTCCCATATTCTTCTAATCTATAGGATAATTTACGCAACGATTGCACTGGGTTTGTTAGATAAAGTAGAACATCATCAGCAAATAAGTTGATCTTGTATTCTTCTTGGTTAACTCTAAAACCCTTAATATCTGGGTCCATTCTGATCAGTTCAGCTAATGGCTCTATCGCCAACACAAATAAAGCAGGTGATAATGGACAACCTTGCCTAGTTGACCTTGTTAACTGAAATGGTGTTGAAATTTGACCATTTGTCACTACTTTAGCTTTGGGATTAGTATTTAAGGTTTTAATCCATTTTATAAAGGATACTCCTAATCCGTATTTTTCCAATACCTTAAATAAAAAATCCCACTCCAATCTATCAAATGCTTTTTCTGCATCTAAAGCAACTGCCACGCTCATTTCCTCCCTCTTCTGTGCTAAATGAATTATACTAAATAAGCGAGTTACATTATCTGCTGATTGTCTATTTTTAATAAATCCTGTTTGATCCATATGTACTAATTTTGGTAAGCATTTAGATAATCTATTAGATAAGATTTTTGCTATTATTTTATAATCAGTATTTAATAAAGAAATCGGTCTATATGATGATGGCTTTAAAGGATCTCTATCTTTTTTTGGCAATACTATTAAAATGGCTGTCGAAAAGGATTCTGGAAGTTTATGCGTTCTTTCCGCTTGGCGTATTAACTCCATAAGAGGAGGAATTAATAAATCTTTAAACTTTTTATAGAATTCAGGCGGAAAACCATCTTCTCCTGGAGATTTATTACTTTGAAGTGATCCTAGGGCTTCTTCGACCTCTTTCAATGTAAAAGGCATATCTAATCCCTTCTGTTCTTCCGTATTTAATTTTGGAAGAGTTATTTGTGATAGAAACCTTTCTATCTTGACATTGTCGTTTTGTGATTCTGATTTGTACAACTCAGAGTAAAAATTCTTAAAAGCTTCATTAATTTCTAAAGGTTTATAAGTAATTTTATTTACTCTTGTTCGAATTGCATTTATTGTTTTAGAAGTCTGGTCTGTTTTTAGCTGCCATGCAAGAACTTTATGTGATCTTTCACCTAGTTCATAATATCTTTGTTTAGTTCTCATAATTGCTTTTTCCGTTCGATATGTTTGGAGCGTATTATATTGTAACTTCTTGTTAATGAGTTGTCTTCGTTTTTCTTCTGTCATATTTCTTTGGGATTCTTTTTCTAATTTCGTAATCTCTTTTTCCAATTGATCTATTTCTATCATATATTCCTTCTTAATTTTAGAAGTATAACTTATTATCTGACCTCTCAAGTATGCCTTCATTGCTTCCCACACTATAAATTTATCATCAACTGAATGTGAATTTATATCTAAAAAGAACTGAATCTGTTTTTTCATAAAATCACAAAAGTCTTGACGTTTTAATAATATTGAATTAAATCTCCACCTATAAACTGATTCCTCTTTATCTGTCATTATCATTGTCATTATTAAAGGAGAATGATCTGACAGTATTCTTGCTTTATATTCCACATTTTTCACTCTATCTTGAATATTTGTTGATAATAGGAAAAAGTCTATCCTTGAGTATGTTTTATGTCTATTTGAATAAAATGAATAATCTCTTTCTTTTGGATTAATTCTTCTCCATATATCAATCAGATTTAAGTCTTTCATCAATGATAGAGTTAATTTTACTGCTTTTGATTTTGTAACAACCTTTGTTGATCTATCTAAAGCTGGATCTAGACAAAAATTAAAATCTCCACCTATTAATATTTTATCATGTGCGTTGGCCAAATTCAAAAAGACCTCCTGTATGAATTTTACATCATTTTCATTTGGTGCATAAATGTTCATAAGGGTCCATAGTTCTGAAAAAATTTGACAGTGTATAATTAGATATCTCCCCGCCGAATCAATTAATATGTTTTGTATTTTAATTGGTAGATTTTTGTTAACCAAAATTGCAACTCCTCTCGCCTTTGAATTAAATGAAGCTGCAATAACATTTCCAACCCAGTCTCTTTTTAATTTCTGGTGTTCTGTGTCCGTTAAATGAGTTTCTTGTAAAAAAGCTATATCTGTTTTCATTTTTTTAATATATGTTAAAATTCTTTTTCTTTTTACTGGCCCATTAAGCCCATTAACATTAAAACTTAAAAAGTTTAGTAGATTAGTCATTATTTTTTTTTATTATATTATTCCAATCTATAATAATACCTAATCTTTCCACTTTCATGGTATCTTGGGAAATCTTTATAAAAATCTCCGTGTTGCTATGTGTGTCCCCCCCAATCATCCAGGCTAAAAGATAGAAGAAAATTAAAATATAAAGAAAAAAACAAAATACCCCCCTACTAATGTTGTGGAAAAATAACACAACATTACCCCCCTCTGCTGTACGGGTCATGGCAACCGCCATGATTACACACGTGAATCCCGCAGTAACCGATCCAAAGCTCCCCAGCCCCCCCGCAACACAAAAACGTATATGTATAAGAAGAGAAAAAAAAAGAAATACCATTCTCATTTAGTATTTCTAAAATTTTGCTCCCCTTTTCTATAATATCCATAAATGTCCATCAATTCTGTTCGTTGGGTCTATCTTCATAGCGTATAGATGGAAGATCTTGTACAAACTCCTCCGCTTTTCGATAATCGGGAAAAAATTTTTTTCCTTCCTCCGAAAAAATTATCAGTGTTGCTGGATGACGCATTGTAAATTTGTAACCCTTTACCCATAAGGCTTTTTTCACTGGGTTAAATTCCTTCCTCCTCTTCAACAGGTTGTGACTTATATCAGGGTAAAAAAGGACTGGTTTTCCTGCTATCATCAATGGCCCGTTTCTATTTTTGGCACTTTGGGCGGCAGCCTTCAGGATCTTTTCTTTGTCTTGGTATCGTAAACATTTTATCAAAATTGATCGTGGGTTTTGATCAGCTCGAGGTCTTGGCCTTAAGGATCTATGAGCTCTTTCGATCTCAATTGGAGTTTCTCCTTCCATTTCCAACTTTTCAGGGATCCATTTTTGAAAAAAATTTATTGGGTCTTCTCCTTCTATATCTTCTTTAAGTCCAACAATTTTAATATTATTTCGTCTACTGAAATTTTCAAGCTTATCAATTTGTTCCATAAATTGTTTTCTTTCTGATGCCCAAGCAGCATTTTCATTTTCTATTTTGTCCATTCTTTCAACCATGTCCTCCGTTGTAATTTCCAAGTCCGTAATTCTTTTTTCCATTTTTTCCTGTCTCTTTGTCATTATCATCATCCAGATTATTAACGTGTAATAGGAAAACGTGTGGATCCAATACCAACTCCTAGCAAGCACCACTGGTCACTGACAGCCAACCAGAAAAGGCCCACTTTATTCCAGACGTACAAAAAAGCTGGATGAACTCAGCAGGTCGGGCAGCATCTGTTGGAAAAAGCAGTCAACGATTCGGGTTGAGACCCTTCATCAGTTTGTGCTGCCCGACCTGCTGAGTTCATCCAGCTTTTGTACGTCTTGATTTGAACACAGCATCTGCAGTGTACTTTGTGTTTCCCGCTTTATTCCCACTCTTTACCTCCTGCCAGTCAGCCAATCTTCTGTCCGTGCTGGAGTCTTTCCTGTAATACCATGGGCCTTTTTTCTTGTTCAGCAGCCTCATGTGTAGCATCTTGTCAAAGGCTTCTGAAAATCAAAGTAAATGACATCTACTGACTCTCCCTGGTCAGACATGCTCTTTCTTCAAAGAAAGGGTCATCCCTTCCTCCACCATCAACACTGCCCTCAACCGCATCTCTTCCATTTTGTGCAAGTCTACCCTCACCCCATCCTCCCGCCACCCCACCAGGGATAGAGTTCCTCTTGTCCTCACCTACCACCCCACTAGTCTCCGTGTCCAGCACATTATTCTCTATAACTTCCACGATCTCCACAGGATCCCACCACCAAGCATATCTTTCCCTTCCTCCCACTGTCTGCTTTCCGCAGGGATTGCTCCCTGCATGACTCCCGTGTCCATTTGTCCTTCCCCACCGATCTCCCTCCTGACACTTATGCTTGCAAGCGGAACAAGTGCTACACCCACCCCTACCCATCCTCCCTCACTACAATTCAATATCCTAAACTGTCCTTCCAGGTGAGGTGACATTTCATCTGTGAGTTAATAGGGGTCATCTACTGTATCCAGTGCTCCCAGTTTGGCCTCCTGTATATACAAGAGACCTGACATAGATTGGGAGACCACTTCACTAAGCACCTTCATTCCATCCGCCAGAAAAAACAGGATCTCTCAGTGGCCACCCATTTTAATTCCACTTCCTATTCCCATTCTGACATGACAGTCCATGGCTTCCTCTACTGTCGTGATGATGCCACACTGAAGTTGGATGAGCAACACCTTATATTTTGTCTGGGTAGCCTCCACCCTGATGGCATGAACTCGGTAATGCCCCCCCAACCATTCCCCATTCCAATTTCCCTCTCTCACCTTCTCTCCTTACCTACCCATTACTTCACTCTGGTGTTCCTCTCCCTTTTCTTTCTTCCATGACTTCCTATCTTCTCCTATCAGATTCCCCTTTCTCCAGCTCTGTATCTCTTTCACCAATCAACTTCCCAGCTCTTTATTTCATCCCTACCCATCTCCCCACCTTCTTATTTTGACTCCTCATCATTTTTTCTCCAGTCCTGATAAAGGGACTCAGCCCAAAACATCGACTGAACGCTTTTCCATTGATGCTCCCTGGACTGCTGAGTTCCTCCAGCATTTAGTGTGTGTTGGTTCTAACATCTGCAGAATTTCTCTCATTTCTCCCTGGTCTATCCTGCTTTTTGACAAAGTACTACATGGCTGGCTGATTTAGAAGTCTATGACACATGAATTCAGGATGATACAGCCAAATGTCACCACAATTGTATGCCGTATCTTGGGTAATGATGAGTCTGAGTACAGAGGGGAAATTAAGAACCTGGTGGCATGGTGAAAAGACGATAACCTATCCCTCAACGTCAGCAAGATGAAGGAATTGGTTGTTTTAAAGTAAATGTGCCCTTTTCTAAAATTGACTCCTTCTACCCTAGGCCACAAACTTATCAATCACCCCTCGTATATCAAAACTGTTGTGTAAGGCGATTGACATGGATGAGCAAAAGAAAGCCGCCACTCTTCCCAGTTAATGGTGTTAAAATGTAGTCTCTTGTGCAACATAGTAACTCCTGAAAAGCCAGCAAGCAAGATGTTTGACAAAATTGTTACAATTCTAAAAAATCACTTGAGCCCTAAACTGCTGGTACAAGCTGTGAGGTTTAGATTTTACAGAAGGAACCAGACAAAGGGGGAAAGCATTTCTGAAATCATTGCAGAACTGTGCAAGCTTTCCCAATACTGTGACTTTGCAGATGGGCTTCCTGATTCAATAAGGGACAGGCTGGTGTGTGGTTTGCATAGTCAAAGCACTCAAATGAGGCTACTGTCAGAAAGAGACCTGATCTTAGAATGGGCATTGACCATTGCAATATTGGTAGAGACTGCAGCAAAGGAAGCAGCAGAATTCAAGAAAAAGAGGTTAGAACGTGAAATGCACAAGATGTCCCTGAATGGTGCAAAAAACTAAATATTTTATTGATGTGGCAGATCCTCCCATGATGCAAGTGACTGTTGGATCAAAGAAAAAGTTTACACAAAGTGTCACAGATAAGATCCTATAGCATGTGAAAGACAGTCAAGCATAACTGAGTGAAAAGTTTCAAACACAAAACTAAGCAAATGCATAAATTACCCAAATGTGAAACAGAATCAGACAACACAGAGTCTGACAAAGGTGAACTGCCATGCTTGGAACTGCAGAGTATAACTGAAACAGATCACAAAATCATCTGGATCACTATAGATGTGTCTGGTGTAAAACTACAAATGGAGCTGGATACAGAGTCAGCCTTGTCTCTAATTCCAGAGGCTGACTACAACAGACTGTTTTCTAAGATACTACCAGAGAAAACAGTGATGCTAAAGACCTACACAGGTGAAAAAGTGTCTCCCAAAGGCCAACTGAAAGTGAATGTGATGTATGGAAGCCAAACACAACAGTTAGAGCTTTGTGTTGAAAAGTGGAGAGCCAGCACTTTTGGACATGAATGGTTGAGTAAAATCTAACTAGACTGCCACACAATCAAAGCTCTCCATGAGTCATCGGCCGGCAATGGCAGCCCAAATGGTAGGACTAAACAGAGACTGTCCCAGCTGGCTAATGTTCATGAGAAGGTGTTAGAGAATCTGAATGAAGGACACCTGGGTATAGCCAATATGAAGTCTCAGCCGGAGTTACTTGTGGCGGTTGGGAATAGATAGACAGTGAAGGTTAGACCAAAAGCTGTTCAGGATGCCAAAAAAAGTTCAAAATGCAGCCCCACAGGCACCATTATACCCAAGAGAGTGGTTGTTGTCACCAAGGCAAAGAGTATATACAGAATTAACTTTGCTGTGCCATTCACGGACTCCATGTTTCTGATTGCTGTTAATTCTGATTCAAAGTGGCCAGAGATTATACCAATGAAGTCAACCACATCAGGAAAGACTATTTCTACCCTGAGGACAATCTTCAGCAGGAATGGCTTACCTGAACAAATTGTGAGTGACAACAGACCACAATACACATCAGAATAATTCAAGTTATTCATGAAGAAAAATAGCATCAAACGTTTCAAACCAGCAATGAATGGGTTAGCTGAAAGGGTCATCCAAACCATCAAGAAGTCCATTAAAGCAATGGAAAAGGAGAACATTTCCCTACAGCACAAGGTTGACAACTTCCTTTTTGTGTATCGGAACTCTTGGACAGGTGCACGAATAAGCAAGGTTTTGAGTAGTGGTTCCCAGTTTTTCTGAGTTGCTGCCCGCTTTCCCACCAGACCACATTCCCAATGACCCCCTCTCGTTTTCCAGCCATTACAAAAAACCTATAAAGACTTTTGAGTTACAATGCACAATGGAAGAAAATAGGAAATGCAAGTTCAAAAATTAATCAAATCTAAATCTACAATTACAATTATTTTCATTAACAATTTTAGAGCATACATTAGTCGTCCAACTATTCAGTACTTCATTGCTTATTCACCTCTCAATGAGATGGATGGGCTTGTTGCAGTGACATCAGCTTCTCAACATCAGGCTGAACATTAATCAGAAAAAGTCTCAGGCTCGTTGGTTGTTGTATTTCAATGTTGTGAATGTCATTCCCACAGGTGTTACCATTTCTCCAGTATAAGTTTTTATTTGGAAATCTGCAGGCCTCTGTATGGTATCTTAGAAATGCCTTTCACACTCATTGTGTGGAATGACTGAAACAACTGATCAAGTGTTCAGTTCAGTTTTAATTAATTTGCTAATAAGAGAATATCTGCAGATGCTGGAAATCCAAGTAACACAAAATGCTGGAGGAACTCAGCAGGCCAGTCAGTGTCTATGGGAAAGAGTAAACAGTTGATGTATCGGGCTGAGACCCTGCATCAGGATGCATTCCCTTCGATGTTGAAAATAAGCCAAGTTCTTCTCTGCTTTATCAGAGTCCTTTACTTTTAAATTGTCATAAATCCCGAGTACATTTCAGTTGTGTGTATTTTACAGGAATTCAAGCTAACATCTTGTGTAATTCGACTTAAGATTGTAAGAGATAGGAGCAGAATTGAGGGGTGGCATGGTAGCTTAGTGGCTAGCACAACACCTTACAGTACCAGTGGTGCAGGCTCAATTATCAGCACTGCCTGTAAAGAGTTTGTACGTTCTCTCCGCAACTACAAGGGTCTTCCTCTGGGGGCTCCGGTTTCCTCGCACAGTCCAAACACTTGTTAATCAGTCATTGTAAGTTGTCCTGTGATTAGGCTAGGATTAGATTTCCTAGCATGGATTGGAGGTAGCTTGAAGGGCTTATTCCACACTGTATTTTAATAAAGAAATACAGTATTTAATTAAGTCATTTGGCTCATAAAGTCAGCACCACCATTTTTTTCTCAACCCCATTCCTCTGCCTTCTCCTTGTATCCTTTCACACTTTGACTAATCAAGAACCTATCAATCTCTGCCTTAAATATTAATCTGGCCTCCATGGCTGCCTGTAGCAATGAATTCCACAGATTCACCACTCTCTGGTTAAATATACATTCCTCTATTCTGAGGCTGAGCCCTCTTGTCTGAGACTCCCCCACTAAAGGAAACATCCTCTCCGCATCCAGTCTATCCAGGTCCTTCAGCATCCAAATGGTTTCAATGAGTTTCACCTTCATCCTTCTAAATTCCAAAGAGTTAGGCCGAGAGCCATCAAATGTTCTTTAATGATAAATCTTTTGTTTCTGGAATTGACAGAATTATTTGCAGATGATATTCCCGGAAATCAATCCTTCCAATTTTGCTAACACATTGAAAATTATTTCAGCCTCCATACCATTTGCATTCCAAATAACAGTAAAACTTATATTGATCAGAGTCAGATGTTAGGTATAGAGTCTATTTTATGGCTAATTGTTGAACTTCCAAACTATTGGTGTTGAGTTTAAGATTTGGCTAAATCATCCTGAAAAGTATTATGTGGAGCAAGTGAATTGGGCACATCGCAAAATCTATATGAACCAAAACTGTAAGTTCTGTCAGTGGCCAAATATCTATAAACTCAATTAATAGACCTACTGGCACCCTGTACACTCCATCACTGAACCCATTGGTTCCCTGTAAATTCCAAAATTGATCCCATTAGTTTTCTATCAACTCCAACTCTGAACTCATTGGTTCTCCATGAATTCCATTAATGAACCTGTGGGTTCTTTATAAACTCCATTACTGAACCCATTGGTTTCTCTCATTGAACATCATTGAACCCAAACAGAAAAATGGAGGAACTGCCAGTTAACAGAAAAGAGTAACTAGTTCCCGTTGCCCTGTATATCTAATTGCTGGCTGAATTGGTTTTGGTGTGTACTTGTTGATAAATTCCTTTGTTGATCACTTTTTGCTTTAATTTGTTGATGTATGAATGGATCACCCAGGCTAGGTATCATTCAGTCCATATTCTTCATTCCCTGGGCACGTGTGGCTGGTTCTTTTCCAGGTCTAAGTCTTCTGTTGTCCTATGATACCCACCCAGTACTTTTGACTGCAACAGTCAATGGAATCTGTTTGGATGCAGTTCAGGTGGTCTGTGTTAATAACTTTCCTGTTGACCACAGCTTTTCTTAATGTAATGTCAGTGGGTCTGACTGAAACCAGACTTGGCTCTGGGGAAGGAGAATGTGACTCCTGCACTGTGATGAACTCCAAGTACAGTATGCTCCAGGAGAAGATCATGTATCCATTCATCCACCCCCTACATGACACAAGAAAACCTTATTGACTTCCTTCTTGGTATTGGTACTGAATGGAACATGTTGTTGAGCATTGCAAAAGCAGATAGGGCCTCCAGAGTGTTTGTTATCCATTAGATATCCTCATTTCCCCAACCATGACACTTGCACCAGGACAAGACACGAGGTGTTCCATGTGTGAAAAGTTCAAAGTAAAATTTATTATTAAGTGCATGCATGTCACCACATACAACACTGAGATTATTTTTCTGTCAGCATGCTTAGCAAATCTATAAAATAGTAAATGTAAACAAACTGTACAATGCAGATATATATATTTAGCAATATATAACAAGCATGAAAGAACAATATAACAGTCCTTAAATGAGTGTAGCTATCCCCTTTTGTTCAAGAGCCTGATCGTTGAGGGATAGTAACTGTTCATGCATCTGGTGGTACAAGTTCTGAGGCTCCTGTACCTTCTTCCCAACGGCAGCAGGTGAGTAAAGAGCATGATCGGAGTGATGATCTTTGAAAATTGATGCTGCTTTTCTACAGCAACGTTTCATATACCTGTGCTCAATGGTTCGGAGGGGTTTTCCCGTGATGTACTGGGCCAAATCCATTACCTCTTGTAGGATTTTCCACTCAATGGCATTGGAGTTCCCATACCAGGCCATAATGCAGTCAGTCAGCACACTCTCCTCCACACATCTATGGAAGTTTTTGATGACATGCGGAACATTTGCAGACTCCTGAGGAAGTAGAAATGCCGTCATGCTTTCTTTGCAATAATATTTATATGATTGGTCCAGGACAGGTCCTCTGAGATAGTGACACCCAGGAATTACTAATTATCTCTATCTCTGATCCTCCAATGATTACGGCTCATAGATCTCTGGTTTTCTTCTCTTGAAGTCTACAATCAGTTCCTCGATCTTATTGACGTTGAGTGAAAAGTTGTTATTACACCACTCAGCCAAGTTGTCAATCTCTCTCCTGTACGTTGATTCATCATCCCCTTTAAAACAGCCCACAACAATGGTGTCATCCGGGAACTTGTATATGGAAAAGCTTCCTACTTCCTTCTACCTTTCTCTTGCTCGAGAATACCTCTGGTCTTCCCATTATAGGAAGGATATAGAGACTTTGGACAGGATGCAGAAGAGGTTTACTAGTACCTGGATCTAATGGCATATACTATGAGGAGAGGATGGATAAATTTGTGCTGATTTCTTTGGAGAAGCAGAGACTGTACAAATCCTCCACATTATGCATGTTTATTTTTAAAGCTTGACTTGAATAGTAAAAGAACAAAATATGAGGTGCTGTTGAAGGACATTAAACATGTATGGTCCAAATTGATGAGCAGGAACACTGATCTCTGAATTACAATGACTGCATACACATTGGGATAGGATCAGTAAGATTAGAGAATTGAACATGTGATCAGTAGCAGAGATGGGAGAAATTGGCCAGTGTGTTGGTGAAAGGGTGACTTGGTCTGTTGGAGACTCGAGACTGCTGTTAGACATGCACTCATAGAATAATGCAGTGTGGATAAAGGCAATTTGGGCCAAATCATCCATACTGACCAAGATTCCTAAATACCGACTAAATTCCTTATCATGCTTGTTCCATATCTCTATTCCTATATACGTATCCATATGTCTCCCAAATGTCATTATTGTACCTCCCTCAAGTACCTTCGCTGGCAGCTTATTTCAGTTACTAGGGTCTGGAGCAAAAAAAAAATCAAGCTTCTGGAGGAACTCAGTGTGTCAATCAGCATCTGTGGAGGGAAAGGAATGGTTGACATTTGACATTTTACATTGAGACACTGCATCAAGAGAGGGAGAGTTTGTGAGGTTGTGGCTGGTAGGTTATCACACACAAACTGCTAGAGGAACTCAATGGATCAAGCAGTATCTATGGAGAGGAATAAGGAATCAACACTTTGGGTTGAGTCCCTTGGTCAACTCTATTCCTCTGCATAAGTGCTACCTGATCTGCTGAGTTCCTCCAGCAATTTGTGTATGTTACACTAGATTTCCAACTTGCGCTGGGAGGTTATCAATGGTGGTAGGTGGAGTGATGAGACATGTGAGTGGAGGAGGTGGGATGAAGTTGTGAGACAGAGGCGGGGTGTGATAGGTAAAAACAGACAGTGAACAAGGAACCAGGAGGTGGGAGTGGAGGGTAAAGGTAGTGAAAGAGGTTGGAGAGTGACAATTGGAGACAGGGCACATTCACATACAGGACACTGATAAGTAAGAGAAGTGATAAGTGGAACCAGATGTTAGAGGGATGATGGGCAGATGGGACCATTAGGGTGAGAATAGAACCTATGCTTATACAGGGATGGTTTCACTTGGATTGGATGAACTGAGGGCCCCACCAATGAAATAGTGTGGAAGATATAACATCTAAATCCACATGGGTAGAAATGGGAGTGGTTTCCATTGAGGGGAACATATATAAATAGATCATTCAGCCCATTGGTTCCATGCCAAGTTACAACACCATCCTATCTATACTATTCCATTAACTCCTTCTGATTCTCCTGCCATCCATCGGTACACCATAGCCAATTTACTGCAGACACTCAGTCTACCAACTGGCACACCTTTGGGATGAGGGAGGTGTAGTGTATTCAGCATTTTAGTAATAACGTAAATATGTTGTTTAATTCAGCATTTTCTCTTGTTTACATAAAGCATTATGGGTTACATGTAAAAATATGCAAATGCCATTCATCATGTCACAAGTGCGTGCCTCGCTAAAAGTAAAAACAAACTAAGGATATGTTATCTCCAGCTCTTCTGTGTTTTTCTTTCAATAAGTTTTATACTTTGGAGTTACAGATCAGAGCAGTGGTAATGAGGAAGATTTAAAAATAACCCAAGGTGACTACCTATCTGGTGAAGCACAGTGAGACATTTGAGTTGCAAAAAAAAGTATACCATCTTTTTTCCTTCAGAAACACAGCAAGGCAGGAAATGGAGAAATTCATAAAGATTGAGTACTTGGTGATAATAATCATGAATTTAAAAAAAGAACAGAAATGACTGGCTACATTGGAAAGATGGATGCATTTGATTACACAAGAAAGAATTGGATTTTGTATACTGAGCAAATTGAGCAGTATTTTAAAGCATATGAAATAGCCAATTTGAAGCAAGTGCTATTTTTGCTGAGAAGATTAGGCAGAAGAGTATTCAGTTTGCTAAGAGGTTTAACTACTCTAACCAAGCCAGCCAAAATAAGCTTTGCTGATATGAAAATAATTCAAGAACATTGTAACTGAAACCATTGTTGAACAGAGAACACTTGGGTCTCATAAGCAGAAAGAAAACGTAAGGGAGTCCATTTTAGCATATCTGGCTAAATTGAAGTTGGCTGAACGTTGTCAGTTCAGTGACAGGCTTAATGATGTACTGAGATACGATTTAGTTTTTGGAATCTTAAAGGAAAGCATTCATGAGTTGCTCCTAAATGAAGCACAACTCACATTTCAAAGAACAGTTGAAAGAAACGCAATTGAGTTGCAGTCAGGAATGAAAGTGAGCATGAACAAAACTGCAACATCAGAACAGAAACTGGCATGGCCATCAAATTGTTCTACCATTCTGGTAGATACTCACATATAACAGACTAATGAATGATTAAAGGTGCAATGTGCAGGAAATGCAACAACGTAGGATACATATAAAGAATATGTCAGACAGGAAAATGTAAATGGAGCACACAGGGTAGAGAAGAAGATAAAATGTCAAGTTGTAATTTCAAAAAGCACTAATCTGCATACTACTGATGAAAAATCTGATAATGATGAGAGGGTCACAGGACAGGGTAGACTTGAGCTTTACAATGTGAAAACTAGAAATAAACAAGCAATACGGCTTATATCGGTAGTGAATGACAAATTCATTAATATGGAATTGGACTCTGGCTCGGTTGTTTCAGTCATTCAACAAAATGAGTTTGAATGGCATTTAGATAGGTACTAAATTGAAGCCTACAGGTAACAAGCCAGGAACCTATACTGGAGTAAAGATAATTCCTATTGGAATAATGTTTGTAACAGTGAAATACCAACCAACAAGCCACATTGGGCTTGTATGTGGTAAAAACAAGAGCAGCAGCATTGTGAGGTCATGATTGACTGAGACAACTACAGCTTGATTGGAGATCCATCCACTATTTGCATGCCACATCACCTGCAACAGAGTCAACTGAAAGCAAGTTAAGAAAGGTACTAGAAGATGCCACAGCCATGTTAGGGATGGCACTGGGAAAGTCAAACATATCAAGTAAAATGGTGTTAAATGAAAATGCCGCACCCAAGTTTTACAAAGCCCCTCTTGTTCCTTATACCATCCATGATAATGTAGCCAGTGAGCCGGATTGCAAGGAGGCTGCAGGAATGTTTTAAGGTTGAGTGGAGCCCATGGACAATTCCAGTGGTCCCAGTACCCATGAAGACTGGGTCTGTCAGGACCTGTGGTGATTTTTAAGGTCACCCACAACCAAGTACTGAGGGTAAATTAATACACTCTGCCCAGGATAGAGGATACTTTTGCACACTTTACTGGGCAGAGACACTTCAGCAAAGTGGTCTTAGCTGAGGTCTACCTTCAGATGGAGATTGAAGAAGAGTCCAAAGTGCTCCTCATCATAATCAGCCACAAATGGCTTTCTCACTATAATAGGCTTACTTTTTGGAGCAGCATCTGCACCTGCACTTTGATAGAAAGTTATGGACCAGGTGCTGCAAAGCTGCCCAGGTACTCTGTTACTTGGATGACATTATCGTTATTGGTGAGGATGACAAGGAAAATCTCCAAAATATCACGACTGTGTTTTAAAAAGTAGAAGATTGAGCTCAGAGCACAATGCAACAAATGTGAATTCTTTAAGCTAAACATCATTTACAGTAATCACACCATTGACTCACAAGTATGCTGAGAAAGTTCAGGCATTTGGTGGATGTTCCAAGGCCAAAGGACATATCACAGTTAAGGTCCTTTTTAGGATTTGTCAATTACTATAACAGGTTTCTGCCAAACCCAGCTGGTGGGCTCTACCCCTGAATTCATTACTATAGATTTGGAAGAAATGGCAATGGACAAAGAGGTGTGAGATGTCTTTGCAAAAGACAAATGAAATGGTGACATCAGACACTGTACTCACACATTATGATGCAGGTTATCCAATGAAGTTTCCCTGTGGCACCTCACCTTATGGTATTGGTCCAACAATGTCACGTGTTATGAGTGATAGAAGTGGACACCCCCATAGCCTTTGCATCATGGTCCCTAACTGCTGCAAAGAAAAATTATGCACAGATAGACAGAGAGGCTTTGAGTCTGGTTTGGGGTGTGAAATTTGTCAACCAGTACTTCTATGGGAGAGAGTTTACCCTCATTACTGATCATCAACCACTAGTGTCCATTTTTAATTTGCAGAATGGTGTTTCACTAACACCAGCAGCACAAATGCAGAGATGGGCTCCGTTTCTTGGAAAACACAATTACAAGATCAAATTTAAGAGAATGAATAACCGTGGAAATACTGACAACATCAAGAGACAACTAATTGGTCAATTTAGAAGAGTAGAGTCAAGTGTTAGAGAAGGAATCTGTCCTGAGCTGTCAGAACTACCTTCTGCAGTCAATGAGGGATGGAAGTATACAATGTGGCACTGTGATAGACACGGTAGGATTCCCTAGACAGAGCAGGGACCAAGAGACCTGGGTATAGGCACACACAAAGGTGGCAGGGCATTTAAACAAACATTTGTGTCTCATAAGTGGGGTTGTAGAACACAAGCCTTTTACCAAACCTCTACAACATACTGATTTGGATTTGTCTGGTGTTTTCAGGATGATGATAAAGGTTGAGAAGTCCTTGGAGATCGAGAAACGAAACAGTAGAACACCCTTGAGAGTGAGGGACCTCAGTAGGTGGCGAGACTGGGAGATGATAGGGTTGTACTTGGACCAGAGAAATCTGAGAGGTGATGTGTGGGAAGTCACAAGCTCAAGGGTCCAGATGATGGGAAGAAAGAATTCCCATTGGTGAGGAAGTCAAGATCAAGAGGGTGACAGTAAAACGTTTGACAAGGGGAACATTGGTGCCATGAGGAGGACAATATTCTTGCAGTGAGTGCTTTGACAATCATCCTATTGCTCAAAGTGGAATTAGACAAGAAAAAATCTTGTAAGATGTCAAGGAAATACTGGACCAACTGGACTGTTCCTGGACTTGGGCAAAGTAACCATTTCCTCTGCTGGAATGAATCCATTGTTGCATGTTGAAGAGCTGGAGATGCCCAGAAAATTAATTTTCATCATTTGATGTAGGTTAGGCAATTCACTGCACAACTCTTAATTAATTCAAAGCTTGCACTTTATTGTCTGTACACAAATATCTATGTAACTACTGTTATGACCTCAGCCCCCTCCTTTGGGAGAATCACAAGAGAGAGAGAGCCTTACGATCTGGAATGTGGATTGGCCGCTCAGCAAGACAAAGCCTTGGACACAGCCATTGTCTTGGGAGGCACCTTTTGTGCAATCAGGACGTGGGCTACGTGCAGACCTTCAGGGCCATGTGAGATAGGGAATGGGGGAAAGATCGCCTCCCCACACCCCCCCCCCGATTGACATCTACAACCCTGCCAGTCCAGATAAAAAGGTGGGCTGCCGAGGCGGGGCCTGAGACGCACCAAGGAGACACACGAAGAAGACGCAGTAGTGCTTCCCGTCGGAGCGGGACGCCATTCTGAAGGAAACCACGTGCGTTAGACTCCGGATCGGGAGTCTGGAGGGAATCACGGACAATCGCTTTTAACTAACAACCGGGAAGCCTGCTCTTCTGATTCCACGGCGGTGCTCCGTAGGGACCCGGGCAGGTGAAGCTGTTTAATGACATTTCTCTCTCTCTCTTTCTAACAAAAGTGCACCAACGCGACACCACAACCGACGGCGGCTGGTGGAACTGCAGTGACCGCAAAAAGACTTTTAAATATCCAGTAAACAATATATATCTACATTACCCCTAGACAACTGTAGAGCTTATTTCTGATTGATTATTACTATACCTGTGCTTTAGATTGAGTGGTGACGATGTATATGATCTGAATGTTTTGTATTAACCATACGTTTATGCCCCTTTATAAATAAAAACGTTTGAAAATAGTAGCATCAGACTTCGGTACATCCATCTATCTTTGCTGGAAAACTACCCGGTTACTGGGGAACGTAACACTATGTTGACACCAGGCCAACAATTTAAAACATGAATTCTACTCTTCCTCTGTACCAATACTCCCTCAGACCACTTCTCCATTCTATAACACTGAAATTGGGAATCTTGTGTTGGTCAAACTGTTGGCATTCCTTCTCCCAGCTCCTGGCATGGTGACTTCCTTGAGATAATTAGTCTCCAGAACTCTTGCTCTTTTGCTTTCAAAGCCACTGATTCTTATTCTCTTTCCTTAATGGTTCAAATGTTGTGTTTCGATCTCATTGGTTCTGGTCCAAGCTAGCATCAATTTATTGTCCTTCACGCAGGTAACATTTTGTAATGAATGCTTCTTTGCTCTGAATCAGAACAGATCAGCCAATTGCTAGGCAGAGGCTGCCCCATTGATAAATCAGAACATGCTGATTTATCAAAGAACAGGTCACACATAACCTTTTATTTGGAAATGATCTCCAGTTCAACAGATTATCAGGAGTCTCATTGCGTTCACATGAAAGCACCTTGATACAGCTATTCCTGAGCAACACCGGTTCACAAGACAGCTCACAGAATGGAGGTTGAAGAGCAGTTTCACAAAATGGAGACTTTCATTCCGTCAACCATATGGCAAGAACGAAGATATCTGGTTTGTCTACTTCCACTGTCCTTGACTCATTCCAGTTAGCTTCCAGTTTTCTTCCATGTTTTAATTCTTTCATGACAAAACATCTCCCCAATTTTAGTTTATATATCTGAGTGAGTACAGGACAAAAGGAACACTAGCATTCATGATGACAACATATAATACCAATAAAGATACTAACAAAATATCATATTACTTTTTGTGGAGTCTATGAAAATACTGGCATATTTAAAATAATATCAGTACAAAAGCATATAAAAGAAACATGATGAAAAATATCTAATTTCATACTGTATGTTGGCATATATAATGATGTATAGGTACATAGTACTCAAAGTAAGACAACACCATGGTGTAAAGTCAGACAACATTGCTGGAAAGAGAATTGGAATGCGATTTAGCACGCAAACTCTTAAGTTGTTTAAGCTGCCTGCGGAAAACACTTAGGAAAATACACTGGATGATCATTAGAACGAGAAGCAGAACAATAACAACATGTGAAATAATACGAATCCAAGGATGTACAATAACGTTCCGACCCCAGTTCCAAACCTTACTCCAAAATGGTGGATCCTGTAAAATATCATTAGCTAAATCTGCATGATCTTTAATAGTCTTGGACAATTCATCCCACTGTTTAATAATGGCTTCATTATGGTTAATTACTCTATCCCACTGTGCAGTAAAATGAGGGATGGGTGGAAGAGCTGTAGGTACATATCTAAGTAAGCCCTCAGCAGTATCATTGATATATATATCCAGGGGAATAGGTGGCTTTACAACAGGTTTGGGTAACACTTGTCCAGCTAAAAATAAGTCCCTCAAAGCATTGGAAAGTGCTACGTTATGGTTATACAAACTGCACGTTAAAGATCCTTTCTTGTAATGTGTGCTTGAAGTAGCAATGTAGTAAGTATCATTCATCAAAGCAAACTTTATGAATGTCCTGTTATTGACAGGTAAAATAGATAGAGAACAATTATCATAAGAAAAAACCCACAATCTGTTAACCCATTGTTAAACAAATCCTCTGGACAGACCCAATATTCCCCCTTTTGATGACAGGAAGCCAAATTTACACCCTTTGTAGATCCTTGCCACTTAATAGCATAAGTGGGTGGATTGGTAAGTGAAATCCAAACTCCATCTTGATACTTCCCAACATTATGAACCTTGTATGTTTGGTTATCACTATGGTAAGGAATGTGAAGATCTGCTCCAACATAGAGTGGTCCAGATCCATTCCTACAATTTCCAAGGAGATGGTTTGTAAAAGTGAATTCTCTAATGTGACATGCTGGTGTGTTAGTACCAACCCATTCTTTTAACTGTTCATCTGAAATCCAATCGGGAACCCTATGGTTCTCTAATTGTACCATATTAAGCCCAATTACAGAAAGTAACCACGAGGTATATGTTGTACAAACAGCATCCTTAGTGTGTTGAGTAGTTTCATTGTTAACTCTGTCAATAATTCGGTTTGTCATATCTCCTAATGGCTGTAAAATATGGAGCATTTCCGAAACTACATTTGCTTGTTGCTTACCTAATGTGCTAACCCCTCCCATATCCTGAAAATCCCGATTTACTATTTCTTTCATCTTTTGCCTTAGAGAATTTAGCTGAGAGCTTACCTCCGCAATATCCAGCATATTTACTGTGGAAACTCTAGCACTGTATCCCAATCCCATAAATTCAATAAGCCCCCGTCTTCACCTCTTTCCTGTTTTAAATTCTGAGTGGGTAAACTGTTCAATTAATAAATGTTGGAAAAGCTCCTGGAGACTTATTCCGCACCAACTAGGAATCTGAAGCGACATTAAGTTGAACAATACTTGCACGTGTCTATACCCTGGCACTAGAATAATTCGCTCTTCTGTTTCTTCTAATACAAGACCTACTCCCTTTGTGTCTGTCTCAATCTCATCACACAACAAAAGACTAGTAACAGTAGTCACTGCAATGGTTGTGGTGTCAATGGTCGTTGACTCTACCGAAGGGCAAGGTGTATATGGAAAATCTTGGGGCTCCAGAGCAACTGGGATTGAGTTGCCTGGAGCACATGCTAATCGATGATCTTTCCTCTGATTGCTGTCCATACCAACAGTACCATCACAGTCACAATGAAGTTGTACTCGAGTTATAAAGCCTTTTTTGCCTGAAGCAGGACCCAAAAAAACATGACTTCCCACTGTTATCTTAGAACTGCCATCTTTTCCCCATATCACTGTAACTTGACCCCGATTATCAACCGACCTTGATCTCATTTCTTTTGCAAATGTTTGTCTCCGTTCATCATATATTCGTACCACTATTTCACCTTCCTCATCCACACAGTCTATTATTACCATGGTATCGGAAGGAATCCAAATAGACTTCTCAGTGAATGTTGTGAATACTTCCTCTGCTGCCAACCTAATCTTCATACTTTGCATCTGTCCAGATGAATACATAATTGGCCAATAATACACTTTATTGTATAACATATAACCTTCAGCAGAGCCTTTGACCACTACGAAGCCACTCAGCAGTAGTATTCCAACACCAATCATTTCCGAATACCTGGAAGAGAAACATCAAGAGCAGTTTCTGTACTTATCTAGTAATTCTTCCATCTCCAGCTTTATTTCCAGAAGATCTGGTGATGAGTGCAGTCTCCCATTTGTTTCCCTCTTCCTGTGTCTCTTTGCAATGTTTGCTTGCCTTAACCCTCCCTTCTTGATGTTGAGTTTAAAGGGAACTATCTTTAAAATTCTGGTGCAAACTGGAAGTGGGTGCCCAGCTCACTGAACAGGCAATAGCTCTTTCATTCAGATCAATATCAATTGCCAGAAACATAAATCAGAGAGCATCTTCATCTCCAGAGCATCTCATTGATAATGTGCCTTATGGATGTCAACTTCTACAGGACATTGATATTCGAAGGAGTTCATGTTGGTTAACATGATACCAACCCAACTCGTTAGGAGCAGTCTGGATTCGATAGATTAAGCAGTTGGCTCTGTCAATGATATCTCAGAGATGGTTAAGGACCTGGTTGATAAATTGAGATTATAATCTCCTATCCTAATTTCAACTCCCTAGGTCTTTGTTCACACACCAAAATAAGACTTGCTCTGCTGCTTCTTCTGTCCCATATTACCCACTGTGACATAATGGGGCTCCTTAACGGTGTCAATTAATTGCCGTACACATCTGTCCTTTACAAGACCATCACACTCAGGTTTGATAAATCTAGTCCGACCAGAAATTCTCATCCTCTCATTTCTCTCCTGGTAAATCCAGTAGAAGGAGCTTCAGTGGTATGGATCATCATAAGAACTCAGGGTAAGACAGTGACCTTCCTGAATCTTGGCTAAAATTGTTCTGTTCATCTGTTCAACGATCCCACTGGGTTGGGTTCGATGAAGGGATGTGGAACCTCTGATTTACTCCAGACAGTTTCATCAGATTTTACATCCCCTGTGTGGCATCCGAAGTGAGGATGTGACTCTCGATTCCTTGGCAATATCCAGTGGGTAAAATCTCTCAAACAAAATGCTGACTGTATCTTTAGCAGTGCTATTTCTAGTTGGGAAATCCTCCAACAACTTGGTGAAAATTGCCACTATCGATAGGATATTTTTCATTCCTCCACTAGATGGAGGTAAAGGCTCCACAAAATCAATCTGCAAGCTAACCCATGGCTCTACATTGGGTCTAAAAACTTTTTTTTAAACTGAGTTATCTGGGTTATACTGGGGGGAAAAAATCAAACAGTTCTTACACCTCATTGCTTTTTTGGCCACCAACACAGATGCTTCTGCTGTTCCATAGCTCTATCTGGTCCTTGATGCCTGAAAATATCCGTGGTACCAGTACACCTTCTGGCACCACAAACTTACTATTATTACAATCCCATTCCATTCCTGTATATTTACCATATCCTTCAAAATTCTCTCCTCTTTGCACCTGTGCTAACTCCTGATCCCGTTGCTGTACCTTGACTAACTCTATAGATATGCTCTTTACTGTGCCATCACTCTCCCTATATCTGGATTGTATTTCACCCCGCATCCCATTCCTAGTTTGGCTAACTCATCCACCTTCTGGTTCTCTTCCGGAGATGTTTTTGAGTGAGCCTTCACCATGTTTCCTCTTGCGTTCTTAAATATTATACTTTAACAAGGGTGCCAATGGTAAAAGTTTACCATTTGCTAAAACAGAACTTCTAGCTTCCTATAAAGGTAAACATTCAGTCAAGCTATTACAACCATGCATGCTTTCTGACTGTATACTCGCTCCTGAAGGATTGATAACAACAAAACTTATAGCAACATGTTGTGCCACTTGTGCACTCATTCTTTTAGATAACTTGATTGCAGCACTTCTATTCTCGACTCCTTCCTTGTCCGCTACACATAAACCACATCCTGCAAGGCTCTCCCCATCTAGAACTGATGACATTCCATCAACAAAGATCTTTAAAAAGGAATGGGCCAGTCACACAACTTTATTTTCCTTTCCTGATTTCAAGGGAACATTTTAAGTAATATTACAACCTTGTAATAGCAATGTTGATCAGACTAGTCGAGTTTGACTGATTGTCCCATCCTTGATATGGCCATCCAGAAAAAGCTGAATTAGAGTATGCTCTATTAAAATGATTAGTGGATTTACAACCCACAGTATTAAACTGCCAAGACGTACAAATAATCAGATCAACATTCAAAAACCTGCTTTCCTAATAAAATCTCTTCCCACAGTATGTTCTGGATCAGTTGGCAAGTCGATCACTGGTAATTTCTTTGATTTCATTTCCTTAATTTCTTTCCACCATGCATCTCAAGTGATGTTGACCTTCCATTCTCAGCCTTTCCTAGCCACACCTCATAGTTGGGCAATTTTCTTTATATTGAACTATAAATGTAATCTCTCCAATCCTCCGAACACCCTGGGTTCTTCTTGTCCATATTTTTCTTTTCTCATTTTAATATCCTAACCTAGTAGGTAGGTTGACTCGAAACATAGGGCCCAGACCTCTACTTTTCTTTCAGCTGACCAAGGAACACCAAATTTATTGACATAACACCAGGAATTGTTGGTGGAGAGCTTGTGGAACCAAATGTTGGTAAGAACTCAGACAAAGTCAGGAATCAAAAGGTTGAGCATGGTGCGACTAGTATCTTGAGCTGCGTATATTTCAATGCAAGGAGTATCGTAGGAAAGGTGGATGAGCTCAGGGCATGGATCAACATGTGGAATTATGATATTGTAGCCATTAATGAGATGTGGCTGCAGGAGGGGCAGCACTGGCAGCTCAATATTCCAGGCTTCTGTTTTAGACACAGCAGAGCAGGAGGATTAGAGTAGGAGGAGTGCTGTTACTACTCAGGGAAAATGTCACAGCAGTGCTCCATCAGGACAGACTGGAAAACTCGTCTAGTGAGGCTTTATGATGGGGCTATGTTGCAGACCACCCAATAGTCCAAGGGATTTAGTGGAACAAATTTGTAGAGATCACAGATTGTTGCAAGAAACAGAAGGGTGTTACAGCGGGTGACTTTAAATTTCCACATCTTGACTGGGACTCCCATACTATAAAAGTACTAGATGGGATAGAGTTTGCCAAATGTATTCAAGAAAATTTCCTTAATCAGTACATCGATGTCCCAGTGAGAGAGTATGTGATACTTGCTCTGCCGTTAGGAAATGAGACAGGGCAGGTGACAAGCCAATGTTGTTCTGCTGTTTAAGAAAAGCTCTAAACATAAACCAGGAGATTATAGGCTGGTGAATCTGACATCAGTAGTGGGAGAGTTATTGGAAGGTATTCTAAGGGTCCGGATATATGAATATTTGGATAGACATGGACTGATTAGGGATAGTCAGCATGGCTTTGTGCATGTTAGGCCATGTTTAACCAATTCTTAAAGAGTTTTTCAAGGACGTTACCAGGAAAGATGAAGGCAAGGCAGCAGTTGTTGTCAACATGAACTTCAGAAAGGTATTTGACAAGGTCCCGCATGGGAGGCTGGCCAATGGGGTCGTAAATTGGATTAGACATTGGCTTTGTTGGAGTACCAGAGTATAGGAGTAGTTGGTTACCTCTCTGACTGGAGGCCTGTGACTAGTGGTGTGCCGCAGGGATTGATGCTGGATCCATTGTTGTTTGTATCTAAATCAACGATCTGGATGATTATGTGGTTAACTGGATCAGAAAATTTGTAGATGAAACCAAGATTGAGGGTGTAGTGGACAGCAAGGACTGGTAACATGGCTTGCAGAGGGTTCAACATCAGCTGGAAAATTGGGCTGAGAAACAGCTGATGGAATTTCATGCAGACAAGTGTGAGGTGTCGCACTTCAGTAGGACGAACCCAGGGTAGGTCTTACACAGTGGATGGTAGGGCACTGTGGAGTGTAGTAGAACAAAGGAATTTGGGAATACGGGTCCATAATTCATTGAAAGTGGTGTCACAGGTAGATAGGGTCATACAGAAAGCTTTCGGCACATCGGCCTTCAAAATCAATGTATTGAGTACAGGAGATGGGATGTTATGCTGAAGTTGTATAAGATATTGGTGAGGCTTAATGTGGAGTATTGTATGCAGTTTTGGTCACCTACCTACAGGAAAGGTGTAAATAAGTTTGAAAAGGTTCAAAGAAAATTTACAAGGATATTGCTGGGTCTGGAGGACCTAAGTTATAAGGAAACATTGAATAAGTGAGGGCTTCATTCCTTAGAAAGTAGAAGATTGAGAGGAGATTCGACAGATGTATACAAAATTATGAGGGGCATATATAGGGTAAACGTAAGCAGCCTTTTTCCACGGAGTTTGGGTGGGACTACAACCAGCGGTCATGGGTTAAGGGTGAAAAGTGAAAAGATTAGGGGGAACATGAAGAGAAACTTCTTCACTCAGAGGGTCGTGAGAGTGTGAACTTAACTGCCAGCACAAGTGGTGCATGCGAGCTTGATTTCAATATTTACGTGACGTTTGGATAAGTACATGGATAGTAGGGAAATGGAGGTCTATGGTCCCAGAACAGATCGATGGGAGTACAGTTGAAGTGGTTTCAGCATGACTAGATGGGCTGAGTGGCCTGTTTTGGTGCTGTACTCTTCCATGACTGTATGATGCTATCTACTGATCCAAGTTAGGCAATTCAGTACACAATTCTTAATCAAGTTAAAGATTTCACTTTTTCCCAACACAAATATCAATGCAGATAACTTCTCAAAGTGATAACACTGCAATAGAGGCCAATTGGCCAAACAAGAAGTGAATGGGAGGTTCTGCCCTTTTGGCTAACATGTGTTAGCTTTCCAAGCCAAACTCTTATTGCCCTCATCACAAGTGACAAAGTGAAATTAATGTCACTGTTATAAATCAGACGGTTACTAGGCTCAAGTTACTCAGGTCAGAGAAGGCTGCCCTATCCATAAACCTGCATGTTTTACCTTCCCAGAGAACATCTCACAGATAGCCTCTTATTTGGGAATGATTTCTAGTTCAACAGATTATCAGGAGCCTCATTCTATCTGCATTAAAGCACAGACATACAGCTATTCCTGAGCAAAACCAGCTCACAAGACAGAGCTTGCAGGGCAGTTTCACAAAATAGTGACCTCCATTCCTTCAACCGATTGGTTGAATGAAGACATTTGGTTTGTTTACTTTGTCTGTCCTTAACTCCTTCCGGTTAGCTTCCAGATTTCTCCCACAGCTTAATTCCTTCATGGACAAAAAGATTGTGTTTTGAACTTCCTCAACATAGAGACGCTGGGCTGAATGGCCACCCTCTGCACTCTAAATATTTCAATGTGTATTCTTTTATTTATTGTTTAAAACATTTTGTTGTTGGTGATAATTGGGTAAATAAAGAGCAATTGTTTCTAGTGAGGGGAAATCAGGAGGGGGTATGTAACTGGTTGACTGTCAGGGAAGGGAAAGGGGGCAGGCAAACGGTACAGAGTACCCCTGCGGCTGTTCCTTCAACAACAGCTATACCTCTTTGGATATTGCTGGGGGTTGGCTTACTGGGAGAATGCTGCAGCAACCAGGTCTCTGGCACTGCGTCTCGCTCTGTGGCTCAGAAGCGAAGGAGGGAGAAGAGAAGCGAGATGGTGATGGCAATACAGAAAGAGATAGGAGATTGTGAGACTCGTGGATGGTATATTGCCTCCCTGGTACCAAGGTCAGGGGTGTCTCAGATTGGGTCCAATCATTCTTAAGGGTGGGGGGTGAGCAGCCAGAAGTTGTGGTTAATATTGGGTCAGAAAAGGGAGCTAGGTAGAATGCTGGAAAGCCGAGTCACAAGGGCAGTAATTTCTGGAAAGCTGCCTGTGCTGAACACCATAGAGGATTAAAATAGGAGGATATAGCAGAAAGTGTGCCTTATGTTCTGGTGAAGGGGATGTGGGTGGTAATTTGTCACTTAGGGGGGTCCCTGTGTGGCTGTAAAGTCCACACAGTTAGTTCACAAGGTCAGGATTGAAGGTAGGTCACAGGGGCTGTTATGCAGTGGCTCTATTGGCTGCATTGGAACTCAATTTACACGTGAAATCAAAGGCTTACACTGACAGTGATGGGATTGCTGGAACCCAGATCTCTCAGTAAAACTCTAGCTGCATCATAATTCCCTTTAACCATTATGGAATTAGTGATTCTTCTTACTACAGAATCCAAAGCTTTCAAACCTCCTCATCCGTCCTTTATGTGACAGTCCAGTTTTTGTTCCATGTCTGATCAAACTTCCCACACTAAATCTCAGCTTTTGTTTCAATCTCAGGAGCATTTTGCAAAGGCCCACAGTTCCCAGTGAGGATTCTGCACCGCTGGAATTGTCACGTCTGTATACTGTTTATTTCAGAACAACCTGGACCCCACAATGGAGGAAATTGAAGACACCCTCCAAGGTAAATTCTCTAAGTTTGTGGCTCAGTTCCAGACTTTTAAGCAGAGAGACCAGTTTTAAAGGGGGGCCTGTTGGTGCAGCAGTTGGTTCTGTTGCCTCATAGCTCCAAGTGTGCAGGCTTATTCCTGCCCAACTCTCTCTCTCTGTGGAGTTTGCACATTCTCCCTGCAGCTGTTGTGATGATTTTGTGTGTGATAAGCTTAATCAAAACTACGCCACATCTGGTTTAACTATCTACAAAAACCTGCATTTTAGGGAGATTACACTGTATCAATCTACACTAGTTTACTTCAACCAGACTCATTTACTTCACTTATTTAATCTCTTCCTGAAAGGGGTTAGCTGTTAGTAATCACTATTGCAAGCAGTGCCCACCCTCCCCACTACCAAGGAGACGACACTTCCAGCTAATGGTGCAGATTAAACACAGTTTATTTTTAAGTGAAACATATTAATATCTGAGGTATAATTCCAGACAAATGTATAACTTAAAGGATTTCCAAATGCAGGTAGATTTCTTAAAATCTAGAAAGACATACCAAAGAGTTGCAGATGAACAAGTCATCCGTTGCCAAAACCAAGGCAGAGGAATGAATCCTGTTTCTTCGCTCTATCGATTCTCCCAACTGTGACTGCCTTCTAATATTTATACTGTTTTTCTATCAATTGTCATCATTGGCATGTGGTGTTTCTCACCAACATTATCAGGTTAGGTAGATGGTGTATTTAATTAGTCTAATGTAGATACTCTTGTTTCTCTTGATTGGGTCATAGTTTAACAAGGTCAGCATGGACCCATTGATTCTCTTGATTAAGCCAAAGCCAACTGGTTAGAAGTGAAGAGTATGAGCAAAGACTACCAGTTAGAAATTTAACTTATTAAACAACAAACATCTTGAATCTTGGGCAATTTCTGCTGCTGGGCTTAATGAACAACAAACACTTGACCCGTGGACATTTTCTGCTGCTGTGCTAAAAATGAATTTATCTTAGTGAACAACAAACTTCGTGAACCTTGGACAATTCTGCTTATGGGCCAAAAAAATACAATGTTAGCACGGAGCCCTTTGGGGTCTGAAAGTGAATATCCATGACACTCTGCAGATTTCATTTGTAGTTCCAATGCCATCTCTCACATCTCAAAGATGTGCTGGGAGGTTAATGAGCCATTGTAAATTAAACCTGTGTAGGTAAGGAGCAAAATAATCCAAGGGGAACTGATGAGAGAGGATAAAGTTGCAGGGTACAAGAAGATAAGTAGGCTGCCTAGGAATGATAGGGTTACTCTCACCTTGGAGTTGGCATGGACCTGATGGGCTCAATGGTCTCCTTTTCTGTTCTGGCAAAAAAAAAGCCAAAACTTTGACACACATTCCATGGAGAAACCAGGTGATCAATGAACAGGAGGGTGTGTGTAATTTAGGTGGTGCAAGTGAGTGCAGACAGGATCGCGGACCTTCCAAATAACCGTCTGAAAATGTATATGCTGTATCAATACAAAGTTACATCCCTGCAGCACTCCTTCAACATGTTGAATCATACTGCTTTCAAACAAATTTTAAATCTCACCATAAACTCTTCCACTGAGTTTAAGATGGGAACAGCTTCTTCTCCTTTGCCTACAGATTTCTGAACGGTTCGTGAACCCATCAACACGACCTCACTGTTGCTCTTCTGCACTATTTGCTTCATTAGTTTTATTGTAACTTTACTTATTTAGCCTGCACCATACTACTGCCACAAAACAACAAGTTTCTTAACTTACGTCAGTGACAATAAACCTGACTCTGGTTCTGGAACAGAGGTTCCAAGTAACCGGAACAACAAATTAGGATTGGTTCAACTAAGAGTCAGAGAGAAGCAACATTTTTAAAGCACAAAGTAAATATATTATCAAAGTACATATATGTCACCATAACAACCCTGAGATACATTTTCTTGTGGGCATTTTGCCTGTGAGAGTGAGGTGAATAGAGAAGAGGGGAATTCTGTATTTACATGACATTAATAACGTGATGCTTTCTGTACAGTGTATTGCAGGGGCTCCCAAACCGTTTAATGGCATGGAGCCTTATCATTAACTGAAGGCTCTGTGGATCCCAGTTTGGGAACCCCTGATGTACTGGGACTTTCTCTCCTAGTAACCCCAAACTAAGGTTGGATTAGAAGAGCCAGTAGATTGACTGCTCATTTCAATGGATGCTGTCCAACCTGCTGAGTTCATCCAGCTTGTTTGTACGTGTTGATCTGATTCACAGCATCTGCAGTGTACTTTGTGTTTACAGTAGTTTGAGGAAACTGTGAGATGTGAATATGACTACCCAGTTCTCAGTCTGAGTTTGCGTTGGCCACAACAGATCAAATTGGCATCCAGATCTTTCACAAATACTCTAAGGGATTTTGTCCTGTCACCCAGTGTCTCCAGACCAGCCTCTGGATCCAATCTTTTCTTCCACTTCCCTCTAAACTCTATTAATTTTACTTAAATTTCTCCTAGTTTTGACCTCTCCCTTATTTGTTCTTGCAGTCCAGCCTGTCCAAATTTCTCTCCCTTAAATTTATTCAACCTTTCCACCCAATTAAATCTCCTCACAGCCTTCAAGCTTGTATCTTTTCCAAAAGCTGGTGGAAACATTTAGCAGGTCAGGCAGCATCTGTAAGACAAAGAGAATCGATGATTCCAGTCACTGCCTCTTCCACATATTTTATACGTGAGTCTCGGCTCTAATGTTCTTGGTTTCACACAAGGACCAAAGGTGTCCTCTGTCAGCTACTGGAAGCTACTGTATCTCACCAGCTCACACTGCTCTCCACTGCACCTTCTTGCTGCTGATTGAGATAAATTCTCTGCAGAATTTCACAGCATCAGAGAGAGAACAGGTCCTGGGATGTTAGAACAATGCCTGTGTGGCTGTTTTAATTTTAAATAATTTCTGTTAATTTGCCTCCCAAGAAACTTGGGTCGCTGCACAGGATACAGCCCCATCCTCAAGAGCTACCCTACCTTCATCAAAGTAAGGAAACTAAAATGGCTGCAACCAAATATTTTGCTTTTGTCAGACTGTGGCTACCAGAGGTTGTTTTTATAGACCTGTCTTTATTTGCCCTGACAACAGGATCTGATAGCTGAAAGTGAGTTTCTTGTCATTGAGGCATGAGTATGTGGCCAACAAGGGCAGTATTTACTGCCATTGCTGATCACCTTTTTTTAAAATTCAAAAATAAACTTTAATCATATGTGTTATGTTTTTAACTCCAAAAACTTATCAAAAGATGAACAGAGTGGTGTGTACTATATTTCTGTTTTTAACTTTAGCGAGGCACACACGTATGATGTGCTGGCATCTTGATGTATGCCATTCACATACTTTTTCATATAACTCATTATGCAAACAACAAAGAATGCTTAATCGAACAACATATTTACAGTATTACTCAAAAATTATTGATATATTAAATCCACAACACTGCTTAGCTATAAACTCCAACTCAGTATAGAATGCATCTCAACTGTATACATGGTATAAAATATAACTACTACATAGACATGCACAGCATTGTAAATTTTAAATTGTTCCATTCAGATCTAAAGACATAATTGGTGTGGAGGATTTCTTACTCTTGAGGGATAAAATCTTTCCTCACCAGGGAGGTTACTCTGCTTGGCAGGTGAGACTTGTCGGTGTGAAAGAATCTCAGGTTCTAGGGCTCTCCGCAGTGGTTGTAGGTGTTGACTCTGGGACTGCAGGAAATTGTTCTGATAGCTCTGGATACCTTTCTTTGCAATGTGTCAGCATCCCAAACAGAGCATGGTAAGCTGCTTGATCTGCTGATTTATCCCAGGCTGCCAGACAAAGCTTCAAGTCAACGCTTTCATTTTGACCACTCCTAGAGGACAGGCACGTAGTTTCTCTAACACTTTATCTCTCAGTTTGAATGACACGAAAACTCTCAAATACAACCTCCATCAAAGGCAAGTTCATCCCGACGATGGTAAAAATGGTGAAACTTCTATTTCTGTTGCACATCCCAGCCAATTTAGGGTGGCAACATAGACCTGAAACAGTCTAGGGTATTTTCTGGTTTCCTTTTGGATCCTCTCTGTGTAATAGGGAGATTTTCAATTTGCATCAGGGAGAACACATCGATATAGAATTAGAATTGAAAATACACGTGGACTAAGATGTTAACTGTCCTGTGCTATCATCAGTGGGATCATCAGTTGATCTGCCACCTGTCCTCAGCAGTTTCGGCCCGCTTGTGATCAAGACTCCCTCGAGGTGGTGGGCCAGCAGTGCTAAAGCACCACCTCCCACTGATAAGCTTAACAACTTGGCATCTGCCTCTATCAGAGTTGTTGGTCGCTTCCATCCAACAGATAGTCTACTCTTCAGGTGTCTATGCAGCTACTGAAGAGTTTACAAAAGATGGATACACTGTCCGACTCTCTGTCCCTCTGGACGTACTTGGTCCACACCCATGATAATCCTGTCTCTGCTGCCTCAGCTACAGCCCTGCTGGTTGACTTGATCTCTCTTCTAGTGAAGCCAAGGACACGCAGCCAATTCTGGAAAGTGAACGCAATAAAGCCACGGCAACCTACTTCGAATGGATAGCATGAAACCTTCCACCCTCTGTCTCTGCACTCTGATCTTAATTCTGCATACTTGGTTAGCTTGCGCTCATGGGCTTCATCGATGTTGTCTTTCCAGGGGACTGTGAGTTCACCAATAACCACTTCTCTACTGATGTCAGATCAGACGATTATACCTAGACACAATGTGGTGAAAACTATTTGCTCCGGGAAACTGCCTTTCCCATCCAGGTCAGCCTTGACACACAAATCATTGGCTGAAGAAAGTATGCTTGATCGTGGGCCTGCGCTGTACACCCTTGACTTGGAGCCTTCTTTCTCAAATGATATGCGATGTTCTGTGCAGCATGGGGCACGAGATAAGTTGTGCTGCAGTACTCTCTGCTCAACCGTTTCGGTTACAAGTTTGAGAACGTTGTTATGTCTCCAAGTGCACATGCTGCTGGAAAGGTTGACTCTGCATGCACTCAACATATGTTGAAGTGTTCCCTTCTCGCTACAAGCAGCACACCTATCTGTCTTATCTTCACACCATGTGCTGAGGTTGGCAGGTGTTGGGAGCAGGTCATACACTGCTCTGTATAGAAAAGAAATGCGGAGCAGTTCCATCTGCCACAGAACATTCCAAGATAGATGTCGTTGTTCAACACTTTCCCACCAGGTCCAAGCCCCTTGTATGTATGCATCCTCTTTTATAAATTTATATGTATCCTCTTTTATAAATTTTTCAGGCATTTCCTTTTCCAAAGGTAAATGGGACAATCAATCAGCATTTCCATGATTAGATGTCCTCTTGAGATTGATTTTATCCTCCAAGACACAGAGCCTGTCTCTGCATTTGTGCTGCTGCTCTTGTTGGAACACACTCTGTGGATTGAAAATGAACACTAGTAGTTGATGATCAGTAATGAGGGTTAACTCTCTCCCATAGAAGTACTGGTTAAAATGTTTTACAATCCAAACCAGATTCAAAGCCCTCTGTCAATCCATTTGTAATTTTTCTCTGTCACAAAAAGGGAACGTGATGCAAAGGCTAGGGGGCGTTGACTTCCATCACTCATAACTTGGGGCATGACCGCACCTGTACCATAAGGCTAGGCATCATAGACAAGCTACGCTGAGCAATGTAGATCATATTATGTGAGTACAGGGTCTGACATCATCATTTCCATTACCTTTTTGAAAGCCACCTCACAAATCTCCGTCCATTGCCAATTCTTCCTAATCTGTAGTAATGAGTTCAAGGGGTGAAGTACAGTAGCCAGGTTTGGCAGGAACCTGTTATAGTAATTGACAAATCCTGAAAAAGATTGCAACTGTGATATGTCCTTTGGTCTTAGAGCATCCACCCTGCTTGAATTTTCATAGCACACTTGTGTAATATTTGAGCATCAAAGTTGTGACAAAGTAACTGATACTTGGTTTAAAGGATTCACATCTGTTACAATGTGCTCTGAGCCCATAATCTTCTAATATTTTTAACACAGTCTTAAGAGTTTCAAGATGTTTCTTGTCCTCCTCACTGGTAACAATGAAGTCATCCAGGTAACACTTAGCGCCTGGGCAGCCTTTCAGCACCTGGTCCAAAGCTTTCTGCCAGAGTGTAGATGCAGATGCTACTCCACAAATTAGCCTATTATTGCAATAAAGCCCTTTGTGAGTATTTATGGTAGGGAACACTTTGGACTCTTCTTGTATCTCCATCTGTAGGTAGCCTCAGCTAAGTCCACTTTGCTGAAGTGTTTCTCTCCAGAAAGGTTTGCAAAAATATCCTTTAACCTGGGCAGAAGATAGTGATCTACCTTCAGTACTGGATTGACGGTGACCTTAACATCACCACAGACCCATTCTTTGTGGTTACTGGGACAACTGGCATTGCCCATGGGCTCCAATCAGCATTGGAAAGAATTTCTTCAGCCTCCACACGATCAAGCTCACTTGCTACTTTATCGCAGATGATATAACGAACCAAATGGGCTTTGTAAAATGTGGGTGTGGCATTTTCATTTAACATTATTTTACCCTTGATATGCTTGGGTTCTTGGGGATGTAGGATGGATCTCCAATCAAGTTGTAGTTGTCTCAGCCAATCACAACCCCACAATGCTGGCCCTCCTGATTTTTCACATATAAACCCAATGTAGCTTGTTGGTTGTTGTATTTCACTGTAAAAATGTCATTCCCCAGGAGTTATAGCGTAAGTTCTTATTTGGTATCTGCAGACTTGATTTTAGTTTCTTTGAAATGCCACTTCAACTCATTTTGTGGAATAACTGAAACAGCCGAGCCAGTGTCCAATTCCATTTTAATGAACTTGCCTTTCACATCTGCTGGAAGCTACCCAATCCTGTGTTACTCTCATCATTATCAGATTTTTCATCAGCAGCATGCAGATCATTGTTCTGTTTTGAACAGCAACTTGACTTCTAACTGTTGTTTTTCCCCATGCAGTCCATTTGTTTTTATCTGTCTAAGTAACTCTTTCTATGTGTCCTGCTTTGCATTTTCTGCAAGTTTCATTTTTCAGCCTGCATTGGTCTAGTGTATGTGAGCCTCTGCCACAACAGTAACACAATTTGTTTGGCCAAGATGGTTTCTGTTTAGCCGTGGCAATATTTTTCACACTCACTTTCATTCCTGACTCCATCTCAGTTGTGTCTCTGTCTGCAGTTTCCATTGATACAGCAATTTCAACGGCTCTTTTAAATGTGAGCTGTGCTTCAGTTTCGAGCTATTTTTGAATGCTTTCTACAAACTAAACAATCTCTCAATGCATCAGTAAGCCTTTCACTGAACTGATAATGCTTGGACATTCTCTTCAATTCAGCCACATGAGGTGAAATGGATACTTTTTTTTTATTCCATTTATGATTCCATTGATTCCAGAAGACCAACAAGATTCAGGCAGGTTACTGAGTTGAACAGTCTTAGGTGTGCCCAGGAAGGATTCCTGACACAATAAATAGACAGGCTGACTAGAGACTGTGCTGGATCTGCTGCTAGTTAACAAACCAGGTCAGGTGAGAGATCTGTCAGTGAGAGAGTACTTTAGAGACATCAACCACAACTCCCTGACTTTTACCGCAACCTAGGAAAAGGATAGGAGCAGACAGAAGGGGAATTTTGATGCTATTGGGCAGGAACTTGGAAGTGTAAACTGGGAACAGATGTACTTTGGGAAATGCACAACAAAAATGTGGTGGTTGTCTAGGAAGAACTTTCATAGTGTTCTGGGTAGGTTTGTCCCACGGAGGCAGGGAAGGATGCTAGATTGAAGAAACCATAGTTGACAAGAGATGTGGAAGAGGAAGAAGGAAGCTTATATAAGGTTTGAAAGCAAGGATCAGACAGAACATTAGAGAATTACAAGGTAGCCAGGGAGGAACTGAAGACTGGAGTTAGGAGAGCTAGAAGGGAACATGAGAAGGCCTTGGCAAGTAGGATTAAGGAAAACCATTCTATATGTTTTGATGAACAGGAGGATGGCAAGAGTGAGGGTAGGGACTGATCAAGGAAAGTAGAGGAAACATATGCCTGGGTTTGGAGTGGGAAAGGAAAGTCTATAATGTATAGTTTGCTTCAGTATTCACCAGAGAGAGGGACCTTGCCATTTGTGAGGACAGTGTAAAACAGGCTGATACGCTTGAACGTGTTGATGCTAAGAAAGGCTATGCTGGAACTTTTGAAAAACATTACAATTGATAGGTCCTCTGGGGTCAGACGGGATATTCCCCAGGTTACCATGGAAAGTGGAGGAGGAGTTATGGTATTTGCATCCCCAATAGCCACAGAAGTTGTACCAGATGACTGGAGGGTGGTAAATGTTATTCCTTTGTTCAAGTAGGGAACACCCTGGGATTTATGGATCAGTGAGTCTTACTTCAGTGTTGGGCAAATGATTGGGGAAGATTCTTAGAGACAGGATGTAGGAGCAGTGGAGGCTGAGTAGGCACCTGCACAAGTTATTAATTATGACAGGCATAGAGAGGGTAGATAGTTGGCATATTTTTCATTGGATTGAAATGCATTTGAAACTATATTTTTTGGATGCAAAGGCCAAGGTGTCAGGACCAGAGGCAAGAGTCGGGCTGGCTCTAATCACCACTCCACAATATTTACTCGCTCCGTGCTGCACTGAGATTAAGGCTGTGACCTGCTCCAGCTACTCCGGACTTCATGTCTGTGGGCTCCGCGGTACTTTTTCCCCTTTGTCCTGAACTGAGGTTGAGACCTTGGCCTACTCTGGCTACGCCGCACTGCGTGTCTGTGGGCTCTGATTCGCTGACTTGTCTCTGCGCTGAACAGAAGCTGAGACCGTGGAATGCTTGGTTTCCCTGTCTGAGGACTCACTTTCATTCTAAATGCCATTTGCTTACTTTTATTGTATGTCCAAACAATATTTTTCTCTTTGCACATTGGGTATTTGACGGTCATTTTTTTAATGGGTAATTTTGGGTGTCTTTGTTTTGTACTTGCCTGTAAGGAGACAAATCTCAAGATTGTATAAACTGTACATACTTTGATGATAAATGTTCGTTAAACTTTTAAGGTGAGGGGTAAAGTTCAAGGGGACTATGCAGGGCAAGAGTGTTGGGTGCCTGGGATGTGCTGCATAAGGCAGCTATAATAGAGATGTGTAAAAGGTGGGCATATGAACTTGCAGAGAACGGAAGGAAATGGATCACGTGCAGATCGAAGGGATTATGAGTCATTAGTTTAATTAGTTTGGCACAGGATCATGGGCCAAAGGACCTGTTTCTGTGTTGCACCATTTTATGTTCTAATGCTCTTCTTTATCCAAGTTGTCTGTAAAGTGTGGGGAATTCCAGTTTCCCAGAATCACATCAGTCAAACAAGCACCAACACCATTCCCCACACGTCCAACAGCAGCCTCACCCAGCTGTGATTTGAATGGAATGCAATTGAGGTTAGAATTCAAATAATAAAATATACGTACTGCCTTTACCTAAATTCTCAAACTCCATTTACCTTCACTCTCTTCTTGCAACCGTCAATTGCAGAATGTGTTTCAGACTCTTTGAGAAAGGTTAGAACTGTTTAAGGCTGCCAGTGTGACAGGAACCTGGGAGCAATGGGTAAGAGCAATGAGGCCCGTTGCTTTGAAGTTTCACTTCATTCCCAGCACCTATCGCCCCTGCAGGGACAGCAGATCAGGATCTTTGATGTAAATGAGAAGCTGCAGAGACTGCAAATGCAAAATAAAATCAAAATGCTGCAAGTACTCAGCAGATGCAGCCTGACTTGCTGAGCACTTGCAGCATTTTTTGTTGCTGTTTTAGGAGTTTCCATGGGTCAGGAGAGAGTGAGCACTTCATGTTGTTTTACTGAATGTTTTGTATTGAAATCAAGTGATTTCCTCCAGAAATGCTTGGTCAATGCTTATTCTGGCATATTCCCACTTCCTTTCCAGTCCTGAAATGCTACCCTCTAACTCTTTGATTATGTACTCACCCAGCACCTTCTAGCTATCCCCATTCTCCTCCAAACTTTTTAGTCTGGCATCTTTCCCCTTCCATTCCAGTCCTGAAGAAGGGTCTTGTCTGAAACATTGGCTGTTTTTTCATGTCCATGTGTGGAGCGTGGCTGAGTGGTTAAGGTGCTGGACTAGCGATCTGAAGGTCATGAGTTCGAGCCCCAGCTGAGGCAGAGTGTTGTGTCCTTGAGCAAAGCACTTAACCACACATTGCTCCAATCCACCCAGCTGAAAATGGGTAGGGACATAATGCTGGGGGTTAACCTTGCGATAGACTGGCGTCCTATTCGAGGATGGGGGTGGGGGGTGAGTCTCGTACTCTCAGTCGCTTCACGCCACGGAAACCGGCTTAAGCACTGGCCTGATGAGCCTATAAGGCTCAGGACGGACTTTAACTTTTTTAACTAATTCATGTCCTTAGATACAGCCTGACCTGCTGAGTTCCTCCAGCATTTTGGATGCTTTGGATTTCCAGCGTCTGCAGAACTTCTCACATTCATCTGAACCAGCTTCCATTTGCTGATCTGGGGCCTAAGAGTTACGTTCCTGTTGGTCTTGGTTATTTTCTATTGCATGTGGATTAGGAACAGGGTTAAGCCATTCAGCCCCTCAAACATGCCACACCATTGACTAAAGTCTGACCTACAGTAATCTTTAACTTCTGCTCTTTGGGGATCTATCTACTTTAAAATCATTCAAAATACTGCATCAACCACTCTTAAAGCAGAGAATCTAACATTTAATGACCTAAAAATGTCACTCATCTCTGTTTTAAACAAGTAGCCTCTTACTTTTTAAAGGTATTGCTGGGTCTAGATTCTCCCACAAGAAGATGCTTTCACATTACCCCTGTCAAGGCATAAAAGATCCTTTATATTGCTCTTTTTTAAAAATTTAATTTTCCCCTTCTAAAGCAGTGTTTTCAAATGGCATTTCAGCCCAATGAGATTGTTACACCTGTCCCAGCAATCCATCGTTCCCATTCTCCCACTCACTTTCCAGTAACCCATTCTCTTTTACATCCCCATCCATAACTCCTCCTGATTCTCCTGTTATCCACCTGGAGTGGCCAATTACACAACTAACCAAAGTATTTTTGTGGTATGGGAAGAAACCATGGATCCAGAGAAATTGCATACTGTCCTTGCAATTTACACTCAGGCAGCACTGGAGGTCAGAACTGAACCTGGGTCATTGCAGCTACAAGACATCAATATGATGTATGGCTGGCCTCAGCGTTAGGCACACGTGAGCAATCACTAACTTTTCTTCCTGCTCTTCTCTCAGGTTTCTGCCACCTACATGAAAAGATTAGTTTGTCATGAGTGGAATCTTATAGCTAAACCTATAAATCCAGTCACAATCTGTGGATTCACAGCTAGATTGGCCCTGAGATAAACAGAGCAGGAAAACAGGACATTTGACAAATAAATCTTGTGTTAAATTGACGTCTTAGCAGTAATTAACACAATCAACTAAATTGATTGAGAGAGGAAGGTGGCAATGGGTTTGCAGGAAAGTCCTTGATGATTACCTTGGACTGTGAACAAAATTCAGGAAATTATACTTCCAGTTAGACCCTAGTTGTATCTAATTTTGGCCTCTGCACTTAGAAAGGAATTAAAATCAGAATCAGGGTTATTATCACCAACATAGGTGGTGAAATTTGTTAAATTAGCAACAGCAGTGCAAAGCAATACATGATAATATACTCAATCACAGTAAGTATTATATATAAATGTGTGTGTATGTGTATTAAATAGCTAAAATAGTGCAAAAACGGGAATAATAAAAGTGAGGTAGTGTTCATGACTTCAGTGTTCATTTAGGAATTGGATTGCAGCGGGGAAGAAATTCTTCCTGATTCGCTGAGTGCGTGGTTTCAGGCTTCTATACCTCCTTCCTGACAGTTTCCTGACAGAAAGGATGTTAAGAGTGATGCACCATCAATAACTCTCTGAGACGTAAAGACGAGGTATCGGCTTTTATTGACTGGAAGAAGGAACAAGCAGTGGTTGACCACCATACTACATCCTGGAGACAGAGGCCTGGCACAGACCTCATCACCTTTATACAGGGGTCTGTGGGAGGAGCCACAGGAGCAGTCAGCAGGGGTCTGTGGGAGGAGCCACAGGAGCAGTCAGCAGGGGGCGTGTCCAGACAGGTATATGTAGTTCACCACAAAGAGTGAGCAATGCACAGAACCGTTTTACTGGAAAATGCTGGACGTTCTCAGCCAGCCGACAGTATCTGCTGGGGCGAACAAATTGTTGATGAACATAGCAATTCCTCCCACCTCAAAACCTCTCACAGATGTTGCTTAACCCACTGACTTCCTCAAGCAGTTTGCTTTTTGTCCCAGGTTCTAGCATCTGCAGTGTTTTATATCCTGTATTTTTTTAATGTAAGATTCAGAACTAAGACGTTTATTTCGTTAGAGAAGCCTGAAAAGACGAGTGGGTGTTCAGTGCTGTCCGCCTGTGTTTGACCTCTCCCTATCGCTAGCTCCTGTTGAAGGAAGGTGCAGGAGCATTGGGTTCAATGTTGCAAGGGTTGATCAGCAACGCTGTCGACTTGTTTTGGGGACTTTGAGGTTCATGGTGCATGTATGTCTGGATTGTGGTTCCTCTTTATTTTGCTGTTTTTGAGCGCTTTGCTTGGGGCAATTGACGCGGAATTGGGTGCTTCAGCAAAGAATGGCTCTGCATGCAGCCTGCAATACGCTAGTGACACCACGCTGAACTGATCTAAACTGAATACTACTGCACTCCTGGTTTGGTGCTTAATATTCTATGTGCTATTTGCTTGCTTTTTGCCATTTGCACTATTTGTTCTTTTTTCACGTGTTAAGTTTTTGACGTTTTCTTAAATGGATTCCATGGCATTTCTTTGTTTTGTGACAACCTGCAAAAGGATAAATCTCAGATTACACGTACGTTGATATTAAATATACTTTGAACTTTGAACTCTGAAGACTGAGTTGTTCACTTTGGACCACACAAAAAAATGCTTGGGATTATGCTGTAAATAAAAGTTCATCATTGGATAAACTGATGATGCTGGCTATTCAAAGGCAACATGAGTGAATCTGCAGATGCTGGAAATAAATAAAAACATGTTCTCCCACAGATGCTGTCTGGCCTGCTGAGTTCTGCCAGCATTTTGTGTTTTTATTTTTATGCTGGCTATTCTCTGGCCAGGACTTGGGATCTGAACCATAACTAGAGTGAAAACAAAGGAGAGCTCTACACTGGCTTCAGTTATGGTGTGGTTTATTCTGAAGTTGGAGTTGCCTGTCTCACTGGGGATCACAAGGTAAAAACGTTGCAACAGGAGTGAACCTCTCAAGCCCTTGAACCTGCTTTACTTTTTAATAAAATCACGTCTAATCTGATTAAAACCTCCACATTCCTGTCTCCTTCATTAGTTTTATAACCTCTTGCTTATCAAATATCCACCTATCTTTGCCTTAAAATATTCAAAGACTTAACTCCACTGCATTTTAGAGAAGAGTTCCAAACTTTCGCAATCCTGTGAGAGAAAATATTTTGCTCTTTTGTCTAAAAGACAATAAAACCATGAGTCATAGAAGCAGAATTAGGCCACTCATCATATTGAGTATGCTCCACCATTATCTACCATTTTAAGAGCAATTACCAGCTATTTTGTTTTAGAAAACCGACACTTAGAATCAACCAGAGGGGGAAACATCCTCTCCACATCCACGCTATTAAGAAATTCAGAATTAGACAAGTCTGCTCTCACTCTTCTAAATTCAAGTTCAAGTTTATTATCATCTGATTGTACATAGATACAATCAAATGAAACAACATTCCTATGGACCATAGTGCACCCACAAAGCATATATCACACAGCACATAAACCAAAATATTACCATAAATAACCAAAATATTACCATAAATCAGTTAATAAAATATAATTCATGGAGTGTTCTGAGTGTTCCGGTCTTTTCCCACATATTAAGCATTGACAGGTTCTTTGTCCCTAGTATATAGGTGAGTGCAGAATTTGGGAGAAGTTGATGAGAATAGATCAGAGGATAAACTAATGAGAAACTGGGATTGCTCTTTGAGCGAGCAACGGGTCAAAGGGTCCCGTTCCATGTCATGTGGAAACATGGGTGGCATTCCTTTAGCTGTGAATCACATGGACTAGGGTTGAATCAGTCCTGCACCTCTGCTTCTTGGCAACATGTGAAGCAGCTTTCTGGCAAGTTCAACTAACCCGTTGTCACTCAGAGTACTTTGATTTCAGGATCTCCGCACTGACATTGTCTTGGATGTCGGCCTGAGCCTGAACCAGGCGTTGGACATTGGGCAGGTGAGCTTCCTTTGCTGCGCAAGGAATAAGTGCCCTGGTGTTAACAGGAGTGGTGGGGAAAGACGGCCGGGATTCCTGCATCTCAGCATGTCGAAGGTTAGCTTACAGCCAATGAGCTACTTCACAATGTGGTACTGCTTCTGTAAAATAGTGAGAGTTAACAATCATGGTCACATTTGACTCTTGGAATTCACTTTGCACCTAAATTAAGACCTGTAGGAAGGCACCGAGTTCAGTTCTGTTATATATTCTGAGTCATACATTCAGGCTCAAATTGGGTCAGGTCAGGGCAAATCTGCTGGATTAGATGGACTGAATATCCTTTCTCTGGGAATACAATATATTCAGTAACCCCTTGAAATGCCTGCAGGCATAGCTGTGAGCAGTGAACTTGCACCTATTTAGTGTTTGGTTGACTATAGACATTAAGCCAAGTGTCTTGGGTATGTGGTAACCTGAATGTACTCTGATAATAAATTTTACTTTGAACTTTGACCTTTGAACATTGGGTTGAGATCAGCTTGGTCTGTCTGAGGTTGGGTTTGAATTTTATACCCAGGAACTGGGACGTGAGCTCCCGCTGGCCACCCCTATCCATCTACCTATCAATTCTAGGAAAGCTCCTTAAGAGATATATAAACCCTGGATAGCAGAATTCGAGAAGAGATCACCTGACCACCTTGAAGAATGAACACAGGATCAACCAGTGAAGGTAGATAGTTTAACATCTCCCTTGTTAACTCAAATGGGGGGAAGATGAAGGGTTAAAGGCCAGTTTGCTGGTAGTTGGCTGAATTGATTCTCTTTTCTTTCCTTTCCTTTCTTTCTCTCTTTCTCCTTCTCTCTCCCTCTCTCTCATTCACTTTCTCATCCTTTGGTGTTTTTCTTTGTTTTTCTTTTTTCTCTCACTTTGTCTTTTTCTCTCTCCCTCTTCCCTCTGGTGCAGGTGGGAGGAGGTTTTGCACAGGGCCTCATCATCCTCACTTTGGATGAGTTATGGTAATCATCGGATGGAGTTCTGTACACCTGGAATCCTGTCACCTACAAGATCCAAATGACTGGAGAAATTCCTGCAAAGTTCAACGTATCCCTCCTTTGAGATGCTGCAAACAAGAAAGCTATTTACTCTTCAAGGCTTTATTTTGTTGCTTAAGTGTAAGAATGGGCCTGTTCTCAGCTACATAAATTGCTTGAGTATGTTAAGCACAGGCAGCAGATTACGTCGAGGGAGCTGGTGTTGCAGAGATTAGTTTATTGGACATGGGAGGTTTTAACCATGGTCTAATTGCTTGGAGTCAGAGCAGGAACTTTAAAAAAGACAAATTTCATTGACTGGTTCATTATAGGGAATTTTATTCCAATAAAAAGAGGTTAAGGTTGAGTGGAGTCACCTTCACAATTGATCTCAAGTTATAGGGTAAAAGTCTTGAAGAGTTAGTGGTAATGTTTCTAGGTATGTGGATAGACACAAGGTTAACATGAAAGATGCATGTGAATAAAATCCTAGAGAAGTGTGAAAAAGCCCCTAGTGTGCTCAGCTGTTTAGTTGGGTGTGATTGGGGTGCAAGTAGGAGGTCAATCTATATTGCCAAATGTCTTTGATTATGGATGTGTCGCTTATGGGTTAACATCACCAGCAGTCTTAAAGCCCCTAGATAAAGTTCAAGCTCAAACATTGATATTATGTTGTTGAGCTATTAAATCACCCCCTTTTTCAACATTACTCGTAGAAATGGGTGAAGTACCTTCAAATCTACACAGTTTCAGTTAGCAATGGTTTATTGGTTTAATTAAGAGGACATAAAGTTGGTCATCTAATATTGACAATATGAGTAGAGTGTTGGGAGCACTGTATTCATAAGGTCTTCAATTTTGGATGGATGGGAAATGAATGGGCACAACATCTGGTGTTGGTTAATGTGGAATATGATTCCAGTGTACCCCATTCTGTCACCTCTCCATGGTTTTTCCCTTTGCCTGTGGTTGATTTGGGCCTTCAGGGAAAAATCAAGATGAGGAGTGATTGCTTATTCATAGCACAGGAAGTCTGGCAATATTACAAGCCAGATATTATGAATTCTTAACACAGAATATCTACACAGAAGGTTCAAAGGATCCAGTGACAGGTCATTCTGGAGTTTCTGTTTATGTTCCGAAGTTTCAGGTGACTATTCAGAAACAACTATCAGATGAAATATCACCATTCATGTCTGAGGTGGTTGCTATCATTTTAGCCTTGGAATGGGTCGAAGAAGTATGCTTTGATTATGTACTTCTGTGCTCTGGTTCGATCTCAGACTTGACAGCTATTGAGATGGGAATTTCAAATTGTAGGCCAGACATTCTTCTTGAGATTGGACAGCCATTGAGGCTGCAGGGTCTAGGCTTGTGTATACATATCATAGGGGCTCCTGTCCTTGTTGGGGTTGAAGGAAATGAGGTGACAGACACTCGTGCCAAGCAATCACCTAAAACGAAGGCTATAAAAATAGTGGTGCCTTTGCATAAGGGAGAGGTAAAAGCCATAATTAATAAATTCTATTCAATAACTGTGGAAACAAAGTTAGGATAAGGAAAAGAAAGAATGGGATTTATATAAAATCAGAGGGTGGTAAGAACTCAACTGGGAGATGGGTTTAAAAGGAGGGAGAAAGTTATACTTACATGTTTATGTACTGGACATACTAGGTTAAATAATTCCATGTTCAGCATTAATATGCATGTTACAGGCATTTGTGGGAAGTGCACTTGTCAAGAAAAGGTGCAGCCTATATTGTTTGAGTGCAGATCCTATGAGGTGCAAAGGAAACATCAAATTGCTAAATTGAGATCTTTGGGACAGACACTGTTTAACATTGAAAGTTTGTTAGGATATCACTGCCATTGTAATGTATAGAAGTGCAAATTTGACTTTCTGAAAAGCAAAAGACTTCTTGATATTATTGGAGTTTTATGGTGGGTAGAATTTGCTCCACACTCCAACTCAGTAAGTGGCAGTAATGCACCTTGTGTTGGTCTACCAACTGCCATTAAACTTTACAAGAAGAAGTGGAGTCACCTTTTGGAGCAGATGATCGGAGAATGGGGAGTTGAGGCCTTGGTGAAAGGACTCAGGTCTCATTCAGTTTTTGCTGCTCATCATCGGTACTTGATTCAGTGCAGGCTGGAGGTAGCTAGGGCAGTGGAATACTTCTCCTACATGATGTGAAGTCAGGGAACCTCATGAGTACAACTGTGGGAATTGCACACCAGTGTAGTGCCTGACAGACAGCGTCAAGGAAGTGGAACTGGATTTTGATGTAATCGGAATGGAAAGCTGAGAGTTTTATATCTGTGCATTTCACTGAGTGGCAGCATTCAAGGTTCAGGCTTCAGATAAATGGGTGACCATCAAGAAAAATTAGGGGAGTCGGAAGTCAGTGCAGGATTCCCCTCACTAACATGCATGTCCCTCAGATATTGTTGATAACAACAGAGGCTGGTACAGTGGTCAAGTCTTTTGGCACTGTAACTGGCTCTGAGGCTCAGAGGGTAAGGTCACAGTCAGACAGGAACAATACTGACCTGAGACTCAGTAGTGAGTAGGACAGGCAAGAGATTCTGAAGCTGCAGAAGAGATGCTAGGATGGTGCTTTGCCTCCATGGTGACATAGTCACGATGTCTCTAAGTGGCTGTAGAAAATTCTAGAGGAACAGGGTGAACAGCCAGAGGTGTTTTTACATGTCAGCCCAAATGATAATGGGTTCAACAAGGGGTGAGGATTCTGAAGAAGGAGTATAGGGAGTGAGGTGTGAAGTTATGAAACAGGGTATTTAAGGTAGTGATCTCTAGATAACTACTGGTGCCATGTACTAGCAAAGGACAGAAATAGGAAGATATGCCAGCTAAACTTGTGGTGGAGGAACTGGTACAGGGGGCAGTGATTCCGGTTCTTGGATTACTGGGAACTCTACGGGGTGTAGAGACAACCTGTAGAAGTCAAAAGGTTGCACCTGAATCAAAGCGGCACCAATATCCTTGCAGGGAAATTCGTTAACACTACTCGGGGAGAGGATTTAAGTTTTATTGGTGAGGGGAGAAGCTGTTGAACTACAAGTAGGAGCAAGTCATGGGATGAAGCAGAGCCAGTGAGAGCAAGTTCAGTCATTGAGAAAGGCAGGGAAAGGAATACTTACTGCGATTTACAGTATTTCACTTCTGGAGGTTCAACAGGTAAGGGATGATGTCAGGGCATGGATTGGTTCTAAGGGCTGGCATGTTAACAGTGGTAACAGCAACACAGCTGGGACAAGGCCAGACTGGCAGCTCAGTATTCAGTATACAGATGTGACAGGAGTACCAGTAAGGGGGAAAGCACTGTAACCTTTTTGAAAAAGGAGGACAACAGGGTACTTAAAGATAACATTAATGAAATTATGCAGTGAAATCACATGGATAGAACTTAGAAACACTCTTGTAGAACTGTATTATAGTTGGTGGAATAATAAGTTTTGTTAGTGGGGGATTTAACTTTTACTGGACTAACTCCACAGCTAAGGACCTGGATGGGAAGGAATCTGAAAAGTGTAGATGAAAGTTTGAGTCAGTATGCTGAGGACCCTACTTAGGAGAGTGATATACTATATCTCCTCCTGTCGAATAAGTCAGGGTAGGTAACTGAAGTGGCAGTCAGGGCGACTTTAGCTTGAGTAACTATAATTCTATTACAATAACAAAAACCTCTCACACAAAATCAGCAAAACTAAAAAAGTAATTATTGAGTACAGGAGAAAGAAACTGGAGGTCCATGAGCCAGTCCTCATTAGGGCAACAGAGGTACAGAGGGTCAGTACTTCTATATTCCTTGTTAACATATCAGAGAATCTGACCTGGGACTAGCAAGTAAGAGTTATCACCAAAGATATGACAAATGCTGCTACCTTCTCAGAAGTTTGTGTAGATTTGGCAGGTCACCGAAAACTTTAACAGCCAGCTACAGATGCAGAGTGGAAATTACCCAAACTGGTTGCATCATGACCTGGTATGAAAGCAGCAATTGAAAAGGTGGGCACAGCCCTGTCCATCACAGACAAAGCACTCCCCACCATTAAATACATTGATGTGGAGTGACGCCATGAGAAAGCAATATCCATCATCAAAGAAACGGCCCACCAACCCCCACCATCCAGGCCATGCCCTCTTCTCTTCTGAACCTAAGGTCCAGAAGCCTTAGGTCCCACACCATCAGGTTCAGGAACAGATATTACCCTACAACCATCAGTCTGTGGATAACTTCAATCACATGACTGAACTGATTCTACAACACAGGTTCATATTTAAGGACTCTTTACAATTCTTGTTCGCAGTATATTTTGATTGCACAGTTTATCTTTTTTTTACATTGGTTCTTTGTTGGTCTTTGTCTGTTTATGCCTAATTTTTGATAAGTTCTATTGTATTTCTTTTTCCTGTAAATGTTGCAAGAAAATGAATCCCAAGGGGACACGTGCCTACATACCTTGACAATAAAATTACTTTGTAGTTGGAACTTTGAACTAGTTTCTGGATCGTGATGAGAAAGGATAGGACAGGTCCACAGGTTAAGATACTAAACTGCAGCTGGGCTAGTTTTGGGTGAATTAGACAGGATCTAGCAGATGTCAATTCAGTGACCCAGTTTGAAGAGAAAGGAACGATTGGCAAATGGGAGCTTTTCAAAGTGTGATATCAAGAATCCAGGGGCACAGGTTCATGTTAGGATGAAGGGAAAGCCTGGCAAACTTAGAGAACATTGGCTAAGAGATAAGAGAGATGGTTAAGAAAAAGGTGGCATTCTTTTGATTAGGATGTCAGGGAGGAGTGTATCCTTTGACTATAAAACTAAGAGTACTTTAAGGGGGAAAATGGGATGATTGGGATTTTAACTGTTCACTTAATGCAGTGATTTACTATTTTCCGTTAACTTCTGTTCATTACGTACATGAGGTCACTTCTCAGAACTCTCTGTGGTGTGCAGTGACCTGTGTATTGCCTGGGAATCTTCACAGCACCTTACACAATTTTCCATTTGTGACATCATGTCAGTGCTCAGAAAATAATTCGGATTTCGGAAGTTTTCGGGTTTTGGAATTTCAGACAAGGGGTACTCGAACTGTACTTGCTTCAATATTAGCCACTGGAAACTGGACGGTGGCTAATATCATTAAATTTTTAAAGAGTGGCAGCAAAGACAAGCCACAGAACTAGAGATTAGTCAGCCTGACATCAGTAGTAGAGAAACGACTGGAGAGAATTCTGAGGTACAGGATCTACCAGCATCGGGATAGGCAGTCTGATTAGCAGGAGACAGCATGGCTTTGTGTGTGGAAAGTAACCAAAGCAGTAGCATACATACATACATCAATAAATAAATGGGCAATTCAATGAATGAATGGATGAAAGAATAAATAAATAAATAAATAAATAAATAAATAAATAAATAAATAAATAAATAAATACTTAAATAGGCACATGGATGACTGAAAAACTAAGGGTCCTGTAGGAGGTAAGGTTTAGATTAATTATACAGTAGGATAAAAAATCAATATAACATCTTGGGCTGAATGGCCTGTATTGTGCTCTACTGTTTGATGTTCTAAATCTTGGAGACACAGATTCAGAGTGAGAGGGGAATGATTTGGAAGAGACCTGCGGGGCACCATTGTGTAGAAGGTGCTGAGAAAATGAAACAAGCTATCAGAGGAAATGGTTGAGGCAGGAACAATAGTCTTAGATTCCTCTATCCTCTGAATGTCATGTTTAAATGCTTCTGTTAGGTTGTTATCATATCTGCTTCCACCACTGCTCCTAGTCGCAAGTTCCAGGGATGTACCACTCCTTGTAAAAGTAATTCTTGACTTTAAATATTCCTCCTCTCACATTAAGGCTGTGGCATCTATTTCATATTAAAAGGGGATCTCTGATTACTGGTAAATACCACAACACAGGGTGTATGATATAACCATTAAATCCAAGATAAAAACTTTGAACTAAAACTAAATTTCTTAAATATATTAAATAAATATTCCCATTCAAGTCTATCAAAAGCCTTCTTGGCGTCAAGCAAAATAACACATTCCAAAGTATTATAAGAAGTGTATACAATATTCATTAACCTCCTAACGTTAAAATGTGAATAACAATTTTGAAGAAATCATATCTGATTCTGACAAATAATTTGAGGCAGACCTTCTCTAATCTCATTGCTAATATTTTGGAAAAGATTTTAGAATCCACATTCAACAAAGATACAGGCCTATATGATGTACATTCAGTGGGATCTTTATCTTTTTTAGGAGTTAAGGAAATAGATGCTTCATAAAAGGATTGTGGTAATTTACCTACTAATAAAGCATCTTAAATAATTTACATTACCAGGGAGAGAGTAAATCTGAAAAGGTTTTAAAAAATTCAGCTACATAACCATCTGGACAGGGTGCTTTACCTGAGTTTATCAAAATAATTGCCTTCTTTATTTCCTCTTCAGTATTGGGTGCATCTAATACCAAACGTTCATCAACTGGTAATTCTGGAAAATTTAGTTTATTAAAAATTAACGGTATAGCAGGACAGGCAGCATCTCGGGAAAAGAATAAAGTGTTTCAGGCTGAGACTCTTCATCAATACTCCTGTTTGTCTTGTCTGTAGAGCCTGGCTGTTCTTTCTATCTGGTCAGACAATTGAAGTTAAATTTCAGGGCAGAGACAAATTTTGCACGTGTAAAGTCGTTAGGTTTAAGTGAGATGTAAATCCAGACAGGTGATGACACCCTACTCCATGTTAAGTAAATGTAACCCATTTAGGAAGATATTAACTGATGTGTTATGGAAATTCTGTTTAGTTTTATCATTCTGATGGACTTGGGGGAATTCACTCTCTGTGTGCTGGTTACATTCACGTTGGGAAAACAGGTTAGGTTCTAGACCACAAGTTAGGCTTCTGAAATAACAAATCAGCACTCTAGACCTTCTGATATCTCTTACCTCATAAATGAAAATAAAAATAATTGCAGATGTTAGACATTTCTGTTTCAATATTTTTATTAACTTTCCAATTAACAAACATATCAATATTGATACTGATACATAGAGATCAGGAATACATTAATAACGGTTAACATGTAAAAACACAAATTCCAAGCAGTAAATGGTGTCTAACCTCTCAATATCTTAGTAATTAACCATGAAAACGGTCATTGTAAAAGGAAAAAAAGACAAAAAAAAAAGAAACCCCCCAAACTAAAAAAACCTAAACCATAAAAAAAAACAAAGAATGATTAGGCTGCCATATTTTGTCTGTTAAAATTATAATTTGTCATTAACTACACTCCTCTGTACATTAAATATAACTGAAAAGAGGATACAGAAGGGGTCAACTTACATCATATGAAAATGTTGAATAAATGACTTGCAACTTTCTTCAAATTTAACAGAGGGTCCATAGTACTGCTCCTAATTTTTTCCAAATTTAGACATGCTATCACTTGGAAAAACCATTGAAATGTGGTAAGTGGGTTGTAATCTTCCCATTTAAATAAAATGGGTCTTCTGGCTGTTAATGTCACAAAAACTATTAAACGACAAGCTGATGAGGATAAATGACTAGATTCTATCACTGGTAGTCCAAAGATTGCAGTAATAGGATGAAGTTGTAAATCAACACACAGATCTACTGAAATACTATCAATAATGTTTTTCCAAAATTTTCTGAACAGAGGACAAAACCAGAACATACGTGTCAAAGAAGCTACTTCAGAGTTATATCTATCACAAACAGCGTTTACATGATGGTAAAAAAGATCTATCTTATCCTTGGATAAGGTGGCCCTATGAACCACCTTAAATTTTATCAAAGCATGTCTGGCACACTTTGAAGAAGTATTCACTGGTTTAAGAATTTTCTCCTATTTCTCTGTAGATAAAGATATTTGAAGTTCTCTTTCCCACACATTCTTAATTTTATCAGAAATACCTGGACCTAAATTTAACCTTCTGTCCACTCAACCTGTCGGACGCCAACTTCTCGAAAGCAAGAGTCGCTTTTACATTCATGGGGATAAGTCTGGTAAATTCCTAGCCAATCAGCTGAGGCGCTCCAAAGCCAAACAACATATTACAAAGATCCGGAAGGAGAATGGAGACTTTACATCGGATCATTTAGAAATTAATGACGCATTTAAAAATTTTTATTCTCGGCTTTATTCCTCTGAATCTCTGAATGACAATATCTCTGTTGATCAATTTTTACATAATCTGAATATCCCCTCACTCTCATCTGATTTCAAAACCAAACTCAATGCGCCTATATCATCAGAAGAAATATCTTTTGTAATTTCTGCACTGTCCTCAGGGAAATCTCCTGGACCTGATGGGTTCCCTGTAGAATTTTATAAATCATTTTCCTCACTTCTTTCTCCTCAGTTACTTTCAGTATTATCTGACTCGTTTAATTACGGCAAATTGCCACCCTCTTTCAATGAGGCCTCTATTATTCTTCTTTTAAAAAAGGGCAAAGACCCAACAGAGTGTTCCTCGTACAGGCCGATCTCTCTGCTCAATGTTGATGTAAAAATCTTAGCTGAAGTGTTGGCTCATAGATTAGAAACTGTTATTCCCTCCATTATCTCTGATGACCAAACAGACATTCGGCGTCTATTTAATATTTTATACTCAGCTCCAACTGGGACTCCTGAATGTGTTATTTCCCTCGATGCGGAGAAAGCATTTGATCGTATATAGTGGAACTACCTCTTTGCAGTCTTAGAAAAATTTGACCTCGGCCAAACTTTCATCTCTTGGATCCAATTGCTTGTACCTGTGTCCTACTGCTTCTGTTTTAACTAATTTTCAGAAATCCCAAGAATTTAATCTCAAACGTGGCACCCGTCAAGGATGCCCCTTAAGTCCCTTTCTCTTTGATTTGGCTATAGAACCTCTGGCGATAGCATTTCCAGACTGTCCTGAATTGACCGGGATTTGGAGAGGGGGTGTTGAGCATAAAGTTTCTCTCTATGCTGATGACTTATTACTCTTTCTCTCAAATCCGTCTACGTCCTTACCTCTAATGTTTTCACTTCTTGACCAGTTTAGCCAAATCTCTGGCTATAAACTTAATTTACATAAGAGTGAACTTTTCCCAATAAATAAAGAAGCACAAGAACTAATATTTCGTGATCTCCCTTTTAAAGTATTCCATAATCAATTTACTTATCTTGGAATTACAGTCACAAGGAAGTTTAAAGATCTCTTTCGTGAAAACTTTGTCAACCTTTCATATGCTATAAAACAGAGTCTGGTACAATGGTCACCTCTATCTATGTCTTTGGTAGGTCGTATTAATGTTGTTAAAATGTATGTTCTCCCCAAATTTTTATACCTATTTCAATCTATCCCAATTTTTGTTCCTAAATCTTTTTTTGATTCCTTAGACTCGATTATTTTGTCATATCTGTGGCAGAATAAGCGCCCTAGAATTAATAAAATCCACCTCCAAAAATCTAAAAAAGAGGGTGGCATGGCTTTACCTAACTTTCGCTAATATTATTGGGCAGCTAATATACGTTGTGCTACCTTCTGGTCTTTCTTCCACGGCCAACCCGAGTGCCCTAACTGGGTGGCAATGGAGTTAAGCTCCACTAAAGAATTATCTATATCTGCACTTCTTGGCTCTGCACTCCCTAGCAGTCTGCCCAGATCAATAGCTGCTCCTCTTGTTAGACACACTTTGCGTATATGGGCTCAGTTTAGGAAATGCTATGGTTTCCAGGGGTTTTCTGTTTCTAGCCCTGTCGCACACAATCACCTTTTTTTACCTACTACGTACGATTCAGCATTCCATGTTTGGTATAGGAAGGGCATTAGACATTTTGAAGATCTTTTCATCGATAATCGCTTCGCTTCTTTTCAGCAGCTCTCTGTTAAGTTCAACCTGCCTAACGCTCACTTTTTCAGATATCTCCAAGTCCGACACTTTATTGCTCCTTTAATTCCTAACTTTCCTGAAATGCCTGCGAAAAATGCTATGGACCTATTTCTTTCCATTAATCCACTAGGTAAAGGTTTGATTTCAATTATCTGAGATAAACTAGCAGCCTTAAGATGGGCCCCTGTGGATAAAATTTAAATGGCCTGGGAGCAGGATTTAAATATCTCCTTATCCGAGGAGAGCTGGGACTCAGTTCTCAAATCGGTTAACTCAACCTCTCTTTGTGCTCGCCATTGCCTTTTACAGTTTAAGATTGTTCACAGAGCCCATATGTCTAAATCTAAACTATCTCGATTCTACCCTAACATTAGTCCGCTCTGTGATAAATGCAAGAGAGGCGTGGCCTCTCTCATCCATATGTACTGGCTCTGTCCTAGCTTGGAGAAATTCTGGAAAGATGTCTTCACTACATTATCGGGTATTCTGAATCAGCACCTAGAACCAAACCCCTTAATTGCTCTGTTCGCTTTTAGGGGCGAGACAGATTTATGTCTGGGTCCGACCAAATGCCAAATACTATCCTTTGCCTCTCTCCCGGCGAGACGCTTGATCCTCCTTAGATGGAGAGATGTTGCCCCGCCCACTCATGCGCAATGGCTTAACGACATTATGGCCTGCTTGGACATTGAAAAAATTCATTATTCAGTTCTTAATTCGGATCTAAAGTTCCATAAGGTCTGCGGACCTTTTATCGAGTACTTTCATAACCTTCCTCCTGACTAGGGTTTTTTTTCTTCTTTTCGGTCCCTTGCTTTCAGCTCCCTTTTTTTTCTGGTAGTAGTCATTATTATCCTCTGTTGCTAAGTGTATTCACAGTCTGGGAGTTTGACTGTCCTGACCTATACTCTTTATACTGTGTTGTGGTCGGTTTGGAGTTGTTGTTGTTTTTTATCTTGTGTATTGGGGCTTGGAGAGGACACTAAGCTTACCTGTCTTTAATTTAGGTGCTTTTTTTGTTAAATACTCTTTCTTTGTAGCATATTGTTACTGTACGCTTAATTTTGCACTGATTAATGCTCCTCATTGGGATTTGGGGTTTTTAATTTGTAAAATGTTTTAAAAATCTAATAAAAAAATGTTTCAAAAAAAAGAAATACCTGGATGTATTTTTGTAATCAGATCATAAATAATTGATGTTAAACTCTTCTGAAAGGGGTTTAAACCTAAAACCTTTTCTGTAACTTCGATTGGATATGATATTGGAAAGGTAGGTAAAGTGGCATTCAGGAAGTTTCTAATCTGTAAATATCAGAAAAATTGTGATCATGGCAAATCATATTTATTAGACAACTGTTCAAAAGACATAAAATAATCATTCATAAATATATCATGAAAACCTGCTATAGCAAAAAAGCTTGATCAATTCTAGAAGGTTGGAAAAAATTTAGATATAATAGAGCTTGACAAGATCAATTTATTCAATCCAGATATTTACAAAATTGAAACCATATTCGTATTGTATGTTTAACTATTGGATTTATCATTTGTATATTCGGTTTAGTAAATACAATGGGAAGCACAGCTCCTAAAATAGAAGTCTATTAAAGCCCTGGTACAGACTCCCGCTCAAGATTCATCCATCGTGGGGATTGAGATTCATCCAACTGTTCTGTCCAAAATGTTAAATATCGAATATTAATTCCCCAATAATAAAATGTAAGATTCGGCAAAGCCAAACTGCCTTCCTTTTTTGATTTCTGTCAATAATTCTTACTTAACCTGGGATTTCTATATTGCCATATATATGAAGAAATTTTAGAATCAATAGTATCAAAAAAAGATTTAAGAATAAAAATTGATACTGCCTGAAATAGATACAGATGTTTAGGTTAAATAAACATCTTAATAGCATTATCGCTACCGATCAAAGACAAGGATAGTGGGGACCATTTAGTAAACAGTTGTTTAACATGATCAATTAAAGAAAAAAAATTAACTTTAAATATATCCTTATACTTCTTAGTAATTTTAACCCCCAAATAAGCAAAATAATCAGTAGCCAATCGAAATGGTGATTGTCTATAAATAAGGATTTGCATATTTAATGGGAAAAGCACACTCTTATCAAGATTCAATTTATACCCAGAAAAACTACTAAACTGGGCAAGTAGAGTCATTACTGCAGGAATGGATTTCTCTGGTTTAAAATTATGCAATAACAGGTCATCTGCATATAATGATATTTTATGCATCCCATTCCCATGAATAATGCCAAATATATTAGGTGAATGACGAATAGCAATTGCCAAGGGCTCCAGGGCAATATCAAATAATAAAGGACTTAAAGGACAGCCCTGTCTAGTACCTCGAAAAAGCCTGAAGAAAGGGGATCTCTGATTATTGGTAAATACAGCAGCCAAGGCTCATGATTTTTCATGAATCACTTGATTCGGGCATGGTCCCAGAAGACTGGAAGATTACAAATATCTCTCCACTCTTTCAGAAGGGAGGAAGGCAATAGAAAGGAAATCATAGGCTAGTTAGCTTAACTTCAGTGGCTGGGAAAGTTTTGCAGTCTATTATTAAGGATGAGGTTGTGGGGTACCTGGAGACTAATGTTAAAATAAGTCCAAGTTAGCATGGTTTCTGTGAAGGGAAATCTTGCTTAAGAAATCTGTTAGAATTCTTCAATGAAGTAGCAAGCAGGGTGGACAAAGGAGAGGCAGTGGATGTCATTTACTTGTATTTATAGAAGGAGTTTGATAAAGTGCCAAACATGAGGCTACTTAATAAGATAAAATCAGATGGTATTACAGGAATGATACTGTCAAAGATAGAGGAATGGCTGACAGGCAGGAGGCAGGAGGTACCAAGTGGGAATAAAGGGGAACTTTTCTTGTTGCCTGCCAATGACTAGTGGTGTTCCTCAGGGGTCAATATTGCAACCGCTATTTCTCACATTATTTGCCAATTATTTGGATAATGGAATTGATGGCTTTGTGGTTAAGCTTGCGGATGATACAAAGATAGGTGGAGGGGTAGGTAGTGCTGAAGAAGCAATGCATTTGCAGCAGGACTTAGACAAGTCAGACTAATGGGCAAAAAGGTGGCAGATGGAATACAATGTTGGGAAATGCATGATAATGCATTTTGGTAAAAAGAACAATAGTGTGGAATTTTATCTAAATGGGGAGAAGGATCAAACATCAGAGGTGCAGAGGGACTTGGGAGTCCTCGTGCAAGACTCCTAGAGGTTAATTTAAAGGTTGAGTCTGTGGTAAAGAAGGCAAATGCAATGGTGGCATTTATTTGAAGGAGAATAGAATATAAAGGCAAGGAGATAATGCTGAGCCTTTATAAGACACTGGTCAGGCTGCACTTGGAGTATTGTCAACAGTTATGGAGCCTACATCTGAGAAAAGATGTGTTGTCATTGGAGAGAGTCTGGAGGAGGTTCACAAGGATGATTCCAGGATTGAAGGTGTTAACATATGAGGAGTGTTTGGAGCTTTGGGCCTGTACTCACTGAAAGTTAAAGAATGTGAGGAGACCTCATTGAAACCTACCGAATGTTGAAAGGACTCCTAGGGTGGATGTGGAGAGGATGTTTCCTATGGTGTGCCTAAAAACTGAGGGTTGACCTTTTAGAACAGAGGTAAGGAGGAATTCTTTTTAGCCAGAGAGTAATATATCTGTGGAATGCAGGCATCAAAGGATATGGTGAGAAGGCAGGTGTATGGGGTTGAGTGGGATTAGGGATCAGCCATGATGGAATGGCGGAGCAGACTCAATGGGCTGAATGGTCTAATTCTGCTCTAATGTCTTTTGGTCTTATGGAAAAAATGTCTTAGCCTGTCCAACTTCTCCCTATAACTCAGTTCCTTGAGTTCCCAGCAAAATCCTTGTAAGTCATTTCTGCACTCTTTTCCAGTTTAGTAAAATCTTCCTTATATCAGGGTGAACAAAATTCAACACAATGCTGTTAGCAACACACACACAAAATGCTGCAGGAACTCAGCAGGCCAGGCAGGATCTATGGAAAAGTGTACAGCCTATGTTTTGGGCCAAGAACCTTCAGCAGGATCTTATACTCTTTTCCATAGATGCTGCCTGGCTTTCTGACTTCCTCCAGCATTTTGTGTGTGTTGCTTGGATTTCCAGCATCTGCAGATTTTCTCTTGTTTGACAATGCTCTTACTGTGGCTTTATCGGCATCTTGGACAACTGCAACATAACCTCCCAACTTCTACACTCAGTGGTTTGTTTTATGAAGATGCACGTGCCTAAAGCCTTTTTCACCACACTGTCTACCTGTGACTCCACTTTTGGGAAATCATGCACCTGAACTTCAAAGTCCCTCTGTTCTACAACATCCTCCTCATTCCACCAACAAAAAGCAGAATTTCCCAGTGGTCAAATCTACTGCCATGATGAAGCCACTCTCAGGTTAGAGGAGCAACACCTCATATTCCACCTGGGCAGTTTCCAGCCGAATAGCATGAACATTGATTTCTCCAACTGCCAGTAATTTTCCCCTTCCCCCCCTTCTTCATTTACCCACTCTGGATGTCCTCTTGCCTCTTCTCTTTTCCTAATCAGCATATCCCCTTCCCTTGGTTCCCCCCCCCCATCTCCTTCCCTTTCTTCCATGATTCACCCTCCTCTCCTATCAGATTCCTTCTTCTCCAGCCCTTAACTTTCTTCATCTATCACTTCCCAGCTTCTTACTTTACACCCCCCACCCACCTGCTTTACCTTTCACCTTCTAGCTTGTACTCCTTCCCATCCCTCAGCTTCTTAATCTGGCTTCTTCACCCTTCCTTTCCTGTCCTGATAAGGGGTGTCAGTGCAGAAATATCAACTTTTATTCTTTTCCATAGATGCTGCCTGTCCTGCTGAATTCTTCCAGCATTTTGTGTATGATGCCCCAGAAATGCTGTTTATTTCTATCCTTGTAATAGTCTTAATGAAATTAACTCTCCATATGCTGATTCCACTGATACTTGTTCAATTGGAACAAGTACTTGAACAGGTACACATGCCTTTTCTTCTGTCACCATACTCCTCACTGGACCTTCTGGTATCTCTTATCTCATAAATGAAAATAAAAATGAGATGTTAGAAATCTGAAATTAGAACATTAAGTTCTGGAAGCACTCAAAAGTCCAGGTAGTATATATGGAAAGTGAAAATAGCAAAATACTTCAAGACATAGAGTCCATCAGGCCAACTGATACATCAGTATCTCAAAAGTCTTAAGCAAATCCTAAAAAATTCTGGAAAAAGAAACATTGTTAGTAAAAGTGACATTTCAAATTACTCCTCTGTTGTTCCAATCTATTGCCCAAAATACCAAATTCAAATTCCAAAGTAATGATTAATTTCCCAGTTGCCAATTGCCATGGTGCTAGAGGACTCGTTTTATACTCAACCAGATTGTACTTAATAGCTGCTTCACTTAACTAAGGTTAATCTACATTCAAGACTGTTTAATGTCACTTGCAGTACAAAAGCGTAAAGGAAAACAAAATAATTATTACCCTGGATCTGATGCAACACAAAAAAAAACAATATGATAAACCTTTTTCCATAGATGCTAAGTTCTTCCTGCATTTTGTGTGTGTTGCTTGGATTCCTAGCATCTGCAGATTTTCTGTTTGTAATAAGATAAAAACACAATAATAAAAAGAATAAATATAAATACACTAGATAGCTGATTCGAATGAATGTACTTAAACTGATGCTATGTAGAGGAGGGTCCATACTTTAGGTAAATCCAACAGAAATGGACGAAGTAGTAGTGGAGGAGGAGTGTGGTGTGATGGGTTGGTGGGTGGAGGTGTTCATCATCTTACTGCTTGGGAAAAGTAATTGCTTTTGAGTCTGGGGTCCTAGCGTGGTTGCTACATAACCTTGTCCCTGATGGGAATTGGATAAACAGTCCGAGAGCAGGGTGGGTAGGATCCTTCATGATATTGCTGGCCTTTTTCCTGCAGCTTACTGTATATACTGTCCTTGATGGCGGATAGGTTGGTGCCATGATGAGTTGGGCAGTCCTGATTACCTGTTGTAGAGGCTTCCTGTCTGCTGCAGTGCAGTTTCCGTACCATGCAGTGATGCAGCATCTATAGAAGGGCATGAGTTTCAATGTCCACAGTCAGAAAATAGAGGTCCTGTGAGCTGTCTTGGTTGTGTAGGATGTGTTCTAGGACCATGAGAGGTTGTGCAAGATTTACAATCTCAGGAGTTTGAAAATGCTTACAGCTTCCACTGCTGTGCCACTAATGTAAAGATGGGTGTGAGTGATGCAATTTCTTCTGAACTTGATACCCATCTCCTTCGTATTAACATGAGAAAATCTGCAGATGCTGCAAGTCCAAGTAACACACACAAAACGCTGCAGGAACTCAGCAGGCTAGGCAACGTCTATGGAAAAGAGTGAACAGTTGATGTTTTGGGCCAAGACCCTTCATCGGGAGTGAGAAAAAGACGAGAAGGACTTTTCATTTTACACTTGTCCATAGATACTGCCTGGCCTTCTGTGTTCCTCCAGCACTGTGTGTGTGTTGCTGTCTCCTTTACCTTGTGGACATTGAGGGAGAGGCTATTTGCTTGATACCAGGTCTCGAGATCTTCCAGCTCCTTTCTGTGTACCATCTTCCTGACCCTCACCACTTTGAGCCTTTGTAGATAAAAAGACATGTATTCTCTCTGAATCTGAGACTGCTGTTTCAGTATTTCAATTTCCCAATGGCTTTTAGGATATTCAGTTCCCTTCTCTTTCAGCCTCTTTATTTTTATTGTGGATCGTTAGTGCTGCTCACTAACAACTGCATTTGTTTTATCATTATTGGTTTTCATCCTCTAACTGCTCCTGAAGCCTTCCCAATTTATAGCCGAGCTCCCACAGTTTCTCCCCCATGCTCGGTTTATTCTACATAATACACATGCCTCATTGGTTTCTCATTAATAAGGTGAAAAAAATTAAACACCTGTTGACACATTTCAGTTCAATCCTAACGTACGAATCCAACACCATCTCTTTATCTCATTATAGTCATAGTCATAGAATACTACAGCACAGAAAAAGGCCCTTTGGCCCATCTATTCCATGCCAAACCATTAACCTGCCTACTCCCATTGCCCTGAAACTGGACAACAGCCTTCCGCACCCTTGTCATCCAAAGTGCAACACCTTACAGTTGTCTGCATTAAATTGCATCTGCCATTTTTCAGCCCATTTTACTATCTGGTCTAGATGAAACTGCAATTTTTCATAGCCCTCCTCGCTGTCCAGTCTGCCCCCAGTCTTGGTGTCATCCACAAAGTTGCTAATCCAGTTAACTACATTATCATCGAGGTCATTGAGTTAAATGACAAAATAATTAACCCAGCACCAACCCCTGTGACACTCCACTAATCACAGGCCTCCAATCAGAGAAGTAACTGTGTACTACCACCCTCTGGCTTTTCACACAAAGCTAATGTCTAATACAAGTTACTACCTCATCCTGAATGCCAACCAGCTGAACCTTCTTGACCAACCTGCCCTGTGTCACCTCATCGAAAGCCTTGCCAAAGTTCACAGCACCCACTGCTTTGTCTTCATCAAATTTCCTGTAACTTCCTTGAAAAACTATACACTCGGTTAAATATGACATACCACGCACAAAGCTCTATTAACTATCCCTAGTCGGACTTATTCAAATATTTATATATCCGATCCCTTAGAATACCATCAAGTGCTGTAACTTATACACTACTGATGTCTGGCTCTCTGGCCAATAAATTCCTGACTGTTTCTTACAGCCTTCCTTAAACAATGGAGCAACGTTAGCTATCCTCCAATCCTCAGGCACTTTACCTATTGAGAAGGGTATTTTAAATACCTCTTCTAGAATCTCTGCAATTTCTGCACTAGTCCCCCACAAGGTCCAAGGGAATACTTTGTCAGCCTCTGGGGATTTATCAATCCTAATTTAACTCAAGACTGCAAACACATCCTCCTCTGTGATATATACACAGTTCATGACTTCAGTGCTGTTTTGCCTCACTTCTACAGCCTATGTTTGTCCCTCAAGTGAATACAGATACAAAAAAATCCATTTGAGATCCACTCAATCTCATTTGGCTTCATGCATTGGTGACCACTCTGATCTTCAAGAGGACCAATTTTGTCCCTTGCTATCCATTTGCTCCTACTATATCTTTGTAACCCTTGGGATTTTCCTTTATCTTGTCAGCTGGAGTAACCTCATGCCCTTTTTAAGCCTTTCTGATTTTTTTTTAAGTCTTCTCTTGTATTTCTTATACTCCTCTTTTATGCACCACCTTCTTCTTGATCACTTGCTTCTTTTTGCCATTTACACAGCTGTAAATCCAATCCTGATCCATAATGCGTATGTATATCTGCTAACTTCAATTTCATGATTAAGATTCATGACAGATCATGATGGGATGACTGACATTGCTCTATCTCCTACACTTTCCTTTATACTATTTTTACTATACATTGCTCTAACAATTGACCTCCTGAAGTGCAATGCTTTACACTCACACTCAACATTAGCAAAGCAAAAAGCTGATTATTGAATGCTGGGGGAAGAAAACAGATCAATGAGCCAGTCCTCATTGGGGGATCAGAGGTGGAGAAGGTTAGTAAGTATAAATTCCTTGGTGTCATCATTTCAGAGGATCTGTCCTGGGACCAGCACATTAATACCTTTACAAAGAAAGTGCAGCAGTGCCTCTAGTTACTTTGAAGTTTTCCCAGATTCAGCATGTCACCTAAAACCTTGGCAAGCTTCTATAGTTGCTCAATGGAGTGTAATCTTACTGTGAACATCAAGGGCAGGTATGGAAACACCAATGACCAAGAATGGAAAAGCCTACACAAAGTGGTGGATACAGCACCGTTCATCAGAAGCAAAACCCTTCTCATCATTGAGCACATCTATAAGGAGCACTGCCACAAGAAAGCAGCTTCCATTATCGAGGACCCCACCATCCAGGCCATGTTTTCTTCTTGCTGTTGCCAATAAGAAAGGAAGTGCAGGAGCCTTAGGTCCTACACGTACCAGGTTCAGGAACAGTTATTATCCTTCAACTATCAGACTCCTAAACCAGCAGGAACAACTTCACTCAACACAGAAATTATTACACAAACTATGGACTCATTTTCAAGGATTCTATAGATTAGATTAGATTCAACTTTATTGTCATTGTGCCGAGTACAGATACAAAGCCAATGAAATGCAGTTAGAATCTAACCAGAAATGCAAAGAATAGTGTTATTTACAAAATAACTGTGAATAAAAAGTAAGTGCTACAGCACACAAATATAAAAGTACTGAGACATTACAATATGGGTGCAATACTGCTTAGTGCTGTGATGTGAGGTTCAGCAGGGTCACAGCCTCAGGGAAGAAGCTCTTCCTGTGCCTGCTGGTGTGGGAGCAGAGGCTCCTGTAGTGCCTACCGGATGGGGGGGAAGAGTAAAAAGTCCATGTTAAGGTGAGATGCATCCTTGATAATGCTTTTCACCCTGCCTAGGCAGTGCTTATGGTAGATTTGCTCAATGGTGGGCAATTGGGTGCCGAGAATCCGCTGGGCAGTTTTCACCACAGGCTGGAGTGCTTTGCGATCCGATACGGGACAATTGCCATACCACACTGAGATGCAGCTGGTGAGTATGCTCTCAATGGTACAGCAGTAAATGTCCTTCAGTGTTGTGGGACAGAGGTGAGATTTCTTGAAGCTCCACAGCAAATAAAGGTGCTGTTGCACCTTTTTGATCGGGATGGAGGAGTTCATGTTCTCAGTATTGTTTACTTATATATTTATTTTTATTTGCACAGTTCATTTGCTTTTGCAAATTAATTATTCGTCAGTCCGTGTGTGCAGTTTTTCATTGATTCTGTTGTATTTCTTTGTTCTACTGTGAATGCCTGCAAGAAAATATTTAGATTAGGACCAGTCATAAACCATTTCCATTAATGACCTCCTTCCTGCTAATTCCATCTTCTGCAGATCTCACCAGTCAATGATGTTTAATAAACCAGTCCATTTAAATATCTCCTGTGGTAACTCAGCGTTCCCCAGAGTTGGAAGAATTAATGAGTGCAGGACACAACGTTGTCTTAGCACAAGTGTTGCATAATATATAAGGTGATGTCATTCCTGAGTGTCTATATTCAAAATCACCTTCATTACACAATATAAATAGGTTTGAACTCACTGCTCGAACAGCAGATCCACCTGAAGGTTCAGAGAGTAACTGAGTGCATTAAACAGTAATCGGAGCAGAGCCCAAGATGCTGAGACTCCGTGTAACTCTTTCTGTACTCCTTATGTTCCAGGTTGCAGGAATAAGAGGAACAGATCTTGTGCAAGAATCGTGCGACAGCACAATCTGTCATCCAGTCTTGAAAGTCATTGAGCATAATGTAAGTACTATTGGGAATTAACATTGGTGGCTGGAGAGGAAGACTATTAATTTCCTGTTTTAGAGTTAAGGGTCAGAGAGCTATAGAGTATGCAAGCAACATCTTGGATACAACTCATCCAGACCAACAAGATGTTTACCTGAGCAAATCCCTTGGGATTTTTACCTTTTCATTCCATACATTTGTTCAAATGTCTTTGAAGTATTTATATCTGTTCAAATCTCTTTGAAGTATTGTAATTTTACCTTTATTTCTTTCTCTTGCAACTTGCTCAACATACACTATGTAAAAAAAAATAGCATCTCAGATCCTCTTTTATTCTTCCTCTTCTCATCTGTGAGCTCTAGTTTTTGAGTACTCTATGTTGGAAGAAAGATTGAGACTATTCCCCTCATGATTTTATAAACCTTTGTAAGGTTATCCCTCAGCCCCTTATGTACCAAGGAAAAAGCACCAGCCTATCCAATCTCTCCTTTTAGCTGAATCTCCACAGTCCCTGTAATATCTTTATTAATCTTCTCTGCACTCTTTCCAGCTGACACAGTATAAATGGGTGCAGAAGTGTACACAACATTCCATATGTGATCTTACTAATATGATATGTTAACTATTGTCCTGCGTGTCCCAACAACTGAAATCATGTGTGCCAAATGCTTTCTTCACCACACTAACTGTGTCACCACTTACTGGGAGCTATGGAATTGTACCCCTAGATTTCTTTGTTCTATAACATTCTGCAAAGCGCTGTCATTTACTGTGCAAGTCCTCCACGGTTAAATGCAAAACGACACACTTGTCTAAGTAAAAGTGGTCTTTCGTGAGTCCACCTTCCCAGTTCTACACTAGGTTCTGGTTAAAATTTCTCTGTAGTTTAAATCATGTCACTGATAATCCACTGTTGACAAGTTGTCTCATGTTTTGAAACTCAACCACGAAGATCAGAAAGCATCTTGGACTCATTCTGCTGGATGTCTCCACATTCTCATTCCAACCTCCACTATATATTATCCCAGATGGAATGGAAAGTGAGGAATGTTTCTTAATGACATCTGTATTCTGATCGCACAATTATTTCTTTTTTCAGTCTTAAAAATAATGTCACAACAGAAAATTCAAAAAAGTGAAGATCCAGGAACATTTTCACTCAAGAACAGAAGGAAGTTAGTCTATCCACTAAAGTGGAACTGGCCAATATATGAAGCATTAGAACAAACAGGGTAACTATTGCCTGAGGATAACTGTATGATCGAGAAAGTGGGAAGCAGGTGGTGTAGGAATGGGGGAGACAAGAGGGAAGAAGACTAGTAACAACTGGTGGGGCAGTGTGCACTGAGATCCAATTCAGATGTAAAGTTCCATTGCTTCCTGCACTGGATCCTTACAGGTTTATGCTGCTGTTACTTACATTGTACTGAGAAAATTCCTTCAGATTGCAGATGCACTACTCTTCAGATCTTCAGGTCAGATCTACCTATTTGTCCTGGACATGTTGTACCATAGACAGAGACAGAGCAAAGTCAAATGTAGGACTGCAGCCCAGGGCTCATAGAGTAGCAACTCACTAGTCAGTCTGACCATTCTCTACTCAATCCCATGTTTTTGTTTGATGGCTGTCTGGGAGATGAGCTTAGAAACTTCAAACTCATTCACTATTGGAGACTTGCAGCCAATAAAGGAGCAATTCACCTGGTGTAGAAGGGTGGATAGCATAGAACATAGAACATGGAACAGAACAGCACAGTGCAGGCTCTTCAGCCCATGATATTGTGCTGATATTTTAACCTTAATCAATCAATTAAGATCAATCCAACTCTCGTCTCTCAAATAATACACCATACTTCTCTCAAACGTGTGCCTATCTAAGAATCTCCTAAATATCCCTACTGAATATCTCTCAACCACCATCTCAGGCAGTACATTGTATGCACTTGGTAAAATTTCTACCTCTGACATCTCCCCTTTACCTTACTCCAATTACCTCCTATTAGCCATTGACATCCTGGGTAAAAGGCATTGCTGTCTTCTCTGTCTATGCCTCTTATCATCTTGTACACATCTATAAAGTTGCCTATAATCCTCTTTTACTCTAAAGAGAAAAGTCACAGCTTGCTCAGCCTTTCCTCTAATACAGGGAGCATCCTGGTAAACCTTCTCTGCATCCTCTCTAAAGCTTTACATGCTTCCTGTAATGAGGCGAACAGGACTGAACACCATGTTCCAGGTGTGTCTAACTACAGTTTTATATAGTTGCAATATTACCTGCGGCTCTTGAAATCGACTACTGACGGTGACTACACTAGGGCACCATGGTTGTGTAGCAGTTAACACAAAGTTATTATAGATCAGAGCATCAGAGTCGAAATTCAATTCTCAACGGCCTCTCTAAAGTGTTTGTACGTCCTCATCATGGAATGTATGGGTTTCCTACAGGAGCTCTGGTTTCCTCTCACAGTCCAAAGATGTACCAGCTAGTAGGTTAATTGGTCATTGTAAATTGTCCTGTGATTAGGCTGGGGTTAAATTGGAATTTGCTCGTAATGACACAGCTCAAAGAGCAGGTAGGGCCTAAACTTTAAGAATGGTTCTTTCCTTCTCTTGACTAAATGTTCCATTTTCTCTCGACGCAACAATGGTTCTTTCACCCTGCCATCCTTTCCCTAGCTTAATGGAGCAAGACTATCCAGAACCCCATGCAAGTGTCTTCTAAACAAACTCACAATCAGATATTCCCCGAGAATATCTGTTGCCAATTTAATCTTCCAAATTATATCACTAATAACATCATAATTAGCCTTCCCCAAATTAAATACTTTACCATACAATCTGATTCTATCTCTTCCAAGACTATGTGAATCTTCAGGTAGTTATGGTCACTGTTTCTGAAATGTTTGTCCACCAAGAGATCTGTCAACTGATCAGGTTCATTGTCTAATACTCGATCTAATATGACCTCTCCTCCCCTCAGCCTGTCCACACTTGTCAGAAATCCTTACTAGACTCAACTAACAAATCTATCCCATCTAAAACTCTTGCACTAAGGAGGTGCCAATTAAGATGAAGGAAGTTGATGTCAATAATGACAACAACCCTGCTATTTTAGCACCTTTCCAAAATCTAGCTGCAGACTTGCTCCTCAGAGTCCCTGTTTCTTTTGGGGATCGATAGATTACTCCCAATTAACTGATTGCTCCCATCCTAGTCCTGACTTATACCCACACTGACTCAGCAGACAATCCATTTAAAATGTCCTCCCTTGCTGCAGTTATCAGAAGCTATCCTTGATTAGCAATGCCACTCCCCCACCTCTTTTAACTCCCTTCCTGTCCCTTTTGAAACATCTAAATCCTGGAACATCTAGCAGTCATTCCTGCACTTATGATAGCCAAGATTCTGTAATGGCCACAACTTCATAGTTTCATATTCTTATCCATGCTCTACGTTCACCAGCTTTATTCTTGCTATTTTTCACATTGAAGTAAACATATTTCAACCCATCTAACTGACTTGCTATCCTTCCTTACAGTCTCTCTTCACATTGTGTTTAACTTTACATCAACTGCTCCATCATCTGACCTATTGCTCAGGCTCCCATTCCCCTGCCAACTTAATGTGCACCCTCCCAAAAAGTTCTAGCAAACCCACCTGCAGGGATATTGGTCCCTCTCAAGTTCACATGTAACCCTTCTTTTTAGTATACATCATACCATCGCCAGAAAAGATCCCAGTGATCTACAAATCTGAAACCCTGCCCTCTGCACCAATTCATCAGCCACTCACTCAGCGTCCATAGCATCCATTCTTACCATCACTGGTGCATGGAACAGGCGGCAATCAGAGGTTTTCTACACTTGAAGTCCTGCTTTTCAGCTTCCTTCCAAGCTCTACATATTCTTTCTCCAGGACTTCATCCCTTTTCCTAGCTACCTTGTTGGTGCCAATATTTAATTTAAATTCTGGCTGCCCAACCCTCCCTTTAAGAATTCAGTGGACTGAATATAAGGTGTCACTGACCCTGGCATCTGGGAATCTTTCATGTCTACAGAATCACCTGTCAGTATCACTAACGATTGAATCCCCTATCATCAGTACTCTCCTTTTCTCATCCCTTCCCATCAGAACCACAAAGCCAGACTCAATGATCATAAGACCATAAGACATAGGAGCAGAATTAGGCCATTTGGCCCATCGAGTCTGCTCCACCATTCAGTCATGACTGATCCTCTTTTCCCTTCTTCAGCCACACTCCCTGGCCTTTTCCCTGTAATCTTTGAAGCCATGACCAACCAAGAACCTATCAATCTCTGCTTAAAATACACCCAATGACCTGGCCTCCACAGCAGCCTGTGGTAACAAATTCCACAAATTTATCAACCTCTGGCTAAAGAAATTTCTCCACATCCCTGCTTTAAATGGACGCCCCTCTATCTTGAGGCTGTGCTCTCTTGTCCTAGACTCTCCCACCATGGGAAACATCTTTTCCACATCTACTCTGTCTAGGCCTTTCAACATTCAAAAGGTTTCAATGAGATGCCCCCATCTTTCTAAATTCCAATGAGCACAGATCCAGAACCTTCAGACATTCCTCATGATGATCCTTCCATTCCCAGAATCATTCTTATGAACCTCCTCTGATCCCTCACCAAAGCCTGCACAATTTTCTCTGATGAGGAGCCCAAAACTGTTCAGAATACTCAAGGTGAGGCCTTGCCAGTGCCTTATAATGCCTCAGCATCACATCCCTGCTCTTATATTCTAAACAACTTTAAATGAATGCTAACATTACATTTGCCTTCCTCACCACTGTTGCAATCTGCAAGTTAACCATTAGACTGTTCTGCACAAGGACTCCCAAGTTCCTTTGCATCTCAGATTTTTGGATTTTCTCCTTGTATAGAAATTAGTCCACACATTTATTTCTACTACAGAAGTGCATGACCATGCATTTTCCAACAATGTATTTCATTTGCCAGTTTCTTGCCCATTCTCCTAATCTGTCTAAGTCCTTCTGCATCCTATCTGTTTCCTCAACACTACCTGCCCCTCCTTCAATCTTCATATCATCTGCAAACTTCTCAACAAAGCCATCTATTTCATCATCTAAGTTATTTATATACAGCATAAAAAGAAGTGGTCCCAGCACCAAACCCTGCAGAACACCACTAGTTACTGGCAGCAACCAGAATACGATCCTTTTATTCCCACTCGCAGCCTCTTACCAATCAGCCGATTCGCTAACCATGCCAGTAACTTTCCTGTAATACCATGAGCTTTTAACATGATAAGTAGCCTCATGTGTGGCATCTTGTCAAAAGCCTCCTGAAAATCCAAATATACAACATTCACTGCCTCCCCTTTAGCTATCCTACCTGTAATCTCCTCGAAGAATTCCACCAGGTTTGTCAGGTAAGATTTTCCCTCAAAGAAACCCTGATGACTTTGTCTTATCTTGTCCTGTGTCACCAAGTATTCCATATCCTCCTCCTTCCCAATGCCAGAGGCCTTGCTGCTGCAGCCTTCTCTGGTAGGTATGCCTCATCAGGCATCCATCACACAGCCTCAACACAGATGCTGCCAATGAACTTTGCCACTGTTTCTGTGACTATCTATTTATTTTCTTTCCCCTAGGGTTATAAAGAAATAGTGTTCCCAACTCTTCATTGGCTTCATACGTTTGTTGATGGAACGGATATGGAGACTGCAATAAAATTGGGCCTGGAGAGATTTTTCAATTATTCACGCTTTCATAATGATGCTGGTATGTGAGAAGTTTCTTCAATGTTACAGCACAGAACATACCTTTCATCGTAGTGTGCGACTCATCTGAAAGTCAAAGTAAGATTTATTGTCATATGCAGAGGTCAAATGAAAAACTTAGTTGCAGCAGCATTAATTGCATCTGACAACATAGGTTCAAAATAAATTATTTCAAACTTATCCCATAGGGAACAGAGTTAGAATAAAAAAGAAGTACAATGTTTATTAGTGCACGATTGTCAAAGTTGTCTGGTATTGCTAAGCTGAGGCAGCTATTTGGTTTATGCAGGTTGATTCAAGACCAAATGGTTAAAGGTTTCTGCAGGCTTCTGTACGTTCTGTCCAATGGTAGCTCTAAGAAGATGGCATGGCCCAAAGTGTGGAGATCTTTGTTGGTAGATATTCCCTTCTTAAGATAACTCCTCCTGTAGATAGTGCTATAAAGGGATGTATAGGGATATTATTTCAAACTAGTGAGCAGGCAGGCAGACAAGAGCCATATTTAGTTATACAGGTAGAATTTGGCCAGGTGACCCTTCCTGACCATGCCTGGGCAAAGGAGCAAAGTTGGCTCTTACCACTTTACATCCTGTTGCTCCTTTCTGTAGTGACTTGAGCAGAACTACACACAGGTGTCTTTTTGAAACAATATTTGTTACTCACACCATTCCAGTTTCAGATTCTGACTCTTCACCGCTGATCCTTGACTATTGGAACCCTTGAGACCTCAACTCCGCTTAACGGGTTCATCGGGAGTAAATTCAAGAGTGCAGGAATGCTGGCTGAAATTCTAATTGGGGAGAGAGTGATTGAGTGAGTGAGTGAGTGAGTGAAAGTGAGAGACTGACATTGTGTATTTCAGAAAATTACAATGATTTCCCTCTTAAAAGTAGTCTTAATCCTTTTACAGTCGTCAAGAAATTAAGTTGTCCAGAACTTACTAAATACAATGTATGTTTCCTTTTTTTTTCTTGTCCAGAGTCTCAATACCACTCATCAGCCAAGATTCCATAAACTTGCCAGGTTTATCATTTACCCTCGTAGGAATATGCTGTTTCTGGATTCCTGATATCACATTCTGTGCTTTTTCCATAGATGCTGCCTGGCCTACTGAGTTCCTCCAGCATTTTGTGTGTGTTGCTTGGATTTCCAGCATCTGCAGATTCTCTCTTATCTGCAACATCCTGCCCATTTCCCCCAATATTAGCCCTACTTCAGTTTAGGGCCCTAACCTATGGATCTTTTCCATTGCTATCTTAAAACCAACATAATTATATTTACTTGAACTAACGTTCTCCCTGACTGCCAGTCCAGTAACTTTTACTGTCTTGTTCCTATAAAAGGAAGCTTCAGGATTGCATCTTCTCAAGTAGCACCCTTTGTACTGTATATTGATTCAGAGAACATTCCAAGACATATTTCATAAATTCCACCTCATCCAGGCTCTTAACAATCAGTACCAGGAAAACAAGAATCTCCCACTACTACAATCCTATTATTCCTACTATTATGAGCAATTTATATAAACTCTTGGTGCTCAAACCCCCACTGACCACTGGGGGTCAGTACTTGGAACTACAATGTTGCCATTGCAGAGAATTGACTGTCACAAGCTGCCGGATATTACAGAGTTTAGATGTTTCAAAAGGGACAGGAAGGGAATGGCATTGCTCATTAAGGATAGTATCACAGTTACAGAAAGACAGATGTCATGAAAGGATCATCTACTGAGTAAGTGTGGGTAGAAGTCAGGACTAGGAAGGGAGCAATCACTGTTAGGAATATTCTGTAGATCCTCCAATAGCAACAGGGACACTGAGGAACATATCAATGGGCAGATTTTGGAAAGGTTAAAAAATAACAGGGTTGGTGTTACTGGGGACTTCACTTCCCTTTGATTGGTATCTCTTTCCAATCCAGTCAGGCTGCTCCCAGACACGCTTTTCATCTGTGCCAGGTTGAGTGTCGAGCTCGCAACATGGCCTCGTAAAATAAAACACTGTGCAGTGAGAAGGACGTGAGGGACCACTCACAGAATCTTTCCTTGGAACTTGGGAATCTTTCCTTGGAACTTGGGAATACTTGAAGGTGACATGAGAAAGCTTTGGTGAATATGTACTTGGAGTTCGAGGAGGTCATTAATGAATACTTTGCTTCAGCAGAGAGAGAGACCTTGACAAATATGAGGCCAAAGTAGAAAAGGTTAATATGTTGGAACACGTTGAGGTTCGGGAAGAGGATGTCTTAGAACATTTGAAAAGGAGTAGCATAAATAAATTTCCAGGGCCAGAAGGAATATTTGCCAGGTTACTGTGGAAATTGAGAGAAAATACTGTTGTGCTGTTGGCAATGATCTTTGAATCCTCAATGACAGTTATAGGAGTAGTACTAGAAAATATGAGGATGGGCAATGTTATTCGTTTGTTCAAGAAAGGTAATAGGGATAATCTTGGACATTATAGACCAGTGAATCTTGCATCAGTGGTGGGCAAACTATCTGAGAAGATTCTGAGAAATAGGATTTGGAGAAGCATAGAGAGCAGTGGGTGTGGAACATATGGATATTAGTAAGGATTTCAACTAGGTTCCCCATGTCAGGCTCATTCAAAGAAGTTATTCAGGAGGCATAGGATTGAGGGAAACTTGGCTGTATGAATTCAGAATTAGCTTTCTCAGAGAAGACAGGGGATGGTAGTAGATGGAGCATATTCTGCTGGGAGGTCCACGACTAGTGGTGTTCCGCAAGGAGCTGTTCCAGAATCCCTACTCTTCATGAGTTTGATAAATGTCTTCGAAGAGGAAGTGAAAGGGTGGGTTAAAAGTTTGCAGATGACATGAATGTTGGTGGTGTTGTGGATAGTACAGAAGGTTGTCGTATGTTACATCGGAAATTGGCAGGATGCAGAGCTGGGCTGAGAAGTGGCAGATGGAGTTCAATCTAGATAATTGTGAGGTGATACAGTTTGGAAGTAAAACTTGATGGCAGAGTACTAAGGTAATGGCATGATTCTTAGCAGTGTGCAGGAGTGAAGAGATATGGAGGCCAAGTCCAGAGATACCTCAAAGTTGCTGCATGAGTTGATAGGGTGGCTAAGAAAGTATATGGTGTGTTGGCCTTCATTTATTGGGGATTGTGTTTAAGAGCCACAAGATAATGTTGCCACTCTATAAAACACCTCTGGTTAAACCACACTTGGAGTAGTGTTCTGTCACCTCATTATAGGAAGGATGTGGAAGGTGAGAAGATTTACCAGGATGCTGCCTGGATTAAAAAACATGTCTTATGAGGAAAGGTTGAGTGAGCTAAGGCTTTTCTCTTTGGCGTGAAGGACAATTAGAGGAGACTTAGAAGAAGCATACAGGATGAATAGAGGCATAGATAGAATCGATTGCCAGTGCCTTTTTCCCCAGGGTGGCACTGGTTATAATGAGAAGACATACCTTTAAGCTGATCGGAAGAAAGTTTGTGGGCGATGTCAGATGTGGGTTCTTTTACACAGAGAGTGGTAAGTGCGTGGAATGCATTTCCTGGGAAGGTGGTATAGGCACTATTAACATTTAAGAGACTTAAATGACTCATAGATAGGCACATGGATGAAAGATAAATGGAAGACTATGTTGGAGGGAAGGGTTAGATTGATCTTGGAGTAGTTAAAAGGTTGGTATGACATCACGAGGCAAAGGGCCTTTACTGTATTGTACATTTCAGCCTCATTAGTGACCCAGTCCTCCTTGCTTCTAAATTCTACCCATAATGGGATAATCTCACAGAACCATTATGTCTAAGAACTGGTAATATGTCCTTCCTTATCAAAAAAGCAACATGCCACCATCTATTACCTGCACTTCGGTCATGCCTGTAGCATCAATATCCTAGAATATTGAGCTGTTGGTCCTGCCCTTTTCTTAGCCATATTTCCTCTATGGCTGTGGTCCAGCACATAAGCGTCATTACAAAGAAGGCACAGCAAGACCTTTACTTTCTTAGAAGTTTGTGAAGATTCAGCATGTCATCTAAAACTTTGGAGAACTTCTATTGATGCAGTGAAGAGTATATTGACTGGTTGCATCATGGCCTGGTATGGAAACGTTAATGTCCTTCAACAGCTACATCCATAAAATAGTGGATACGGCCCAGTCTATCACAGGTAAAGCCCTCCCACCATGAAGCACATCTAGAAGGAGCACTGTCACAGGAAAGTAGCACCCATCATCAAGGATCCCCACTATCCAGGCCATGCTCTCTTCTCACCGTTGCCATAAAGAAGGAGGTTCAAGAGCCTCAGGCCCACACTGCCATGCTCAGCAGCAGTTAGTATATCTCAACCATCAGCCTCCCAAACTATTGTGGACAATTTCACTCATCCCAACAGTGAACTGATTCCACATCCTATGGACTCACTCTCAAGGACACTAAATATGTTCTCATAATATTAATTACCATAATTATTCTTTGTTTTTCGTTTTGTATTTACACAATCTGATGTCTTTTTTACTTTAGTCATTTTTCTGTCTTTGTGTGTAATTTTTTTATTGACTCTGTTGTGCTTCTTTGTATCTACTGTGAATGCCCACAAGAAAATGAATCTCAGTATATGGTGGCATATACTGTAGGTACTTTGGTAATAAATTTACTTTGAACTTTGAACATCTCATTCCTCAGGGCTAATCTATACTCCAAATTTATCTGCCTTAACAGTTAAACTTTGTGGATTAAAACAAATGCGAGTTAACTGATTAAAACAAATGCAGTTTAACTGATTATTAATTTCTATTTATTTACTGTGCCCTTACCTATCCTTATTACTAAACCTGCTCTTACTGATTACTGCTTTATCCTGTTCAGAGTCCCATACCCTGCCAATCTAATATAAACTCTCATTTGTAGCATAAGGAAATTTTCCTGAAAGGATAATGGTTCCTCTCTGATTCAAGTACTGTACAATCCAACCCTCTTGTACAGGTCTCCACTACCCCAGAAAAGATCAGAAGACCTCACTACTGCCCCTCCTCCAATTCCTCAGCCAAAAACTCATCTGCCCAATCTTTATATTTCTGTTTTTGCCGGCACATAGTAGCAGGAGAGATCTAGAGATCAGTACCCACAAGGCCCTCCTTCTTAACTCCCTACCTAACTCATTTGGTAGAACCTCATCCATTGTTCTACCCCCATCATTTGAACCAACATGTACAACAACCTCAGGTTGTTCATCATTCCACTCAAGAATTTTCTGTAGCTGTTTAGAGACATCCTTGACCCTTGAGGCAACCCATCACCTTGCCATCTCTTCTGCAGTCAAAGGACCTCTGTCTGTCCTCCTCATTGTTTGTCTGCACTCTTTCCCTCTGAGCCTCAGAGCAAGTCACAGTGCCACAGACCAGACTACTGCTGCTAACACCTGAATGAACATCACACTCAACCAGTTACTAAGGGGACTAACACATGGGAATTCTGCAATGACTGTCTATTCACCATACTTTTCCTGGTGGATACCCATCTACCTGAAGTCTGTACCTCAGGTGTAACCACCTCAGTAAAATTCTCATTTGTGAAGTCTTCAGCTTCCTAGATGATCCCAAGTACATCCAAACTCTACTGCGGTTCCTTGACCCAGTTTCTCGGGAGCTGCCTCTGGGAGCAATTCCCATAGACATAGTCATCAGGGAAACTGTGAACTTCCCTGACTTTGCATAACTTGCAGCAGAAGCATTCCACTGCCCTAACTACCAACATGGCTACACTGAATCCAGCACTGGGATCAAAACGAAAATAACAACCTTATCTGTTCTTACCTCTGACTCCGCACCAAAGTATTTTTAAAGATAAACAGAAAACAGACAGCACAGTACAACAAGGAAATCTGCAGATGCTGGAAATTCAAGCAACACACACAAAATGCTGGAGATGCTGCCTGGCCTGCTGCGTTCCACCAGCAATTTGTGAGCACAGTACAAGCCTTTCAGCCCACAATGTTATGCCAATCCTTTAACTTACTCTAAGATCAATATAACACTTCCCTTCCACATAATCCTCCATTTTTCTTTCATCCATTTGCCTATTTAAGAATGTCTTAAATGTCCCCAAAGCATCTGCCACTTCCCCTTGCTTAAGGTAAAGAAGACGTTAGGAGATGGTTTGAGACAGAAAAGCTAAAACCAGTATTACAATGGAGTTAAGGGAACTACAATGGCACAAGAAATGAACTGGACAAAATGGATTGGAAGGGGACTCTGGCGGGGATGATGACATATTTGATCGCCTTGGGTCTGTACCTGCTGGAGTCCAGAAGAATAGTGGGGGCGGGGAATCTTATTGAACCCATCCAATATTGAAAGGCCTAGATCGAGTGGATGAGGTGAGGATATTTCCTATAGTGGGAGAGGCCAGAACCAGTGCGTACAGCCTCAGAAGAGAAGTACATCCCTTTAGAACAGTGATGAAAAGAATTTCTTGAGCCAGAATGTGGTGAATCAGTGGAATTCATTGCCACAAACAACTGTGAGGACCAAGTGAGTTAAGGTGGAGCTTGATAGTTTCTTGATCAGTGGGGGTGCCAGGGTTAGGTGGGGAAAGCAGGAGTGTGGAGTTGAGAAGGGTAAGAGATCACCCATAATGGAATGGAGGACAGACATAATGTGCCAAATGGTCTTATGGCCAATTGAGTTGATGGGCCTATATGTAAACTGTATTGCTGTATGACTCTATGACAATGCTGTAACTGTAAACTGTTCTTTCTCCACAGGTACAATAGTTCCCATCTCTGCACCTTGGGCAATTAAAGCCCCACTTGAAAATGGTATTATAAAACCTCAATTTTCAGTCTTTGTTTCATTGCCACTTGAGATCCAAACTCCACCTCTCCCAAAAGATCCGTCAGTTCAAGTAATCAATACTCCTCTAGTAAACACTTATGAGAGGTAAGATTTGTTGTTGTTGACACTGTTGAAGCATTTGTGCATTGTTTTCCTGAGAGCAGTACACTCAGATGTGGTCAGACTGCGGTGAGCAAGCTGGTCACACGGGTAGAGATCTTGACCGGTACTAACAGTGTTAAGAATGATTGGTGCAGCTCTCATAACCTACACTTCCATTTCTGAGGCCATGGCTGCTCTCCACACTGACAGCTTCAGGTGGAGCATGGATGTGACTGACACATGAGATCACCTGACATCATCCCACAATAAAGATTCTGTAGCTGTTAAATGATGTCCCTCTAATTCCTCTCAGATTGTCCTATTAGGTTTGAGGCCCTTGTAGATGAGGCCTACGTTTTCCTGCATCTCCTCATAAGTGAAACATCCCCACACAGGCCCTCTCTACTTTGCAGCCTCTCTAGCAGTATCACATTTTTCCTAGGTGCCGAGGTGTCCACATTCTAATGTATGTTCATTCCTCCCTTCCACTAGCTCCAACAACATTCTCACGTTCCTTCACAGTTTCTTTCAGCATTTTGAAGGGATTGCCCCATTCTCAACTCACAGGTCTGCTCTCCCATCCCTGCCTACTGCTGCTCATGTCTGACAATTTCCCATGCAACTACAGGAGGTGTAACACTTGTCCTTTCACCTCTTCCCTTCCCATCGTCCAAGGACCCAAACAGCCTTCCGACAAAGGGCAATAATGCACTTGCACTTCTCCCAATCTAGTGTACTACACTTGGGGTTCACAATGTGGCTTCCTCACCACTGCAATAACCAAGCACACACAGGATGCAAACTTTGTGCAACACTTGAGCAAAGGATCCTGTCACGAGTCCAACACCAAGTAACTCCCAACAGAGGGCAGCAGTCATACACAGGAAGGAGATTTTGAACATTGTGCTCTTGGAGTTCATCTGTCTCAGGGGAGGATGATGGGGAGAGGGGGTAGAGGGGGGAGAGAAAGAAAGAAAAAAATGAATTCAGAGACTCCAAATAGGGAGCGATCTCTGATTTTTATTGTCTGGTACTGACTGTGATCCAAGCCCAGAATGGGTATTGCAACTTGAGCAAACAGGAAAGAGTTCATTTAATTTAATGCTTTTTTTTCAATATTTATTCTGAATTAGTTACTTTGTGACTGACCAGGAAAATGAAGACTATGGAAGACTTGCCAATGAACTCATGAAGAAACTGGAAAACGACCACCGTTCTTTTCACCACAGTCATATTTTAATTACTTGGTACAACAATGCTGGACATGTGAAACTGTCTTTTCTCAAGAAATGAAACAGAATTGTTCTCTCAGAGGCTCTAATACTTATAGATTTCAAACAGTGAGATGTGCTCAACTCTGTTATCACCTTTAGTAGTTTCCTTCCTGGAATAACATGCATTTCGGTGGCATAATGAAGTAAAATATCTCAGGGTGATTTATACACATTAGATTTAATTCTGCATGTCTGCCATTGTTGGGGTTTTCAACAAGCCTTGTGTGCTCTCATGGCAATTGTCAGTTCCTACCTCCCACCCAGATGCCTGCAAGTACAGGGAACTCACACTTCACTCACAATTAACTAGTTGAAACATATAAACATAGAAAATCTACCGCACAATACAGGACCTTTGGCCCACAAAGCTATGCTGTACAAATTACCTAGGGTTACCCATAGCCCTCTATTTTTCTAAGCTCCATGTACCAATCCAGGAGTCTCCTAAAAGACCCTTTTGTATCCGCCTCCACCACTGTTGCCGGCAGCCCATTCCACGCACTCACCACCCTCTGCGTAAAAAAACTTACCCCTGTCATCTCCTCTGTACCTACTTCCAAGCATCTTAAAACTGTGCCCTCTTGTGTTAGCCGTTTCAGCACTGGGAAACAGCCTCTGACTATCCACATGATCAATGCCTCTCATCATCAAACAAAGGGTCCAAGGTGAGGCTTTCTTTCCCTTTCATTAATTGAATTTTGCATTCACTGCAAATTACAACTAATCATTCTGATGAATAATTCTGTCATTCTAATGAATTATTCCCACCGAAGGTCCCTACTGATTGTCTAGTGCCCAGTAGTCCTGGTTGTGGAGCTGTGTCTCCATGTCACTCCCTGGATGAAATATGTTGGGGAATCACATGGTCTTCCACCCTCACCTTAACCACACATTCGGCTTTGATACTGACAGATCCAAATGTTCTAGATAGAGGAGGCTGCTGGTCTATTTAATATTGTTAATAATTAACTGCCCTCTGAATTCCAAGTAATTTCCCAGTATCCAGGGACCTATCAGTTGTGCTGAGAAACTACACTGGACAGTAAGAGAGAAACACTTACTCAGCCAATAATAGGAAGCTCCATATTTAAACTTTGCTGGTGAGAAACCTGGGAATCTGAAGAAAGAGCTATCAAGGCAGAAATATTTGTTCAAAGTCTCCACACGGCACAGTTGTATATGGGTGGGTGACTCCTCTGGGTAACAGAATTGATCACTCTGAGAATTTCCCTTTCCTCTTTAAATAATTTGAGTACTTACTGAGACTGAGATTGTTCTGAACACAGATACAGTAACATTCTATCTTCACAATGGGACAGATTCTCTGTGTGTTCACCAAGCAGAAATCAAAAATATGAAAAGAGCTGACTGGAAATGGGAAGTGCTGGGTGCACAGAGCACTGAGGTTGTGCTGGATGAAATCCTGGAGGTGTCAAATGTGGGACTATAGGTCTCACTCAGAGCTGGTTCCAGGTTGAAATATTAAATTGTAAGTTAACGCTTAAACCTTAGAGTCTGTATTTAAACCATTTATAAACTAGCATAGTTGTTACCACTTCATCTTCCTCATTCACTTTGTTGTCCGTTGAAATATAATGGAATAGAATGTGTGAAACACTGGGTGCTGCAGATCAACTCATTTGGGAGAGAGTCCTGTTCATGGACAATTGCTGCTGTTAACAAGACAACTGCTTTCAGATGTCCTTAGGAAGCTAATAATCAATTGTTTTTAGAGTCTTAGTGTTTTGCTTTGCATCTTGCTGGGAATGTGTTCTCACTGTCAAATAAAGAGGTGATGCATCACAACACTCGGTCTCCATTTCAATTCATACTCAGAAACAGAACTGGTCATTGGTCATATCATTAGATCACAGTTAGCAGCTGGCAGTGCAGGGAAGAGACATGATATGAAACACAATTGAGGAGATACATAATAATGTTAGCCTCTACTGCAGATTTACTGTCAGTAAATCTCTCTGGTTTTGTACACAGCTTAGTGAGATCATACCTCAAATACTGTGACTGAAAACAGAAAAAAAAGTTGTTTTCATGGAAGATCTACAGAAAATAATGGAGATACTGAAATACCAAATGCACGTTCCAAATTGGCAGTGGCCTGATGAGAAAGGAGGACCTTCTGTTGGAGAATGAGGCAGTCCAAGTGACAGGAGTGTCAGTGGGGATCACTTTCAGACCAGTAACCATAATTCTATTAGCTTTTAAATCCTCATAAGGACGAATGTAGTCATCTACAGTGTATGTGGAGCTACTAGGGACAGGTGAGGTCTTAAGTTAAGTGTACATACCTGTATTTTCTGAGGAAAAGGACACAGAAGCTAAGGAATTAAGGGATATGAATAGGATGTCTTGGAATTTATCTACATTACAAAAAAGTAGATGCTGGTGATCTTAAAGCACATTAAGATGGGAAAATTCATGGGGCTTATGAAAGCATATCCTAAGATCATAACAGTTAAGAGTGGTTCACTAGTCCTAGATTGGTGCAAGGTAAATTTGAAGGCATTAGATGTGGACTTGCAAAGGTTGACTAGCAGAGACTGTTTGCAGGGACAGCTAGCAGGTGGAAGGCTTTTAAAAGTGAGATATGAAAACTTCAAGACAGCATGAGCACCTATTGGAGAAAAATGCAAATTTGGCAAAGAGCCCCAGTTGATACTAAGGCTCTTGTCAAGAATAAAAGAATATGACACATTTTGGCAGCTATATAGGGTCGAGTGAAGGCATTGAGAAGTACAAGAGATTGATGACTTCCCTAATGAGGAATATCAGTAGGGCTTAAAGAGATCATGAGGTAGATCTGGCAGTTAACATAAAGAAGAATCCTAAGAGTTCCCATAAGAATACTAAATGCCAAAGAGTAACTAGTGGGAGAATAGGTCATCATAAGGTCAATGTGGTTATCTATATGTGGAGCCACCAAGGATGGGTGAAATCTTAATTTAATAATTCTTACCTGCATTTACCATGAAAAATTGCATGGAAGCCAAGGAATTAAGGGATATGGATAAGGATGCTTTGGAACATATCCACCTTACAGAAAGCAGGTGCTAGCAATCTTAAATTGGAGAATGGGGAAAAAAAGCTTAACAAATAGCATTTTCCATTGTGGCTTTCCAACTGGCAGGTATGTGGGTGGGAAGTCAGTCAATCGGGTGGGCAGGAACGGCCGGTGGGATGCTGGAGCGAATTCTCGGGCCCAGACACAGGCAGCTGCTGAAGAACTGGATTCCAACTATCACTACATGGGGAGCTGTGGCTGGTGTACTGCTGGTCTACGCTACAGATTGGAGAGTTGTAGTTAGCCGTATCCCATACATCAAAGGAAAGTTCAAGAGTGATTGAAGATTATTGACGGATTTAAGGAAATAATCTGACCAAGTCTGATCGTGTGCAGTTTTGGTCACCAAATTACAGGAAGGATATTAATAAGATTGAAAGAGTGCAGAGAAGGTTAACCAGGATGTTGCCAGCTCTTGAGAAACTGAGTTACAGAGAAAGGTTGAATAGGTTAGGACTTTATTCCCTGGAGTGTAGGAGAATGAGGGGTGATTTGACAGTGGTGTATAAAATTATGACGGGTATAGATAGAGTGAATGCAAGCAGGCTTTTTCCACTGAGGCTAGGGGAGATAAAACCAGAGGACATGGATTGGATGCAAAGGGGGAAAAGTTTAAAGGGAACATTGGTGCGGGGGGGAGCTTCTTCACACAGAAAGTGGTGGGAGTGTGGAATGAGCTGCCAGATGAAGTGGTAAATGCAGGCTCACTTTTAACATTTAAGAAAAACTTGGACAGGTACATGGATGAGAGGTGTATGGAGGGATATGGACCAGGTGCAGGTCAGTGGGACTAGGCAGAAAAATGGTTCGGCACAGCCAGGGAGGGCCAAAAGGCCTGTTTCTGTGCTGTAATGTTCTATGGTTCTACTGGAGTTAGTGTCACTGGATGATAAGAAAATAAAACCGAGGATCCAAATTAGAACATTCAAGATATCACTTCTGTTACATCATAGTTCATTTATTTTCTCTCTCAAAACTATTCTCCTACCTTCTCCCCATAACCTTTGATGCCCTTACTAATGAAGAACCTATCTATCACTACTTTAAATATACCCAATGAATTGGCCTCCACAGCTGCCTGTGGCAATGAATTTCCCATCCCCCTTCTCGCTAAAGAAACTCGGTCTCATCTCAGTTTTAAAGGGATGTCTTTATACTCTGAGGTTGTGCCCTCTGATGCTAGACTCTGACACTATTAGAAATATCCTCTCCAGATCTTTTATATCCAGGCTTTTCAATATTCAGAAGGTTTCAATGGGATACGTCCTCCTTCTTCTAAAGGTCAACGAGTACAGGCCCAGAGCCATCAAATGCTCTTCATACAACTCTTTCAATCTGGGGATCATTCTCGTAAACTTCATCTGGATTATCTCCAATGTCAACACACCCTTTCCTAGATATAGGGGCAAATCTGCTCACAGTACTCCAAATGCAGTCAGACCAATGCCCGATAAAACCTCGGAATTACATCCTAACTTTTATATTTTAGTCCTCTGGAAATGAACACAAAGATTCCTTTTGCATTCCTTACTACCAACTCAACCTGCAATTTAACCCTTGCAGGATCCTGTGCTAGGCTCCCGGGTCCATTTGTTCCCTGTTTAGAAAATAGTCTACACCTTTATTCCTTCCACCAATGTGCATGAGCATACATTTCTCTGCACTGTATTCTAACTGCCAGTTCTTTGCCTATTATCCTCATCTGTCCAAGTTCTTCTGCAGACTCCATGCTTCCTTAACACCACCTGCCCTTCCAACTATCTTTGTTTCACCTACAAACGTGGCCACAAAACCAGTAATTCCATCATCCAGATTATTAACATGCAATAAGAAAACGTGTGGATCCAATACCAACTCCTAGCAAGCACCACTGGTCACTGGCAGCCAACCAGAAAAGGCCCACTTTATTCCAAACGTACGAAAAAGCTGGATAAACTCAGCAGGTCGGGCAGCATCCGTTGGAAGAAGCAGTCAACGATTCGGGTTGAGACCCTTCATCAGTTTGTGCTGCCCGACCTGCTGAGTTCATCCAGCTTTTGTACGTCTTGATTTGACCACAGCATCTGCAGTGTACTTTGTGTTTACCACTTTATTCCCACTCTTTACCTCCTGCCAGTCAGCCAATCTTCTGTCCGTGCTGGAGTCTTTCCTGTAATACCATGGGCCTTTTTTCTTGTTCAGCAGCCTCATGTGTATCACCTTGTCAAAGGCCTTCTGAAAATCAAAGTAAATGACATCTACTGACTCTCCCTGGTCAGACATGCTCTTTCTTCAAAGAAAGTGTCATCCCTTCCTCCACCATCAACACTGCCCTCAACCGCATCTCTTCCTTTTCGTGCAAGTCTACCCTCACCCCATCCTCCCGCCACCCCACCAGGGATAGAGTTCCTCTTGTCCTCACCTACCACCCCGCTAGTCTCCGTGTCCAGCACATTATTCTCTATAACTTCCACGATCTCCACAGGATCCCACCACCAAGCATATCTTTCCCTTCCTCCCACTGTCTGCTTTCCACAGGGATTGCTCCCTGCAAGACTCCCGTGTCCATTTGTCCTTCCCCACTGATCTCCCTCCTGGCACTTATCCTTGCAAGCAGAACAAGTGCTACACACACCCCTACCCATCCTCCCTCACTACAATTCAATATCCTAAACTGTCCTTCCAGGTGAGGTGACATTTCATCTGTGAGTTTATAGGGGTCATCTACTGTATCCGGTGCTCCCAGTTTGGCCTCCTGTATATCAATGAGACCCGACGTAGATTGGGAGACCGCTTCACTAAGCACCTACACTCCATCTGCTAGATAAAACAGGATCTCCCTGTGGCCACCCATTTTAATTCCACTTCCCATTCCCATTCCGGCATGACAGTCCATGGCCTCCTCTACTGTTGCGATGAGGCCACACTGCGGTTGGAAGAGCAACACCTTATATTTTGTCTGGGTAGCCTGCACCCTGATGGCATGAACTCGGTAATGCCCCCCCAACCATTCCCCATTCCAATTTCCCTCTCTCACCTTATCTCCTTACCTACCCATTACTTCACTCTGGTGTTCCTCTCCCTTTTCTTTCTTCCATGACTTCCTATCTTCTCCTATCAGATTCCTCTTTCTCCAGCTCTGTATCTCTTTCACCAATCAACTTCCCAGCTCTTTATTTCATCCCTACTCATCTCCCCACCTTCTTATTTTGACTCCTCATCACTTTTTCTCCAGTCCTGATAAAGGGACTCAGCCCGAAACATCGACTGAACGCTTTTCCATTGCTGCTCCCTGGACTGCTGAGTTCCTCCAGCGTTTAGTGTGTGTTGCTTCTAACATCTGCAGAATTTCTCTCCTTTCTCCCTGATCTATCCTGCTTTTTGATAAAGTACTACATGGCAGGCTGATTTTGAAGAATATGTCACATGAATTCAGGATGATACAGCCAAATAGAAACAAAACTGGCTTCATGGAAGAAGCAGAATGTTATTTTGCAGAACTGAGGCCATGACTAGCAGTGTACTGCAGGGATCTTTGCTGCATCTACTTGTGCTTGTTATCTATATTAATGATTTGAATGACAATATTGTTAACATGGTTGATAAGTTTGCAGACAATCTTCATATTGGTGGTGTATGAGCAGTGAAGAGGATTGAAAATAAATATGGACCAACTTGGGAAGTGAGCCAGAGAATGGCAACTGGAATTTAACTCTGACAAGGCAAAGGTGTTGTACGTTGTTATGTTAAACTAGGGCAGGACTTACATAGACCATTGTACACCGCTGGAAAGTGTTGTATAATGGGAAACAGGTACATAGTTCTCTGAAAATAGAAACACGGACAGACAGATTGATGAAGAAGACATATGGCACTCTTACTTTCATTAGTAAGGCCATTGATTACAAGATTTGGGACATCATGTTACAGTCATGCAAGATGCTGGTTGGACCACACTTGGAATACTGTGTGCACTTCCGGTTACTAGGATATTAGAAGGATGTAATTAAGCTAGAGAGCATGCAGTAAATATTCTTGAGGATGTTACTGGGACTGTAGGTTTTGACTTATAATGAGAGACTGAATAGGCTGGGACACTTCTCAGGAACATAGGAGGGTGAAGGGTGATCTTATAGAGATTTATAAAATACACGAGGGGCATAGATAAGATGAGAGGTCAGTCTTGTTCTCAGGGACTGGGACCTAAAACTAGAAAACATAGGTTTATGGTGAGAAGAGAAAGATTAAAAATAGATCTGAGGGATATACAGCTCTCGTTACATGCTCATGCAGCTCAGCTCTTTGAGTGATTATACAGAAAGTTTGATGTTAATAACTCACCAGGGTGATTGATAAGTTCGTGACCTAAGGTAGAAGGAGATAAGTTATTAACTTCAAACTTTCTGGATAATCACTCAAAGAGTTGAACTGCACGTGCATGTAACGAGAGCTGTATAACTCATCTCCTCCTACCTTAGGCCACGAACTTATCAATCACCCATGCTGTGGACACTTTCTGGAGGTCCAAGATCCTTATTCTCCACGACCACTGGACTGTGTGTGCAAATGTAGGAGGGGACTACGTTGAAAAGTAAATGTGCTAGGTTTTCTAAAATTGACTCCTTCTAGCTTAGGCCACAAATTTATCAATCACCCCCGTTTATAAAAACTGTTGTGTAAGGCGATTGACATGGATGAGCAAAAGAAAGCGGCCACTCTTCCCAGCTTAATGGATGTTAAAATGTACAGACTCTTGTGCAACATAGTAACTCCTGAAAAGCCAGCAAGCAAGATGTTTGACAAAATTGTTACAATTATAAAAAATCACTTGAGCCCTAAACTGCTGGTACAAGCTGTGAGGTTTAGATTTTACAGAAGGAACCAGACAAAGGGGGAAAGCATTTCTGAAATCATTGCAGAACTGTGCAAGCTTTCCCTATACTGTGACTTTGCAGATGGGCTTCCTGATTCAATAAGGGACAGGCTGGTGTGTGGTTTGCATAGTCAAAGCACTCAAATGAGGCTACTGTCAGAAAGAGACCTGATCTTAGAATGGGCATTGACCATTGCAATATTGGTAGAGACTGCAGCAGAGGAAGCAGCAGAATTCAAGAAAAAGAGGTTAGAACGTGAAATGCACAAGATGTCCCTGAATGGTGCAAAAACCAAATATTTTATTGATGTGGCAGATCCTCCCATGATGCAAGTGACTGTTGGATCAAAGAAAAAGTTTACACAAAGTGTCACAGATAAGACCCTTTAGCATGTGAAAGGCAGACAAGCATAACTGAGTGAAAATTTCAAACACAAAACTAAGCAAATACATAAAGTACCCAAATGTGAAACAGAGTTTGACAACACAGAGTCTGACAAAGGTGAACTGCCATGCTTGGAACTGCAGAGTATAACTGAAACAGATCACACAATCATCTGGATCACTATAGATGTGTCTGGTGTAAAACTACAAATGGAGCTGGATACAGAGTCAGCCTCGTCTCTAATTCCAGAGGCTGACTACAACAGACTGTTTTCTAAGATACTAACAGAGAAAACAGTGATGCTAAAGACCTACACAGGTGAAAAAGTATCTCCCAAAGGCCATCTGAAAGTGAATGTGATGTATGGAAGCCAAACGCAACAGTTACAGCTCGTGTCTTCACTTTGTGCTGAACTAAAGATCTGTGGACGGACTTATTTTGTGGATTTCAGTTCAGAACATTATTTGCTTCCATTTTGTTGTTTACATGACCTTTTTTTTGCTTTGCACATTGGGTGTTTGACAGTTTTTTTTAATGAGTTCCTTTGGGTTTTTTTGTTTTGTGGCTGCCTGTAAAGAGATGAATCTCAAGGTAGTATAATGTATACATCCATTGATAATAAATGTAGTTTGAGAGAGGTACAGAGAGCTATGGTAGATGGAATGAGGCAGAATATAAGATTAATGTGGACTAAACAGCCTAAGAGCCGTTATCTGTGCTATATGGCTCTATGCCTCAGTGACTTTATGACTCTATGAGAAGGCATGCATTTAAGGTGCGAAGAGGAAGATTTAAAAGCAATGTGTGGGATAAGTATTAGACACTGAAAAAGGTAGGTGCCTGGTACTGGCTGCCATGTATAGGAGTGGAAGTCAATATCATTATAGCATTTAAGAGGCTGTAAGACACAAGAACATGCAGGGAGTTTAGGAATGTGTACCTTTAAATGCCAAAGAGATTTAGTTTAATTCAGAATCATGAGTGATACAGACATTAGGAATAGAAAGATCTGTTCCGATACTGTACTGATCTTAATTCTATACTGGACCCACCTGACTGGCAGCCACTCTCTAAGAAAAGAGAAACACGATCATCGTTACTGCCAACAGGTCTCCCAGCTGTTGCCAGAGTGATAGCCATCATCAAGATTCTCCTTACCTGGTTCTTAACAGGATCTTTTCCTCCCAATGGCTCAAGAACTGATCCCCAAATCCCAGTGCAGTTTCCATCCTTCAGGAAACAGTAGACACTGTGTGCTCCAAGTGAAAACTCTGGGAAAACTATAAGCAATGGAAACAACGATATGGATAGCCTTCCTGACCTCATGAAAGCCTTTGACCCAGTCAAACATGAAGGACTTTGCTGCCTCCTTCTCAGATTCAACTATCCACAAAAATACATCTCCTTCTCACATCAGATTTGTGATTGGTCAGGGCATCAAGGGATTGGCCAGAAGGCAGGTGTATGGGGTTGAGTGGGATCCGGCAGAGCCATCAGCCATGATGGAATGGCGGAGCAGACTTGATGGGCTGAATTGCCTAATTCTGCTCCTGTCTTATGGTCTAAGACTGTGATCTTAGTCAGTAGGTTTGCTACAGCCATAATCCTACTGCTGACCGGAATAGAGCAAGATTGTAGTTTGCTCAGTCTGCTCATTGGTATCCCATGTTCAGCTCCTTGCACCATCTATACTTGGCTTCTGTGTGCTCTGATTCTGCTATTGGACATGGGAACACATGGCCTGCCCATTGGTTCTAACTGAATGAACTTAGCTCCTCGATGTTGACCTGTTTCTCCCAGCCTCAATGACATTTAATCAAGTGTCTCCACCCAAAGGGGGGAGCAGACAGACAGAGCAGAGCACCCCTGTGGCCGTTCCCATCAACAATAAGTATACCGTTCTGGATTCTGTTGGTGGGGATGACCTACCAGGAACAAGTTGCAGTGGCCCTGTCTCTGGCACTGAGGTTGGACCCTCGACTAAGAAGGGGAGGAGGGAAGAAAAGAGAGTGGTATTGATAGGGGAATCTATAGTCAGGGGGACGGATAGAAGATTTTGTGGGGAAGATCGGGAGTCTCGGATGGTATGTTGCCTCCCTGGTGCCGGGGTCCGGGACATCTCAGATTGGGTGCAGGTTATTCTCGAGAGGGAAAGGCAAGAACCCAGATGTTGTGGTCCATGTAGGGACCAACGATGTGGGTAGGATGAGTGAGAGGGTCCTACGTAGTGAGTTCAGGGAGTTAGCTACAAAGCTGAAGGGCAGGACCTCCAGGGTAACAATCTCAGGATTGCTACCTGTGCCACGTGCGAGTGAGGTGAGGAACAGAAGGATTATACAGATTAGATAGATAGATAGATAGATAGATAGATAGATACTTTATTCATCCCCATGGGGAAATTCAACTTTTTTTCCAATGTCCCATACACTTGTTGTAGCAAAACTAATTACATACAATACTTAACTCAGTAAAAAATATGATATGCATCTAAATCACTATCTCAAAAAGCATTAATAATAGCTTTTAAAAAGTTCTTAAGTCCTGGCGGTAGAATTGTAAAGCCTAATGGCATTGGGGAGTATTGACCTCTTCATCCTGTCTGAGGAGCATTGCATCGATAGTAACCTGTCGCTGAAACTGCTTCTCTGTCTCTGGATGGTGCTATGTAGAGGATGTTCAGAGTTATCCATAATTGACCGTAGCCTACTCAGCGCCCTTCGCTCAGCTACCAATGTTAAACTCTCCAGTACTTTGCCCACGACAGAGCCCGCCTTCCTTACCAGCTTATTAAGACGTGAGGCGTCCCTCTTCTTAATGCTTCCTCCCCAACACGCCACCACAAAGAAGAGGGCGCTCTCCACAACTGACCTATAGAACATCTTCAGCATCTCACTACAGACATTGAATGACGCCAACCTTCTTAGGAAGTACAGTCGACTCTGTGCCTTCCTGCACAAGGCATCTGTGTTGGCAGTCCAGTCTAGCTTCTCGTCTAACTGTACTCCCAGATACTTGTAGGTCTTAACCTACTCCACACATTCACCATTAATGATCACTGGCTCCATATGAGGCTGAGAGGATGGTGCAGGAGGGAGGGCTTCAGGTTTTTAGATAATTGGGCTTTGTTCCAGGGAAGGTGGGATCTGTTCCAACAGGACGGTTTACAACTGAACTGGAGCGGTACTATCATTCTTTTTTTTTTTAACTTTTTTTATTGTTTTCAAATAGTTACAGAATAAATGTGTATGAAAAAAAAATGTGTGACCCATTCTTGCAGGAAAATTTGCTAGTGCTTCTCGGGGGGGGGGGGGGGGTTTAACCTAAATTTGCAGGGGGCAGGGATCCAGAATTCAGAATTATGTGTGTAGTAGAGAAAGGTGAGGCGGAACAAGTGATAAGGAAGACACATGTACAAAGGGATGGTCTGACGGAACATGGAGTAAAATATGCAGAAAGAATAAGTAAATTTAGGAAGGACAACAAAATTCAAGGGGCATATAGCCCGATGGGAGTTCGGGGAGCTGGGTTAAGCACAATAGGCAGCAATTTAAACAGAGAGCGGAGAAATGGGCTATAAATTCTATATCTGAATGCACAAGGTGTCAGAAATAAGGCAGATGAGCTTGAAGCTCAGGTGCGAATGGGTAACTGTGATGTTGTTGGGATAACGGAGACATGGCTGCAGGGAGATGAATGTACAAGGGTATACGTGCTATCGTAGGGACAGAAATGTGGGCAGAGGGGGTGGGGTGGCCCTGTTGGTGAGGAATGAGATTCAGTCCTCTGCAAGGGGGGACATAGGATCAGGAGAAGTAGAGTCTCAATGGATAGAACTGAGGAACAGTAAGGGCAAAAAGACCCTAATGGGTGTTGTCTGCAGGCCCCCAAACAGTAGCATGGATATTGGATGCAAGTTGAATAGGGAGTTAACATTGGCATGTGGCAAAGGTAATGTCACAGTAGTTATGGGGGATTTCAGCATACAAGTGAACTGGGAGAATCAGGTTGGTGCTGGACCCCAGGGTAGGGAGTTTGTAGAGTGCCTACGGGATGCATTCTTGGAACAGCTTGTACGAGAGCCGACCAGGGACAAGGCTATTCTGGATTTAGTGTTGTGTAATGAACAGGAATTGATAAGCGATCTTGAAGTAAAGGAGCTATTAGGAGGTAGTGACCATAATATGATAAGTTTTTATCTGCAATTTGAGAAGGATAAGGGCAGATCGGAGGTGTCTGTGTTGCAGTTGAACAAAGGAGACTATGGAGCCATGAGGGAGGAGCTGGCCAAAGTTAAATGGACGGATATCCTAGCAGAAAAGACAGTGGAACAGCAATGGTACGTATTCTTGGGAATAATAATGTCATTAATTTCTTCATATTCCCAAGCCATCCTTTCTACAAATTTTCAAAATTTCTCTTTTGGCTCCAGCTGGTTTTAATTGAGATGCAAGTAGTTTATTATTTTTTTCTCCAAACATAAAAAATTGTCTCTTTAACTTAAGTAGATAACCTTCAATTGGATGAGTTAATAATAGGTTATATTGTGATGGAAGTTCCACCCTTTCTTTAAATAAGTCAATATTAGGGGAAGTCGCACAGATATTATCTAAATCTTTAATTTGTTTTGAAATTTTATCTAATTCTGCTTTAGTCTGTTTTTTAAGTTTAGCTGAATAAGAAATAATCTGACCACGTAAAAATGCTTTGAATGTATCCCATATAATTAATTTGGACACACCTCCTATATCATTAAAAAGAAAAAAATTCTTTTATCTGACTTTCAATAAAACTGATAAAATCAGAGTTTTGCAATAAAGTCTGAGACATGCGCCATGGTGGACGGGCAAAAATGACATCATCAAATTCAAAAGGAAAAACTCAAAGGCGAATGATCAGATATAGCAATAGCGTCATATTCACAGTTTTTAAAATTAGGCAAAAGGCGGGGATCAATTATAACATAATCAATCCTCGAATTTTTTTTTTAGACATGTGCAGAAAAGGAATATTCTCTGTTATCAGGGTGTAAATGCCTTCATAATTCGATCAACCCAAAATCGGTCAAAAAGGAGTTAATAACTGACACAGAACGATTTGGAAGTCGCTGATTAGTTGAGTTCTTGTCAATCATAGGATTTAAACAACAGTTAATATCCCCACCCATTATCAACATATATTCATTTAAATCCAGCAATAAAGCAAATACTTTTTTAAAAAAAGGAGCATCTAAATTAGGACCATACAACTTTACCGAAACAACCTTTCTATTACAAATCACTCCTTACACAATTAAAAATCTACCATTACAATCTGATGCAATATCCTCTTGAGTAAATATATTAGATTTAATAAAGATAGATACGCCTTTAGTTTTACTCTGAGAAGTAGCATGGAGCTGTAACACATTCCACCATCCAAGAAACCTATTTTGATCTCCCGCCCTGATATGCGTCTCCTGAGTGAAAATTATATCAGTTTGGAATCGATTAATAATTTTAAAAGTCTTTTTTCGTTTAATAGGATGATTCCAACTACGTACATTCCAGCTTATTCCACTAATCCGTTTAACTGCCACGCTATAATTTTATTCTAATTTACTTTATACATGCGCAGAACACATACCAATACGGGATTATCAAAGATGGCGGTGATGAAGAATACAACCATATAGAAAACACACATGCTCCGGAACCACCCAATGGGAAAATACACCGAACTCTAAACCCACCCACCCTCCCAAAAGCCCGAGAAAAAGGCAAGCAAACTAAGATAGAATACAAAGCCATGGGCCGCTCAGTCGGTCTCCTCTCTCCCTCCCCCCCAGCCAGTACACAAAAAAATAAAATGACCTTGCAAGAAAGACAGTAACGTCTCAACAAAGGAGAGTGTTTACATTCCATCATGTATTAAACAAAAAAAGAACCAAAATAATATAATCTCTTAGAGAGAAAAACCAGCGCCATCTTAAATTTAGCTTTAAATCTCTAAGAAAACTTTAAATTCGGTGATAGGATGCGATAATAAAACAGATTAAAAAAAAGGTTAACTGAACTAAATTTACAAAAATATTAATCAGTAATATCATAAGTAACTAAACCCTCCCAGATATATATATAAAAAGAATCCCTATTAGTAGGAAAAAACTACCAATTAGCAAATTAAGAAACAACAAAAAGAAACATCAATCCAAATATTAGATAAAAGGAACAAATAATTTTATCCCCTTTTCTCAGTCAAAGACCTAATTAGCCACTTAAACAGTCAAACTTGAACTGTAAATCTTCTTTCCAAAAAAAATCCAATGGGATGTAATGATGAGCAGGTTTCCTTATCTTCTTTTATTAATCTCTCAATGAAATATCCAAATAGCCATCATATATCTTCTTTTCGAAATGTGAATAATATACAGATAATTAAACAGCTTTTCAGATGGTTCATTCAGTAGTAACATCAGTGACGATGACAGGTACAGCCTGACAAAATCCAGTGCAGCTTTTGGGTCAAAGGAAATGTGTGGAGAAGAATAAGGAGGAAAAACTTTTATTCTTGTCGGGTAACTCAAAGAGGGAAATAGTTTCTTATCATATGCTTGTTTCATTACCAAAACAAAGCTTGATCTTTGTTCCATTACTGCTTTCAGATAATCTTCATAAAAACGGAGCTCAGACTCGTTGAATCTGAAAACTCTTTGTTTTCTTGCCTGTCGCATTATTTGATCTTTAATTTTAAAGTGATGAAAACAAACCAGAATAAATCTTGGTCTGCTTGAATCTTTAAATTTCGAAGTAAACGCTCAATATGCTCTTTCAATAGCAGGCGGCTGTGATAAAATAGTCGGAAATAGATTATGAAAGAGCTTACCAAAGTAAAACGTTCAGTCTCCATTTTCAGCTCCTTCTTGCAATCCAACGATTCGTATATTGTTTCGGCGAGACCTAGTTTCCAGGTCTATAATCTTATTTTGATATTTTTCCAAATGGGTTATAGTTCCAGACAATTTTTGCTTAGTTAACTTCAATTCCTCTTCATGTTTAGTAACTTGAGTTTCCACATCTTTAAGTTTTCCCAGAAATAACTTCATTTCATTATTATTCTTTTCCAGTTGATCTTTAATTGCCCTGTTCTGATCTTGAATTGAATTCAGTGCCCGAACGATATCTTCAGCCCATGATGGCACTTCATCAGATCTTTCCTTCAGCATCTTTCCTTTTCCAATACTTTTGTCAGTAGGTTCATGTGGATTGTTCCCACTTCTCGTAGACATAGACATATTACTCCCCTTCAAGAATCAGCAATTAAAAATTTTAAATTCAAAATTTAAACTGGGGGAGAGAGAAAAAACTAAGAGCAGCACAAAATTACTGCTACTCAATCGACAGACAGAGGTGGTCTCGGTCATCAAATATTGACAATATTATTAGAGTGTTGGGAGCATTGTATTCATAAGGTCTTCAATTTTGGATGGATGGGAAATGAATGGGCACAAAATCTTGCGTTGGTTAATGTAGAATATGATTCCAGTGTATCCCATTCTGTCACCTCTCCATGGCTTTTCCCTTTGCCTGTGGTTGATTTGGGGCTTCAGGGAAAAATCAAGATGAGGAGTGATTGCTTATTTGTAGCACAGGAAGTCTGGCAATATTACAAGCCAGATATTATGGATTCTTACATATCCACACAGAAGCTTCATAGGATCCAGTGACAGGTCGTTCTGGAGTTTCTGTTTATGTTCCGAAGTTTCAGGTGACTATTCAGAAACAACTATCAGATGAAATATCACCATTCATGTCTGAGGTGGTTGCTATCATTTTAGCCTTGGAATGGGTCGAAGAAGTATGCTTTGATTATGTACTTCTGTGCTCTGGTTCGATCTCAGACTTGACAGCTATTGAGATGGGTATTTCAAATTGTAGGCCAGACATTCTTCTTGAGATTGGACAGCCATTGAGGCTGCAGGGTCTAGGCTTGTGTATACATATCATACGGGCTCCTGTCCTTGTTGGGGTTGAAGGAAATGAGGTGGCAGACACTCTTGCCAAGCAATCACTTAAAATGAAGGCTATAAAAATAGTGGTGCCTTTGCATAAGGGATAGGTAAAAGCCATAATTAATAAATTCTATTCAATAACTGTGGCAACAAAGGTAGGTTAAGGAAAAGAAAGAAAGGGATTTATGTAAAATGAGAGAACTCAACTGGGAGAGGGGTTTAAAAGGAGTGACATATATATATGTATTGGACATACTAGGCTAATTAATTCCTTGTTCAGAATTAATATGCGTGATACAGGCATTTGTGTGGAGTGCACTTGTCAAGAAAAGGTGCAGCCGATATTGCTTGAATGCAGATCGTATGAGTTGCAAAGGAAGCATTTAATTACTAAATTGAGATCTTTGGGACATTCAGAGTTTAACATGGAAACTTTGTTAGGATATCACTGCCATTGTAATGTATAGAAGTGCAAATTTGACTTTCTGAAAAGCAAAAGACTTCTTGATATTATTGGAGTTTTATGGTGGGTAGAATTTGCACCACACTCCAACTCAGTAAGCTGTAGTGAACTAGATATACCTGTCTGACTGCTCCTGTGGCTCCTCCCACAGACCCTGCTGACTGCTCCTGTGGCTCCTCCCACAGACTCCTGTATAAAGGCGACTGTGGTCTGCTGCTCTCCCTCATTTTCCCAGGATGTAGTGTTGTTCTTCAGTCAATAAAAGCCGATATCTCACTTCCTAAGTCTCAGCGTGAGTTATTGATGGTGCATCATAAGCGGCAGTAATGCACCTTGTGTTGGTCTACCAACTGCCATTAAACTTTACAAGAAGAAGTGGAGTCACCTTTTGGAGCAGATGATCAGAGAATGGGGAGTTGAGGCCTTGGTGAAAGGACTCAGGTCTCATTCAGTTTTTGCTGCTCATCATCGGTACTTGATTCAGTGCAGGCTGGAGGTAGCTAGGGCAGTGGAATACTTCTCCTACGTGATGTGAAGTCAGGGAACCTCATGAGTACCACTGTGGGAATTGCACACCAGTGTAGTGCCTGACAGACAGCGTCAAGGCAGTGGAACTGGATTTTGATGTAATAGGAATGGAAAGCTGAGAGTTTTATATCTGAGCATTTCACTGAGTGGCAGCATTCAAGGTTCAGGCTTCAGATAAATGGGTGACCATCAAGAAAAATTAGGGGAGTCGGAAGTCTGTGCAGAATTCCCCTCACTAACGTGCATGTCCCCTCGGATATTGTTGATAACAATAGAGGCTGGTGCAGTGGTCAAGTCTTTTGGCACTGTAACTGGCTCTGAGGCTCAGAGGGAAAGCTCACAGTCAGACAGGAAAAATACTGACATGAGACTCAGTAGTGAGTAGGACAGGCAAGAGATTCTGAAGCTGCGGAACAGATGCTAGGATGGTGCTTTGCCTCCATGGTGACATAGTCAAGATGTCTCTAAGTGGCTGTAGAAAATTCTAGAGGAACAGGGTGAGCAGCTAGAGGTGTTTATACATGGTAGCCCAAATGATAATGGGTTCAACAAGGGGTGAGGATTCTGAAGAAGGAGTATAGGGAGTGAGGTGTGAAGTTATGAAACAGGGTATTTAAGGTAGTAATCTCTAGATTACTACTGGTGCCATGTACTAACAAAGGACAGAAATAGGAAGATATGCCAGCTAAACTTGTGGTGGAGGAACTGGTGCAGGGGGCAGTGATTCCGGTTCTTGGATTACCGGGAACTCTACGGGGTGTAGACACAACCTGTAGAAGTCAAAAGGTTGCACCTGAATCAAAGCGGCCTCAATATCCTTGCAGGGAAACTCGTTAACGCTACTCGGGAGAGGATTTAAGTTTTATTGGTGAGGGGGGAAGCCATTGAACTACAAGTAGGAGCAAGTCATGGGATGAAGCAGAGCCAGTGAGAGCAAGTTCAGTCATTGAGAAAGGCAGGGAAAGGAATACTTACTGCGACTTACAGTATTTCACTGCTGGAGGTTCAACAGTTAAGGGATGATGTCAGGACATGGATTGGTTCTAAGGGCTGGCACGTTAACAATGGTAACAGCAACATAGCTGGGAGAAGGCCGGACTGGCAGCTCAGTATTCAGTATACAGATGTGACAGGAGTACCAGTAAGGGGGAAAGCACTGTAACCTTTTTGAAAAAGGAGGACAACAGGGTACTTAAAGATAACATTAATGAAATTATGCAGTGAAATCACATGGATAGAACTTAGAAACACTCTTGTAGAACTGTATTATAGTTGGAGGAATAATAAGTTTTGTTAGTGGGGGATGTAACTTTTACTGGACTAACACCACAGCTAAGGACCTGGATGGGAAGGAATCTGAAAAGTGTAGATGAAAGTTTGAGTCAGTATGCTGAGGACCCTACTTAGGAGAGTGATATACTATATCTCCTCCTGTCGAATAAGTCAGGGTAGGTAACTGAAGTGGCAGTCAGGGCGACTTTAGCTTGAGTAACTATAATTCTATTACAATAACAGAAACCTCTCACACAAAATCAGCAAAACTAAAAAAGTAATTATTGAGTACAGGAGAAAGAAACTGGAGGTCCATGAGCCAGTCCTCATTAGGGCAACAGAGGTACAGAGGGTCAGTACTTCTATATTCCTTGTTAACCTATCAGAGAATCTGACCTGGGACTAGCAAGTAAGAGTTATCACCAAAGATATGACAAATGCTGCTACCTTCTCAGAACTTTGTGTAGATTTGGCAGGTCACCAAAATCTTTAACAAACAGCTACAGATGCAGAGTGGAAATTACCCAAACTGGTTGCATCATGACCTGGTATGAAAACAGCAATTGAAGAGGTGGGCACAGCCCTGTCCATCACAGACAAAGACCTCCCCACCATTAAATACATTGATGTGGAGTGACGCCATGAGAAAGCAGTATCCATCATCAAAGAAACGGCCCACCAACCCCCAACATCCAGTCCATGCCCCCTTCTCTTCTGAACCTAAGGTCCAGAAGCCTTAGGTCCCACACCATCAGGTTCAGGAACAGATATTACCCTACAACCATCAGTCTGTGGATAACTTCCATCACCATGACTGAACTGATTCTACAACACATGTTCATATTTAAGGACTCTTTACAACTCTTGTTCGCAGTATATTTTGGTTGCACAGTTTGTCTTTTTTTACATTGGTTCTTTGTTGGTCTTTGTCTGTTTATGCCTAATTTTTGATAAGTTCTGTTGTATTTCTTTTTCCTGTAAATGCTGCAAGAAAAAGAATCTCAAAGGGACGTGTGCCTACAGACCTTGACAATAAAATTACTTTGTAGTTGGAACTTGGAACTAGTTTCCGGATCGTCATGAGAAAGGATAGGACAGGTCCACAGGTTAAGATATTAAACTGCGGCTGGGCTAGTTTTGGGTGAATTAGACAGGATCTAGCAGATGTCAATTCAGTGACCCAGTTTGAAGAGAAAGGAAAGAATGGCAAATGGGAGCTTTTCAAAGTGTGATATCAAGAATCCAGGGGCACAGGTTCATGTTAGGATGAAGGGAAAGCCTGGCAAACTTAGAGAACATTGGCTAAGAGATAAGAGAGATGGTTAAGAAAAAGGTGGCATACTTTTGATTAGGATGTCAGGGAGGACTGTATCCTTTGACTATAAACCTAAGAGTACTTTAAGGGGGAAAATGGGACGATTGGGATCTTAACTTTTCACTTAATGCAGTGATTTACTATTTTTCGATAACTTCTGTTCATTACATACATGAGGTCACTTCTCAGAACTCTCTGTGGTGTGCAGTGACCTGTGTATTGCCTGGGAATCTTCACAGCACCTTACACAATTTTCCATTTGTGACATCATGTCAGTGCTCAGAAAATAATTCAGACTTCGGTAGTTTTCGGGTTTTGGAATTTCAGATAAGGGGTACTCGAACTGTATTTGCTTCAATATTAGCCACTGGAAACTGGACGGTGGCTAATATCATTAAATTTTTAAAGAGTGGCAGCAAAGACAAGCCACAGAACTAGAGACTAGTCAGCCTGACATCAGTAGTAGAGAAATGACTGGAGGGAATTCTGAGGTACAGGATCTACCAGCATCGGGATAGGCAGTCTGATTAGCAGGAGACAGCATGGCTTTGTGTGTGGAAAGTAACCAAAGCAGTAACATACATACATACATACATCAATAAATAAATGGGCAATTCAATGAATGAATGGATGAAAGAATAAAGAAATAAATAAATACTTAAATAGGCACATAGATGACTGAAAAATTAAGGATCCTGTAGGAGGTAAGGGTCAGATTAATTATACAGTAGGATAAAAAATCAATGTAACATCTTGGGCTGAATGGCCTGTATTGTGCTCTACTGTTTGATGTTCTAAATCTTGGAGACACAGATTCAGAGTGAGAGGGGAATGATTTGGAAGAGACCTGAGGGGCACCATTGTGCAGAAGGTGCTGAGAAAATGAAACAAGCTGTCAGAGGAAATGGTTGAGGCAGGAACAATAGTCTTAGATTCCTCTATCCTCTGAATGTCATGTTTAAATGCTTCTGTTAGGTTGTTATCATATCTGCTTCCACCACCACTCCTAGTCGCAAGTTCCAGGGATGTACCACTCCTTGTAAAAGTAATGCTTGACTTTAAATATTCCTCCACTCACATTAAGGCTGTGGCATCTATTTCATATTAAAAGGGGATTTCTGATTACAGGTAAATACCGCAACACAGGGTGTATGATATAACCATTAAATCCAAGATAAAAACTTTGACCTAAAACTAAATTTCTTAAATATATTAAATAAATATTCCCATTCAAGTGTATCAAATGTCTTCTCGGCATCAAGCAAAATAACACATTCCAAAGTATTATAAGAAGTGTATACAATATTTATTAACCTCCTAACGTTAAAATGTGAATAACAATTTTGAAGAAATCATATCTGATCCTGACAAATAATTTGAGGCAGATCTTCTCTAATCTCATTGCTAATATTTTGGAAAAGATTTTAGAATCCACATTCAACAAAGCTACAGGCCTATATGATGTACTTTCAGTGGGATCATTAGCTTTTTAAGAGTTAAGGAAATAGATGCTTCATAAAAGGATTGTGGTAATTTACCTACTAATAAAGCATGTTTAAAAAATTTACATTACCAGGGAGAGAGTAAATCTGAAAAGGTTTTTAAAAATTCAGCTACATAACCATCTGGACAGGGTGCTTTACCTGAGTTTATCAAAATAATTGCCTTCTTTATTACCTCTTCAGTATTGTGTGCATCTAATACCAAACGTTCATCAACTGGTAATTCTGGAAAATTTAGTTTATTAAAAATTAGCGGTATAGCAGGAGAGGCAGCATCTCGGGAAAAGAATAAAGTGTTTCAGGCTGAGACTGTTCATCAATACTCCTGTTTATCTTGTCTGTAGAGTCTAGCTGTTCTTTCTATCTGGTCAGACAATTGAAGCTAAAATTCAGGGCAGAGACAAGTTTTGCACGTGTCAAGTTGTTAGGTTTAAGTGAAATGTAAATCCAGACAGGTGATGTCACCCTACTCCATGTTAAGTAAATGTAACCCATTTAGGAAGATCTTAACTGATGTGTTATGGAAATTCCTTTTACTTTTATCATTCTGATGGACTTGGAGGAATTCACTCTCAGTGTGCTGGTTACATTCACGTTGGGAAAACAGGTTAGGTTCCAGACCACAAGTTAGGCTTCTGAAATATCAAATCAGCACACTAGACCTTCTGATATCTCTTACCTCATAAATGAAAATAAAAATAAATGCAGATGTTAGACATTTCTGTTTCAATATTTTTATTAACTTTCCAATTAACAAACATATCAATATTGGTACTGATACATAGAGATCAGGAATACATTAATAATGGTTAACATGTAAAAACACAAATTCCAAGCAGCAAATGGAGTCTAACCTCTCAATATCTTGGTAATTAACCATGAAAACGGTCATTGTAAAAGGAAAAATAGACAAAAAAAAAGAAACCCCCCAAACTAAAAAAACCTAAACCAAAAAAAAACAAAGAATGATTAGGCTGCCATATTTCATCTGTTAACATTATAATTTGTTATTAACTACACTCCTCTGTACATAAAATATAGCTGAAAAGAGGATACAGAAAGGGTCAACTTACATCATATGAAAATGTTGAATAAATGACTTGCAACTTTCTTCAAATTTAACAGAGGGTCCATAGTACTGCTCCTAATTTTTTTCCAAACTTAGACATGCTATCGTTTGGAAAAACCATTGAAATGTGGTAAGTTGGTTGGAATCTTCCCATTTAAATAAAATGGATCTTCTGGCTACTAATGTCACAAGAACAATTAAATGACATGCTGATGAGGATAAATGACTAGATTATTTCACTGGTAGTCCAAAGTTTGCAGTAATAGGATGAGGTTGTAAATCAACACGCAGATCGACTGAAATACTATCAATAATGTTTTTCTAATATTTTCTTAACAGAGGACAAAACCAGGACATATGTGTCAAAGAAGCTACTTCAGAATTACATCTATCACAAACAGGGTTTATATAATGGTAGAAACGTGCTAACTTATCCTTGGACATATCAGCCCTATGAACCACCTTAAATTGTATCAAAGCCTGTCTGGCACACATTGAAGAAGTATTCACTGGTTTAAGAATTTTCTTCCATCTCTCTGTAGATAAAGATATTTGAAGTTCTCTTTCCCACTCATTCATAATTTTATCAGAAATACCTGGATGTATTTTCATAATCAGATCATAAATAATTGCTTTTAAACTCTTCTGAAAGGGGTTTAAACCTAAAACCTTTTCTGCAACTTCAATTGGATATGATATTATTGGATTATGGTAGGTAAAGTGGCATTCAGAAAGTTTCTAATCTGTAAATATCAGAAAAAATGTGATCTTGGCTAATCATATTTATTAGACAACTGTTCAAAAGACATAAAATAATCATCCATAAATATATCACAAAATCCTGTTACAGCAAAAAAGCTTGATCAATTCTAGAAGGTTGGAAAAAATTTAGATATAATAGAGCTTGACAAGATTAATTTATTCAATCCAAATAGTTACGAAATTGAAACCATATTCGTATTTATGTTTAACTATTGGATTTATCATTTGTTTATTTAGTTTACTAAATACAATGGGAAGCACAGCTATTAAATAGAAGCCAATAAAAGCCCCTGTACAGACTCCCGCTCTAGGTTCATCAATCGTGGGGATTGAGATTCATTCAACTGTTGTGTCCAAAATGTTAAATATCGAATATTAATTCCCCAATAATAAAATGTAAGATTCAGCAAAGCCAAACTGCCTTCATTTTTTGATTTCTGTCAATAATTCTTACTTAACCTGGGATTTCTATATTGCCATATATATGAAGAAACTTTAGAATCAATAGTATCAAAAAAAGATTTAGGAATAAAAATTGATACTGCCTGAAATAGATACAGATATTTAGGTTAAATAAACATCTTAACAGCATTAACTCTACCGATCAAAGACAAGGACAGTGGGGACCATTTAGTAAACAGTTGTTTAACATGATCAATTAAAGAAAAAAAATTAACTTTAAATATATCCTTATACTTCTTAGTAATTTTAACCCCCAAATAAGCAAAATAATCAGTAGCCAATCTAAATGGTGATTGTCTATAAATAGAGATTTGCATATTTAATAGAAAAAGCAAACTATTATCAAGATTCAATTTATACTCAGAAAAACTACTAAACTGGGCAAGTAGTCATTACTGCAGGAATGGATTTCTCTGGGTTAGAATTATGCAATAACAGGTCATCTGCATATAATGATATTTTATGCATCTCGTTCCCACGAATAATGCCAAATACACCATGTTATGTGAATCACGAACAGCAACTGCCAAGGGCTCCAGGGCAAAATCAAAGAACAAAGGTCTGAAAGGACAGACTTGTCTCGTACCTCGAAAAAGACTCAAAAAACGGGATCTCTGGTAAATACCGCAATTTACCGTAAATTACTGGTAAATACCGCAACCCAGGATGTATGATATAACCATTGAATCTAAGATATAAACTTTGAACTAAAATTGAATTTCTCAAGTATAGTAAATAAATAATCCCATTCAAGTCTATCAAACGCCTTCTCGGCATCAAGCAAAATACCACATTCCAAAGTATTATAAGAAGTGTATACAATGTTCATTAACCTCCTAACGTTAAAATGTGAAGAACAATTTTGAAGAAATCATATCTGATCCTGAGAAATAATTTGAGGCAGACCTTCTCTAATCTCATTGCTAATATTTTGGAAAAGATTTTAGAATCCATATTCAACAAAGATACAGGCCTATATGATGTACATTCAGTGGGATCTTTATCTTTTTTAGGAGTTAAGGAAATAGATGCTTCATAAAAGGATTGTGGTAATTTACCTACTAATAAAGCATGTTAAAAAATTTACATTACCAGGGAGAGAGTAAATCTGAAAAGGTTTTTAAAAATTCAGTTACTTAACCATCTAGACAGGGTGCTTTACCTGAGTTTATCAAAATAATTGCCTTCTTTATTTCCTCTTCAGTATTGGGTGCATCTAATACCAAACGTTCATCAACTGGTAATTCTGGAAAATTTAGTTTATTAAAAATTAGCGGTATAGCAGGACAGGCAGCACATCGGGAAAAGAATAAAGTGTTTCAGGCTGAGACTCTTCATCAATACTCCTGTTTGTCTTGTCTGTAGAGCCTGGCTGTTCTTTCTATCTGGTCAGACAATTGAAGTTAAAATTCAGGGCAGAGGGAAGTTTTGCATGTGTAAAGTTGTTAGGTTTAAGTGAGATTTAAATCCAGACAGGTGATGTCAGTCTACTCCATGTTAAGTAAATTTAACCCAATTATGAAGATGTTCTCTGATCCAGTGTTTGGCAGGCAGGGATGTCTGATGCCTGAGAAGAGAACAACTGATGTGTTATGGAAATTCCGTTTAGTTTTATCATTCTGATGGACTTGGTGGAATTCACTCTCTGTGTGCTGGTTACATTCACGTTGGGAAAACAGGTTAGGTTCTAGACCACAAGTTAGCCTTCTGAAATATCAAATCAGCACACTAGACCTTCTGATATCTCTTACCTCATAAATGAAAATAAAACTAAATGCAGATGTTAGACATTTCTGTTTCAATATTTTTATTAACTTTCCAATTAACAAACATATCAATATTGGTACTGATACATAGAGATCAGGAAACATTAATAACTGTTAACATATAAAAACACAAATTCCAAGCAGCAAATGGAGTCTAACCTCTCAAAATCTTAGTAATTAACTATGAAAACGGTCATTGTAAAAGGAAAAAAAGATTAAAAAAAAAGAAACCCCCCAAAGTAAAAAAACCTAAACCAAAAAAAAACAAAGAATGATTAGGCTGCCATATTTCGTCTGTTAACATTATAATTTGTCATTAAGTACGCTCCTCTGTACATAAAATATAGCTGAAAAGAGGATACAGAAAGTGTCAACTTACATCATATGAAAATGTTGAATAAATGACTTGCAACTTTCTTCAAGTTTAACAGAGGGTCCATAGTACTGCTCCTAATTTTTTTCTAAACTTAGACATGCTATCATTTGGGAAAACCATTGAAATGTGGTAAGTTGGTTGGAATCTTCCCATTTAAATAAAATGGATCTTCTGGCTATTAATGTCACAAAAACAATTAAACGACAAGCTGGTGAGGATAAATGACCAGATTATTTCACTGGTAGTCCAAGGATTGCAGTAATAGGATGAGGTTGTAAATCAACACGCAGATCTACTGAAATACAATCAATAATGTTTTTCTAATATTTTCTTAACAGAGGACATATGTGTCAAAGAAGCTACTTCAGAATTACATCTATCACAAACAGGGTTTATATGATGGTGGAAACGTGCTAACTTATCCTTGGACATATCAGCCCTATGAACCACCTTAAATTGTGTCAAAGCATGTCTGGCACACATTGAAGAAGTATTCACTGGTTTAAGAATTTTCTCCCATCTCTCTGTAGATAAAGATATTTGAAGTTCTCTTTCTCACTCATTCATAATTTTATCAGAAATACCTGGATGTTTTTTCGTAATCAGATCTTAAATAATTGCTGTTAAACTCTTCTGAAAGGGGTTTAAACTTAAAACATTTTCTGTAACTTCGATTGGATATGATATCGGAAAGGTAGGTAAAGTGGCATTCAGAAAGTTTCTAATCTGTAAGTAGTAGAAAAATTGTGATCTTGTCAAATCATATCTATTAGACTACTGTTCAAAAGACATAAAATAATCATCCATAAATATATCACGAAAACCTGTTATAAGAAAAAAGCTTGAACAATTCTGCAAGGATGGAAAAAATTGAAATATAATAGAGCTTGACAAGATCAATTTATTCAATCCAGATATTTACGAAATTGAAACCATATTCGTATTGTATGTTTAACTATTGGATTTATCATTTGTTTATTCAGTTTACTAAATACAATGGGAAGCCCAGCTCCTAAAATAGAAGCCAATAAAAGCCCCTGTACAGACTCCCGCTCTAGGTTCATCAATCGTGGGGATTGAGATTCATTCAAGTGTTGTGTCCAAAATGTTAAATATCGAATATTAATTCCCCAATAATAAAATGTAAGATTCAGCAAAGCCAAACTGCCTTCATTTTTTGATTTCTGTCAATAGTTCTTACTTAACCTGGGATTTCTATGTTGCCATATATATGAAGAAATTTTAGAATCAATAGTATCAAAAAAAGATTTAGGAATAAAAATTGATACTGCCTGAAATAGATACAGATATTTAGGTTAAATAAACATCTTAATAGCATTAACTCTACCGATCAAAGACAAGGACAGTGGGAACAATTTAGTAAACAGTTGTTTAACATGATCAATTAAAGAAAAAAAATTAACTTTAAATATATCCTTATACTTCTTAGTAATTTTAATCCCCAAATTAGCAAAATAATCAGTAGCCAATCTAAATGGTGATTGTCTATAAATAGGGATTTGCATATTTAATGGGAAAAGCACACTCTTATCAAGATTCAATTTATACGCAGAAAAACTACGTACTAAACTGGGCAAGTAGAGTTATTACTGCAGGAATGGATTTCTCTGGTTAGAATTATGCAATAACAGGTCATCTGCATATAATGATATTTTATGCGTTCCGTTCCCACTATTAATGCCAAATATATTAGGTGAATGACGAATAGCAATTGCCAAGGGCTCCAGGGCAATATCAAATAATAAAGGACTTAAAGGGCAGCCCTGTCTAGTACCTTGAAAAAGCCTGAAGAAAGGGGATCTCTGATTATTGGTAAATACAGCAGCCAAGGCTCATGATTTTTCATGAATCACTTGATTCCGGCATGGTCCCAGAAGACTGGAAGATTACAAATATCTCTCCACTCTTTAAGAAGGGAGGAAGGCAATAGAAAGGAAATCATAGGCTAGTTAGCTTAACTTCAGTGGCTGGGAAAGTTTTGCAGTCTATTATTAAGGATGAGGTTGTGGGGTACCTGGAGACTAATGTTAAAATAAGTCCAAGTTAGCATGGTTTCTGTGAAGGGAAATCCTGCTTAAGAAATCTGTTAGAATTCTTCAATGAAGTAGCAAGCAGGGTGGACAAAGGAGAGGCAGTGGATGTCATTTACTTGTATTTGTAGAAGGAGTTTGATAAAGTGCCAAACATGAGGCTACTTAATAAGATAAAATCCTATGGTATTACAGGAATGATACTGTCAAAGATAGAGGAATGGCTGACAGGCAGGAGGCAGGAGGTACCAAGTGGGAATAAAGGGGACCTTTTCTTGTTGCCTGCCAATGACTAGTGGTGTTCCTCAGGGGTCAATATTGCAACCGCTATTTCTCACATTATTTGCCAATGATTTGGATAATGGAATTGATGGCTTTGTGGTAAAGCTTGCGGATGATACCAAGATAGGTGGAGGGGTAGGTAGTGCTGAGGAAGCAATGCATTTGCAGCAGGACTTAGACAAGACGGACTAATGGGCAAAAAGGTGGCAGATGGAATACAATGTTGGGAAATGCATGATAATGCATTTTGGTAAAAAGAACAATAGTGTGGAATTTTATCTAAATGGGGAGAAGGTTCAAACATCAGAGGTGCAGAGGGACTTGGGAGTCCTGGTGCAAGACTCCTAGAGGTTAATTTACAGGTTGAGTCTGTGGTAAAGAAGGCAAATGCAATGGTGGCATTTATTTGAAGGAGAATAGAATATAAAAGCAAGGAGATAATGCTGAGCCTTTATAAGACACTGGTCAGGCTGCACTTGGAGTATTGTCAACAGTTATGGAGCCTACATCTGAGAAAAGATGTGTTGTCATTGGAGAGAGTCTGGAGGAGGTTCACAAGGATGATTCCAGGATTGAAGGTGTTAACATATGAGGAGTGTTTGGAGCTTTGGGCCTGAACTCACTGAAAGTTAAAGAATGTGAGGAGACCTCATTGAAACCTACCGAATGTTGAAAGGACTCGTAGGGTGGATGTGGAGAGGATGATTCCTATGGTGTGCCTAAAAACTGAGGGTTGACCTTTTAGAACAGAGGTAAGGAGGAATTCTTTTTAGCCAGAGAGTAATATATCTCTGGAATGCAGGCATCAAAGGATATGGTGAGAAGGCAGGTGTATGGGGTTGAGTGGGATTAGGGATCAGCCATGATGGAATGGCGGAGCAGACTCAATGGGCTGAATGGTCTAATTCTGCTCTAATGTCTTTTGGTCTTATGGAAAAAATGTCTTAGCCTGTCCAACCTCTCCCTATAACTCAGTTCCTTGAGTTCCCAGCAAAATCCTTGTAAATCATTTCTGCACTCTTTTCCAGTTTAGTAAAATCTTCCTTATATCAGGGTGAACAAAATTCAACACAATGCTCTTAACAACACACACACAAAATGCTGCAGGAACTCAGCAGGCCAGGCAGGATCTATGGAAAAGTGTACAGCCTATGTTTTGGGCCAAGAACCTTCAGCAGGATCTTATACTCTTTTCCATAGATACTGCCTGGCTTTCTGACTTCCTCCAGCATTTTGTGTGTGTTGCTTGGATTTCCAGCATCTGCAGATTTTCTCTTGTTTGACAATGCTCTTATTGTGGCTTTATCGGCATCTTGGACAACTGCAACATAACCTCCCAACTTCTACACTCAGTGGTTTGTTTTATGAAGATGCACGTGCCTAAAGCCTTTTTCACCACACTGTCTACCTGTGACTCCACTTTTGGGAAATCATGCACCTGAACTTCTAAGTCCCTCTGTTCTACAACATCCTCCTCATTCCACCAACAAAAAGCAGAATTTCCCAGTGGTCAACCATTTTAATTACAATCCAACATGTCGGTCCATTGCCTCTTCTACTGCCATGATGAAGCCACTCTCAGGTTAGAGGAGCAACACCTCATATTCCACCTGGGCAGTTTCCAACCGAATAGCATGAACATTGATTTCTCCAACTGCCAGTAATTTTCCCCTTCCCCCCTTCTTCATTTACCCACTCTGGATGTCCTCTTGCCTCTTCTCTTTTCCTAATCAGCATATCCCCTTCCCTTGGTCCCCCCCCCCATCTCCTTCCCTTTCTCCCATGATTCACCCTCCTCACCTATCAGATTCCTTCCTGAAGCTGAACAGGCCCTGAGAGACTGCTTCGGTACTACTAACTGGGATGTACTGCAAGGGGGGCTCTGTGGGTGCGTTGAGGAGGTCACTGAATGCACAACGGACTATATTAACTTTTGTGTGGATGCAGTTGTCCCTGTTAGAACTGTTCGCTGCTATCCCAATAATAAGCCCTGGATCACTAGTCACATCAAAGGCCTCCTAAACCAGAAGAAGAGGGCCTTTAAAGATGGTGATCGGTTGGAGCTTAAAAGAGTTCAGAAGGAACTCAGAGTACAGATAAGGGGGGCAAAGGAGCAGTATAGGAGGAAGCTAGAACAAAAGCTGCAGAAAAAAAGCATGAAGGAGGTGTTGGATGGGATGAAGATCATCACCGGATGCGGTGCAAAGCGGGGGGCGAACATAAGTGGAGATGTGGAGAAAGCGAACCAGCTGAACAACTTCTTCAACAGGTTCGACAGCTCAATCTCATCCTCACCGCAGAAATCCACACCAGGCTTACTTCCCTCACAGGAAAATAGCCACTCACAGGAGACCTTGCCCACGCCCAGGATTACGGCTGCACAGGTGGAAGGTCAACTGAGGAAGATCTGTACCAGCAAGGCGGCTGGACCGGATGGAGTTTCCCCACGATTACTGAGGGCCTGTGCAACTGAGCTGGGAGAACCACTACAGCGCATCTTCAACATGAGCCTGGAGCAGAGAAGAGTACCCAGACAGTGGAAAACATCCTGTATTGTCCCGGTACTGAAGAAACCACAAACAAAGGAGTTGAATGACTTCAGACCTGTTGCCTTGACGTCGCACGTGATGAAGACCATGGAGCGGCTGATAATACAGAATCTGAGGCCACAAACCAGGCACGCCCAGGATCCTCTTCAGTTTGCGTATAAGGAGAAGGTGGGAGTGGAGGATGCTATCACGTATTTGCTGCACAAATCACTCTCTCACCTAGAGGGGGTCAGTTGTGCTGTGAGGATTACATTCCTTGACTTCTCTAGTGCCTTTAACACCATCCAGCCCAAGATCTTAAGGCACAAACTAATGGAGATGGGAGTAGACTCTCACATGGTGGATTGGATAGTGGACTACTTGACAGATAGGCCTCAGTATGTGCGGTTGGGAGACTGTAGGTCTGACACAGTGGTCAGCAGCACAGGGGCGCCGCAGGGAACCGTACTCTCTCCGGTCCTGTTCACCCTGTACACATCAGACTTCCAATATAACTCGGAGTCCTGCCATGTGCAGAAGTTCGCTGATGACACGGCCATAGTGGGGTGTGTCAGGAATGGACAGGAGGAGGAGTATAGGAAACTGATACAGGACTTTGTGATATGGTGCAACTCAAACTACCTGCGTCTCAATATCACCAAGACCAAGGAGATGGTGGTGGACTTTAGGAGATCTAGGCCTCATATGGAGCCAGTGATCATTAATGGAGAATGTGTGGAGCAGGTTAAGACCTACAAGTATCTGGGAGTACAGTTAGACGAGAAGCTAGACTGGACTGCCAACACAGATGCCTTGTGCAGGAAGACACAGAGTCGACTGTACTTCCTAAGAAGGTTGGCGTCATTCAATGTCTGTAGTGAGATGCTGAAGATGTTCTATAGGTCAGTTGTGGAGAGTGCCCTCTTCTTTGTGGTGGCGTGTTGGGGAGGAAGCATTAAGAAGAGGGACGCCTCACGTCTTAATAAGCTGGTAAGGAAGGCGGGCTCTGTCGTGGGCAAAGTACTGGAGAGTTTAACATCGGTAGCTGAGCGAAGGGCGCTGAGTAGGCTACGGTCAATTATGGATAACTCTGAACATCCTCTACATAGCACCATCCAGAGACAGAGAAGCAATTTCAGCGACAGGTTACTATCGATGCAATGCTCCTCAGACAGGATGAAGAGGTCAATACTCCCCAATGCCATCAGGCTTTACAATTCCACCGCCAGGACTTAAGAACTTTTTAAAAGCTATTATTAATGCTTTTTGAGATAGTGATTTAGATGCATATCATATTCTTTACTGAGTTAAGTATTGTATGTAATTAGTTTTGCTACAACAAGTGTATGGGACATTGGAAAAAAGTTGAATTTCCCCATGGGGATGAATAAAGTATCTATCTATCTATCTATCTATCTATCTATCTATCTATCTTCTCCAGCCTTTAACTTTCTTCATCTATCACTTCCCAGCTTCTTAATTTATACCCCCCCACCCACCTGCTTTACCTTTCACCTTCTAGCTTGTACTCCTTCCCATCCCTCAGCTTCTTAATCTGGCTTCTTCACCCTTCCTTTCCTGTCCTGATAAGGGGTGTCAATGCAGAAATATCAATTTTATTCTTTTCCATAGATGCTGCCTGTCCTGTTGAGTTCTTCCAGCATTTTGTGTATGATGCCCTAGAAATGCTGTTTATTTCTATCCTTGTAATAGTCTTGATGAAATTAACTCTCCATATGCTGATTCCACTGATACTTGTTCAATTGGAACAAGTACTTGAACAGGTACACATGCCTTTTCTTCTGTCACCATACTCCTCACTAGACCTTCTGGTATCTCTTATCTCATAAATGAAAATAAAAATGAGATGTTAGAAATCTGAAATTAGAACATTAAGTTCTGGAAGCACTCAAAAGTCCAGGTAGTATATATGGAAAGTGAAAATAGCAAAATACTTCAAGACATAGAGTCCATCAGGCCAACTGATACATCAGTATCTCAAAAGTCTTAAGCAAATCCTAAAAAATTCTGGAAAAAGAAACATTGTTAGTAAAAGTGACATTTCAAATTACTCCTCTATTCTTCCAATCTATTGCCCAAAATACCAATTTCAAATTCCAAAGTAATGATTAATTTCCCAGTTGCCAATTTCCATGGTGCTAGAGGACTCGTTTTATACTCAACCAGATTGTACTTAATAGCTGCTTCACTTAAATAAGGTTAATCTACATTCAAGACTGTTTAATGTCACTTGCAGTACAAAAGCGTAAAGGAGAACAAAATAATTATTACCCTGGATCTGATGCAACACAAATAAAACAATAAGATAAACCTTTTTCCATAGATGCTGTCTGGCCCGCTGAGTTCTTCCTGCATTTTGTGTGTGTTGCTTGGATTTCTAGCATCTGCAGATTTTCTGTTTGTAATAAGATAAAAACACAATAATAAAAAGAATAAATATAAATACACTAGATAGCTGATTCAAATGAATGTACTTAAACTGATGCTATGTAGAGGAGGGTCCATACTTTAGGTAAATTCAACAGAAATGGACGAAGTAGTAGTGGAGGAGGAGTGTGGTGTGATGGGTTGGTGGGTGGAGGTGTTCATCATCTTACTGCTTGGGAAAAGTAATTGTTTTTGAGTCTGGGGTCCTAGCGTGGTTGCTACATAACCTTGTCCCTGATGGGAATTGGATAAACAGTCCGAGAGCAGGGTGGTAGGATCCTTCATGATATTGGTGGCCTTTTTCCTGCAGCTTACTGTATATACTGTCCTTGATGGCGGATAGGTTGGTGCCATGATGAGTTGGGCAGTCCTGATTACCTGTTGTAGAGGCTTCCTGTCTGCTGCAGTGCAGTTTCCGTACCATGCAGTGATGCAGCATCTATAGAAGGGCATGAGTTTCAATGTCCACAGTCAGACAATAGAGGTGCTGTGAGCTGTCTTGGTTGTGTAGGATGTGTTCTAGGACCATGAGAGGTTGTGCAAGATTTACAATCTCAGGAGTTTGAAAATGCTCACAGCTTCCATTGCTGTGTCACTAATGTAAAGAGGGGTGTGAGTGATGCAAATTCTTCTGAAGTTAATACCCATCTCCTTCGTATTAACATCAGAAAATCTGCAGATGCTGCAAGTCCAAGTAACACACACAAAACGCCGCAGGAACTCAGCAGGCTAGGCAACGTCTATGGAAAAGAGTTGATGTTTTGGGCCAAGACCCTTCATCGGGAGTGAGAAAAAGACGAGAAGGACTTTTCATTTTACACTTGTTCATAGATACTGCCTGGCCTTCTGTGTTCCTCCAGCACGGTGTGTGTGTTGCTGTCTCCTTTGCCTTGTGGACATTGAGGGAGAGGCTATTTGCTTGATACCATGTCTCGAGCTCTTCCAGCTCCTTTCTGTGTACCATCTTGCCGACCCTCACCACTTTGAGCCTTTGTAGATAAAAAGACATGTATTCTCTCTGAATCTGAGACTGCTGTTTCAGTATTTCAATTTCCCAATGGCTTTTAGAATATTCTGTTCCCTTCTCTTTCAGCCTCTTTATTTTTATTGTGGATCGTTAGTGCTGCTCACTAACAACTGCATTTGTTTTATAATTATTGGTTTTCATCCTCTAACTGCTCCTGAAGCCTTCCCAATTTACAGCCGAACACCCACACTTTCATCCCCATGCTCGGGTTATTCTACACAATACACATGCCTCATTGGTTTCTCATTAATAAGGTGAAAAAAATTAAACACCTGTTGACACATTTCAGTTCAATCCTGAAGTACAAATCCAACACCATCTCTTTACCTCATCATAGTCATAGTCATAGAATACTACAGCACAGAAAAAGGCCCTTTGGCCCATCTATTCTGTGCCAAACCATTAACCTGCCTACTCCCATTGCCCTGAACCTGGACTACAGCCTTCCGCACCCTTGTCATCCAAAGTGCAACACCTTACAGTTGTCTGCATTAAATTGCATCTGCCATTTTTCAGCCCATTTTACTATCTGGTCCAGATGAAACTGCAAGTTTTCATAGCCCTCCTCGCTGTCCAGTCTGCCCCCAGTCTTGGTGTCATCCACAAAGTTGCTAATCCAGTTGACTACATTATCATCTAGGTCATTGATTTAAATGACAAAATAATTAACCCAGCACCAACCCCTGTGACACTCCACTAATCACAGGCCTCCAATCAGAGAAGTAACTGTGTACTACCACCCTCTGGCTTTTCACACAAAGCTAATGTCTAATACAAATTACTACCTCATCCTGAATGCCAACCAGCTGAACCTTCTTGACCAACCTGCCCTGCGGCACCTCATCGAAAGCCTTGCCAAATTCCACAGCACCCACTGCTTTGTCTTCATCAAATTTCCTGTAACGTCTTTGAAAATCTATACACTCGGTTAGACATGACATACCACACACAATGCTCTATTAACTATCCCTAGCCAGTCTGTCTATTCAAATATTTATATATCCGATCCCTTAGAATACCATCAAGTGCTGTAAATTATACACTACTGATCTCTGGCTCTCCAGCCGATAAATTCCTGATTTTTTCTTAGAGCCTTTCTTAAACAATGTTAGCTATCCTCCAAGCCTCAGGCACTTTACCTGTTGTTAAGGGTATTTTAAATACCTCTTCTAGAATGTCTGCAATTTCTGCACTAGTACCCCACACGGTCCAAGGGAATACTTTGTCAGCCTCTGGGGAGTTATCAATCCTAATTTACCTCAAGACTGCAAACACATCCTCCTCTGTGATATATACACAGTTCATGACTTCAGTGCTGTTTTGCCTCACTTCTACAGCCTATGTTTGTCCCTCAAGTGAATACAGATACAAAAAAATCCATTTGAGATCCACTCAATCTCATTTGGCTTCATGCATTGGTGAACACTCTGATCTTCAAGAGGACCAATTCTGTCCCTTGCTATCCATTTGCTCCTACTATATCTTTGTAACCCTTGGGATTTTCCTTTATCTTGTCAGCTAGAGTAACCTCATGCCCTTTTTAAGCCTTTCTGATTTTTTTAAGTCTTCTCTTGCATTTCTTATACTCCTCTTTTATGCACCACCTTCTTCTTGATCACTTGCTTCTTTTTGCCATTTACACAGCTGTAAATCCAATCCTGATCCATAATGAGTATGTATATCTGCTAACTTCAATTTCATGATTAAGATTCATGACAGACCATGATGGGATGACTGACATTGCTCTATCTCCTACACTTTCCTTTATACTATTCTTACTATACATTGCTCTAACAATTGACCTCCTGAAGTGCAATGCTTTACACTCACACTCAACATCAGCAAAGCAAAAAGCTGATTATTGAATGCTGGAGGAAGAAAACAGATCGATGAGCCAGTCCTCATTGGGGGATCAGAGGTGGAGAAGGTTAGTAAGTATAAATTCCTTGGTGTCATCATTTCAGAGCATCTGTCCTGGGACCAGCACATTAATACCTTTACAAAGAAAGTGCAGCAGTACCTCTAGTTACTTTGAAGTTTTCCCAGATTCAGGATGTCACCTAAAACCTTGGCAAGCTTCTATAGTTGCCCAATGGAGTGTAATCTTACTGTGAACATCAAGGGCAGGTATGGAAACACCAATGACCAAGAATGGAAAAGCCTACACAAAGTGGTGGATACAGCACCGTTCATCAGAAGCAAAACCCTTCATCATTGAGCACATCTATAAGGAGCACTGCCACAAGAAAGCAGCTTCCATTATCGAGGACCCCACCAACCAGGCCATGTTTTCTTCTTGCTGTTGCCATAAGAAAGGAAGTGCAGGAGCCTTAGGTCCTACACATACCAGGTTCAGGAACAGTTATTATCCTTCAACTATCAGACTCCTAAACCAGCAGGAACAACTTCACTCAACACAGAAATTATTACACAAACTATGGACTCATTTTCAAGGACTCTATAGATTAGATTAGATTCAACTTTATTGTCATTGTGCCAAGTATAGATACAAAGTCAATGAAATGCAGTTAGAATCTAAGCAGAAATGCAAAGAATAGTGTTATTTACAAAATAACTGCAAATAAAAAGTAAGTGCTACAGCACACAAATATAAAAGTACTCAGACATTACAATATGGGTGCAATACTGCTTAGTGCTGTGATGTGAGGTTCAGCAGGGTCACAGTCTCAGGGAAGAAGCTCTTCCTGTGCGTGCCGGTGTGGGAGCAGCTCCTGTAGTGCCTACCGGATGGGAGGGAAGAGTAAAAAGTCCATGTTAGGGTGAGATGCATCCTTGATAATGCTTTTCACCCTGCCTAGGCAGTGCTTGTGGTAGATTTTCTCAATGGTGGGCAATTGGGCGCCAAGAAACCGCTGGGCAGTTTTCACCACAGGCTGGAGTGATTTGCGGTCTGATACGGGACAATTGCCATACCACACTGAGATGCAGCTGGTGAGTATGCTCTCAATGGTACAGCAGTAAATGTCCGTCAGTGTCGTGGGACAGAGGTGAGATTTCTTGATGCTCTACAGCAAATAAAGGCGCTGTTGCACCTTTTTGATCGGGATGGAGGAGTTCATGTTCTCAGTATCATTTACTTATATATTTATTTTTATTTGCACAGTTCAATTGCTTTTGCAAATTAATTATTCGTCAGTCCGTGTGTGCAGTTTTTCATTGATTCTGTTTTATTTCTTTGTTCTACTGTGAATGCCTGCAAGAAAATATTTAGATTGTGACCAGTCATAAAGCATTTCCATTAATGACCTCCTTCCTGCCAATTCCATCTTCTGCAGATCTCACCAGTCAATGATGTTTAATAAACCAGTCCATTTAAATATCTCCTGTGGTAACTCAGCGTTCCCCAGAGTTGGAAGAATTAATGACTGCAGGACACAACGTTGTCTTGGCACAAGTGTTGCATAATATATAAGGTGATGTCATTCCTGAGTGTCTATATTCAAAATCACCTTCATTACACAATATAAATAGGTTTGAACTCACTGCTCAAACAGCAGATCCACCTGAAGGTTCAGAGAGTAACTGAGTGCATTAAACAGTGATTGGAGCAGAGCCCAAGATGCTGAGACTCCGTGTAACTCCTTCTGTCCTCCTTATTTTCCAGGTTGCAGGAATAAGAGGAACAGATCTTGTGCAAGAATCGTGCGAGAGCATAATCTGTCATCCAGTCTTGAAAGTCATTGAGCATAATGTAAGTACTATTGGGAATTAACATTGGTAGTTGGTGAGGAAGACTATTAATTTCCTGTTTTAGAGTTGAGGGTCAAAGAGCTATAGAGTATGGAAGCAGCATCTTGTTTACAACTCATCCAGGCCAACAAGATGTTTACCTGAGCTAATCCCTTGGGATTTTTACCTTTTCATTCCATACATTTGTTCAAATGTCTTTGAAGTATTTGTATCTGTTCAAATGTCTTTGAAGTATTGTAATTTTACCTTTATTTCTTTCCCTTGCAACTTGCTCAACATACACTCTATGTAAAAAAAAAAGCAATTCAGATCCTCTTCTATTCTTCCTCTTCTCATCTGTGAGCTCTAGTTTTTGAGTACTCTATGTTGGAAGAAAGATTGACACTATGCCCCTCATGATCTTATGAACCTTTGTCAGGTTGTCCCTCAGCCCCTTATGTACCAAGGAAAAAGCACCAGCCTATCCAATCTCTCCTTTTAGCTGAATCTCCACAGTCCCTGTAATATCTTTATTAACCTTCTCTGCACTCTTTCCAGCTGACACAGTATAAATGGGTGCAGAAGTGTTCACAATATTCCATGTGCGATCTTACTAATATGATATGTTAACTCTTGTCCTGCGTGTCCTGACAACTGAAATCATGTGTGCCAAATGCTTTCTTCACCACACTAACTGTGTCACCATTTACTGGGAGCTATGGAATTGTACCCCTAGATTTCTTTGTTCTATAACATTCTGCAAAGCTCTGTCATTTACTGTGCAAGTCTTCCATGGTTAAATACAACACTACACACTTGTCTAAGTAAAAGTGGTCTTTCGTGAGTCCACCTTCCCAGTTCTACACTAGGTTCTGGTTAAAATTTCTCTGTAGTTTAAATCATGTCACTGACAATCCACTGTTGACATGTTGTTTCATGTTGTGAAACTCAACCATGAAGATCAGAAAGCATCTTGGACTCATTCTGCTGGATGTCTCCACATTCTCACTCCAACCTCCACTAAATATTATCCCAGATGGAATGGAAAGTGAGGAATGTTTCTTAATGACATCTGTATTCTGATCGCACAATTATTTCTTTTTTCAGTCTTAAAAATAATGTCACAACAGAAAATTCAAAAAAGTGAAGATCCAGGAACATTTTCACTCAAGAACAGAAGGAAGTTAGTCTATCCACTAATGTGGAACTGGCCAATATATGAAGCATTAGAACAAACAGGGTAACTATTGCCTGACGGTAACTGTATGATCGAGAAAGTGGGAAGCAGGTGGGGTAGGAATGGGGGAGACAAGAGGGAAGAAGACTAGTAACAACTGGTGGGGCAGTGTGCACTGAGATCCAATTCAGATGTAAAGTTCCATTGCTTCCTGCACTGGATCCTTACAGGTTTATGCTGCTGTTACTTACATTGTACTGAGAAAATTCCTTCAGATTGCAGATGCACTACTCTTCAGATCTTCCAGGTCAGATCTACCTATTTGTCCTGGACATGTTGTACCATAGACAGAGACAGAGCAAATTCAAATGTACGACTGTAGCCCAGGGTTCATAGAGTAGCAACTCACTAGTCAGTCTGACCATTCTCTACTCAATCCCATGTTTTTGTTTGATGGCTGTCTGGGAGATGAGCTTAGAAACTTCAAACTCATTCACCATTGGAAACTTGCAGCCAAAAAAGGAGCAATTCACCTGGTGTTGAAGGGTGGATAGCATAGAACATAGAACATGGAACAGAACAGCACAGTGCAGGCTCTTCAGCCCATGATATTGTGCTGATATTTTAACCTTAATCAATCAATTAAGATCAATCCAATTCTTGTCTCTCAAATAATACACCATACTTCTCTCAAATGTGTGCCTATCTAAGAATCTCCTAAATGTCCCTAATGAATATCTCTCAACCACCACCTCGGGCAGTGCATTGTATGTACTTACCACTCTGTATGTAAAATTTCTACCTCTGACATCTTCCCTATACCTTACTCCAATTACCTCCTATTAGCCAATGACACCCTGGGTAAAAGGCATTGCTGTCTTCTCAGTCTATGCCTCTTATCATCTTGTACACATCTATAAAGTTGCCTCTAATCCTCTTTCACTCTAAAGAGAAAAGCCACAGCTTGCTCAGCCTTTCCTCTAATACAGGGAGCATCCTGGTAAACCTTCTCTGCATCCTCTCTAAAGCTCTACATGCTTCCTGTAATGAGGCGAACAGGACTGAACATCATGTTCCAGGTGTGTCTAACTACAGTTTTATAGAGTTGCAATATTACCTGCGGCTCTTGAAATCAACTACTGAAGGTGACCACACTAGGGAACCATGGTGGTGTAGCAGTTAACATGACGCTATTATAGCTCAGAGCATCAGAGTTCAAAGTTCACTTCCCGATGTCCTCTCTAAGGAGTTTGTACGTCCTCATCATGGAATGTATGGGTTTCCGACAGGTGCCCTAGTTTCCTCTCACAGTCCAAAGAAGTACCAGCTAGTAGGTTAATTGGTCATTGTAAATTGTCCTGTGATTAGGCTGGTGTTAAATTGGAATTTGCTCATAGTGATACAGCTCGAAGAGCAGGTAGGGCCTAAACTTTAAGAATGGTTCTTTCCTTCTCTTGACTAAATGTTCCATTTTCTCTCGACGCAACAATGGTTCTTTCACACTGCCATCCTTTCCCTAGCTTAATGGAGCAAGACTATCCAGAACCCCATGCAAGTGTCTTCTAAACAAACTCACCATCAGATATTCCCTGACAATATCTGTTGCCAATTTAATCTTCCTAATTATAGTATCACTAATAACATCATAATTAGCCTTCCCCAAATTAAATACTTTACCATACAATCTGCTTCTATCTCTTCCAAGACTATGTGAATCTTCAGGTAGTTATGGTAACTGTTTCTGAAATGTTTGTCCACCAAGAGATCTGTCAACTGATCAGGTTCATTGTCTAATACTCGATCTAATATGATCTCTCGTCCCCTCACCCTGTCCACACTTGTCAGAAATCCTTATTAGACTCAACTAACAAATCTATCCCATCTAAAATTCTTGCACTAAGGAGGTGCCAATTAAAATGAAGGAAGTTGATGTCAATAATGACAACAATGCTATTTTAGCACCTTTCCAAAATCTACCTACAGACTTGCTCCTCAGTGCCCCTGTTTCTATTGGAGATCGATAGAATACTCCCAAATGACTGATTGCTCCCTTCCTAGTCCTGACTTCCACCCACACTGACTCAGTAGACAATCCATTCACAATGTCTTCCCTTGCTGCAGTTATCAGAAGCTATCCTTGATTAGCAATGCCACTCCCCCACCGCTTTTAACTCCCTTCCTGTCCCTTTTGAAACAGCTAAATCCTGGAACATCTAGCAGTCATTCCTGCACTTATGATAGCCAAGATTCTGTAATGGCCACAACTTCATAGTTTCATATTCTTATCCATGCTCTACGTTCACCACCTTTATTCCTGATATTTTTCACATTGAAGTAAACATATTTTAACCCATCTAACTGACTTCCTATCCTTCCTTACAGTCTCTCTTCAGATTATATTTACCTTTACATCAACTGCTCCATCATCTGACCTACTGCTCAGGCTCCCATTCCCCTGCCAACTTAATGTACACCCTCCCAAAAAGTTCTAGCAAATCCACCTGCAGGGATATTGGTCCCTCTCAAGTTCACATGTAATCCTTCTTTTTAGTATACATCATACCTTCGCCAGAAAAGATCCCAGTGATCTACAAATCTGAAACCCTGCCCTCTGCACCAATTCGTCAGCCACTCACTCAGCATCCATAGCATCCATTCTTACCATCACTGGTGCATAGAACAGGCGGCAATCAAATGTTTTCTACACTTGAAGTCCTGCTTTTCAGTTTCCTTCCAAGCTCCATATATTCTCTCTCCAGGACTTCATCCCTTTTCCTATCTACCTTGTTGGTGCCAATATTTAATTTAAATTCTGGCTGCCCAACCTTCCCTTTAAGAATTCAGTGGACTGAATATAAGGTGTCACTGACCCTGGCATCTGGGAATCTTTCTTGTCTACAGAATCACCTGTCAGTATCCCTAACGATTGAATCCCCTATCATCAGTGCTCTCCTTTTCTCATCCCTTCCCATCAGAGCCACATATCCGGACCATAAGACATAGGAGCAGAAATAGGCCATTTGGCCCATCGAGTCTGCTCTCCCATTCAGTCATGACTGATCCTTTTTTCCCTTCTTCAGCCCTACTCCTTAGCCTTTTCCCTGTAATCTTTGAAGCCATGGCCAACCAAGAACCTATCAATCTCTGCTTAAAATACACCCAATGACCTGGCCTCCACATTAGCCTGTGGTAACAAATTCCATAAATTTATCACCCTCTGGTTAAAGAAATTTCTCCCCATTCCAGTTTTAAATGGATTCCCCTCTCTCTTGAGGCTGTGCTCTCTTGTCCTAGACTCTCCCACCATGAGAAACATCCTTTCCACATCTACTCTGTCTAGGCCTTTCAACATTCAAAAGGTTTCAATGAGATGCCCCCATCTTTCTAAATTTCAGTGAGCACAGATCCAGAACCATCAGACATTCCTCATGATGATCCATTCCCAGAATCATCCTTGTGAACCTCCTCTGATCCCTCACCAAAGCCTGCACAATTTTCTCTGATGAGGAGCCCAAAACCGTTCAGAATACTCAAGTGAGGCCTTGCCAGTGCCTTATAATGCCTCAGCATCACATCCCTGCTCTTATATTCTAAACCTCTTTAAATGAATGCTAACATTACATTTGCCTTCCTCACCACTGTTTCAATCTGCAAGTTAACCATTAGAGTGTTCTGTACATGGACTCCCAAGTTCCTTTGCATCTCAGATTTTTGGATTTTCTCCTGGTATAAAATTATTCCACACATTTATTTCTACTACAGAAGTGCATGACCATGCATTTTCCAACATTGTATTTCATTTGCCAGTTTCTTGCCCATTCTCCTAATCTGTCTAAGTCCTTCTGCATCCTATCTGTTTCCTCAACACTACCTGCCCCTCCTTCAATCTTCATATCATCTGCAAACTTCTCAACAAAGCCATCTATTTCATCATCTAAGTTATTTATATACAGCATAAAATGAAGTGGTCCCAGCACCAACCCCTGCAGAACACCACTAGTTACTGGCAGCAACCAGAAAACGATCCTTTTATTCCCATCGCTGCCTCTTACCAATCAGCCGATTCGCTAACCATGCCAGAAACTTTCCTGTAATACCATGAGCTTTTAACTTGATAAGTAGCCTCATGTGTGGCACCTTGTCAAAAGCCTCCTGAAAATCCAAATATACAACATTCACTGCCTCCCCTTTAGCTATCCTACCTGTAATCTCCTCGAAGAATTCCACCAGGTTTGTCAGGTAAGATTTTCCCTCAAAGAAACCCTGATGACTTTGTCTTATCTTGTCCTGTGTCACCAAGTACTCCATATTCTCCTCCTTCCCAATGCCAGAGGCCTTGCTGCTGCAGCCTTCTCTGGTCGGTATGCCTCATCAGGCATCCATCACACAGCCTCAACACAGATGCTGCCAATGAACTTTGCCACTGTTTCTGTGACTATCTATTTATTTTCTTTCCCCTAGGGTTATGAAGAAGTGGAAATTCCAACTGCTCATTGGCTTGGTACGTTTGTTGATGGAACGGATATGGAGACTGCAATAAAATTGGGCCTGGAGAGATTTTTCAATTATTCACGCTTTCATAATGATGCTGGTATGTGAGAAGTTTCTTCAATGTTACAGCACAGAACATACCTTTCGTCGTAGTGTGCGACTCATCTGAAAGTCAAAGTCAGATTTATTGTCATATGCAGAGGTCAAATGAAAAACTTAGTTGCAGCAGCATTAATTGCATCTGACAACATAGGTTCAACATAAATTATTTCAAACTTATCCCATAGGGAACAGAGTTAGAATTTTAAAAAAGTACAATGTTTATTAGTACAAAGTACAAGATTGTCAAAGTTGTCTGGTATTGCTAAGCTGAGGCAGCTATTTGGTTTATGCAGGTTGATTCAAGACCAAATGGTTAAAGGTTTCTGCAGGCTTCTGTACGTTCTGTCCAATGGTAGCTCTGAGAAGATGGTATGGCCCAAAGTGTGGAGATCTTTGTTGGTAGATATTCCCTTCTTAAGATAACTCCTCCTGTAGATAGTGCTGTAAAGGGATGTATAGGGATATTATTTCAAACCAGTGAGCAGGCAGGCAGACAAGAGCCATATTTAGTAATACAGTTAGAATTTGGCCAGATGACCCTTCCTGACCATGCCTGGGCAAAGGAGCAAAGTTGGCTCTTTCCACTTTACATCCTGTTGCTCCTTTCTGTAGTGACGTGAGCAGAACTGCACACAGGTGTCTTTTTGAAACAATATTTGTTACTCACACCATTCCAGTTTCAGATTCCGACTCTTCACCGCTGATCGTTGACTATTGGAACTCTTGAGACCTGAGCTCCTCTTAACGGGCTCATCGGGAGTAAATTCAAGAGTGCAGGAATACTGGCTGAAATTCTAATTGGGGAATTTCTGTGTGTGTGTGTGTGTGTGTGTGTGTGTGTGTGTGTGTGTGTGTGTGTGTGTGTGTGTGTGTGTGTGTGTGTGTGTGTGTGTGTGTGTGTGTGTGTGTGTGTGTGTGTGTGTGTGTGTGTGTGTGTGTGTGTGTGTGTGTGTGTGTGTGTGTGTGTTTGTGAAAGTGAGAGACTGACATTGTGTATTTTAGAAAATTACAATGGATTCCCTCTTAAAAGTAGTCTTAATCTTTTTACAGTCATCAAGAAATTAAGTTGTCCAGAACCTACTAAATACAATGTAAGTTTCGGTTTTTTTTTTGCTTGACCAGAGTCTCAATACCTCTCATCAGCCAAGATTCCATAAACTTGCCAGGTTTATCATTTACCCTCGTAGGAATATGCTGTTTCTAGATTCCTGATATCACATTCTGTGCTTTTTCCATAGATGCTGCCTGGCCTGCTGAGTTCCTCCAGCATTTTGTGTGTGTTGCTTGGATTTCCAGCATCTGCAGATTCTCTCTTATCTGCAACATGCTGCCCATTTCCCCCAATATTAACCCTGCTTCAGTTTAGGGCCCTAACCTATGGATCCTTTCCATTGCTATCTTAAAACCAACATAATTATATTTACTCGAACTAAAGAGCTCCCTGACTGCCAGTCCAGTAACTTTAACTGTTTTGTTCCTATAAAAGGAAGGTCCAGCATTGCATCTTCTCAAGTAGCACCCTTTGTACTGTATATTGATTCAGAGAACATTCCAAGACATATTTCATAAATTCCACCTCATCCAGGCTCTTAACAATCAGTACCAGGAAAATAAGAATCTCCCACTACTACAATCCTATTATTCCTACTATTATGAGCAATTTATATAAACACTTGGTCCTCAAACCCCCGCTGACCACTGGGGGTCAGTACTTGGAACTACAATGTTGCCATTGCAGAGAATTGACTGTCACAAGCTGCCGGATATTACAGAGTTTAGATGTTTCAAAAGGGACAGGAAGGGAATGGCATTGCTCATGAAGGATAGTATCACAGTTACAGAAATGCGGATGTCATGAAGTGATCATCTACTGAGTAAGTGTGGGTAGAAGCCAGGACCAGGAAGGGAGCAATCACTGTTAGGAGTATTCTGTAGATCAGGGGTGTCAAACTCATTTTAGGTCACGGGCCGGATTGAGCAAAATGCAGATTCATGCGGGCCGGATCAGTCGGACGCGTGCAAACGCAGCTTTCGTTGCCTCCGTTTTTTCAGCCTGCTCTCATGTGTCTCAGTCTCTGCTATAACTACAAAGTGTTTCACTTTACAAATTCCGTTTCTTATGAATAAGACTGCCGAGCAAGACTGCCGAATAAACACTAAAAACCCTGAAAACCTGGTACCTGAATAAACTCAGCATTAGCCATATCATACGCCATAGGCGCTTCGATTACTGGGGCCAGCTTTAATAGTAATTTGATATTATCTCGCGGGCCAAAGATAATTCCACCGCGGGCCGGATTTGGCCCGTGGGCCTTGAGTTTGACATATATGCTGTAGATCCTCCAATAGCAACTGGGACACTGAGGAACATATCAACGGGCAGATTTTGGAAAGGTTAAAAAATAACAGGGTTGGTGAACTTGGGAATACTTGAAGGTGACATGAGAAGGCTTTGGTGAATAAGTGCTTGGAGTTCAAGGAGGTCATTAGTGAATACCTTGCTTCAGCAGAGAGAGAGACCTTGACAAATATGAGGCCAAAGTAGAAAAGGTTAATATGTTGGAACACGTTGAGGTTAGGGAAGAGGAAGTCTTAGAACATTTGAAAAGGAGTAGGATAAATAAATTTCCAGGGCCAGAAGGAATATTCCCCAGGTTACTGTGGAAATTGAGAGAAAAGACTGTTGTGCTGTTGGCAATGATCTTTGAATCCTCACTGACGTTTATAGGAGTAATACTAGAAAATATGAGAATGGGCAATGTTATTCGTTTGTTCAAGAAAGGTAATAGGGATAATCTTGGACATTATAGACCAGTGAATCTTGCATCAGTGGTGGGCAAACTATCAGAGAAGATTCTGAGAAATAGGATTTGGAGAAGCATAGAGAGCAGTGGGTGTGGAACATATGGATTTAAGTAAGGTTTTCAACTAGGTTCCCCATGTCAGGGTCATTCAGAAAAGTTATTCAGGAGGCATAGGATTGAGGGAAACTTGGCTGTATGAATTCAGAATTAGCTTTCTCAGAGAAGACAGAGGGTGGTAGTAGATGGAGCATATTCTGCTGGGTCGTCCATGACTAGTGGTGTTCCGCAAGGAGCTGTTCTGGAACCCCTACTCTTCATGATTTTTATAAATGTCTTCGAAGAAGAAGTGAAAGGGTGGGTTAAAAGTTTGCAGATGACATGAAGCTTGGTGGTGTTGTGGATAGTACAGAAGGTTGTCGTATGTTACATCGGAAACTGGCAGGATGCAGAGCTGGGCTGAGAAGTGGCAGATGGAGTTCAATCTAGATAATTGTGAGGTGATACACTTTGGAAGTAAAACTTGATGGCAGAGTACTAAGGTAATGGTATGATTCTTAGCAGCGTGCAGGAGTGAAGGGATATGGAGGCCAAGTCCATGGATAACCCAAAGTTACTGCATGAGTTGATAGGGTGGCTAAGAAAGGATATGGTGTGTTGGCCTTCATTAATTGGGGATTGATTTTAAGCGCCGCAAGATAATGCTGCAGTTCTATAAAACAACTCTGGTTAAACCACATTTGGAGTAGTGTTCTGTCACCTCATTATAGGAAGGATGTGGAAGGTGAGAAGATTTACCAGGATGCTGCCTGGATAAACAAACATGTCTTATGAGGAAAGGTTGAGTGACCTAGGGCTTTTCTCTTTGGCGTGAAGGACAATAAGAGGAGACTTGGAAGAAGCATATTAAATGATAAGAGGCATAGATAGAATAGATTGCCAGTGCCTTTTTCCCCAGGGTGGCACTGGTTATAATGAGAAGACATACCTTTATGCTGATCGGAAGAAAGTTTGTGGGCGATGTCAGATGTGGGTTCTTTTACACAGAGAGTACTAAGTGCATGGAATGCATTTCCTGGGGAGGTGGTAAAGGCACCATTAACATTTAAGAGACTTAAATGACTCATAGATAGGCACATGGATAAAAGAAAAATGGAAGACTATGTTGGAGGGAAGGGTTAGATTGATCTTGGAGTAGTTAAAAGTTTGGTATTACATCACGAGCCAAAGGGCCTTTACTGTATTGTACATTTCTATGCTCTATATTACAGGCTCATTAGCGACCCAGTTCTCCTTGCTTCTAAATTCTACCCATAATGGGATAATCTCACAGAACCATTATGTCTAAGTACTGGTAATATGTCCTTCCTTATCAAAAAAGCAACATGCCACCGTCTCTTACCTGCACTTCTGTCATGCCTGTAGCATCAATATCCTAGAATATTGAGCTGTTGGTCCTGCCCTTTTCTTAGCCATATTTGCTCTATAGCGGTGATCCAGCACATGAGCGTCATTACAAAGAAGGCACAGCAACACCTTTACTTTCTTAGAAGTTTGTGAAGACTCAGCATGTCATCTAAAACTTTGGCGGACTTCTATTGATGCAGTGAAGAGTATATTGACTGGTTGCATCATGGCCTGGTATGGAAACATTAATGTCCTTCAACAAACACATCCACAAAATGGTGGATACGGCCCAGTCTATCACAGGTAAAGCCCTCCCACCATGAAGCACATCTAGAAGGAGCACTGTCACAGAAATGCAGCACCCGTCATCAAGGATCCCCACTATCCAGGCCATGCTCTCTTCTCACCGTTGCCATAAAGAAGGAGGTTCAAGAGCCTCAGGCCCACACTGCCATGTTCAGCAGCAGTTAGTATATCTCAACCAAGAGGCTCCTGAACCATTTCACTCATCCCAACACTGAACTGAAAAATGTTCTCATAATATTAATTATTATTTGTTTTTTGTTTTGTATTTACACAGTCTGATGTCTTTTTTACATTGTTTGTTTGTCTGCCTCTGTGTGTAATTTTTTTATTGACTCTGTTGTGTTTCTTTGTATCTACTGTGAATGCCCACAAGAAAATGAATCTCAGTATATGGTGGCATATACTGTAGGTACTTTGATAATAAATTTACTTTGAACTTTAAACATCTCATTCCTCAGGGCTAATCTATACTCCAACTTTATCTGTTTTACCAGTTAAACATTGTGGATTAAAACAAATGCAAGTTAACTGATTAAAACAAATGCAGTTTAACTGATTATTAATTTCTATTCATTTACTGTGCCCTTACCTATCCTTATTACTAAACCTGCTCTTACTGATTACTGCTTTATCCTGTTCAGAGTCCCATACCCTGCCAATCTAATATAAACTCTCATTTGTAGCATAAGGAAATTTTCCTGAAAGGATAATGGTTCCTCTCTGATTCAAGTACTGTACAATCCAACCCTCTTGTACAGGTCTCCACTACCCCAGAAAAGATCAGAAGACCTCACTACTGCCCCTCCTCCAATTCCTCAGCCAAAAACTCATCTGCCCAATCTTTATATTTCTGTTTTTGCCGGCACATAGTAGCAGGAGAGATCTAGAGATCAGTACCCACAAGGCCCTCCTTCTTAACTCCCTACCTAACTCATTTGGTAGAACCTCATCCATTGTTCTACCCCCATCATTTGAACCAACATGTACAACAACCTCAGGTTGTTCATCATTCCACTCAAGAATTTTCTGTAGCTGTTTAGAGACATCCTTGACCCTTGAGGCAACCCATCACCTTGCCATCTCTTCTGCAGTCAAAGGACCTCTGTCTGTCCTCCTCATTGTTTGTCTGCACTCTTTCCCTCTGAGCCTCAGAGCAAGTCACAGTGCCACAGACCAGACTACTGCTGCTAACACCTGAATGAACATCACACTCAACCAGTTACTAAGGGGACTAACACATGGGAATTCTGCAATGACTGTCTATTCACCATACTTTTCCTGGTGGATACCCATCTACCTGAAGTCTGTACCTCAGGTGTAACCACCTCAGTAAAATTCTCATTTGTGAAGTCTTCAGCTTCCTAGATGATCCCAAGTACATCCAAACTCTACTGCGGTTCCTTGACCCAGTTTCTCGGGAGCTGCCTCTGGGAGCAATTCCCATAGACATAGTCATCAGGGAAACTGTGAACTTCCCTGACTTTGCATAACTTGCAGCAGAAGCATTCCACTGCCCTAACTACCAACATGGCTACACTGAATCCAGCACTGGGATCAAAACGAAAATAACAACCTTATCTGTTCTTACCTCTGACTCCGCACCAAAGTATTTTTAAAGATAAACAGAAAACAGACAGCACAGTACAACAAGGAAATCTGCAGATGCTGGAAATTCAAGCAACACACACAAAATGCTGGAGATGCTGCCTGGCCTGCTGCGTTCCACCAGCAATTTGTGAGCACAGTACAAGCCTTTCAGCCCACAATGTTATGCCAATCCTTTAACTTACTCTAAGATCAATATAACACTTCCCTTCCACATAATCCTCCATTTTTCTTTCATCCATTTGCCTATTTAAGAATGTCTTAAATGTCCCCAAAGCATCTGCCACTTCCCCTTGCTTAAGGTAAAGAAGACGTTAGGAGATGGTTTGAGACAGAAAAGCTAAAACCAGTATTACAATGGAGTTAAGGGAACTACAATGGCACAAGAAATGAACTGGACAAAATGGATTGGAAGGGGACTCTGGCGGGGATGATGACATATTTGATCGCCTTGGGTCTGTACCTGCTGGAGTCCAGAAGAATAGTGGGGGCGGGGAATCTTATTGAACCCATCCAATATTGAAAGGCCTAGATCGAGTGGATGAGGTGAGGATATTTCCTATAGTGGGAGAGGCCAGAACCAGTGCGTACAGCCTCAGAAGAGAAGTACATCCCTTTAGAACAGTGATGAAAAGAATTTCTTGAGCCAGAATGTGGTGAATCAGTGGAATTCATTGCCACAAACAACTGTGAGGACCAAGTGAGTTAAGGTGGAGCTTGATAGTTTCTTGATCAGTGGGGGTGCCAGGGTTAGGTGGGGAAAGCAGGAGTGTGGAGTTGAGAAGGGTAAGAGATCACCCATAATGGAATGGAGGACAGACATAATGTGCCAAATGGTCTTATGGCCAATTGAGTTGATGGGCCTATATGTAAACTGTATTGCTGTATGACTCTATGACAATGCTGTAACTGTAAACTGTTCTTTCTCCACAGGTACAATAGTTCCCATCTCTGCACCTTGGGCAATTAAAGCCCCACTTGAAAATGGTATTATAAAACCTCAATTTTCAGTCTTTGTTTCATTGCCACTTGAGATCCAAACTCCACCTCTCCCAAAAGATCCGTCAGTTCAAGTAATCAATACTCCTCTAGTAAACACTTATGAGAGGTAAGATTTGTTGTTGTTGACACTGTTGAAGCATTTGTGCATTGTTTTCCTGAGAGCAGTACACTCAGATGTGGTCAGACTGCGGTGAGCAAGCTGGTCACACGGGTAGAGATCTTGACCGGTACTAACAGTGTTAAGAATGATTGGTGCAGCTCTCATAACCTACACTTCCATTTCTGAGGCCATGGCTGCTCTCCACACTGACAGCTTCAGGTGGAGCATGGATGTGACTGACACATGAGATCACCTGACATCATCCCACAATAAAGATTCTGTAGCTGTTAAATGATGTCCCTCTAATTCCTCTCAGATTGTCCTATTAGGTTTGAGGCCCTTGTAGATGAGGCCTACGTTTTCCTGCATCTCCTCATAAGTGAAACATCCCCACACAGGCCCTCTCTACTTTGCAGCCTCTCTAGCAGTATCACATTTTTCCTAGGTGCCGAGGTGTCCACATTCTAATGTATGTTCATTCCTCCCTTCCACTAGCTCCAACAACATTCTCACGTTCCTTCACAGTTTCTTTCAGCATTTTGAAGGGATTGCCCCATTCTCAACTCACAGGTCTGCTCTCCCATCCCTGCCTACTGCTGCTCATGTCTGACAATTTCCCATGCAACTACAGGAGGTGTAACACTTGTCCTTTCACCTCTTCCCTTCCCATCGTCCAAGGACCCAAACAGCCTTCCGACAAAGGGCAATAATGCACTTGCACTTCTCCCAATCTAGTGTACTACACTTGGGGTTCACAATGTGGCTTCCTCACCACTGCAATAACCAAGCACACACAGGATGCAAACTTTGTGCAACACTTGAGCAAAGGATCCTGTCACGAGTCCAACACCAAGTAACTCCCAACAGAGGGCAGCAGTCATACACAGGAAGGAGATTTTGAACATTGTGCTCTTGGAGTTCATCTGTCTCAGGGGAGGATGATGGGGAGAGGGGGTAGAGGGGGGAGAGAAAGAAAGAAAAAAATGAATTCAGAGACTCCAAATAGGGAGCGATCTCTGATTTTTATTGTCTGGTACTGACTGTGATCCAAGCCCAGAATGGGTATTGCAACTTGAGCAAACAGGAAAGAGTTCATTTAATTTAATGCTTTTTTTTCAATATTTATTCTGAATTAGTTACTTTGTGACTGACCAGGAAAATGAAGACTATGGAAGACTTGCCAATGAACTCATGAAGAAACTGGAAAACGACCACCGTTCTTTTCACCACAGTCATATTTTAATTACTTGGTACAACAATGCTGGACATGTGAAACTGTCTTTTCTCAAGAAATGAAACAGAATTGTTCTCTCAGAGGCTCTAATACTTATAGATTTCAAACAGTGAGATGTGCTCAACTCTGTTATCACCTTTAGTAGTTTCCTTCCTGGAATAACATGCATTTCGGTGGCATAATGAAGTAAAATATCTCAGGGTGATTTATACACATTAGATTTAATTCTGCATGTCTGCCATTGTTGGGGTTTTCAACAAGCCTTGTGTGCTCTCATGGCAATTGTCAGTTCCTACCTCCCACCCAGATGCCTGCAAGTACAGGGAACTCACACTTCACTCACAATTAACTAGTTGAAACATATAAACATAGAAAATCTACCGCACAATACAGGACCTTTGGCCCACAAAGCTATGCTGTACAAATTACCTAGGGTTACCCATAGCCCTCTATTTTTCTAAGCTCCATGTACCAATCCAGGAGTCTCCTAAAAGACCCTTTTGTATCCGCCTCCACCACTGTTGCCGGCAGCCCATTCCACGCACTCACCACCCTCTGCGTAAAAAAACTTACCCCTGTCATCTCCTCTGTACCTACTTCCAAGCATCTTAAAACTGTGCCCTCTTGTGTTAGCCGTTTCAGCACTGGGAAACAGCCTCTGACTATCCACATGATCAATGCCTCTCATCATCAAACAAAGGGTCCAAGGTGAGGCTTTCTTTCCCTTTCATTAATTGAATTTTGCATTCACTGCAAATTACAACTAATCATTCTGATGAATAATTCTGTCATTCTAATGAATTATTCCCACCGAAGGTCCCTACTGATTGTCTAGTGCCCAGTAGTCCTGGTTGTGGAGCTGTGTCTCCATGTCACTCCCTGGATGAAATATGTTGGGGAATCACATGGTCTTCCACCCTCACCTTAACCACACATTCGGCTTTGATACTGACAGATCCAAATGTTCTAGATAGAGGAGGCTGCTGGTCTATTTAATATTGTTAATAATTAACTGCCCTCTGAATTCCAAGTAATTTCCCAGTATCCAGGGACCTATCAGTTGTGCTGAGAAACTACACTGGACAGTAAGAGAGAAACACTTACTCAGCCAATAATAGGAAGCTCCATATTTAAACTTTGCTGGTGAGAAACCTGGGAATCTGAAGAAAGAGCTATCAAGGCAGAAATATTTGTTCAAAGTCTCCACACGGCACAGTTGTATATGGGTGGGTGACTCCTCTGGGTAACAGAATTGATCACTCTGAGAATTTCCCTTTCCTCTTTAAATAATTTGAGTACTTACTGAGACTGAGATTGTTCTGAACACAGATACAGTAACATTCTATCTTCACAATGGGACAGATTCTCTGTGTGTTCACCAAGCAGAAATCAAAAATATGAAAAGAGCTGACTGGAAATGGGAAGTGCTGGGTGCACAGAGCACTGAGGTTGTGCTGGATGAAATCCTGGAGGTGTCAAATGTGGGACTATAGGTCTCACTCAGAGCTGGTTCCAGGTTGAAATATTAAATTGTAAGTTAACGCTTAAACCTTAGAGTCTGTATTTAAACCATTTATAAACTAGCATAGTTGTTACCACTTCATCTTCCTCATTCACTTTGTTGTCCGTTGAAATATAATGGAATAGAATGTGTGAAACACTGGGTGCTGCAGATCAACTCATTTGGGAGAGAGTCCTGTTCATGGACAATTGCTGCTGTTAACAAGACAACTGCTTTCAGATGTCCTTAGGAAGCTAATAATCAATTGTTTTTAGAGTCTTAGTGTTTTGCTTTGCATCTTGCTGGGAATGTGTTCTCACTGTCAAATAAAGAGGTGATGCATCACAACACTCGGTCTCCATTTCAATTCATACTCAGAAACAGAACTGGTCATTGGTCATATCATTAGATCACAGTTAGCAGCTGGCAGTGCAGGGAAGAGACATGATATGAAACACAATTGAGGAGATACATAATAATGTTAGCCTCTACTGCAGATTTACTGTCAGTAAATCTCTCTGGTTTTGTACACAGCTTAGTGAGATCATACCTCAAATACTGTGACTGAAAACAGAAAAAAAAGTTGTTTTCATGGAAGATCTACAGAAAATAATGGAGATACTGAAATACCAAATGCACGTTCCAAATTGGCAGTGGCCTGATGAGAAAGGAGGACCTTCTGTTGGAGAATGAGGCAGTCCAAGTGACAGGAGTGTCAGTGGGGATCACTTTCAGACCAGTAACCATAATTCTATTAGCTTTTAAATCCTCATAAGGACGAATGTAGTCATCTACAGTGTATGTGGAGCTACTAGGGACAGGTGAGGTCTTAAGTTAAGTGTACATACCTGTATTTTCTGAGGAAAAGGACACAGAAGCTAAGGAATTAAGGGATATGAATAGGATGTCTTGGAATTTATCTACATTACAAAAAAGTAGATGCTGGTGATCTTAAAGCACATTAAGATGGGAAAATTCATGGGGCTTATGAAAGCATATCCTAAGATCATAACAGTTAAGAGTGGTTCACTAGTCCTAGATTGGTGCAAGGTAAATTTGAAGGCATTAGATGTGGACTTGCAAAGGTTGACTAGCAGAGACTGTTTGCAGGGACAGCTAGCAGGTGGAAGGCTTTTAAAAGTGAGATATGAAAACTTCAAGACAGCATGAGCACCTATTGGAGAAAAATGCAAATTTGGCAAAGAGCCCCAGTTGATACTAAGGCTCTTGTCAAGAATAAAAGAATATGACACATTTTGGCAGCTATATAGGGTCGAGTGAAGGCATTGAGAAGTACAAGAGATTGATGACTTCCCTAATGAGGAATATCAGTAGGGCTTAAAGAGATCATGAGGTAGATCTGGCAGTTAACATAAAGAAGAATCCTAAGAGTTCCCATAAGAATACTAAATGCCAAAGAGTAACTAGTGGGAGAATAGGTCATCATAAGGTCAATGTGGTTATCTATATGTGGAGCCACCAAGGATGGGTGAAATCTTAATTTAATAATTCTTACCTGCATTTACCATGAAAAATTGCATGGAAGCCAAGGAATTAAGGGATATGGATAAGGATGCTTTGGAACATATCCACCTTACAGAAAGCAGGTGCTAGCAATCTTAAATTGGAGAATGGGGAAAAAAAGCTTAACAAATAGCATTTTCCATTGTGGCTTTCCAACTGGCAGGTATGTGGGTGGGAAGTCAGTCAATCGGGTGGGCAGGAACGGCCGGTGGGATGCTGGAGCGAATTCTCGGGCCCAGACACAGGCAGCTGCTGAAGAACTGGATTCCAACTATCACTACATGGGGAGCTGTGGCTGGTGTACTGCTGGTCTACGCTACAGATTGGAGAGTTGTAGTTAGCCGTATCCCATACATCAAAGGAAAGTTCAAGAGTGATTGAAGATTATTGACGGATTTAAGGAAATAATCTGACCAAGTCTGATCGTGTGCAGTTTTGGTCACCAAATTACAGGAAGGATATTAATAAGATTGAAAGAGTGCAGAGAAGGTTAACCAGGATGTTGCCAGCTCTTGAGAAACTGAGTTACAGAGAAAGGTTGAATAGGTTAGGACTTTATTCCCTGGAGTGTAGGAGAATGAGGGGTGATTTGACAGTGGTGTATAAAATTATGACGGGTATAGATAGAGTGAATGCAAGCAGGCTTTTTCCACTGAGGCTAGGGGAGATAAAACCAGAGGACATGGATTGGATGCAAAGGGGGAAAAGTTTAAAGGGAACATTGGTGCGGGGGGGAGCTTCTTCACACAGAAAGTGGTGGGAGTGTGGAATGAGCTGCCAGATGAAGTGGTAAATGCAGGCTCACTTTTAACATTTAAGAAAAACTTGGACAGGTACATGGATGAGAGGTGTATGGAGGGATATGGACCAGGTGCAGGTCAGTGGGACTAGGCAGAAAAATGGTTCGGCACAGCCAGGGAGGGCCAAAAGGCCTGTTTCTGTGCTGTAATGTTCTATGGTTCTACTGGAGTTAGTGTCACTGGATGATAAGAAAATAAAACCGAGGATCCAAATTAGAACATTCAAGATATCACTTCTGTTACATCATAGTTCATTTATTTTCTCTCTCAAAACTATTCTCCTACCTTCTCCCCATAACCTTTGATGCCCTTACTAATGAAGAACCTATCTATCACTACTTTAAATATACCCAATGAATTGGCCTCCACAGCTGCCTGTGGCAATGAATTTCCCATCCCCCTTCTCGCTAAAGAAACTCGGTCTCATCTCAGTTTTAAAGGGATGTCTTTATACTCTGAGGTTGTGCCCTCTGATGCTAGACTCTGACACTATTAGAAATATCCTCTCCAGATCTTTTATATCCAGGCTTTTCAATATTCAGAAGGTTTCAATGGGATACGTCCTCCTTCTTCTAAAGGTCAACGAGTACAGGCCCAGAGCCATCAAATGCTCTTCATACAACTCTTTCAATCTGGGGATCATTCTCGTAAACTTCATCTGGATTATCTCCAATGTCAACACACCCTTTCCTAGATATAGGGGCAAATCTGCTCACAGTACTCCAAATGCAGTCAGACCAATGCCCGATAAAACCTCGGAATTACATCCTAACTTTTATATTTTAGTCCTCTGGAAATGAACACAAAGATTCCTTTTGCATTCCTTACTACCAACTCAACCTGCAATTTAACCCTTGCAGGATCCTGTGCTAGGCTCCCGGGTCCATTTGTTCCCTGTTTAGAAAATAGTCTACACCTTTATTCCTTCCACCAATGTGCATGAGCATACATTTCTCTGCACTGTATTCTAACTGCCAGTTCTTTGCCTATTATCCTCATCTGTCCAAGTTCTTCTGCAGACTCCATGCTTCCTTAACACCACCTGCCCTTCCAACTATCTTTGTTTCACCTACAAACGTGGCCACAAAACCAGTAATTCCATCATCCAGATTATTAACATGCAATAAGAAAACGTGTGGATCCAATACCAACTCCTAGCAAGCACCACTGGTCACTGGCAGCCAACCAGAAAAGGCCCACTTTATTCCAAACGTACGAAAAAGCTGGATAAACTCAGCAGGTCGGGCAGCATCCGTTGGAAGAAGCAGTCAACGATTCGGGTTGAGACCCTTCATCAGTTTGTGCTGCCCGACCTGCTGAGTTCATCCAGCTTTTGTACGTCTTGATTTGACCACAGCATCTGCAGTGTACTTTGTGTTTACCACTTTATTCCCACTCTTTACCTCCTGCCAGTCAGCCAATCTTCTGTCCGTGCTGGAGTCTTTCCTGTAATACCATGGGCCTTTTTTCTTGTTCAGCAGCCTCATGTGTATCACCTTGTCAAAGGCCTTCTGAAAATCAAAGTAAATGACATCTACTGACTCTCCCTGGTCAGACATGCTCTTTCTTCAAAGAAAGTGTCATCCCTTCCTCCACCATCAACACTGCCCTCAACCGCATCTCTTCCTTTTCGTGCAAGTCTACCCTCACCCCATCCTCCCGCCACCCCACCAGGGATAGAGTTCCTCTTGTCCTCACCTACCACCCCGCTAGTCTCCGTGTCCAGCACATTATTCTCTATAACTTCCACGATCTCCACAGGATCCCACCACCAAGCATATCTTTCCCTTCCTCCCACTGTCTGCTTTCCACAGGGATTGCTCCCTGCAAGACTCCCGTGTCCATTTGTCCTTCCCCACTGATCTCCCTCCTGGCACTTATCCTTGCAAGCAGAACAAGTGCTACACACACCCCTACCCATCCTCCCTCACTACAATTCAATATCCTAAACTGTCCTTCCAGGTGAGGTGACATTTCATCTGTGAGTTTATAGGGGTCATCTACTGTATCCGGTGCTCCCAGTTTGGCCTCCTGTATATCAATGAGACCCGACGTAGATTGGGAGACCGCTTCACTAAGCACCTACACTCCATCTGCTAGATAAAACAGGATCTCCCTGTGGCCACCCATTTTAATTCCACTTCCCATTCCCATTCCGGCATGACAGTCCATGGCCTCCTCTACTGTTGCGATGAGGCCACACTGCGGTTGGAAGAGCAACACCTTATATTTTGTCTGGGTAGCCTGAACCCTGATGGCATGAACTCGGTAATGCCCCCCCAACCATTCCCCATTCCAATTTCCCTCTCTCACCTTATCTCCTTACCTACCCATTACTTCACTCTGGTGTTCCTCTCCCTTTTCTTTCTTCCATGACTTCCTATCTTCTCCTATCAGATTCCTCTTTCTCCAGCCCTGTATCTCTTTCACCAATCAACTTCCCAGCTCTTTATTTCATCCCTACTCATCTCCCCACCTTCTTATTTTGACTCCTCATCACTTTTTCTCCAGTCCTGATAAAGGGACTCAGCCCGAAACATCGACTGAACGCTTTTCCATTGCTGCTCCCTGGACTGCTGAGTTCCTCCAGCGTTTAGTGTGTGTTGCTTCTAACATCTGCAGAATTTCTCTCCTTTCTCCCTGATCTATCCTGCTTTTTGATAAAGTACTACATGGCAGGCTGATTTTGAAGAATATGTCACATGAATTCAGGATGATACAGCCAAATAGAAACAAAACTGGCTTCATGGAAGAAGCAGAATGTTATTTTGCAGAACTGAGGCCATGACTAGCAGTGTACTGCAGGGATCTTTGCTGCATCTACTTGTGCTTGTTATCTATATTAATGATTTGAATGACAATATTGTTAACATGGTTGATAAGTTTGCAGACAATCTTCATATTGGTGGTGTATGAGCAGTGAAGAGGATTGAAAATAAATATGGACCAACTTGGGAAGTGAGCCAGAGAATGGCAACTGGAATTTAACTCTGACAAGGCAAAGGTGTTGTACGTTGTTATGTTAAACTAGGGCAGGACTTACATAGACCATTGTACACCGCTGGAAAGTGTTGTATAATGGGAAACAGGTACATAGTTCTCTGAAAATAGAAACACGGACAGACAGATTGATGAAGAAGACATATGGCACTCTTACTTTCATTAGTAAGGCCATTGATTACAAGATTTGGGACATCATGTTACAGTCATGCAAGATGCTGGTTGGACCACACTTGGAATACTGTGTGCACTTCCGGTTACTAGGATATTAGAAGGATGTAATTAAGCTAGAGAGCATGCAGTAAATATTCTTGAGGATGTTACTGGGACTGTAGGTTTTGACTTATAATGAGAGACTGAATAGGCTGGGACACTTCTCAGGAACATAGGAGGGTGAAGGGTGATCTTATAGAGATTTATAAAATACACGAGGGGCATAGATAAGATGAGAGGTCAGTCTTGTTCTCAGGGACTGGGACCTAAAACTAGAAAACATAGGTTTATGGTGAGAAGAGAAAGATTAAAAATAGATCTGAGGGATATACAGCTCTCGTTACATGCTCATGCAGCTCAGCTCTTTGAGTGATTATACAGAAAGTTTGATGTTAATAACTCACCAGGGTGATTGATAAGTTCGTGACCTAAGGTAGAAGGAGATAAGTTATTAACTTCAAACTTTCTGGATAATCACTCAAAGAGTTGAACTGCACGTGCATGTAACGAGAGCTGTATAACTCATCTCCTCCTACCTTAGGCCACGAACTTATCAATCACCCATGCTGTGGACACTTTCTGGAGGTCCAAGATCCTTATTCTCCACGACCACTGGACTGTGTGTGCAAATGTAGGAGGGGACTACGTTGAAAAGTAAATGTGCTAGGTTTTCTAAAATTGACTCCTTCTAGCTTAGGCCACAAATTTATCAATCACCCCCGTTTATAAAAACTGTTGTGTAAGGCGATTGACATGGATGAGCAAAAGAAAGCGGCCACTCTTCCCAGCTTAATGGATGTTAAAATGTACAGACTCTTGTGCAACATAGTAACTCCTGAAAAGCCAGCAAGCAAGATGTTTGACAAAATTGTTACAATTATAAAAAATCACTTGAGCCCTAAACTGCTGGTACAAGCTGTGAGGTTTAGATTTTACAGAAGGAACCAGACAAAGGGGGAAAGCATTTCTGAAATCATTGCAGAACTGTGCAAGCTTTCCCTATACTGTGACTTTGCAGATGGGCTTCCTGATTCAATAAGGGACAGGCTGGTGTGTGGTTTGCATAGTCAAAGCACTCAAATGAGGCTACTGTCAGAAAGAGACCTGATCTTAGAATGGGCATTGACCATTGCAATATTGGTAGAGACTGCAGCAGAGGAAGCAGCAGAATTCAAGAAAAAGAGGTTAGAACGTGAAATGCACAAGATGTCCCTGAATGGTGCAAAAACCAAATATTTTATTGATGTGGCAGATCCTCCCATGATGCAAGTGACTGTTGGATCAAAGAAAAAGTTTACACAAAGTGTCACAGATAAGACCCTTTAGCATGTGAAAGGCAGACAAGCATAACTGAGTGAAAATTTCAAACACAAAACTAAGCAAATACATAAAGTACCCAAATGTGAAACAGAGTTTGACAACACAGAGTCTGACAAAGGTGAACTGCCATGCTTGGAACTGCAGAGTATAACTGAAACAGATCACACAATCATCTGGATCACTATAGATGTGTCTGGTGTAAAACTACAAATGGAGCTGGATACAGAGTCAGCCTCGTCTCTAATTCCAGAGGCTGACTACAACAGACTGTTTTCTAAGATACTAACAGAGAAAACAGTGATGCTAAAGACCTACACAGGTGAAAAAGTATCTCCCAAAGGCCATCTGAAAGTGAATGTGATGTATGGAAGCCAAACGCAACAGTTACAGCTCGTGTCTTCACTTTGTGCTGAACTAAAGATCTGTGGACGGACTTATTTTGTGGATTTCAGTTCAGAACATTATTTGCTTCCATTTTGTTGTTTACATGACCTTTTTTTTGCTTTGCACATTGGGTGTTTGACAGTTTTTTTTAATGAGTTCCTTTGGGTTTTTTTGTTTTGTGGCTGCCTGTAAAGAGATGAATCTCAAGGTAGTATAATGTATACATCCATTGATAATAAATGTAGTTTGAGAGAGGTACAGAGAGCTATGGTAGATGGAATGAGGCAGAATATAAGATTAATGTGGACTAAACAGCCTAAGAGCCGTTATCTGTGCTATATGGCTCTATGCCTCAGTGACTTTATGACTCTATGAGAAGGCATGCATTTAAGGTGCGAAGAGGAAGATTTAAAAGCAATGTGTGGGATAAGTATTAGACACTGAAAAAGGTAGGTGCCTGGTACTGGCTGCCATGTATAGGAGTGGAAGTCAATATCATTATAGCATTTAAGAGGCTGTAAGACACAAGAACATGCAGGGAGTTTAGGAATGTGTACCTTTAAATGCCAAAGAGATTTAGTTTAATTCAGAATCATGAGTGATACAGACATTAGGAATAGAAAGATCTGTTCCGATACTGTACTGATCTTAATTCTATACTGGACCCACCTGACTGGCAGCCACTCTCTAAGAAAAGAGAAACACGATCATCGTTACTGCCAACAGGTCTCCCAGCTGTTGCCAGAGTGATAGCCATCATCAAGATTCTCCTTACCTGGTTCTTAACAGGATCTTTTCCTCCCAATGGCTCAAGAACTGATCCCCAAATCCCAGTGCAGTTTCCATCCTTCAGGAAACAGTAGACACTGTGTGCTCCAAGTGAAAACTCTGGGAAAACTATAAGCAATGGAAACAACGATATGGATAGCCTTCCTGACCTCATGAAAGCCTTTGACCCAGTCAAACATGAAGGACTTTGCTGCCTCCTTCTCAGATTCAACTATCCACAAAAATACATCTCCTTCTCACATCAGATTTGTGATTGGTCAGGGCATCAAGGGATTGGCCAGAAGGCAGGTGTATGGGGTTGAGTGGGATCCGGCAGAGCCATCAGCCATGATGGAATGGCGGAGCAGACTTGATGGGCTGAATTGCCTAATTCTGCTCCTGTCTTATGGTCTAAGACTGTGATCTTAGTCAGTAGGTTTGCTACAGCCATAATCCTACTGCTGACCGGAATAGAGCAAGATTGTAGTTTGCTCAGTCTGCTCATTGGTATCCCATGTTCAGCTCCTTGCACCATCTATACTTGGCTTCTGTGTGCTCTGATTCTGCTATTGGACATGGGAACACATGGCCTGCCCATTGGTTCTAACTGAATGAACTTAGCTCCTCGATGTTGACCTGTTTCTCCCAGCCTCAATGACATTTAATCAAGTGTCTCCACCCAAAGGGGGGAGCAGACAGACAGAGCAGAGCACCCCTGTGGCCGTTCCCATCAACAATAAGTATACCGTTCTGGATTCTGTTGGTGGGGATGACCTACCAGGAACAAGTTGCAGTGGCCCTGTCTCTGGCAATGAGGTTGGACCCTCGACTAAGAAGGGGAGGAGGGAAGAAAAGAGAGTGGTATTGATAGGGGAATCTATAGTCAGGGGGACGGATAGAAGATTTTGTGGGGAAGATCGGGAGTCTCGGATGGTATGTTGCCTCCCTGGTGCCGGGGTCCGGGACATCTCAGATTGGGTGCAGGTTATTCTCGAGAGGGAAAGGCAAGAACCCAGATGTTGTGGTCCATGTAGGGACCAACGATGTGGGTAGGATGAGTGAGAGGGTCCTACGTAGTGAGTTCAGGGAGTTAGCTACAAAGCTGAAGGGCAGGACCTCCAGGGTAACAATCTCAGGATTGCTACCTGTGCCACGTGCGAGTGAGGTGAGGAACAGAAGGATTATACAGATTAGATAGATAGATAGATAGATAGATAGATAGATACTTTATTCATCCCCATGGGGAAATTCAACTTTTTTTCCAATGTCCCATACACTTGTTGTAGCAAAACTAATTACATACAATACTTAACTCAGTAAAAATATGATATGCATCTAAATCACTATCTCAAAAAGCATTAATAATAGCTTTTAAAAAGTTCTTAAGTCCTGGCGGTAGAATTGTAAAGCCTAATGGCATTGGGGAGTATTGACCTCTTCATCCTGTCTGAGGAGCATTGCATCGATAGTAACCTGTCGCTGAAACTGCTTCTCTGTCTCTGGATGGTGCTATGTAGAGGATGTTCAGAGTTATCCATAATTGACCGTAGCCTACTCAGCGCCCTTCGCTCAGCTACCAATGTTAAACTCTCCAGTACTTTGCCCACGACAGAGCCCGCCTTCCTTACCAGCTTATTAAGACGTGAGGCGTCCCTCTTCTTAATGCTTCCTCCCCAACACGCCACCACAAAGAAGAGGGCGCTCTCCACAACTGACCTATAGAACATCTTCAGCATCTCACTACAGACATTGAATGACGCCAACCTTCTTAGGAAGTACAGTCGACTCTGTGCCTTCCTGCACAAGGCATCTGTGTTGGCAGTCCAGTCTAGCTTCTCGTCTAACTGTACTCCCAGATACTTGTAGGTCTTAACCTACTCCACACATTCACCATTAATGATCACTGGCTCCATATGAGGCTGAGAGGATGGTGCAGGAGGGAGGGCTTCAGGTTTTTAGATAATTGGGCTTTGTTCCAGGGAAGGTGGGATCTGTTCCAACAGGACGGTTTACAACTGAACTGGAGCGGTACTATCATTCTTTTTTTTTTAAACTTTTTTTATTGTTTTCAAATAGTTACAGAATAAATGTGTATGAAAAAAAAATGTGTGACCCATTCTTGCAGGAAAATTTGCTAGTGCTTCTCGGGGGGGGGGGGGTTTAACCTAAATTTGCAGGGGGCAGGGATCCAGAATTCAGAATTATGTGTGTAGTAGAGAAAGGTGAGGCGGAACAAGTGATAAGGAAGACACATGTACAAAGGGATGGTCTGACGGAACATGGAGTAAAATATGCAGAAAGAATAAGTAAATTTAGGAAGGACAACAAAATTCAAGGGGCATATAGCCCGATGGGAGTTCGGGGAGCTGGGTTAAGCACAATAGGCAGCAATTTAAACAGAGAGCGGAGAAATGGGCTATAAATTCTATATCTGAATGCACAAGGTGTCAGAAATAAGGCAGATGAGCTTGAAGCTCAGGTGCGAATGGGTAACTGTGATGTTGTTGGGATAACGGAGACATGGCTGCAGGGAGATGAATGTACAAGGGTATACGTGCTATCGTAGGGACAGAAATGTGGGCAGAGGGGGTGGGGTGGCCCTGTTGGTGAGGAATGAGATTCAGTCCTCTGCAAGGGGGGACATAGGATCAGGAGAAGTAGAGTCTCAATGGATAGAACTGAGGAACAGTAAGGGCAAAAAGACCCTAATGGGTGTTGTCTGCAGGCCCCCAAACAGTAGCATGGATATTGGATGCAAGTTGAATAGGGAGTTAACATTGGCATGTGGCAAAGGTAATGTCACAGTAGTTATGGGGGATTTCAGCATACAAGTGAACTGGGAGAATCAGGTTGGTGCTGGACCCCAGGGTAGGGAGTTTGTAGAGTGCCTACGGGATGCATTCTTGGAACAGCTTGTACGAGAGCCGACCAGGGACAAGGCTATTCTGGATTTAGTGTTGTGTAATGAACAGGAATTGATAAGCGATCTTGAAGTAAAGGAGCTATTAGGAGGTAGTGACCATAATATGATAAGTTTTTATCTGCAATTTGAGAAGGATAAGGGCAGATCGGAGGTGTCTGTGTTGCAGTTGAACAAAGGAGACTATGGAGCCATGAGGGAGGAGCTGGCCAAAGTTAAATGGACGGATATCCTAGCAGAAAAGACAGTGGAACAGCAATGGTACGTATTCTTGGGAATAATAATGTCATTAATTTCTTCATATTCCCAAGCCATCCTTTCTACAAATTTTCAAAATTTCTCTTTTGGCTCCAGCTGGTTTTAATTGAGATGCAAGTAGTTTATTATTTTTTTCTCCAAACATAAAAAATTGTCTCTTTAACTTAAGTAGATAACCTTCAATTGGATGAGTTAATAATAGGTTATATTGTGATGGAAGTTCCACCCTTTCTTTAAATAAGTCAATATTAGGGGAAGTCGCACAGATATTATCTAAATCTTTAATTTGTTTTGAAATTTTATCTAATTCTGCTTTAGTCTGTTTTTTAAGTTTAGCTGAATAAGAAATAATCTGACCACGTAAAAATGCTTTGAATGTATCCCATATAATTAATTTGGACACACCTCCTATATCATTAAAAAGAAAAAAATTCTTTTATCTGACTTTCAATAAAACTGATAAAATCAGAGTTTTGCAATAAAGTCTGAGACATGCGCCATGGTGGACGGGCAAAAATGACATCATCAAATTCAAAAGGAAAAACTCAAAGGCGAATGATCAGATATAGCAATAGCGTCATATTCACAGTTTTTAAAATTAGGCAAAAGGCGGGGATCAATTATAACATAATCAATCCTCGAATTTTTTTTTTAGACATGTGCAGAAAAGGAATATTCTCTGTTATCAGGGTGTAAATGCCTTCATAATTCGATCAACCCAAAATCGGTCAAAAAGGAGTTAATAACTGACACAGAACGATTTGGAAGTCGCTGATTAGTTGAGTTCTTGTCAATCATAGGATTTAAACAACAGTTAATATCCCCACCCATTATCAACATATATTCATTTAAATCCAGCAATAAAGCAAATACTTTTTTAAAAAAAGGAGCATCTAAATTAGGACCATACAACTTTACCGAAACAACCTTTCTATTACAAATCACTCCTTACACAATTAAAAATCTACCATTACAATCTGATGCAATATCCTCTTGAGTAAATATATTAGATTTAATAAAGATAGATACGCCTTTAGTTTTACTCTGAGAAGTAGCATGGAGCTGTAACACATTCCACCATCCAAGAAACCTATTTTGATCTCCCGCCCTGATATGCGTCTCCTGAGTGAAAATTATATCAGTTTGGAATCGATTAATAATTTTAAAAGTCTTTTTTCGTTTAATAGGATGATTCCAACTACGTACATTCCAGCTTATTCCACTAATCCGTTTAACTGCCACGCTATAATTTTATTCTAATTTACTTTATACATGCGCAGAACACATACCAATACGGGATTATCAAAGATGGCGGTGATGAAGAATACAACCATATAGAAAACACACATGCTCCGGAACCACCCAATGGGAAAATACACCGAACTCTAAACCCACCCACCCTCCCAAAAGCCCGAGAAAAAGGCAAGCAAACTAAGATAGAATACAAAGCCATGGGCCGCTCAGTCGGTCTCCTCTCTCCCTCCCCCCAGCCAGTACACAAAAAAATAAAATGACCTTGCAAGAAAGACAGTAACGTCTCAACAAAGGAGAGTGTTTACATTCCATCATGTATTAAACAAAAAAAGAACCAAAATAATATAATCTCTTAGAGAGAAAAACCAGCGCCATCTTAAATTTAGCTTTAAATCTCTAAGAAAACTTTAAATTCGGTGATAGGATGCGATAATAAAACAGATTAAAAAAAAGGTTAACTGAACTAAATTTACAAAAATATTAATCAGTAATATCATAAGTAACTAAACCCTCCCAGATATATATATAAAAAGAATCCCTATTAGTAGGAAAAAACTACCAATTAGCAAATTAAGAAACAACAAAAAGAAACATCAATCCAAATATTAGATAAAAGGAACAAATAATTTTATCCCCTTTTCTCAGTCAAAGACCTAATTAGCCACTTAAACAGTCAAACTTGAACTGTAAATCTTCTTTCCAAAAAAAATCCAATGGGATGTAATGATGAGCAGGTTTCCTTATCTTCTTTTATTAATCTCTCAATGAAATATCCAAATAGCCATCATATATCTTCTTTTCGAAATGTGAATAATATACAGATAATTAAACAGCTTTTCAGATGGTTCATTCAGTAGTAACATCAGTGACGGTGACAGGTACAGCCTGACAAAATCCAGTGCGGCTTTTGGGTCAAAGGAAATGTGTGGAGAAGAATAAGGAGGAAAAACTTTTATTCTTGTCGGATAACTCAAAGAGGGAAATAGTTTCTTATCATATGCTTGTTTCATTACCAAAACAAAGCTTGATCTTTGTTCCATTACTGCTTTCAGATAATCTTCATAAAAACGGAGCTCAGACTCGTTGAATCTGAAAACTCTTTGTTTTCTTGCCTGTCGCATTATTTGATCTTTAATTTTAAAGTGATGAAAACAAACCAGAATAAATCTTGGTCTGCTTGAATCTTTAAATTTCGAAGTAAACGCTCAATATGCTCTTTCAATAGCAGGCGGCTGTGATAAAATAGTCGGAAATAGATTATGAAAGAGCTTACCAAGGTAAAACGTTAAGTCTCCATTTTCAGCTCCTTCTTGCAATCCAACGATTCGTATATTGTTTCGGCGAGACCTAGATTCCAGGTCTATAGTCTTATTTTGATATTTTTCCAAACGGGTTATAGTTCCAGACAATTTTTGCTTAGTTAACTTCAATTCCTCTTCATGTTTAGTAACTTGAGTTTCGACATCTTTAAGTTTTCCCAGAAATAACTTCATTTCATTATTATTCTTTTCCAGTTGATCTTTAATTGCCCTGTTCTGATCTTGAATTGAATTCAGTGCCCGAACGATATCTTCAGCCCATGATGGCACTTCATCAGATCTTTCCTTCAGCATCTTTCCAATACTTTTCCAATACTTTTGTCAGTAGGTTCATGTGGATTCTTCCCACTTCTCGTAGACATAGACATATTGCTCCCCTTCAAGAATCAGCAATTAAAAATTTTAAATTCAAAATTTAAACTGGGGGGAGAGAGAAAAAACTAAGAGCAGCACAAAATTACTGCTACTCAATCGACAGACAGAGGTGGTCTCGGTCATCAAATATTGACAATATTATTAGAGTGTTGGGAGCACTGTATTCATAAGGTCTTCAATTTCGGATGGATGGGAAATGAACGGGCACAAAATCTTGTGTTGGTTAATGTGGAATATGATTCCAGTGTACCCCATTCTGTCACCTCTCCATGGCTTTTCCCTTTGCCTGTGGTTGATTTGGGCCTTCAGGGAAAAATCAAGATGAGGAGTGATTGCTTATTTGTAGCACAGGAAGTCTGGCAATATTACAAGCCAGATATTATGGATTCTTACCTATCCACACAGAAGGTTCATAGGATCCAGTGACAGGTCGTTCTGGAGTTTCTGTTTATGTTCTGAAGTTTCAGGTGACTATTCAGAAACAACTCTCAGATGAAATATCACCATTCATGTCTGAGGTGGTTGCTATCATTTTAACCTTGGAATGGGTCGAAGAAGTATGCTTTGATTATGTTCTTCTGTGCTCTGGTTCGATCTCAGACTTGACAGCTATTAAGATGGGTATTTCAAATTGTAGGCCAGACATTCTTCTTGACATTGGACAGCCATTGAGGCTGCAGGGTCTAAGCTTGTGTATACATATCATACGGGCTCCTGTCCTTGTTGGGGTTGAAGGAAATGAGGTGGCAGACACTCTTGCCAAACAATCACCTAAAACAAAGGCTATAAAAATAGTGGTGCCTTTGCATAAGGGATAGGTAAAAGCCATAATTAATAAATTCTATTCATTAACTGTGGCAACAAAAGTAGGAAAAGGAAAAGAAAGAAAGGGATTTATATAAAATCAGAGAACTCAACTGGGAGAGGGGATTAAAAGGAGTGACATATATATATGTATTGGACATACTAGGCTAATTAATTCCTTGTTCAGAATTAATATGCGTGATACAGGCATTTGTGGGGAGTGCACTTGTCAAGAAAAGGTGCAGCCGATATTGCTTGAATGCAGATCCTATGAGTTGCAAAGGAAGCATTTAATTACTAAATTGAGATCTTTGGGACATTCAGAGTTTAACATGGAAACTTTGTTAGGATATCACTGCCATTGTAATGTATAGAAGTGCAAATTTGACTTTCTGAAAAGCAAAAGACTTCTTGATATTATTGGAGTTTTATGGTGGGTAGAATTTGCTCCACACTCCAACTCAGTAAGTGGCAGTAATGCACCTTGTGTTGGTCTACCAACTGCCATTAAACTTTACAAGAAGAAGTGGAGTCACCTTTTGGAGCAGATGATCGGAGAATGGGGAGTTGAGGCCTTGGTGAAAGGACTCAGGTCTCATTCAGTTTTTGCTGCTCATCATTGGTACTTGATTCAGTGCAGGCTGGAGGTAGCTCGGGCAGTGGAATACTTCTCCTATGTGATGTGAAGTCAGGGAACCTCATGAGTACAACTGTGGGAATTGCACACCAGTGTAGTGCCTGACAGACAGCGTCAAGGCAGTGGAACTGGATTTTGATGTAATAGGAATGGAAAGCTGAGAGTTTTATATCTAAGCATTTCACTGAGTGGCAGCATTCAAGGTTCAGGCTTCAGATAAATGGGTGACCATCAAGAAAAATTAGGGGAGTCGGAAGTCAGTGCAGGATTCCCCTCACTAACATGTATGTCCCCTCGGATATTGTTGATAACAACAGAGGCTGGTGCAGTGGTCAAGTCTTTTGGCACTGTAACTGGCTCTGAGGCTCAGAGGGTAAGGTCACAGTCAGACAGGAACAATACTGACATGAGACTCAGTAGTGAGTAGGACAGGCAAGAGATTCTGAAGCTGCAGAAGAGATGCTAGGATGGTGCTTTGTCTCCATGGTGACATAGTCAAGATGCCTCTAAGTGGCTGTAGAAAATTCTAGAGGAACAGGGTGACCAGCCAGAGGTGTTTGTACATGTTAGCCCAAATGATAATGGGTTCAACAAGGGGTGAGGATTCTGAAGAAGGAGTATAGGGAGTGAGGTGTGAAGTTATGAAACAGGGTATTTAAGGTAGTGATCTCTAGATAACTACTGGTGTCATGTACTAGCAAAGGACAGAAATAGGAAGATATGCCAGCTAAACCTGTGGTGGAGGAACTGGTGCAGGGGCAGTGATTCCAGTTCTTGGATTACCGGGAACTCTACGGGGTGTAGACACAACCTGTAGAAGTCAAAAGGTTGCACCTGAATCAAAGCAGCACCAATATCGTTGCAGGGAAATTCGGTAACGCTACTCGGGGAGAGGATTTAACTTTTATTGGTGAGGGGGGAAGCCGTTGAACTACAAGTAGGAGCAAGTCATGGGATGAAGCAGAGCCAGTGAGAGCAAGTTCAGTCATTGAGAAAGGCAGGGAAAGGAATACTTACTGCGACTTACAGTATTTCACTTCTGGAGGTTCAACAGTTAAGGGATGATGTCAGGACATGGATTGGTTCTAAGGGCTGGCACGTTAACAGTGGTAACAGCAACATAGCTGGGAGAAGGCTGGACTGGCAGCTCAGTATTCAGCATACAGATGTGACAGGAGTACCAGTAAGGGGGAAAGCACTGTAACCTTTTTGAAAAAGGAGGACAACAGGGTACTTAAAGATAACATTAATGGGATTATGCAGTGAAATCACATGGATAGAACTTAGAAACACTCTTGTAGAACTGCATTATAGTTGGAGGAATAATAAGTTTTGTTAGTGGGGGATTTAACTTTTACTGGACTAACTCCACAGCTAAGGACCTGGATGGGAAGGAATCTGAAAAGTGTAGATGAAAGTTTGAGTCAGTATGCTGAGGACCCTACTTAGGAGAGTGATATACTATATCTCCTCCTGTCGAATAAGTCAGGGTAGGTAACTGAAGTGGCAGTCAGGGTGACTTTAGCTTGAGTAACTATAATTCTATTACAATAACAAAAACCTCTCACACAAAATCCGCAAATCTAAAAAAGTAATTATTGAGTACTGGAGAAAGAAACTGGAGGTCCATGAGCCAGTCCTCATTAGGGCAACAGAGGTACAGAGGGTCAGTACTTCTACATTCCTTGTTAACATATCAGAGAATCTGACCTGGGACTAGCAAGTAAGAGTTATCACCACAGATATGACAAATACCGCTACCTTCTCAGAAGTTTGTGTAGATTTGGCAGGTCACCAAAATCTTTAACAAACAGCTACAGATGCAGAGTGGAAATTACCCAAACTGGTTGCATCATGACCTGGTATGAAAGCAGCAATTGAAAAGGCGGGCAGAGCCCTGTCCATCACAGACAAAGCCCTCCCCACCATTAAATACATTGATGTGGAGTGATGCCATGAGAAAGCAGTATCCATCATCAAAGAAACGGCCCAACAACCCCCACCATCCAGGCCATGCCCTCTTCTCTTCTGAACCTAAGGTCCAGAAGCCTTAGGTCCCACACCATCAGGTTCAGGAACAGATAATACCCTACAATCATCAGTCTGTGGATAACTTCAATCACCATGACTGAACTGATTCTACAACACAGGTTCATATTTAAGGACTCTTTACAACTCTTATTCGCAGTATATTTTGATTGCACAGTTTGTCTTTTTTTACATTGGTTCTTTGTTGGTCTTTGTCTGTTTATGCCTAATTTTTGATAAGTTCTATTGTAATTCTTTTTCCTGTAAATGCTGCAAGAAAATGAATCTCAAGGGGACACGTGCCTACATACCTTGACAATAAAATTACTTTGTAGTTGGAACTTTGAACTAGTTTCTGGATCGTGATGAGAAAGGATAGGACAGGTCCACAGGTTAAGATACTAAACTGCGGCTGGGCTAGTTTTGGGTGAATTAGACAGGATCTAGCAGATGTCAATTCAGTGACCCAGTTTGAAGAGAAAGGAACGAATGGCAAATGGGAGCTTTTCAAAGTGTGATATCAAGAATCCAGGGGCACAGGTTCATGTTAGGATGAAGGGAAAGCCTGGCAAACTTAGAGAACATTGGCTAAGAGATAAGAGAGATGGTTAAGAAAAAGGTGGCATACTTTTGATTTTGATGTCAGGGAGGACTGTATCCTTTGACTATAAAACTAAGTACTTTAAGGGGGAAATTGGGACGATTGGGATCTTAACTTTTCACTTAATGCAGTGATTTACTATTTTTCGATAACTTCTGTTCATTACATACATGAGCTCACTTCTCAGAACTCTCTGTGGTGTGCAGTGACCTGTGTATTGCCTGGGAATCTTCACAGCACCTTACACAATTTTCCATTTGTGACATTATGTCAGTGCTCTGAAAATAATTCAGACTTCGGTAGTTTTCGGGTTTTGGAATTTCAGATAAGGGGTACTCGAACTGTATTTGCTTCAATATTAGCCACAGAAAACTGGACGGTGGCTAATATCATTAAATTTTTAAAGAGTGGCAGCAAAGACAAGCCACAAAACTAGAGATTAGTCAGCCTGACATCAGTAGTAGAGAAATGACTGGAGAGAATTCTGAGGTACAGGATCTACCAGCATCGGGATAGGTAGTCTGATTAGCAGGAGACAGCATGGCTTTGTGTGTGGAAAGTAACCAAAGCGGTAACATACATACATACATCAATAAATAAATGGGCAATTCAATGAATGAATGGATAAAAGAATAAAGAAATAAATAAATACTTAAATAGGCACATGGATGACTGAAAAATTAAGGTTCCTGTAGGAGGTAAGGGCTAGATTAATTATACAGTAGGATAAAAAATCAATATAACATCTTGGACTGAATGGCCTGTATTGTGCTCTACTGTTTGATGTTCTAAATCTTGGAGACACAGATTCAGAGTGAGAGGGGAATGATTTGGAAGAGACCTGAGGGGCACCATTGTGCAGAAGGTGCTGAGAAAATGAAACAAGCTGTCAGAGGAAATGGTTGAGGCAGGAACAATAGTCTCAGATTCCTCCATCCTCTGAATGTCATGTTTAAATGCTTCTGTTCGGTTGTTATCATATCTGCTTCCACCACCACTCCTAGTCACAAGTTCCAGGGATGTACCACTCCTTGTAAAAGTAATGCTTGACTTTAAATATTCCTCCTCTCACATTAAGGCTGTGGCATCTATTTCATATTAAAAGGGGATTTCTGATTACAGGTAAATACCGCAACACAGGGTGTATGATATAATCATTAAATCCAAGATAAAAACTTTGAACTAAAACTAAATTTCTTAAATATATTAAATAAATATTCCCATTCAAGTCTATCAAACGCCTTCTCGGCGTCAAGCAAAATAACACATTCCAAAGTATTATAAGAAGTCTATACAATATTCATTAACCTCCTAACGTTAAAATGTGAATAACAATTTTGAAGAAATCATATCTAATCCTGAGAAATAATTTCAGGCAGATCTTCTCTAATCTCATTGCTAATATTTTGGAAAAGATTTTAGAATCCACATTCAACAAAGCTACAGGCCTATATGATGTACTTTCAGTGGGATCGTTATCTTTTTAAGAGTTAAGGAAATAGATGCTTCATAAAAGGATTGTGGTAATTTACCTACTAATAAAGCATGTTTAAAAAATTTACATTACCAGGGAGAGAGTAAGTCTGAAAAGGTTTTAAAAAATTCAGCTACATAACCATCTGGACCGGGTGCTTTACCTGAGTTTATCAAAATAATTGCCTTCTTTATTTCCTCTTCAGTATTGTGTGCATCTAATACCAAACGTTCATCAACTGGTAATTCTGGAAAATTTAGTTTATTAAAAATTAGCGGTATAGCAGGACAGGCAGCACATCGGGGAAAAAATAAAGTGTTTCAGGCTGAGACTCTTCATCAATACTCCTGTTTGTCTTGTCCTTAGAGCCTGGCTGTTCTTTCTATCTGGTCAGACAATTGAAGTTAAAATTCAGGGCAGAGACAAGTTTTGCACGTGTAAAGTTGTTAGGTTTAAGTGAAATGTAAATCCAGACAGGTGATGTCACCCTACTCCATGTTAAGTAAATGTAACCCATTTAGGAAGATCTTAACTGATGTGTAATGGAAATTCCTTTTACTTTTATCATTCTGATGGACTTGGAGGAATTCACTCTCTGTGTGCTGGTTACATTCACTTTGGGAAAACAGGTTAGGTTCTAGACCACAAGTTAGGCTTCTGAAATATCAAATCAGCACACTAGACCTTCTGATATCTCTTACCTCATAAATGAAAATAAAAATAAATGCAGATGTCAGACATTTCTGTTTCAATATTTTTATTAACTTTCCAATTAACAAACATATAAATATTGGTACTGATACATAGAGATCAGGAATACATTAATAACGGTTAACATGTAAAAGCACAAATTCCAAGCAGCAAATGGAGTCTAACCTCTCAATATCTTAGTAATTAACCATGAAAATGGTCATTGTAAAAGGAAAAAAAGACAAAAAAAAAAGAAAACCCCCAAACTAAAAAAACCTAATCCAAAAAAAAAACAAAGAATGATTAGGCTGCTATATTTCGTCTGTTAAAATTATAATTTGTCATTAACTACACTCCTCTGTACATAAAATATAGCTGAAAAGAGGATACAGAAAGGGTCAACTTACATCATATGAAAATGCTGAATAAATGACTTGCAACTTTCTTCAAATTTAACAGAGGGTCCATAGTACTGCTCCTAATTTTTTTCCAAACTTAGACATGCTATCATTTGGAAAAACCATTGAAATGTGGTAAGTGGGTTGGAATCTTCCCATTTAAATAAGATGGATCTTCTGGCTATTAATGTCACAAAAACAATTAAACGACATGCTGATAAGGATAAATGACTAGATTATTTCACTGGTAGTCCAAAGATTGCAGTAATAGGATGAGGTTGTAAATCAACACGCAGATCTACTGAAATACTATCAATAATGTTTTTCTAATATTTTCTTAACAGAGGACAAAACCAGGACATATGTGTCAAAGAAGCTACTTCAGAATTACATCTATCACAAACAGGGTTTATATGATGGTAGAAAAGTGCTAACTTATCCTTGGACATATGAGCCCTATGAACTGCCTTAAATTATATCAAAGCATGTCTGGCACACATTGAAGAAGTATTCACTGGTTTAAGAATTTTCTTCCATCTCTCTGTAGATAAAGATATTTGAAGTTCTCTTTCCCACTCATTCATAATTTTATCAGAAAAACCTGGCCGTATTTTCATAATTAGATCATAAATAATTGATGTTAAACTCTTCTGAAAGGGGTTTAAACCTAAAACTGTTTCTGCAGCTTCAACTGGATATGATATTGGAAAGGTAGGTAAAGTGGCATTCAGAAAGTTTCTAATTTGTAAATATCAGAAAAATTGTGATCTTGGCAAATCATATTTATTAGACAACTGTTCAAAAGACATAAAATAATCATTCATAAATATATCACAAAAACATGCTATAGCAAAAAAGCTTGATCAATTCTAGAAGGTTGGAAAAACTTTAGATATAATAGAGCTTGACAAGATCAATTTATTCAATCCAGATATTTACAAAATTGAAACCATATTCGTATTGCATGTTTAACTATTGGGTTTATCATTTGTATATTCGGTTTAGTAAATACAATGGGAAGCACAGCTCCTAAAATAGAAGCCAATTAAAGCCCCGGTACAGATTCCTGCTCAAGGTTCATCCATCGTGGGGATTGAGATTCATCCAACTGTTGTGTCCAAAATGTTAAATATCGAATATTAATTCCCCAATAATAAAATGTAAGATTTGGCAAAGCCAAACTGCCTTCCTTTTTTGATTTCTGTCAATAATTCTTACTTAACCTGGGATTTCTATATTGCCAAATATATGAAGAAATTTTAGAATCAATAGTATCAAAAAAAGATTTAGGAATAAAAATTGATACTGCCTGAAATAGATACAGATATTTAGGTTAAATAAACATCTTAATAGCATTATCGCTACCGATCAAAGACAAGGACACTGGGAACCATTTAGTAAACAGTTGTTTAACATGATCAATTAAAGAAAAAAAATTAACTTTAAATATATCTTTATACTTCTTAGTAATTTTAACCCCCAAATAAGCAAAATAATCAGTAGCCAATCTAAATGGTGATTGTCTATAAATAGGGATTTGCATATTTAATGGGAAAAGCACACTCTTATCAAGTTTCAATTTATACCCAGAAAAACTACTAAACTGGGCAAGTAGAGTCATTACTGCAGGAATAGATTTCTTTGGGTTAGAATTATGCAATAACAGGTCATCTGCATATAATGATATTTTATGCGTCCCGTTCCCACGAATAATGCCAAATATATTAGGTGAATGACGAATAGCAATTGCCAAGGGCTCCAGGGCAATATCAAATAATAAAGGACTTAAAGGGCAGCCCTGTCTAGTACCTTGAAAAAGCCTGAAGAAAGGGGATCTCTGATTATTGGTAAATACAGCAGCCAAGGCTCATGATTTTTCATGAATCACTTGATTCCGGCATGGTCCCAGAAGACTGGAAGATTACAAATATCTCTCCACTCTTTAAGAAGGGAGGAAGGCAATAGAAAGGAAATCATAGGCTAGTTAGCTTAACTTCAGTGACCGGAAAAGTTTTGCAGTCTATTATTAAGGATGGGGTTGTGGGGTACCTGGAGACTAATGTTAAAATAAGTCCATGTTGGCATGGTTTCTGTGAAGGGAAATCTTGCTTAAGAAATCTGTTAGAATTCTTCAATGTAGTAGCAAGCAGGGTGGACAAAGGAGAGGCAGTGGATGTCATTTACTTGTATTTGTAGAAGGAGTTTGATAAAGTGCCAAACATGAGGCTACTTAATAAGATAAAATCCTATGGTATTACAGGAATGATACTGTCAAAGATAGAGGAATGGCTGACAGGCAGGAGGCAGTAGGTAGCAAGGTAGAAGGTGTCAACTTTAGAAAACCTAGCCCATTTAGTTTTCAATATAACTAACTCATCTCCTTCTACCTTAGGCCACGAACTTATCAATCACCCCTTGTATGTGAGGAAATGAGGTCCATGTCTATGTGGGAGGCAATTGTCTAGAAGAGTCAATCACCCCTCATAAGTTATTAACTTCAAATTTTCTGCATAATCACTCAAAGAGTTGAACTGCAAGTGCATGTAACGAGAGCTGTATAACTCATCTCCTTCTACATTAGGCCACAAACTTATCTATCACCCCTGCTGTGGACACTTTCTGGAGGCACAAGATCCATATGCTCCACGACCGCTGGACTAAACGTGTAAGTGTAGGAGGGGACTATGTTGAAAAATAAATGTGCTAGGTTTTCTAAAATTGACTCCTTCTCCACAGCTTCCAAGCTTTGTATTCCATCCTAACACAACCCCATTCTCTATCTTCTGCATAAGATCAGAAGCAATACCCAATATTTCAGCCTGTTCCTACACTCTGAATGTATATCTTCCTCCCTTGTTTCCATTCTTTCCCAACCCCCACCCCCAATCCAGACCCTTCTCCCTTAGATCTGTGAAAATTGAGAGCTATACGTCTCCTAAACAGCTTCCATTTCTATGGTTCTAAATAGTTCATCTTCACCACTGTGATAGAACACTTTTGTATCTCCATTCCACATAGAGTCATAGTGCCAAACAGGTCAGGTACACACCCTTCTGTCCTAAGCACCCATGTCAGCCATGGTGTCCACCTAGTCAGTCCAGTTTCCTGCATTTGTCCCATGTCTCTTCAGGCACCCACACCCACACCCCCACCCTCTCCATCTACCTATCTAAATGCTTCTTCAATGAAACTATTGTACATGTTCAAACACCTCCACTGGCAGCTCATTCCAAATACTCACTACCCCAGGCATTAAAGTATTGTTCCTTGGGACCCTTTGAAATCTTTCCCATCTCACTCTCTCTCATCAGGAGAGTCTGAGGACCCTCTGCTCTTCTTTGCACAGAGGAAAAACTGTTCCCCTCCACCAGCACTTAAGTCTTCATCTGGCTGAACCTGTCTTCACATTAAACAACTTCTCCATTATCTTCACTCACTTTCTCCAGATCAAACATTTAGCTATCAGCACTCATACAGGCTCAAGCCATACTGGGATTTTTGAGTGAATATGGAGCAATTATTGTTCCAGTCAACACAGACCCACTTTCCCCAAAGTCTTTATCCCTAAAGTCTTCATACACCACTGCATGAAATGTCAGCACTTTTAGTTAGTTTCCCTGCTCTCCTCATCAATGACTCCATCAACCTTACCTCCTGCAAGGATTTCATTCCACTCTCTGCAATATATGAATATTCCATAGAGATGCCTCTGACACATCTTCCTTCTTTCTTAACCATTGCCTTCCCTCCACTACAGTGGACAGAGCCCACAACCACATCTCACAATTTCCTCCAACACTTTCTCTTCCTGACATAGAAAGACAAGAGATACCTTGCTCCACACACTACAGAGTCACACAAGAGAAACAGGTCACTTGGCGCATTATGCCTACACTGACCAGCGGGGGTGGGAGAATGAATTCAGAGCTTCCCACTGTGGAGCAGCCTCTGCTTTTCCATGCCTGAGGCCGACTGTGTTCCAATCCCAGAATGCATGATGAAAGCAGCTCCGTTCAGTCTGAAAATTGTTTAAGATTTATTCAAAATTCTCACCAATCCTGCCAATTAAAACATTGAGGAAGATTGAAATGAATGAGGATGATAGTGGAAGGTGGGCAGGTATTTGATGCCGTCTGCCTACGTGTGACCAGCCTCTCACTCCCTCTCGGCCATTGCTCCTGAGGAAGGTGTCTGCACATGAACATTCTCTCTCTCTCGCTCTCTCTCCCTTTCAATCGATGCTGCCAGAGTCCTGGATCTTAGTCAAGGATTCATCAATGCGATTTGTGGATTGTACTTTGTAGTTCACATTCTGATTTCTGATCGTTTTTTTTTGGGGTACTATTTTGTGCGATTTCAATTGGGGTAGACTGGCACTAACCCTAAAACCTGTGTGGATGAGTTTGTGCCTACAAAGACTTGCTGTACATTCCCAAACCAAAAACCATGGATGAACCAGGAGGAACATTATCTGCTGAAGGCTAGATCTGTGGCATTCAAGTCTGGCAACCCAGGCCTGTACCAGAAAACCAGGTATGATTTGCGGAGGGCTATTTCAAGGGTGAAGAGACAATTTCAAATGAGATTGGAGGCGTCACTGGATGTTCGACAACTCTGGCAGGGTTTACAAGACATTACTTCCTAAAAAATGAAACCCAAAAGCATGAATGGCAGTGATGCTTCACTACCAGATGAACTTAACACCTTCTATGCCCACTTTGAAAAGGAGAATATGACTACAGCTGTGAAGATCCCTGCTGCACCTGATGACCCTGTGACCCAATGTTAGGCTGTCTTTAAAGAGGGTGAACCATCACAAGGCGGAAGGTCCTGATGGAACACCTGACAATGCTCTGAAAACCTGTGCCAACCAACTGGCGGGAGTATTCAGGACATTTTCACCCTCTCACTGCTATGGGCAGAAGTCCCCACTTGCTTCAAAAAGGCAACAATTATACCAGTGCCAAAGAAGAATAACATGGGCTGCCTTAATAACTACCATGCAGTAGCACTTACATCTAAAGTGATGAAATGCTTTGAGAGGTTGGTCATGACTACACTGAACTCCTGCCTCAGCAAGGACCTGGACCCACTGCAATTTGCCATCGCCCCAATAGGTCAATGGCAGATGCGAATCTCAATGGCTCTTCATATGGCCTGAGACCACCTGGACAATACAAAGACTTATGTCAGGATGCTGTTCATCGACTATAGCTCAGCATTTATCACCATCATTCACACAATCCTGATTGAGAAGTTACAGATCTGGGCCTCTGTACCTCCCTCCACAACTGCATCCTCGACTTCCTAACCAGAAGACTACAGTCTGTGCGGATTAGTGATAACATATCCTCCTCGCTGAAGATCAATGCTGGTGCATGTCAGGAGTGTGTGCTTAGCCCACTGCACTACTCTCCCTATTACCATGACTGTGTGGCTAGGCATAGCTGAAATAATATCTATAAATTTCCTGAAGATACAACTGTTGTTGGTAGAATCTCAGATGGAGACGAGAGGGCGTACAGGAGCGAGATATACCAACTAGTGGAGCGGAGTCGCAGCAACAACCTGGCACTCAACGTTAGTAAGACGAAAGAGCTGATTGTGGACTTCAGGAAGGGTAAGACAAAGGAACACATACCAATGCTCATAGAGAGATCAGAAGTGGAGAGAGTGAGCAGTTTCAAGTTTCTGGGTGTCAAGATATCTGAGGATCTAACCTGGTCCCAACATATCGATGCAGTTATAAAGAAGGCAAGACAGTGGCTATACTTCATTAGGAGTTTGAAGAGATTTGGTATGTCAACAAATACACTCAAAAACTTCGATAGATGCACTGTGAGAGCATTCTGACAGGCTGCATCACTGTCTGGTACAATGGAGCTACTGCATAGGACAAAAAGAAGCTGCAGAGGGTCATAAATTTAGTCAGCTCCATCTTGAGTAATAGCCTACCAAGTACCCAGGACATCTTCCAGGAGTGGTGTCTCAGAAAGGTAGTATCCATTATTAAGGAGCTCCAGTACCCAGGGCATGCTCTTTTCTCACTGTTACCATTGGGTAGGAGGTATAGAAGCCTGAAGGCACACACTCAGTGATTCAGGAACAGCTTCTTCCCCTCTGCCAGCCGATTCCTAAATGGACATTGAACCCACAAACACTACCTCACTTTTTTTATATTATTTCTGTTTTTGCATGATTTTTAATCTATTCAACATACATACACTGTAACTGATTTATATATTTATTATTTTTTCTTCTAAATTATGTATTGCATTGAACTGCTGCTGCTAAGTTTATCAAATTTCATGACACACACCGGTGATAATAAACCTGATTCTGATTCTGAATATGCCTAAACTCTTCTGGTGACTTTATGAGTTGGTGTTTTGTATTCTGTGTTTTTTTTTTGCTCAATTTTCATGATTTTTTTGCACATTAGGGGTTTGCTTTGAACAGGATCCATGGTTTTCTTTGTTTCATGGTTCTCTGTGGGAAGACGAATCTCAGGGGTTGTATACAGCATACATACTTTGATAATAGATGGTCTTTGAATCTTTGAAATTATCACAAGTTATATGAGCAGCCTGCTGAAGACTATTGGGAACTCACCAATGAATTGAAAAAGGACCTTTCCTTTAAAGACACACTTCATCATGTGCTTCAATAAATATAACCTTTTGGGAATCCCATTTTTGAAGAAATGAAACTGAATTTTTCTCGAGATTCTGTTATATTTATAAATTTCAAACAGTGAGATATTCTAAATTTTGGAACATCTACTTTGGAAGGAATAACGGAAGAGCAGATTATTTAAATGCTGAAAGATTGCAGCATGCTGTTGTGCAAAGGGACTTGGGAGTGCTTGTTCATGAATCGCAAAAAGTTGGCTTGCAGGTACAACAGGTGATTAAGAAGGCACACGGAATGTTGGCCTTCATTACTGGAGGGATTGAAATCAAGCACAAGGATGTCACACTGCAACTATACAGGGTACTGGTGAGGCCACACCTGGAGTACTGTGTGCAGTTCTGGTCTCCAGACTTGAGGAAGCATATACTGGCTTTGGAGGCAGTGCAGAGGAGGTTCACCAGGTTGTTTACAGGGATGAAGCGGTTAACCTATGAGGAGAGATTAAGTCGCCTGGGACTATACTCTCTGGAGTTCAGAAGAATGAGAGGGGATCTTATAGAAACATTCAAAATTTTGAAAGAGATAGATAAAGTAGAAGTAGGAAAGTTGTTGCCATTGGTAGGAGAGACTAGAACTAGGGGACATTGCCTCAAGATTCAGGGAAGAAGATTTAGGATGGAGATGAGGAGGAACTGTTTTTCCCAGAGAGTGGTGAATCTGTGGAATTCTCTGCCCAGGGAAGCAGTTGAGGCTTCGTCACTAAATATATTTAAGATACAGTTAGATAGGTTTTTACATGGTAGGGGAATTAAGGGTTACGGGGAAAAGGCAGGTAGATGGAGCTGAGTTTACAGACAGAACAGCCATGATCTTATTGAATGGTGGGGTAGGCTTGATGGGCCAGATGGCCTACTCCTGCTCCTATTACTTATGTAAACTCTATTCCTAACTTTAACACTGTCTCTCACCTATAACAACGAGTTAAATGAGCTCAGAGTGATTTTTACACAGTGGTGTTAATTGAGTCCGTCTGTCACTTTTGGGGGTTTGAATGGTTCCCTAGACCCTGTGTTTAAACACTGCCCTCTGATGGTAATTGCCAGTTCCTAATACCCACCCAGATGACTACAGTGCTGGGAGCTCACACTTCATTCAGTGACAATAACAACTAGGTGAGGGTCTTTCCCATTCATTGGTTTGTATTTACATTCAACTGTTAACTGCTTTGGTCCTATCCTGATTAATGATTCCCACACAGAAACTGCCTGATAGTCCTTGGTTGTGGGCTTGTGTCTCTCTATCACTCCCCAGCTGATATATGTTAGAGAATTGCATTATCTTTTCCCTTTCCTTTAATCGGACATTTGGCTCCAGTCAGGACAGATCCAAGTACCCCAGACAAAGGAGCCCTGGCTGCTGTTGTTCTGTTCAATATTGATTACAGTTAATTATTGCCCAGGATCCCAAGTTATTTACCAGTGCTCAGTGACCTGTCAATTGTGCAGTGGTTGGAACCCAAACTGAATGGTGAGAGAGATTCACTCAGTAAATAATAGGAAGCTCTACATTAAAAAAAAATGGTGATCAATATGGCAGTTCGGGGAAATATCTACTAAGGCAGAAATATTTGTTCAAAGTCTCCACAGTGCCCATTTTACATGTGCCCTCCACTGGGCAATGTGATCAATCAAATCTGGGAATTACCCTTTTCTAATCTTGATTTAGACAATTTGTGCACAGACTGAGAATGAGATGGTTCTGAGCACAGGTACTGTTAAAGAGCATTCTATCTTCACAGTAGGATGGATTTTGTGTATGTTTACTAAGCAGCCACATTCTGTAGAACACTAAAGATGAAAATGAGCTGATTGAAATGTGGACTGTTGGGAGCACAGCAGTGGTTGTGATGGTTTGAATGTGGGTCTGTAGACCTGACTGAGTTGGTTTCAGACTGAAATAAAAAACCATAAGCTAGTGGTTAAACTGAAAAAAAAAGACTGTAAACGGTTAGAAAAATATTAACTAATTTGTCTTTCCTCATTCACTGTTCTGTCCACTGAAAGATAATCAAAAGAAGAATGCAATATACTGAGCCCCGTAGGATAAGCTACTCATTGACTGTAGGAACCTGCTCATGGACCATTGCTCCTGTTAAAAAGTGGCCAATTCACAGTTGCTCTGGGGCAATTAATAATCTATTTCTTCAGAGCCTTTGTCTTTTGTTTTCCAACCTGCTGTGAATGTATTCTCACTGTGAAATAAACAGGGTGATGCATCAAAACACTTGACTATTGTACAAGTGTCAGGAAATTTCAGTGTATTTGCATGAAGCTCGATATGACCAAAAACTATGATATAAAATGACTCTGTGGTTATGAAGGCATATTGTATATTGGCCTTCATCAATTGTGGAATTGAATTTAGGAGCCAAGAGTTAATGTTGCAGCTATATAGGACCCTGGTTAGACCCCACTTGGAGTACTGTGCTCAGTTCTGGTTGCCTCACTACAGGAAGGATGTGGAAGCCATAGAAAGGGTGCAGAGGAGATTTACAAGGATGTGGCCTGGATTGGGGAGCATGCCTTATGAAAATAGGTTGAGTGAAATCTGCCTTTTCTCCTTGGAGTGAAGGAGGATGAGAGGTGACCTGATAGAGGTGTATAAGATGATGAGAGGCCTTGATCGTGTGGTTAGTCAGAGGCTTTTCCCCAGGGCTGAAATGGTTGCCACAAGAGGACACATGTTTAAGGTGCTGGGGAGTAGGTACAGAGGAGATGTCAGGGGTAAGTTTTTTACTCAGAGAGTGGTGAGTGTGTGGAATGGGCTGCTGGCAACGGTGCTGGAGGCGGATACGATAGGGTCTTTTAAGAGGCTTTTAGATAGGACCATGGAGTTTAGTAAAATAGAGGGCTATAGGTAAGCCTAGTAATTTCTGAGGTAGGGATATGTTCAGCACAAATCTGTGGGCCAAAAGGCCTGTATTGTGCTGTAGGTTTTCCATGTTTCTAAAACAAAAGTTCTGGTGCTGTTAATTTGAAAGAACTACAGAATATAGTAAAATTAATTAAATACTGAGTGAAGTTTTAGTCTGTAGACTGAACAAGCAGAAACAGCTCCAGCCACAAACTAACCCATCTTTCCGATCCCCGATATACCGGACCGTGGCTCTGGACACAAATGAGGTACGCATTCCAGATTTGGATCCAGTCTCTGCCTGTAAGCCTGTCGATGTCCTTGGCCAACAGTGTTCCCAATTCTGACTCTAGCTACCTTTGATGTAATTATCTTACAGATTTGTTCTTTTGGCCCACTGTGATGATAAAGGCCTTCCTTATCTGCAGGCTCACTATTCACAAATCAGTGAGTTCATGAGGTCGGCTATGTGTCACTGGGAATTGGCTCATCTTCCTCCAGAATCCACTCCTGTGGTGTCTGGTGAACCCTGGTCTTCATGAGATGAATTGAATTTGATGTCTTGTGCTCACAGAAGAAAAATATCACCAACACCTTTTAAAATCCTAGCAATACATTTTTGCTTTAATGACTAGTCCTCATTAAATGTAAACAATCTTGATAGCATCTGCAAACCTGACCACAATTCCATCATTTTCTTCATCCAGATTATAATGTACAAAGTGGAAATTTGTGGTCCTAGAATTTACCCCCAAAGAACTTCTCCAGCAGCCATCCTGATAAACACCTCTTAATCTTCACTGACTGACCTCTCCAGCACCATAGGCCCATATCTTCTTTCACAGCCTCGTATATGGCACCTCGTCTGAAAATCCAGGAAAATAGTATTTATGACATTCTAACTGGATTCTAACCAGCTGTCTCACTGTCTGTTATGGGGGAGGATCAATATAAAGTGCAGTGAGTTAGAAAAAAAACATAGAAAACCTACAGCACAATACAGGCCCTTTGGCCCACAAAGCTGTGCTGAACATGTCCTTACTTTAGAATCCCTCTATTTTTCTAAGCTCCATGTACCTATCCAAGAGTCTCTTAAAAGATCCTATTATGTCAGCCTCCACCACCATCATTGGCAGCCGATTCCATGCACTCACCACTCTCTGCATAAAAAAACTTACCCCTGACATCTCTTCTGTACCTACATCCAAGCACCTTAAAACTGTGCCCTCCCGTGTTAGCAATTCCAGCCCTGGGAAAAAGCCTCTGACTATCCACACGATCAATGTCTCTCATCATCTCATACACCTCTATCAGGACACCTCTCATCCTCCGTCACTCCAAGGAGAAAAGGCCAAGTTCACTCAAACTATTCTCATAAGGCATGCTCCCAAATCCAGGCAACATCCTTGTAAATCTCCTCTGCACCCTTTCAATACTTCCCACATCCTTCCTGTAGTGAGGTGACCAGAATTGAGCACAGTACTCCAAGTGGTGTCTGACCAGGGTCCTATAGAACTGTAACATTAACTCTCGGCTCTTAAACTCAATCCCATGATCGATGAAGGCCAATGCACTGTACGCCTTCTTAACCACACAGTCAACCTACGCAGCAGCTTCAAGTGTACTATGGACTTGCACCCCAAGATCCCTCTGATCCTCCACACTGCCAAGAGTCTTACCATAAGTACTGTATTCTGCATTCATATTTGACCTACCAAAATGAACTACTTCACACTTAGCTGGGTTGAACTGCATCTGCCACTTCTCAGCCCAGTTTTTCATCCTATCAATGTCCTGCTGTAACCTCTGACAGCCCTCCACACTATCCACAGCACCCCACAACCTTTGTGTGATCAGCAAAAATCATGAAGAATAGGGGTCCCAGAACAGATCCCTGACACATACCACTGGTCACTGACCTCCATGCAGAATATGACCTGTCTGCAACCACTCCTTGCCTTCTGTGGGCAAGCCAACTCTGAATCCACAAAGCAATGCCCCCTTGGATCCCATACCTCCTTACTTCCTCAATAAGTCTTGCATGGGGTACCTTATCAAGTGCCTTGCTGAAATCCATATACACTACATCTACTGCTCTACCTTCATCATGTGTTTAGTCACAACCTCAAAAAATTCAATCAGGTTCATAAGGCATGACCTGCTTTTGACAAAGCCATGCTGACTATTCGTGATCATACTATACCTCTCCAAATGTTCATAAATCCCTCCTCCCAGGATCTTTTCCATCAACTTACCAACCACTGAGTAAGACTCACAGGTCTATAATTTCCTGGGATATCTCTACTCCCTTTCTTCTGTAACATGCTGTAAGATTTCACTGCTAATGTAATGATTTCTCTGTAGCAGCAATGTTTGTGGTATAATTAGAGATAACAGGGTTTGGAATGCTGAGGCTATCCAATGAGAGAAATGTTGTTCTTTCTTCTGAGTCTGGAAGAGAGATTTTCACGGCCTTTTTGCCGAAGAGAGATGAGGAGAGAAGACGTGAACAGAGAAAGTTAGTAGACCGCCAGATAGAGTGGGCTTGTAGCGAGGGTCCGAAGGTCAGCGATGAACGGAGGAGGTCGATGGTGGACAACTGGCTTATCAGTGTGTTCATGAGAAGCAGTCTATTGCCCTTTTTCTTCATTTTGTTTCTTTACTAACCATATAGTCAAAGTAAGAAATGTAAAGCTCAATCGTTTAATCGCATATTATGTACCGTTGATTATTTTGGGGTATTGATTTGTAACAGGGGACACATTGCGCAGCATCCACCCTAAGAGATTTCTTAAGTTTGGCTGGGCTGGGGGCTAACACCCCCTATATTAAGCAGCTAGGTGAAGCGAGAGTTACACTTGAATAAGGGAACAACATCTGCAACCCTTCAATCCTCCGGAACCTTTCCCATCCCCATTGATGATGCAAAGATCATTGCCAGAGGCTCAGCAATATCCTCCCTTGCCTCCCACAGTAACCTGGGGAACATCTCACTCAGTCCTGGTGACTTATCCAAATTGATGCCTTCCAAAAGCTCCAGCACATCCTTTTTCTTAATATCTACATGCCCAAGCTTTTCAGTCTTGTGTAAGTCATCCCTACAATCACCAAGTTCCTTTTCTGTAGTGAATACTGAAGCAAAGTATTCATTAAGTACCTCTGCTATCTCCTCCGGTTCCATACACACTTTTTCACTGTCACACTTGATTGTTCTTATCCTCTTAATCTTCACCTACTTGTAGAAAGCCTTGGGGTTTTCGTTAATCCTTTTCACTAAGGTCTTCTCATGACCCCTTCTGACTCTCCTAATTTCATTCTTAAACTCTTTCCTGCTAGCCTTATAATCCTCTAGATCTCTATCATTACCCAGTTTTTTAGAACCTTTCGTAAGCCTTTCTTTTCTTCTTGATTAGATTTTCAATAGCCTTTGTACACCACTGCTCCTGTGCCCTACCATCCTTTCCGTCTCATTGGAATGTACCTATGCAGAATGCCACACAAATATCCTCTGAACATTTGCCACATTTCTGCCAAACATTTCCCTGAAAACATCTGTTCCCAATTTATGCTTCCAAGTTCCTGCCTGGTAGCTCCATATTTCCCCTTACTCCAATTAAATGCTTTCCTAACTTGTCTGTTTTTACCCCACACCATTGCTATGGTAAAAGAGATAGAATAGTGATCAATATCTCCAAAAAGCTCTTCCACTGAGAGATCTGATAGCTGACCAGGTTCTTTTCCTAATACCAGATCTAGTGCAGCCTCTCCTCTTCTAGGCTTATCTACACATTGAGTCAGGAAACCTTCCTGAACACACCTAACAAACTCCACCCCATCTAAACCCCTTGCTATATTAATATTTGCCAATTAATATACCAATCAATATTTGGGAAATTAATATCTCCCAGCATGACAACCCTTTCCAGAATCTGTCTCCCTATCTGCTCCTGGATGTCCCTGTTAATATTGGGTGGTCTATAAAAAACACCAAGTAGACTTATTGCCCCTTTCTCTTCCTAACTTCACCACCCACAGAGACTCAGTAGGCAACCACTGGATTGTAAACTTATTCAGCTCCATCATAGGTACTAGTCTCCATAGTATCCAGGACATCTTCAAGAAGTGCTGCCTCAAAAAGGTGGCATCCATCACTGAGGACCCCCATCACCCAGGTCATACCCTCTTCTCATTGCTGCTGTGGGTGTTTTCCAATAAACGGTGGAGATATTTTATGTTCCAGTAAAACATAACAACCCATTTACTGAAAAACAAAAACTGAACCCAAAGCACACCAAAAACCCTTCACATGAGACCATAATGTACTTTTCCAGTAATTGTGTTACCCTACACAGCCCCCCCCCCCTCCCAAAATTCACTAAAACCAGCATTGTGAGCCTGATGAGCTTGGTCCTATGTTCAATGGGTGGAGAAACAGCAGGGGTCTCTCATCCAGAGGAGTGTTGACACACTCATGGTCATATCATGTTCAGGAAGGCAGAGGGGGCGGCGTTGCTCTGCTGGTAAAAAATGAATCAAATCACTAGGAGGTGCAAGGGTAAAAAAACCCTGATAGGAGTTGTATACAGACTCCAAAGCTGTAGTATGGATGTGACCTACAAATTACAATGGGAGATAGAAAGTGCATGCCAAAAGGGAAATGTTACAATAGTCATGGGGTATTTAAATATGATTGGGAAAATCAGATTGGTGGTGAAGTCCAGGACGGGGATTTCTAGAGTGCCTACGAGATGTTTTTTTAAAACAGCTCATGGTTGAACCCACTAAATGATCAGCTATTCTGGATTAGGTGTTGTGCAATGAACATAACTGATTGGAGAGCTTAAGGTAAAAGAACCCTAAGGAGGGCATGATCGTAATAAGATTGAATTCACCTTGAAATTTGAGGAGAATCTAAAGTCATATGTATCAGTATTACAGTGGAGTAAAGGGAATTACAGAGGCATGAGAGAGGATTTGGCCAGAATTGATTGGAAAAGAACACTGGCAGGGATGACAGCAGAGCAGCAATGGCTGGAGTTTCTGGAAGCAATTAGGAAGGCACGGGGTATATACATCCCAAAGAGGAAGAAGTATTCTAAAGGAAAGATGACACAACCGTGGCTAACAAGAGAAGTCAAAACCAACAGAAGCCAAAGGGAGGGCATGTAATAGAACAACAATTAGTGGGAAATTAGAGATTTGGGAAGCTTTTCAAAACCAACAAGGACAACTAAAAAAGTCATTAAGAAGGTAAAGATGGAATACCAAACTGGGCTAAACAATAATATTAAAGAGAATATCAAAAATTTCTTCAGATACATAAAGTGTTAAAGAGAGGTGAGAGTGGATATTGGACCACTGGAAAATGGTGCTGGAGAGGTAGTTATGGAGGACAATGAAATAGCAGACTAACTGAATAAGTATTTTACAACAGTCTTCACTGTGGAAGACACTAGCAGTATGGTTGAAGTTCCAGGTGTCAGAGGGCATGAAGAGTATGAAGTTACCATAACTAGAGAGAATTTATTTGGGAAACTGAAAGGTCTGAAGGTAGATAAGTCACCTGGACCAGATGGTGTACACCCCAGAGTTCTGAAAGGGGCACCCTAGAAATTCCCCCTCCTAGAATCCAGCACCTGCCTGATTGTGGAGTCCTTACTAATGATTTTTCAAGAATCACTAGATTCTGGAATGGTTCTGGGAGATTGAAAAATTGCAAATGTCATTCCACTCTTCAAGAAGGGAGAATGACAGAAGAAAGGAAACTGCAGGCCAGATAGTTCAACCTCATCAACGGAAAATCCTATTTGACAAATGTGTTGGAATTCTTTGAAAAAATAAAAAGCAAGATATACAATGGAGAGTTGGTTAATGTTGTGTATTTAAATTTTCAGAAGGCCTTTGAAAGGAGCTGCTTAACAAGCTCTGAGCCCATTGTATTACATGAAAGATTCTAGCATGGATAAAGCAGTGGCTGAATGGTAGGAGGCAAAGAATGGGAATAAATGGAGATTTTCTGGCTGGCTGACAGTGACTAGTGATGCTCCACAGGGGTCTATGTTGAGACTGATTCTTTTTATGTTGTATGTCAATGATTTGGATGATGGAATTGATGGCTTTATGCAAAATTTGCAGATGTTATGAAGATAGATGGAGGGGAAGGTAGTTTTGAGGAAGTAAAGAGGCTATAGAAGGACTTAGACAGATTAGGAGAATGGGCAAAGAAATGGCAGAGGGAATACAGAGTAGGGAAGTGTATGGTCATGGGATTTGGTAGAAGAAATGAAAGGGTTGACTCTTTACTAAATGGAGAGAAAATACAGGGTGCAAAGGGACATGGGAATGCTTGTGCAAGATTCCCTAAAGGTTAATTTGCAGGTTAAGTCTGTGGTGAGTGAGGCAAATATGATGTTAGTGTTTATTTCAAGAATTGAATTGAATTGACTTTATTTCTTACATCCTTCACAGACATGAGTAAAAATCTTAATGTTACATCTTCACCTGAACGTGCAATGTGCAAATTATAGTAATTTATGTGCAGTAATAGTACGTGTATTAAGATATATAACAGAACTGTTGATATAGCTTAGAAATACAATTGTGTCACCCTGAATGAATCAGTCTAATGGCCTAATGGAAGAAACTCTTCTGGAGCCTGTTGGTCCTGTCTTTAATGCCGCAGTACCATTTCCTGCATGGTAGCAGCTGAAACAATTTGTGGTTGAGGTGACTTGGGTCCCCAATGATCCTTCAGCCATGATGAAATGGTGAAACAGAGCTGCTGGGCCAAGTGGTCCAATTTTGCTCCTACATCTTACAGTCTTATGGTCTTAGGTCATGTCAGCAGAGCCATGGTAACGGAATCCTCCAAATCTTGGTGGGATAGTTTAAGGTGATCTTCCGAAATACATTCAGGTTTACCTCTCTTATCTATGATAGAAGTATTTTTCCCCATTCCAAAATGCGGAATGGGCTATCGTAAGGGAGCCTAAAGGGATGTTGGTGTACATCATGATGGATGAAAACAGACCATTCATGTGCACAAATTTCTTGGCAGTATGGGATACAGCTATAAAGTGGACAGAGTGTTTCTAATAGCTTCCACTATATCTTTGCACACTTTTGATGTATTGAGAAGCCTTCTCAAGGACTGGTGTTCAAGAACACTTAGTCAGTGATAATGAACCACAGTTTGTTGTGGGACAGTTTCAGTCCGTCTTCAAAATGAATGGAATAAGACGTACTACATCTGCATCTCACCACCTGGCTCTAACCAGCTTAGTGGAATGATTTGTTAGGAGTCTAATGAATCCACTATCAGCTATGTTCTTCCAGGGTCATCCCTTGTGCTCATTCTTGGATCTCCTCAAACCCAATCTCAAGAATATGCAGAACAAAACAGTTGAAGCAAATTTAGGGCTCATCAAACAAGGAAGTTCAGTATTTCACTTCTGGACAAGCAACACTGACAAGGGGCTACAGAGCTGATCAAAAGGTGACTGTCTTATAGTAAAAGTGAAATTAGACAGGTTATTCCCAACTCCATGCTTTTATTTCGATTAGTTTCATGTTTTGGAGTAACAAAACAAAACAGTTGTGATGAGGAAGATTTAAATGAAACTGAGATGAATTCCTACCTGTTGAAGCACAGCAAGATGATTGAGTTTTTTAAAAAAATGCAGTGAGAAACATGTGAGTGAAAAAACAGCACAACACATGCTTAATCAGAAGGGAGGAGAAATTGGAGTTTAGTAAAAAGGGCAGGAAATAGACAAATTCATGAGTTCATTGTAAGTGAGTACCAAGTGACAATAATCATAAATTTTAGAAAAGGACAGAAATTGCTGACTGCATTGGAAAGATAGATGTTTTGATTGCACAAGATAACTGGATATTGTATACTGAGCAAATTGTGCAGTAGTATGAAGCAAGTGAAAGACCAATGAAACATGAGTGAAAATTTTGTTGAGTGTATTGAATTTAAAAGCACAAGGTTTGCTTAGAAATCTAACTGTTCCAAACAATACCAGCCAAAAATTAGCTTTGCTTATATTATGAATGTAATGCAGGATCATTTAGAACTAAAAACATTGCAGAACATTTTAGGTATTATAAGTAGAATCAAAAGGAAGGCGAGTCCATTTCAGTGTACATGACTGAATTGAAGAAGTCGTTTGAGCATTTGGTACTGCTCTTAATAATGCACTGAGAGATTGCTTAGTTTGTGGAATAGTACAAGCATTCAAAAATGGCATCTAACTGAAGCACAACTTATATTTTAAAAAACAGTTGAAATAGCTGGCTCAATAGAAACAACAGATAAAGACGCAATTAAGTTGCAGTCAGGAATGAAAATTTCCCAGATATTACGCTCACCCCATCTTCCCACTGCTTGCAATGTCTAAATAGAAACCTGCCTGGCCAAACTAATTGTGTCACTGTTATGGCAGGGGCTCACTTACACAACACCAATGCAGCTTTAAAAGTGAAACTTGCAGAAAATGAAACAAAGTACGCCACATACAATGAGCACACAGGGAAGACAAACATAAATAGACTGCACAATGAAGAGAAAAAAGAAAAAAATCAAGTTACAGTTTCAAAAAGAACACTAATCTGCATACAGTTGATGTAAAATCTGATGTGAGTGAAGCAGCACTGGGTAGCCTTGAGATTTACAATGTGAAAACTCATAACAGACAAGCAATATGGCTTACACCAGAAGTGAAAAGCAAATTAATGAGATTTACAATGTGAATAATAATAATAATAATAATAATAATAATAATAATAATAATAATAATAATAAATAATAGCCAAGCAATATGGCTTTAATCAGAAGTTAATAGCAAGTAATTAAAATACAATTCGATACTGGCTTGGCTGTATCAGTCATTTCACAAGATCAGTACAAATGTCATTTCAAAGATTCTGAACTGAAACCTGCGTATATCCAACTAAAAACCTATATTGGAGAAAAAATTAATCCCTGTGCCAATTGCAGTGAAATACAACAGCCAACAAACCACATTTGGCTTGTATGTGGTAGAAACAGGAGGGCCAACCTTGTGAGGTCATGATTGGCTGAGACAACTGCAACTATTCATTGAAAACAGCATCAGTTAGACAAGGTTATGAAAAGAAAAAGCTTTGTGCAAGCTAGCCTTTATCAGTAAGGGCACTGAGTATAAGAGCGGGAATATTATATTTCATGCGCATGAACTTTCAAGACGGAATATCGACATTGCTGCTCTCAGTGAAGTCCGCTTCCCAGAAGAAGGCAGACTTCAAGAACACGGTGCCGGCTAGACCCTCTGCTGGTCAGGCAAGACAGAGACTGAGAGACACCTCTCTGGCATTGGCTTTATGGTCAGGAACTCCATTGCCTCCAAACTTGAAAAATTGCAAACGGGTCACTCCGACCACATCATCTCCATGTGCCTCCCACTTCAAACCAAGCAGCATACCACACTCTTCAGTGTGTTCACCCCCACTCTTCACGTGGACCCTGCAGAAAAGGACAAGTTCTACACTGATCTGCGCAACCTCATACAGAATGCCCCTGCAGACGACAAGGTCATTATCCTTGGCGACTTCAATGCTAGAGCAGGCCAAGATTCAGAAGCCTGGAAAGGAGTACATGGCAAACAAGGTGATGGAAACTGATAGATAGATAGATAGATATATAGATAGATAGATAGATAGATAGATAGATAGATAGATAGATAGATAGATAGATAGATAGATAGATAGATACTTTATTCATCCCCATGGGGAAATTCAACTTTTTTTTTCCAATGTCCCATACACTTGTTGTAGCAAAACTAATTACATACAATACTTAACTCAGTAAAAAATATGATATGCATCTAAATCACTATCTCAAAAAGCATTAATAATAGCTTTTTAAAAGTTCTTAAGTCCTGGCGGTTGAATTGTAAAGCCTAATGGCATTGGGGAGTATTGTCCTCTTCATCCTGTCTGAGGAGCATTGCATCGATAGTAACCTGTCGCTGAAACTGCTTCTCTGTCTCTGGATGGTGCTATGTAGAGGATGTTCAGAGTTTTCCATAATTGACCGTAGCCTACTCAGCGCCCTTCGCTCAGCTACCGATGTTAAACTCTCCAGTACTTTGCCCACGACAGAGCCCGCCTTCCTTACCAGCTTATTAAGACGTGAGGCGTCCCTCTTCTTAATGCTTCCTCCCCAACACGCCACCACAAAGAAGAGGGCGCTCTCCACAACTGACCTATAGAACATCTTCAGCATCTCACTACAGACATTGAATGACGCCAACCTTCTAAGGAAGTACAGTCGACTCTGTGCCTTCCTGCACAAGGCATCTGTGTTGGCAGTCCAGTCTAGCTTCTCGTCTAACTGTACTCCCAGATACTTGTAGGTCTTAACCTGCTCCACACATTCTCCATTAATGATCACTGGCTCCATATGAGGCCTAGATCTCCTAAAGTCCACCACCATCTCCTTGGTCTTGGTGATATTGAGACGCAGGTAGTTTGAGTTGCACCATATCACAAAGTCCTGTATCAGTTTCCTATACTCCTCCTCCTGTCCATTTCTGACACACCCCACTATGTAACACCCAACTGCAACGACAACGGGCACCTTCTGTTAGAATTTTGTGTGGAGTAGCAACTCATCATCACCATCACCATTTTCCAGCAGAAAGACAGTCTGAAGACAACTTGAATGCATCCTCGGTCCAAGCATTGGCACCTCATAGTCTACATATTGGTGCACCAGAGAGACCTTTGGGATGTCTTACTCATCCAAGTGATGCCCAGCGCAGAGTGTCATACAGACCATCGTCTTGTCCACTGCTCACTCAGTCTCCAATTCAAACCCAAGCCAAAGAGAGGAGACGTTCCAAGGAATAAGTTTCAGGTTGGCAACCTCCAGTCAGCTGAAGTGAAAGCTGACTTCCAGGTGAATCTTCAGTTGAGACTTGAGGATCCCAGTTTCCCCACACACCCCTCTCCAGAAGTGCTTTAGAAACACCTAAAAACCACCATCCTGCAGACCACTGAAGAGGTCCGAGGGCCTTCCACAAAGAAGAACAAGGACTGGTTCAATGAAAACAACCCGGAGATCCAAGAATTGCTGGCGAGAAAGAAATCCACCCACCAGGCACACCTTGCTCAGCCGTCTTGTCCTGATAAGGAAGCAGCCTTCTGCCTTGTATGCAGCAACCTCCAGCGTAAGTATCGAGAGATTCAGTACATGTGGTCGACCAACCTTGAAAGAAGTTCTTGCAGCTTTGTGCAGACACCGGTGACTACAGAGGGTTTTATGAAGCCCTGAAGGTGTAGTATGACCCTTCGCAGCAGGCCCAAAGTCCCTTGCACAGTACAGACCACCAGGCGCTCTTCATAGACAATGCGTTCATCCTGAACTGGTGGTCGGACATTTCCGGACTCTCTTCAGCACCAATCGCATGGTCCAAGACTCTGCAATTCATCGCATCCCACAACAGTCAGAGAAAACAGAACTGGACAAGTTTCCAACCCTAGAAGAGGCTGTCAAGGCCATAGGGCAGCTGAAAAGTCGCAAGGCAGCAGGAGTTGATGGAACCCCACCAGAGATTTGGAAGCATGGGGGCCCAGCGTTACACACCAAACTCCATGAGTTCTTTGTCTGCTGCTGGGAACAAGGCAAACTACTACAGGACCTCTGCAATGCAGTCATCATCGCCCTGTAGAAGAACAAGGGGGAAAAGTCTGAATGCTCCAACTACCAGGAGATAACTCTGCCTTCCATCGCAGGAAAAATCCTCGCAAGAGTGCTCCTGAAAGGATTGGTGCCCATCGTTGCAGAAGAACACCTCCCAGAGAGCCAGTGTGGCTTCAGAGCCAACAGGAGCACCACTGACATGGTATTTGTTCTCAGGCAGCTCCAAGAGAAATGTAGGGAACAGAACAAGGGACTGTATGTGACGTTTGTTGACCTTACCAAAGCGTTTGACACTGTGAGCAGGGAAGGTCTGTGGCAAATCATGGAATGACTGGGATGCCCCCCAAAGTTCCTCAGCATGGTCATCCAGCTACATGAAGATCAGTGTGGCCAAGTCAGACAAAACAATGATCTCTCAGAGCCCTTCCCAATAGGCAATGGTGTAAAGCAAGGCTGAGTCCTCGCACTGACTCTCTTCACCATCTTCTTCAGCAGGATGCTCGAAAGAGCCACAGAAGACCTTGTCTACATCCGATACCGCACCGATGGCAGCCGGTTCAACCTGAGGCAACTACAGTCCCACACCAAGACATTGGAGCAACTCATCCGAGAGCTACTCTTGCTGACGATGCTGCCCTTGTTGCCCACGTAGAGACAGCCCTGCAACATATAACATCCTGCTTTGCAGAAGCTGCCAAGCTCTTCAGACTGAAAGTCAGCTTGAAGAAGACAGAAGTTCTCCATCAGCCTGCACCTCAGGATGATTACCACCCTCCCCGCATCACCGTCGGCAAGGCAGAGCTGAAGACAGTCCACCAGTTCAGCTACCTGGGGTGCACCATCTCATCAGATGCCAAGATCAACAAAGAGGCAAACAGTGCATTTGGCAGGCTGTTAAAGAGTCTGAAAGAACAAGCATCTGAAGAAAGGCACAAAGATCTGTGTGTACAGAGCCATTGTACTGACCACCCTCTTGTACTGCTCCGACTTGTAGGTCACCTACCATCACCCCCTACGACTCCTTGAACGTTTTCACCAGTGCTGCCTCTGCACCATCCTCAACATCCACTGGAGTGACTTTATCACCAACATTGAAGATCTCGAACAGGCGGAGGTCACCAGTATCGAGGCCGTGCTGTTGAAGACGCAGCTGCACTGGGCAGGGCACGTCTCCAGGATGAAGGATCATCACCTGCCCAAGATTGTGCTGTATGACGAACTCTCCACTGGCCACCATGACAGGAGAGCACCAAAGAAGAGGTACAAGGACTCTCTGAAGAATAATTCCTTGGTGCCTGTCACATTGACCATCGCCAGTAGTCTACTCTAGCCTCCGATCGTGAGGTCTGGTGACACATCATTCACCAGTCTATCTCCTCCTTCGAGAACGCAGGGCTGGCCTAGAGGACAAAAGGAGAAGGAGGAAGAACCGTGACACAGCAGCACCAAACCCAGAACAGATTTTCCCTTGCAGCCACTCCAGCCAGGTCTGCCTGTCCCATCTTGGCCTCGTCAGCCACCAGCGAGCCTGAAGCAGACGTGGGCAGCTCCCTTCCTAAACCTTCATTCGCGAAGCCAAGCCATGACTTGACATTATATTACATTCGTATAAGTGATTGATATGGCTGCATAGTGTGCACAGTTTTGGACATCTTATTACAGGAAAGATGTGGTTGAACTAGAAAGACTGCAGAGAGGGTTTATGAGGGTGTTACCAGGGCTAGAGGATTGAGTTAAAGGGAGAGGCTGGCAGCAATGAACAACAATGCTATACAAGTTTTTTAAATTTTGAGAGATGTAGATAAAGTGCATGATAACAGTTTCTCCACGGGGTAGGAGAGTTCAAATCTAGGAGCATAGATCTAGGGTGGGAGGGAAAAGATTTAAAAGGGATCTGAGGGGCAATCTTTTCACACAGAGAGTGATGCGCATATGGAAGGAGCTGCCAGAGGAAGTGGTTGATGCATGTAGAATAGTATCATTTAAAAATCACTTATATAAACATGTAGTGGGCAGCATTCTGGAGGGATGTATGCTGAATGCGGAAATGGGGACTAATTTGGTGGATAATATGGCTGGCATGAACTCGTTGGGCCAAGGGTAACCATGTTGTGTTGTTCTATTACTCGATGATTACATGAGCATGATGACCAAGATGCCCATTCACTCTTGTCCCATTTGCCCATGTTTGGCTCATGTCTTCTAAATCTTTCCTATCCATGTACCTGCCCAAATGTCTTTCAGAAGTTGTTATTGTGCCTGCCTCAACTACTTCCTTTGGCATTTCATTCCATAGGTGTACTACCCTTGATGTGAAAATGTTAACCTTCTAGTTCCTATTAAATTTGTCTCATCTCTCTTTATACCTACAGTGTGCCCTCTAATTCTTGATTCACCACCACTAGGTAAAGACTGAGAGCACTTACCTTATCTATGTACTTAATGATTTTTACACACATATAAGATCACTCTCAGTTTTCTACATTCCAAGGGAAATTTGCTGTTACTAAGGAAAAGTTCTTAAGGAGGATGAGTCACCTGGGCCAGATGGACTACATCCCAGAGGCCTGAGTGAGGTTGCTGAAGAGATAACAGATGCATTGGTCATGATCTTTCATGAATCACTTGATTCTGGCATGGTCCCAGAAGACTGGAAGGTTGCAAATGTCACTCCACTCTTTAAGAAGGGAGGAAGGCAAAAGAAAGGAAATCATAGGCTAGTTAGCCTAACCTCAGAGGTCGGGAAAGTTTTGCAGTCTACTATTAAGGATGAGATTCAGGGTACCGGGAGTCTAATGTTAAAGTCCAAGTCAGCATGGTTTCTGTGAAGGGAAATCTTGCTTAACAAATCTTTTAGAATTCTTCAATGAAGTAGCAAGCAGGGTGGACAAAGGAGAGGCAGTGGATGTCATTTACTTGTATTTGTAGAAGGCGTTTGATAAACTTCCAAACATGAGGCTGCTCAACAAGATAAAATCCTATGGTATCACAGGAAAGATAGTGGCATAGAAAGAGGAATGGCTGACAGGCAGGAGGCACCGAGTGGGAATAAAGGGGACCTTTTCTGTTTGGCTGCCAATGACTAGTGGTGTTCCTCAGGGGTCAATATTGCGATCTCTACTTTTCACATTATTTGTCAATCCCGGCCATAGAGGATGAACAGGTTCTTACACTGAGCACACATGAGGTACAGCGCACGCTGCAGAGGGACAATCCACGAAAAGCTGCAGGCCCAGATGGAGTTCCAGGACGGGTACTTAAAGACTGTGCTGAAAAACTGGCTGATGTATTTACGAGAATTTTCAGTCTGTATCTATCCCAGGCAACGGTCCCCAAGTGCATGAAGTCAGCCATCATAGTGCCTGTCCCGAAGAAAACAAACATCAACAATTTGAATGGCTATCATCTGGTTGCCCTCACACCAACAATAATGAAGTGCTTTGAGAGACTGGTCCTCTCCCACATTAAAGTCACTATTCCTGCTACACTGGACTCACACCAGTTTGCCTATAAAGCAAACAGGTCTGCGGAGGATGCCATCTCATTAGCTCGTCACACTGTCCTGACACATCTGGAGGGAAAGGGCACATAGGTGAGGATGTTGTTTGTTGATTATAGCTCTGCTTTTAATACTGTCATCCCCAGCAAGCTCATCTCCAAACTCCACCAGCTAGGCCTCAGCTCATCACTCTACAAGTGGGTCCTGAATTTCTTGTCAGAGCGTTCACAGGCAGTGAGACTGGGCCCTCACCTGTCCTCCACTACTATCCTGAACACTGGTACACCACAAGGTTGTGTATTGAGTCCCATACTCTACTCCCTCTTCACGTACGACTGTGTACCTGCATTTAACACCAACACCATTGTCGAATTATCAGACAACACAACACTGATTGGGTTGATCTCCAACAGAGATGAATCAGCGTACAGAGTGGAGGTACAGAACTTAGTGGGCTGGTGCTCAGAGGACAACCTGTCTCTTAATACAGCAAAGATTAAGGAGCTAATTTTCAACTTTGGAAAGTCACGGGATGACGAGTATGCTCCATTCTACATTAATGGAGACATAGTGGAGAGAGTGTTCAGTTTCAGGTTTCTGGGAATACACATCTCAGAAGACCTTACATGGTCCACTAACACCACAACAATAGTTAAGAAAGCACAGCTACACTTGTTTTTCCTCAGGACGCTGAAGAAAGCTGGTCTACCTGAACAGATGCTGGTGACTTTTTACCGCTGCACCATAGAGAGCATCTTAACATACTGCATCTCTGTGTGGTATCTCAGTTGTACAGCAGCTGATAGGAAAGCACTTCAGCGGGTCCTCTCTAGCGCACAGAAGATCATCGGGACACAGCTCCCAGCCCTGGAGGACACCTACAGCCTAAGGAAAGCTACAAGCATCTGTAAGGACAATACACACCCATGCAATCATCTGTTTGAACTTCTTCCATCTGGCAGACATTATAGATTTTCTATGCCCGCACTTCCAGATTGAAAAATAGCTTTTTTCCCAGAGCTATAATTGCTCTGAACCAATCGATCAAACATCATCCATAAATTTGTTATATTGCTACTTTTAATACTGGTTTTATGGCTGTCATGCATCTGAGTTGCTGGACATTGCTTGTACTGGCTGGTTAGTTGATTTTATTTATTGTTTATTTATTTTATTTGTTTTATACCATTGAGTACGAGGGTTGCAAAACTCATTTTTGCTGTATTGGTGCATGACAAATTGTATTATGCAATGACAATAAAGATATTTCAATTTCAATGATTTGGATAATGGAATTGATAGTTTGTGGTAAAGTTTTCAGATGATATAAAGATAGGTGGAGGGGTAGGTAGTGCTGAGGAAGCAATGCAATTGCAGCAGGACTTAGACAAATTGGAAGAATGGGCAAAAAAAGTGGCAGATGGAATATAGTGTTAGGAAAAGCACGATAATGTATTTTGGTAAAAAGAACAATAGAGTGGAATTTTATCTAAACGGGGAGAAGGTTCAAAGATCAGAGATGCAGGGGGACTTAAGAGTCCTTGTGCAAGACTCCCAGAAGGTTAATTTACAGGTTGAGTCTGTGGTAAAGAAGGCAAATGCAATGTTGGTATTTATTTGAAGGAGAATAGAATATAAAGGCAAGGAGATAATGCTGAGCCTTTATAAGACTCTGGTCAGGCCACACTTGGAGTATTGTCTACAGTTACGGACCCTGCATCTGAGAACAGATGTGTTGTCATTGGAGAGAGTCTCGAGGAGGTTCATGAGGATGATTCCAGGAATGAATGGTTAACATATGAGGAGTGTTTGGCAGTTTTGGGTCTGTACTCACTGGAATTTAGAAGAATGTGAGGAGACCTCATTGAAACCTGTCGAATGTTGAAAGGACTAGATAGGTTGGATGTGGAGAGGATGTTTCCTATGGTGTGGGGATCCAGAACTAGAGACAACAGCCTCAAAATTCAGGGGTGACCTTTTAGAACAGAGGTAAGGAGGAATTTTTTTTTAGTCAGAGAGTAATATATTTGTGGAATGCTCTGCCACAGACTGCAGTGGAGGCCAAGTCCGTGGGTATATTTAAGGCTGATGTTGATTGTTCCCTGATCAGTCAGGGCATCAAGGGATATGGCGAGAAGGCAGGTATATGGGGTTGAGTGGGATCCGGGATCAGCCATGATGGAATGACAAAGCAAGCTTGATGGGCTGAATGGCGTAATTCTGCTTCGATGTCTTTTGATCTTATGGTCTTATTGAAAAAAGTCTTAGCCTGTCCAACCTCTCCCTATAACTCAGTTCCTTGAGTTCCCAGCAACATCCTCTTAAATCACTTCTGCACTCTTTTCCAGTTTAGTAAAATCTTCCTTGTATCAGGGTGAACAAAATTCAACACAATGCTCTTAGCAACACACACACAAAATGCTGGTTTTCATCCTCTAACTGCTCCTGAAGCCTTCCTAATTGAGAGCCAAACTCCTATACTTCCTTCTCCTATGCTCGGGTTATTCTAAACAATACACGTGCCTCATTGGGTTCTCAGTAATAGGGTGAAAATAATTACAAACCAGTTGACACATTTCAGTTCAATCCTGAAGTTTATCTCATTATAGTCATAGTCATAGAATACTACAGCACAGAAAAAGGCCCTTTGGCCCATCTATTCTGTGCCAAACTATTAATCTGCCTACTCCCATTGACCTGAACCTGGACAACAGCCTTCCGCACCCTTGTCATCCAAAGTGCAACACCTTACAGTTGTCTGCATTAAATTGCATCTGCCATTTTTCAGCCCATTTTTCTATCTGCTCCAGATGAAACTGCAAGTTTTCATAGCCCTCCTCGCTGTCCAGTCTGCCCCCAGTCTTGGTGTCATCCACAAATTTGATAATCCAGTTGACTACATTATCATCGAGGTCATTGAGTTAAATGACAAAATAATTAACCCAGCACCAACCCCTGTGACACTCCACTAATCACAGGCCTCCAATCAGAGAAGTAACTGTGTACTACCACCCTCTGGCTTTTCACACAAAGCTAATGTCTAATACAAGTTACTACCTCATCCTGAATGCCAACCAGCTGAACCTTCTTGACCAACCTGCCCTGCGGCACCTCATCGAAAGCCTTGCCAAAGTCCACAACACCCACTGCTTTGTCTTCATCAACTTTCCTGTAACTTCCTTGAAAAACTATGCACTCGGTTAGACATGACATACCACACACAATGCTCTATTAACTATCCCTAGTCAGTCTTATTCAAATATTTATATATCCGATCCCTTAGAATACCATCAAGTGCTGTAAATTATACACTACTGATGTCTGGCTCTCCAGCCGATAAATTCCTGACTGTTTCTTAGAGCCTTCCTTAAACAATGGAGCAACGTTAGCTATCCTCCAATCCTCAGGCACTTTACCTGTTGTTAAGGGTATTTTAAATACCTCTTCTAGAATCTCTGCAATTTCTGCACTAGTCCCCCACAAGGTCCAAGGGAATACTTTGTCAGCCTCTGGGGATTTATCAATCCTAATTTACCTCAAGACTGCAAACACATCCTCCTCTGTGATATATACACAGTTCATGACTTCAGTGCAGTTTTGCCTCACTTCTACAGCCTATGTTTGTCCTTCAAGTAAATACAGCTACAAAAAAATCCATTTGAGATCCACTCAATCTCGTTTGGTTTCATGCATAGGTGACCACTCTGATCTTCAAGAGGACCAATTTTGTCCCTTGCTATCCATTTGCTCCTACTATATCTTTGTAACCCTTGGGATTTTCCTTTATCTTGTCAGCTGGAGTAACCTCATGCCCTTTTTAAGCCTTTCTGATTTTTTGAAAATCTTCTCTTGCATTTCTTATACTCCTCTTTTATGCACCACCTTCTTCCTGATCTTCCAAAAATCAAGGTTCCCTAAACCTGTTATCCTTGCCTTTTACTCTAACAAGTACATACAAATTCAGTACTCTCAAAATTTCACCTTTAAATACCTCCTACTTAGCAAGCACATCTTTGCCAGAAGACAACCTGTTCAAATCCACACTTGCCAGATCCTTTCTGAGACCATCAAAGCTGGCCTTTCTCCAATTGAGAATCTCAACCTGAGGGCCAGACCTAACCTTCTCAATAATTACCTTGAAATTAATGCCATAATGATCACTATATGTAGGGTTCCCTTACACAAATGACTGTCACCTGTCTCCTCTCATTTTATAATAGGAAATCTAGAATTGCACTTCCTCTAGACATCTTTATGTACTGATTAAGGACACTTTCCTGAACACATTTGACAAACGCTATCCATTTGAGATGTTTTCACAGGATGAGAGTCCAAGTCAATATGTAGAAAGTTAAAATCACCTACTATTACAATCTCAAACAAGAGAAAATCTGCAGATTCTAGAAATCCAAGCAACACACACAAAATGCCAGAAGAACTCGGCAGGCCAGGCAACATCTATGGAAAAGAGTACAGTCGATGTTTCGGGTTGAGACCTTTTGGTCCTGTCAAAGGGTCTCAGACCGAAACATCGACTGTACTTTTTTTCCATAGATGCTACGTGGCTCGCCGAGCTCCTCCAGCATTTTGCGTGTGTTACTATTACAACCTTACGTTTCTTGGAATAGCCTGTGATCTCTTTACAGATTTGCTCTTCTAAATCCTGCTGATAATTGGGTGGTATGAAATACATATTCCCAGTAACATGGTCATTGAACTGCCAGTCTGCCCCTCCTGCAATCATGTCTCATTAATGGCTACAAATGTCATCATTCATGCCCTGAGCTCCTCTGCCTTTCCAACAATACTCCTTGCATTGAAATATATACAATTCAGAATATTAGTTTCATCATTCTCAAACTTTCAATTCCGGATTTTGTATGTAGCCTTAACAACATATTTCTTCACAACCACTCCATTATCTGTTCTGACACTCTGGTTTCCAACCCACTTCGACTCCAGTTTAAATTCCCACCACACGCACCACCACCCCCAAAGAATAGATTATTTACATTTGGAAAATAAACTCCTTCAAGATAACTCCAGAAGCCGGTTGCAAATATTTGCAATATTATTCACCTCCTCTTTGCCTTTCCCTGCTCCAATCAAGGTGTATGTTTCAAAATTTGATTCTGACCTTCTTCCATTTGTTTCAGATCCTTAATCGCTTCCCTTGGTGCTTCTAATTCCTAGAACACACATGTGACTGGGGTTGGTTCACTGGATTCTCTATCTTTTTTGCTCTGGTCCATTTGCACCTTTTTCCAAAATATATCTCCAAGGGATCCCATCCCCAAAGGGTTCTTAACCAAACTTTTACCCATTTCAGATATGTATTGTTGCAGTAGGCCAGCAGGAATATCTACTACACTCCTTTGGCTTTTGTCACTGTGATGATTATAGCCGTAACACAGCCACCAAGCCAGAACACAATGAGACTACTTGGTACCATAATGCAAATACTGCGCAGGAGGCTGTGTTATAATTAACTCAGTCTTTAATGCAAAAATGTGATAGTTTACATCGGTGTTCAGATCAATTTGAAAGTAAAATCACTTCTTATTCAGCCCATCCAGGGTGGCCAAATGTTACTAATCAAACATAGCACATTATAAAACACACCAGGCAATGCCTTTGCCAAACAAATATACTTCTTTATTAATTGCAATTGATTCAAGCAACTCAAATATCGAAATATACAGTTCCTACCATTGTCCGTAAGGAGTTTGTCGTCCTCCTGATGACTGTGTGGATTTCCTCCAGGTTCTCTGGTTTCATCCCTTACACATTCCAAGATTCACTCAATAGTTTCAAACAACTCGTTAATTATTTCCTTTCACAACTCTTTCAGTTACACAGCTCCTTGGCTTACTTTCACAACCTCCAAAACTCACTACTTGTTTTCAGATATTACCCTTTGTTCGTGAGCCTGGCTGAGGTGAGATCTTGGTGAGATCGTTGGCTCCCTGACTCAGGGTCTTCTTCATGAGCTTGCCTCCAGAGTCACTGACAGTGGTTATGTTATATTTGTGTTACTGACAAGCTGGGAGGCCATGAATAACACACATGAGAGATGGAGAGGTGGGGAACAAATATGCTGCTATTTATCTTACTTGTATGTCATCTACCAGAATGCCCTCTGAAATTACGTTCAGTCCGTAACACACAAGGAAGCTCAACAACAGCCTGTAAGGGTTAAAATATACATGAATACAGAACAGGTTAACCCATAAGATACCTTTTTATACAGTGCCTATAAAAAGTATTCACCTCCTGAGGAACTTCTCATGTTTTATTGTTTTACAACGTTAAGTAACAGTGGCACACAAAAATTGCTGGTGGAACACAGCAGGCCAGACAGCATCTATAGGAAGAAGTACAATTGAAGTTTTGGGTCGAGACCCTTCGTCAGGACTAACGGAAAAAAGAGATAGTAAGAGATTTGGGAGGGGGAGAGGGAGACCCAAAATGATAGGAGAAGACGGGAAGTGGAGGGATGAAGCTAAGAGCTGGGAAGTTGATTGGCAAAAGGGAAACAAGGCTAGAGAAGGGAGAGTATCATAGGATGGAAGCCCTTGGAAGAAAGAAAGGGGGAGGGGAGCACCAGAGAAAGATGGAGAACAGGCAAGGAGTTATTGTAAGAGGGAAAAAGAGAGAAAAAATATATAATAATAATTAATAAATAAATAGGGATGGGGTAAGAAGGGGAGGAGGGGCATTAATGGAAGTTAGAGAAATCAATGTTCATGCCATCAGGTTGGAGGGTACCCAGATGGAATATAAGGTGTTGCTCCTCCAACCTGAGTGTGGCTTCATCTCAACAATAGAGGAAGCCATGGATTGACATATCGGAATGCGAATGGGATTTGGTTATTAAAATGTGTGGCCACTGGGAGATCCTGCTTCCTCTGGTGGACAGAGCGTAGGTGTTCAGCGAAACAGTCTCCCAGTTTGCGTCGGGTCTCACCAATATATAGAAGGCCACACCAGGAGCACCGGCCATAGTATATCACACCAACAGATTCACAGGTGAAGTGTCGCCTCACCTGGAAGGACTGTCTGAGACCCTGAATGGTGATGAGGGAGGAAGCGTAAGGGCAGGTGTAGCACTTGTTCCGCTTGAATAGCAGTGGATTTAATTTGGCTTTATGACACTGATCATACATTAATTACAAATATAAAACACAAAATAGTTCATTGCATAAATATTCACCCCCCTCCTTTAATAAGACACATCAAATCATCACTGGTGCAGCTAATTGGTTTTAGAAATGGAGACCTGTTTTTGGGGATCTGCGTACCTGTGTGCAGTCAAGGTGTTTCAATTGATTGTAGTAACAATACACCTGTGTCTGGAAGGTCCAGCTGCTGGTGAGTCAGTATCCTGGCAAAAACTACACCATGAAGACAAAAGAACACTCCAAGCAACTCCCCAAAAAGGTTATTGTAAAGCACAAGTCAGGAGATAGAGTCAGGAAAGTTTCCAAGTCACTGAATATCCCTTGAAATACAGTCAAGAAATGGAAAGAATATGGCACAGCTGTAATTCTGCCCAGAGCAGGCCAACCTCAAAAGCTGAGTGACCATGCAAGAAGAGGACGAGTGAGGGAGGCCACCAAGACACCTATGACAACTCTGGAGGAGTTACAAGCTTCAGTGGCTGAAATGGGAGAGACTGCGCATAGAATTGTTGCCCATGTGCTTCACCAGTCACAGCTTTATGGAAGAGTGGTAAAGAGAAAGCCACTATGGAAAAAAAACTCCTATGAAATCTCAGCTAGAGTTTGCCAGAAGGTTCTATGGTCCAATGAAACCAAAATTGAGTTTTTGGGCCATCAGACTAAACACTATGTTTGGTGTAAACCAAACACCACACATCATCAAAAACATACCATCCCTACCATGAAGCATGATGGTGGCTGCATCATGATTCAGTACAACAGGCCCTGGAAGGCTTGTGAAGCTAAAGCGAAAAATGAATGCAGCAAAGCACAAGGAAATCCTGGAGAAAAATCTCATGCATTTTGCAAGAGAACTGCGATTTGGGAGAAGATTTGTTTTTCAGAAAGACAATGACCCCAAGCACAAAGCCAAATCTACAAAGGAATGGCTTAAAAACAACAAAGTTACTGTCCTAGAGTGGCAAAGTCAGAGCCCAGACCTCAATCCCGATGCAATCTGAGTGCTTGAGTAGTTTTGTAAAGAAGAATTGGGAAAAATTGTCGTGTCCAGATGTACAAATCTGATAGAGACCTATCCACACAAATTCAAGGTTGTAATTGCTGGAATAGGTGCATCTACTAAATACTGACTTGAAGGGGTGAATACTTAAGCAATCAATTATTTTGTGCTTTATACTTGTAATTAGTTTAGACTGTTTTCACTTTGACACAAAAGTCTTTTTTTGTTGATCAGTGTCAGAAGGTCAAATGAAATCCACTGTGATTCACTGTTGTAAAACAATAAAACATGAAAACTTGCAAGGGGGGGGGGGGTGAGTACTTTTTATAGGCACTGTACTTTTCTTTAAATACTTTCCAAACATCACTTGCTTCTTTTTGCCATTTACACAGCTATATATCCAATCCTTATCCATAATGAGTATGGATATCTGCTAACTTCAATTTCATGATTAAGATAATTTCAGTCATCTGCTTCCTTAATCATCAGAATGAGCAGTTGTAATTCATCAAAATGTCCTTTCCACAAGATGTCAGTCCCCAAAACACCCTTAGGATCTGTCCTCCCGGACAATTCACAGTGGAATGTTTACAATAGGATAGTTCACAGTGCTGTAAAATTTCTCAGCTACATTCTCACTTGATACTAACCAAGTGTCAATTATTGTTCTTCCTTCACTGTGTTGTTTTGTTCTGTGATTATCACTGTCTCTTAGCTAGCAGAGTGACCTGACAGATCATGATGGGATGACTGACATTGCTCTATCTCCTACACTTTCCTTTATACTATTCTTACTATACATTGCTCTAACAATTGACCTCCTGAAGTGCAATGCTTTACACTCACACTCAACATCAGCAAAGCAAAAAGCTGATTATTGAATGCTGGAGGAAGAAAACAGATCAATGAGCCAGTCCTCATTGGGGGATCAGAGGTGGAGAAGGTTAGTAAGTATAAATTCCTTGGTGTCATCATTTCAGAGGATCTGTCCTGGGACCAGCACATTAATACCATTACAAAGAAAGTGCAGCAGTGCCTCTAGTTACTTTGAAGTTTTCGCAGATTCAGCATGTCACCTGAAACCTTGGCAAGCTTCTATAGTTGCCCAATGGAGTGTAATCTTACTGTGAACATCAAGGGCAGGTATGGAAACACCAATGACCAAGAATGGAAAAGCCTACACAAAGTGGTGGATACAGCACCGTTCATCAGAAGCAAAACCCTTCATCATTGAGCACATCTATAAGGAGCACTGCCACAAGAAAGCAGCTTCCATTATCGAGGACCCCACCAACCAGGCCATGTTTTCTTCTTGCTGTTGCCATAAGAAAGGAAGTGCAGGAGCCTTAGGTCCTACACATACCAGGTTCAGGAACAGTTATTATCCTTCAACTATCAGACTCCTAAACCAGCAGGAACAACTTCACTCAACACAGAAATGATTACACAAACTATGGACTCATTTTCAAGGACTCTATAGATTAGATTAGATTCAACTTTATTGTCATTGTGCCAAGTACAGATACAAAGCCAATGAAATGCAGTTAGCATCTAACCAGAAATGCAAAGAATAGTGTTATTTATAAAATAACTGTGAATAAAAAGTAAGTGCTACGGCATTCAGATATAAAAGTACTGAGACATTACAATATGGGTGCAATACTGCTTAGTGCTGTGATGTGAGGTTCAGCAGGGTCACAGTCTCAGGGAAGAAGCTCTTCCTGTGCCTGCTGGTGCGGGAGCAGAGGCTCCTGTAGCACCTCCGGATGGGAGGAGAGTAAAAAGTCAATTGTTAGGGTGAGATGCATCCTTGGTAATGCTTTTCACCCTGCCTAGGCAGTGTTTATGGTAGATATTCTCAATGGTGGGCAATTGGGTGCCGATAATCCGCTGGGCAGTTTTCACCACAGGCTGGAGTGCTTTGCGGTCCGATACGGGACAATTGCCATGCCACACTGAGATGCAGTTGGTGAGTATGCTCTCAATGGTACAGCGGTAAATGTCCGTCAGTGTCCTGGGACAGAGGTGAGCTTTCTTGAAGCTCCACAGCAAATAAAGTCGCTGTTGCACCTTTTTGATCGGGATAGAGGAGTTCATGTTCTCAGTATCATTTACTTATATATTTATTTTTATTTGCACAGTTCATTTGCTTTTGCAAATTAATTATTCGTCAGTCCGTGTGTGCAGTTTTTCATTGATACTGTTGTATTTCTTTGTTCTACTGTCAATGCCTGCAAGAAAATATTTAGATTGGGACCAGTCATAAACCATTTCCATTAATGACCTCCTTCCTGCTAATTCCATCTTCTGCAGATCTCACCAGTTAATGATGTTTAATAAACCAGTCCATTTAAATATCTCTTGTGGTAACTCAGCGTTCCCCATAGTTGGAAGAATTAATGAGTGCAGGACACAACATTGTCTTGGCACAAGTGTTGCATAATATATAAGGTGATGTCATTCCTGAGTGTCTATATTCAAAATCACCTTCATTACACAATATAAATAGGTTTGATCTCACTGCTCGAACAGCAGATCCACCTGAAGGTTCAGAGAGTAACTGAGTGCATTAAACAGTGATCGGAGCAGAGCCCAAGATGCTGAGACTCTGTGTAACTCTTTCTGTCCTCCTTAGGTTCCAGGTTGCAAGGAATAACAGGAAGAGATCTTGTGGAAGAATCGTGCGAGAGCATAATCTGTCATCCAGTCTTGAAAGTCATTGAGCATAATGTAAGTACTATTGGGAATTAACATTGATGGTTGGTGAGGAAGACTATTAATTTCCTGTTTTAGAGTTAAGGGTCAAAGAGCTATAGAGTATGGAAGCAGCATCTTGGATACAACTTATCCAGGCCAAAAAGATGCTTACCTGAGCTTATCCCTTGGGATTTTTACCTTTTCATTCCATATATTTGTTCAAATGTCTTTGAAGTATTTATATCTGTTCAAATGTCTTTTAAGTATTGTAATTTTACCTTTCTTTCTCTTGCAACTTGCTCAATATACACTCTATGTAAAAAAAAAATAGCATCTCAGATCCTCTTTTAATCTTCCTCTTCTCATCTGTGACCTCTAGTTTTTGAGTACTCTATGTTGGAAGAAAGATTGACACTATGCCCCTCATGATCTTATGAACCTTTGTCAGGTTATCCCTCAGCCCGTTATCCACCAAGGAAAAAGCACCAGCCTATCCAATCTCTCCTTTTAGCTGTATCTCCACAGTCCCTGTAATATCTTTATTAATCTTCTCTGCACTCTTTCCAGCTGACACAGTATAAATGGGTGCAGAAGTGTTCACAATATTCCATGTGTGATCTTACTAATATGATATGTTAACTCTTGTCCTGCGTGTCCCGACAACTGAAATCATCTGTGCCAAATGCTTTCTTCACCACACTAACTGTGTCACCATTTACTGGGAGCTATGGAATTGTACCCCTAGATTTCTTTGTTCTATAACATTCTGCAAAGCGCTGTCATTGACTGTGCAAGTCTTCCACGGTTAAATGCAACACTACACACTTGTCTAAGTAAAAGTGGTCTTTCGTGAGTCCACCTTCCCAGTTCTACACTAGTTTCTGGTTAAAATTTCTCTGTAGTTTAAATCATGTCACTGATAATCCACTGTTGACAAGTTGTCTCATGGTGTGAAACTCAACCATGAAGATCAGAAAGCATCTTGGACTCATTCTGCTGGATGTCTCCACATTCTCACTCCAACCTCCACTATATATTATCCCAGATGGAATGGAAAGTGAGGAATGTTTCTTAATGACATCTGTATTCTGATCGCACAATTATTTCTTTTTTCAGTCTTAAAAATAATGTCAGAACAGAAAATTCAAAAAAATAAAGATCCAACAACATTTTCACTCAAGAACAGAAGGAAGATAGTCTATCCACTAATGTGGAACTGGTCAATATATGAAGCATTAGAACAAACAGGGTAACTATTGCCTGACGGTAACTATATGATCGACAAAGTGGGAAGCAGGTGGAGTAGGAATGAGGGAGACAAGAGGGAAGAAGACTAGTAACAACTGGTGGGGCAGTGTGCACTGAGATCCAATTCAGATGTAAAGTTCCATTGCTTCCTGCACTGGATCCTTACAGGTTTATGCTGCTGTTACTTACATTGTACTGAGAAAATTCCTTCAGATTGCAGATGCAATACTCTTCAGATCTTCCAGGTCAGATCTACCTATTTGTCCTGGACATGTTGTACCATAGACAGAGACAGAGCAAAGTCAAATGTAGGACTGCAGCCCAGGGCTCATAGAGTAGCAACTCACTAGTCAGTCTGACCATTCTCTACTCAATTCCATGGTTTTCTTTGATGGCTGTCTGGGAGATGAGCTTAGAAACTTCAAACTCATTCACCATTGGAGACTTGCAGCCAATAAAGGAGCAATTCACCTGGTGTAGAAGGGTGGATAGCATAGAACATAGAACATGGAACAGAACAGCACAGTGCAGGCTCTTCAGCCCATGATATTGTGCTGATATTTTAACCTTAATCAATCGATTAAGATCAATCCAACTCTCGTCTCTCAAATTATACACCATACTTCTCTCAAACGTGTGCCTATCTAAGAATCTCCTAAATATCCCTAATGAATATCTCTCAATCACCATCTCAGGCAGTACATTGTATGTACTTGGTAAAATTTCTACCTCAGACATCTCCCCTATACCTTACTCCAATTACCTCCTATTAGCCATTGACACCCTGGGTAAAAGGCATTGCTGTCTTCTCTGTCTATGCCTCTTATCATCTTGTACACATCTATAAAGTTGCCTCTAATCCTCTTTCACTCTAAAGAGAAAAGCCACAGCTTGCTCAGCCTTTCCTCTAATACAGGGAGCATCCTGGTAAACCTTCTCTGCATCCTCTCTAAAGCTCTACATGCTTCCTGTAATGAGGCGAACAGGACTGAACATCATGTTCCAGGTGTGTCTAACTACAGTTTTATAGAGCTGCAATATTACCTGCGGCTCTTGAAATCAACTACTGAAGGTGACCACACTAGGGCACCATGGTAGTGTAGCAGTTAACATGACGCTATTATAGCTCAGAGCATCGGAGTTCAAAGTTCAATTCCCAATGTCCTCTCTAAGGAGTTTGTACGTCCTCATCGTGGAATGTATGGGTTTCTTACAGGTGCTCTGGTTTCCTCTCACCAGCTAGTAGGTTAATTGGTCATTGTAAATTGTCTTGTGATTAGGCTGGGGTTAAACAGGAGGTTGCTCATGGTGACACAGCTCAAAGAGCAGGTTGGACCTATTCAATGTTGCATCACTCTATAAAATAAGCTAAAAATACATTTTCCTTCTTAACCACCTTACCAACTTGTGTGGCAACATGGAGGAAACTGTGGATTGTGACTTAAAGATCTCTTTGATGCCCTACACCAGTGGTCCCCAAACACCGGGTCGCAGACCAGTACCGGGCTACGACCCAGTCGTTGGGGACCACTGCTCTACACTGCTAAGAATCCTGTCATTAACCTTGTACTCTGCCGAGAAGTTTGACTTTCCAGCATGTAACACCTCACATTTTTCTGGATTGAACCTATTCTACCACTTTTCAGTCCAGCTCTGCATCCTGTCTATGTCCTTTTGTAACCTATCACAATCCTCTACACTATCCACAACACCACCATCCTTCATGTCATCTGCAAATTGATACCACATGTTTGCACTTCCTCATCAAAGACTCTTATAAAAGTAAAGAAGGACGGAAAAGATCCTTCAGAAAACCACTAGTCAGGAACCTCTATGCAGAATACATTCCACCAATTACCACTCTACTTTCTGTAGGCAAGCTGGTTCCGATATCCACACAGTCAAGTTTTCCTGGATCCCATACCTCTTGACTTTCTGAAAGAGCTTGGCCATAGGGAACCTCATTGAATGCCTTACTAAAAACCCAGATAAACCACACCCATGGATTTACTTTCAACAATCTGTTTTGTCACATGCTCAAAAAAGTCAATCAAGAATATTAGGCACAATCAAGATTGTAAGACTCACTGGTCTTTGATTCCCAGGATTATTCCTATTATCATTCTTGAACAAAGGAATAACATTTGCCATTTTCCAATTCTCTAGTACTTCTCCTGTGGCTAGTGAGGATGCAAAGATCATCCTAAAGATACAGCAATCTCTTCCCTCAATTCCTGTAATAACGTGGGGTACATCTTGTCTGGCCCCAGGAAAGTATCTATCCTAATGTTTTTTCAAAATTTCCAGCGCCTTCTCTTTCTTAACCTTGACACGTTCAGCCTGCTCTAAGCTGACCTCACATTTGTGAAGGTCTTTCTCACCAGTGAATACTGAAGTAAGCCATTCATTAAGGACTTCTCTAATCTCGTCCAACACCAGGCACATTTCCTCTTTTCTTTCTAATCAGTCCTACCATTACACTAATCATCTTACTGTCATTTATGTACGTGTAGAATGTCTTAATTTTTTGGCTTTCCTTAATCCTAGCCACAATGCCTTATCATGTCTGCATCTTTCTATCCCAGGTCCCTTCTTAAGCTCCTTCCTGGTTACTTTGTAAAATCTCAGGAAACCCAACTAATGTTTATTTCCAAAACCTTAAGTATGGTTCTTTCCTTCTCTTGACTAAATGTTCCATTTTCTCTCTACGCAACAATGGTTCCTCCACCCTGGCATCCTTTCCCTAGCTTAATGGAGCAAGACTATCCAGAACCCCACGCAAGTGTCTTCTAAACAAACTCACCATCAGATATTCCCCGAGAATATCTGTTGCCAATTTAATCTTCCAAATTATAGTATCACTAATAACATCATAATTAGCCTTCCCCAAATTAAATACTTTACCATACAATCTGATTCTATCTCTTCCAAGACTATGTGAATCTTCAGGTAGTTATGCTCACTATCACTGAAAAGTTCATCCACCAAGAGATCTATAAACTGATCAGGTTCATTGTCTAATACTCGATCTAATATGACCTCTCCTCCCCTCAGCCTGTCCACATTTGTCAGAAATCCTTACTAGACTCAACTAACAAATCTATCCCATCTAAAACTCTTGCACTAAGGAGAAGCCAATTAAAATGAAGGAAGTTGATGTCAATAATGACAACAACCCTGCTATTTTAGCACCTTTCCAAAATCTACCTGCAGACTTGCTCCTCAGTGTCCCTGTTGCTATTGGGGATCGATAGAATACTCCCAATTGACTGATTGCTCCCTTCCTAGTCCTGACTTCCACCCACACTGACTCAGTGGACAATCCATTCACAATGCTGCAGTTATCAGAAGCTATCCTTGATTAGCAATGCCACTCCCCCACCTCTTTTAACTCCCTTCCTGTCCCTTTTGAAACATCTAAACCCTGGAACATCTAGCAGTCATTCCTGCACTTATGATAGCCAAGATTCTGTAATGGCCACAACTTCATAGTTTCATATTCTTATCCATGCTCTAAGTTCACCACCTTTATTCTTGATATTTTTCACATTGAAGTAAACATATTTCAACCCATCTAACTGACTTGCTATCCTTCCTTACAGTCTCTCTTCACATTGTGTTTACCTTTACATCAACTGCTCCATCATCTGACCTATTGCTCTGGCTCCCATTCCCCTGCCAACTTAATGTGCACCCTCCCAAAAAGTTGTGGCAAACACACCTGCAGGGATGTTGGTCCCTCTCAAGTTCACATGTAACCCTTCTTATCAGTATACATCATACCATCGCCAGAAAAGATCCCAGTGATCTACAAATCTGAAACCCTGCCCTCTGCACCAATTCATCAGCCACTCACTCAGCATCCATAGCATCCATTCTTACCATCACTGGTGCATGGAACAGGCGGCAATCTGTCCTGCTTTTCAGTTTCCTTCCAAGCTCCATGTATACTCTCTCCAGGACTTCATCCCTTTTCCTAGCTACCTTGTTGGTGCCAATATTTAATTTAAATTCTGGCTGCCCAAACCACCCTTTAAGAATTCAGTGGACTGAATATAAGGTGTCACTGACCCTGGCATCTGGGAATCTTTCATGTCTACAGAATCACCTGTGAGTATCCCTAACGATTGAATCCCCTATCATCAGTGCTCTCCTTTTCTCATCCCTTCCCGTCAGAGCCAGAAAGCCAGACTCAATGATCATAGGACCATAAGACATAGGAGCAGAATTAGGCCATTTGGCCCATCGAGTCTGCTCCACCATTCAGTCATGACTGATCCTTTTTTCCCTTCTTCAGCCACACTCCCTGGCCTTTTCCCTGTAATCTTTGAAGCCATGACCAACCAAGAACCTATCAATCTCTGCTTAAAATACACCCAATGACCTGGCCTCCACATTAGCCTGTGGTAACAAGTTCCATAAATTTATCACCCTCTGGCTAAATAAATTTCTCCCCATTCCTGTTTTAAATGGATGCCCCTCTATATTGAGGCTGTGCTCTCTTGTCCTAGAGTCTCCCAACATGGGAATCATCCTTTCCACATCTACTCTGTCTAGGCCTTTCAACATTCAAAAGGGTTCAATGAGATTCCCCCATCTTTCTAAATTCCAATGAGCACAGATCCAGAACCTTCAGACATTCCTCATGATGATCCTTCCATTCCCAGAATCATCCTTGTGAACCTCCTCTGATCCCTCACCAAAGCCTGCACAATTTTCTCTGATGAGGAGCCCAAAACTGTTCAGAATAGTCAAGGTTAGGCCTTGCCAGTGCCTTATAATGCCTCAGCATCACATCCCTGCTCTTATATTCTAAACCTCTTTAAATGAATGCTAGCATTACATTTGCCTTCCTCACCACTGTATCAATCTGCAAGTTAACCATTAGAGTGTTCTGCACAAGGACTCCCAAGTTCCTTTGCATCTCAGATTTTTGGATTTTCTCCTCGTATAGAAATTAGTCTACACATTGATTTCTACTACAGAAGTGCATGACCATGCATTTTCCAACATTGTATTTCATTTGCCAGTTTCTTGCTCATTCTCCTAATCTGTCTAAGTCCTTCTGCATCCTATCTGTTTCCTCAACACTACCTGCCCCTCCTTCAATCTTCATATCATCTGCAAACTTCTCAACAAAGACATCTATTTCAGCATCTAAGTTATTTATATACAACATAAAAAGAAGTGGTCACTGCAGAACATAAATAGTTACTGACAGCAACCAGAAAACGATCCTTTTATTCCCACTCGCAGCCTCTTACCAATCAGCCGATTCGCTAACCATGCCAGTAACTTTCCTTTAATACTATGAGCTCATAACTTGGTAAGTAGCCTCATGTGTGGCACCTTGTCAAAAGCCTCCTGAAAGTCCAAATATACAACATTCACTGCCTCTCCTTTAGCTATCCTACCTGTAATCTCCTCGAAGAATTCCACCAGGTTTGTCAGGTAAGATTTTCCCTCAAAGAAACCCTGATGACTTTGTCTTATTTTGTCCTGTGTCACCAAGTATTCCATATCCTCCTCCTTCCCAATGCCAGAGGCCTTGCTGCTGCAGCCTTCTCTGGTCGGTATGCCTCATCAGGCATCCATCACACAGCCTCAACACAGATGCTGCCAATGAACTTTGCCACTGTTTCTGTGACTATCTATTTATTTTCTTTCCCCTAGGGTTATGACGAAATAGAGCTCCCAACTCTTCATTGGCTTCACACGTTTGTTAATGGAACGGATATGGAGACTGCAATAAAATTGGGCCTGGAGAGATTTTTCAATTATTCACGCTTTCATAATGATGCTGGTATGTGAGAAGTTTCTTCAATGTTACAGCACAGAACATACCTTTCGTCGTAGTGTGCGACTCATCTGAAAGTCAAAGTCAGATTTATTGTCATATGCACAGGACAAATGAAAAACTTAGTTGCAGCAGCATTAAATGCATTTGACAACATAGGTTCAGCATACATTATTTCAAAAATATCCAACAGGGAACACAGTTAGAATAAAATAAAGTACAATGTTTATTAGTGCAAGATTGTTAAAGTTGTCTGGTATTGCTAAGCTGAGGCAGCTATTTGGTTTATGCAGGTTGATTCAAGACCAAATGGTCAAAGGTTTCTGCAGGCTTCTGTACATTCTGTCCAATGGTAGCTTTAAGAAGATGGCATGGCCCAAAGTGTGGAGATCTTTATTGGTAGATATTCCCTTCTTAAGATAACTCCTCCTGTAGATAGTGCTATAAAGGGATGTATAGGGATATTATTTCAAACTAGTGAGCAGGCAGGCAGACAAGAGCCATATTTAGTTATACAGGTAGAATTTGGCCAGGTGACCCTTCCTGACCATGCCTGGGCAAAGGAGCAAAGTTGGCTCTTTCCACTTTACATCCTGTTGCTCCTTTCTGTAGTGACTTGAGCAGAACTGCACACAGGTGTCTTTTTGAAACAATATTTGTTACTCACACCATTCCAGTTTCAGATTCCTACTCTTCACCATTGATCCTTGACGATTGGAACCCTTGAGACCTGAGCTCCTCTTAACGGATTCATCGGGAGTAAATTCAGGAGTGCAGGAATACTGGCTGAAATTCTAATTGGGGAATTTCAGTGTGTGTGTGTTTGTGAAAGTGAGAGATTGACATTATGTCTTTTACAAAATTACAATGATTTCCCTGTTAAAATTAGTCTTAATCTTTTTACAGTCATCAAGAAATTAAGTTGTCCAGAACCTACTAAATACAATGTATGTTTCATTTTTTCTGCTTGACCGGAGTCTCAATACCTCTCATCAGCCAAGATTCCATAAACTTGCCAGGTTTATCATTTACCCTCGTAGGAATATGCTTTTTCTGGATTCCTGATATCACACTCTGTGCTTTTTCCATAGATGCTGCCTGGCCTACTGAGTTCCTCCACCATTTTGTGTGTGTTGCTTGGATTTCCAGCATCTGCAGATTCTCTCTTATCTGCAACATCCTGCCCATTTCCCCCAATATTAGCCCTGCTTCAGTTTAGGGCCCTAACCTATGGATCTTTTCCATTGCTATCTTAAAACCAACATAATTATATTTACTAGAACTAAAGAGCTCCCTGACTGTCAGTCCAGTAACTTTTACTGTCTTGTTCCTATAAAAGGAAGGTCCTGGAAGGTCCAGGATTGCACCTTCTCAAGTAGTACCCTTTGTACTGAATATTGATTCAGAGACCATTCCAAGACATATTTCATAAATTCCACCTCATCCAGCCTCTTAACAATCAGTACCAGGAAAATAAGAATCTCCCACTACTACAATCCTATTATTCCTACTAGTATGAGCAATTTATATAAACTCTTGGTCCTCAAGCCCCCACAGTCCACTGGGGGTCAGTACGTGGAACTACAATGTTGCCATTGTAGAGAATTAACTGTCACAAGCTGCCGGATATTACAGAGTTTAGATGTTTCAAAAGGGACAGGAAGGGAATGGCATTGCTCATTAAGGATAGTATCACAGTTACAGAAAGGCAGATGTCATGAAAGGATCATCTACTGAGTAAGTGTGTGTAGAAGTCAGGACCAGGAAGAGAGCAATCACTGTTAGGAGTATTCTGTAGATCCTTCAATAGCAACAGGGGCACTGAGGAACATATCTATGGGCAGATTTTGGAAAGGTTAATAAATAACAGGGTTGTTGAACTTGGGAATACTTGAAGGTGACATGAGAAGGCTTTGGTGAATATGTGCTTGGAGTTCGAGGAGGTCATTAATGAATACTTTGCTTCAGCAGAGAGAGAGACCTTGGCAAATATGAGGCCAAAGTAGAAAAGGTTAATATGTTGGAACACGTTGAGGCTCGGGAAGAGGATGTCTTAGAACATTTGAAAAGGAGTAGGATAAATAAATTTCCAGGGCCAGAAGAAATATTCCCCAGGTTACTGTGGAAATTGAGAGAAAAGACTGTTGTGCTGTTGGCAATGATCTTTGAATCCTCAATGACAGTTATAGGAGTAGTACTAGAAAATATGAGGATGGGCAATGTTATTCGTTTGTTCAAGAAAGGTAATAGGGATAATCTTGGACATTATAGACCAGTGAATCTTGCATCAGTGATGGGCAAACTATCTGAGAAGGTTCTGAGAAATAGGATTTGGAGAAGCATAGAGAGCAGTGGGTGTGGAACATATGGATTTATGTAAGGTTTTCAACTACGTTCCCCATATCAGGCTCATTTAGAAAAGCTATTCAGGAGGCATAGGATTGAGGGAAACTTGGCTGTATGAATTCAGAATTAGCTTTCTCAGAGAAGACAGAGGGTGGTAGTAGATGGAGCATATTCTGCTGGGTCGTCCATGACTCGGGGTGTTTCGCAAGAAGCTGTTCTGGAACCCCTACTCTTCATGAGTTTGATAAATGTCTTTGAAGAAGAAGTGAAAGGGTGGGTTAAAAGTTTGCAAATGACATGAAGGTTGGTGGTGTTGTGGATAGTACAGAAGGTTGTCGTATGTTACATCGGAAACTGGCAGGATGCAGAGCTGGGCTGAGAAGTGGCAGATGGAGTTCAATCTAGATAATTGTGAGGTGATACACTTTGGAAGTCAAACTTGATGGCAGAGTACTAAGGTAATGGCATGATTCTTAGCAGCGTGCAGGAGCAAAGGGATATGGAGGCCAAGTCCATAGATACCTCAAAGTTGCTGCACAAGTGGATAGGGTGGCTAAGAAAGTATATGGTGTGTTGGCCTTCATTTATTGGGGATTGTGTTTAAGAGCCACAAGATAATGTTGCAGCTCTATTAAACAATTCTGGTTAAACCACACTTGGAGTAGTGTTCTGTCACCTCATTATAGGAAGCATGTGGAAGGTGAGAAGATTTACCAGGATGCTGCCTGGATAAAAAAAAATGTCTTCTGAGGAAAGGTTGAGTGAGCTAGGGCTTTTCTCTTTGGCGTGAAGGACAGTAAGAGGAGACTTGGAAGAAGCATATTAAATGATAAGAGACATAGATAGAATCGATTGCCAGTGCCTTTTTCCCCAGGGTGGCACTAGTTATAATAAGAAGACATACCTTTAAGCTGATCGGAAGAGAGTTTGTGGGCGACGTCAGATGTGGGTTCTTTTACACAGAGAGTGGTAAGTGCATGGAATGCGTTTCCTGGGGAGGTGGTAAAGGCACCATTAACATTTAAGAGACTTAAATGACTCATAGATAGGCACATGGATGAAAGATAAATGGAAGACTATGTTGGAGGGAAGGGTTAGATTGATCTTGGAGTAGTTAAAAGGTTGGTACAACATCAAGAGCCAAAGGGCCTTTACTGCATTGTACATTTCTATGCTCTATACTACAGCCTCATTAGTGACCCAGTCCTCCTTGCTTCTAAATTCTACCCATAATGGGATAATCTCACAGAACCATTATGTCTAAGTACTGGTAATATGTCCTTCCTTATCAAAAAAGCAACATGCCACCGTCTCTAACCTGCACTTCTGTCATGCCTGTAGCATCAATATCCTAGAATATTGAGCTGTTGGTCCTGCCCTTTTCTTAGCCATATTTCCTCTATGGCTGTGATCCAGCACATAAGCGTCATTACAAAGAAGGCACAGCAACACCTTTACTTTCTTAGAAGTTTGTGAAGACTCAGCATGTCATCTAAAACGTTGGCAGACATCTATTGAAGCAGTGAAGAGTATAATGACTGGTTGCATCATGGCCTGGTATGGAAACATTAATGTCCTTCAACAGACACATCCACAAAATAGTGGATACGGCCCAGTCTATCACAGGTAAAGCCCTCCCACCATGAAGCACATCTAGAAGGAGCACTGTCACAGAAATGCAGCACCCGTCATCAAGGATCCCCACTATCCAGGCCATGCTCTCTTCTCACCATTGCCATAAAGAAGGAGGTTCAAGAGCCTCAGGCCCACACCGCCAGGTTCAGCAGCAGGTTGAACGTTGAACCAGGTTCAACCAAGAGACTCCTGAACCATTGTGGACAATTTCACTCATCCCAGCACTGAACTGATTCCACATCCTATGGACTCACTTTCAAGGATACTAAATATGTTCTCATAATATTAATTCATTATTATTTGTTTTTTGTTTCGCATTTACACAATCTGATGTCTTTTTTACATTGTTTGTTTGTCTGTCTCTGGGTGTAGTTTTTTATTGACTCTGTTGCGTTTCTTTGTATCTACCGTGAATGCCCACAAGAAAATGAATCTCAGTATATGGTGGCATATAATGTAGGTACTTTGATAATAAATTTACTTTGAACTTTGAACATCTCATTCCTCAGGGCTAATCTATACTCCAACTTTATCTATTTTACCAGTTAAACTTTGTGGATTAAAACAAATGCGGTTTAACTGATTAAAACAAATGCAGTTTAACTGATTATTAATTTCTATTTATTTACTGTGCCCTTACCTATCCTTATTACTAAACCTGCTCTTACTGATTACTGCTTTATCCTGTTCAGAGTCCCATACCCTGCCAATCTAATATAAACTCTCATTTGTAGCATCAGCAAATTTTCCTGAAAGGATATTGGTCCCTCTCTGATTCAAGTACTGTACAATCCAACCCTCTTGTACAGGTCTTCTCTACTCCAGAAAAGATCAAAAGACCTCACAACTGCCCCTCCACCAGTTCCTCAGCCAAAAATTCATCTGCCCTATCTTTATATTTCTGTCTTTGCCGGCACATAGCGGCAGGAGTAATCTGGAGATCAGTACCCACAAGGTCCTCCTTCTTAACTCCCTACCTAACTCATTTGGTAGAACCTCATCCATTGTTCTACCCCCATCATTTCAACCAACGTGTACAACAACCTCAAGTTGTCCATCATTCCACTGAAGAACTTTCTATAGCTGTTTAGAGACATCCTTGACCCTTGAGGCAACCCATCACCTTGCCATCTCTTCTGCAGTCAAAGGACCTCTGTCTGTCCTCCTCATTGTTTGTCTGCACCCTTTCCCTCTGAGCCTCAGAGCAAGTCACAGTGCCACAGACCTGACTACTGCTGCTAACACCTGAATGAACATCACACTCAGAAAAATGGTTCGGCACAGCCAAGAGGGGACAAAAGGCCTGTTTCTGTGCTGTAACGTTCTATGGTTCTGTGGTTCTATATTTCAAGAATCACTAGGACTGAAAAATTGCAAATGCCACTCCACTCTTTAAGAAGGAAGAAAGGCAAAAAACAGGAAATTATAGGCCAGTTAACTTGACTTCAGTGGTTGGGAAGATATTGGTGTCCAATATTAAGGATGAGGTATTGGGGCACACGGAGACACATGATGAATTAGGCCAAAGTCAGCATGCTTTCCATGAGGAGAAATCTTGCCTTGCAGATCTGCTGTAATCCTTTCAGGAAATAACATGCAGGATAGGCAAGGAGAGACGGTGGCTGCTGTTCACTTGAAGTTTCAGAAGGTCTTTGACAAAGAGCCACAAATGGGGCAGCTAAACAAGAGTCCATGATATTACAGGAAAGATAGTAGGTTGGCTGATTGGGAAAGAACAGGAATAAAGAGGCCTTTTCTATTGGGCTGCCAGTTACTAGTGCTACTCCACAGGGGTCAGGTGAGGATCGCTTCCTTTCATGTTATATGTCAATGAGTTAGATGATGAAATCGGTGGCTTTGTGGACAAATTTGTGGAAAAAACCAAGATAGGTGGAGGGCCAGTTAGTTTTCTGGAAGCAGGAAGTCTGCAGAAGGACAGATAGTTTCAGCGAATGGGCAAAGAAGTGACAGATGGAATGAAGTGTAGGGATGTGCATGTCTATTCACTTTGGTAGAAGGAATAAAGGCACAGACTATTTTCTAAATGGGGAGTAAATTCATAAATCAGAGGTGCAAAGTGATATGGGAGTCCTCATGCAAGATTCCTTAAAGATTAGTTTGTAAATCAAGTTGGTGATAAGGAAGCTAAATGCAATATTGCCATTCATTTTGAGAGTACTGTAATATGAAAGTAAGGATGTAATGCTAAAGGCTTTAAAGGCACTGGTCAAATTGCACTTGGGAGTATTGTGAGCAATTTTGGGGCCCCTATCTAAGAACGGATGTGCTGGCTTTGGGCAGGATCCAGAGAAGATTCATAAGAATGGCCTCAGAAATGAAACGATTAATGTATGAATCATATTTGATCACCTTGGGTCTGTACCTGCTGGAGTTCAGAAGAATAGTGGGGGCAGGGAATCTTATTGAACATATCCAATATTGAAAGACCTAGATCGAGTGGATGAGGTGAGGATATTTCCTATAGTGGGAGAGGCCAGAACCAATGAGTACAGCCTCAGAAGAGAAGTACATCCCTTTAGAACAGTGATGAAAAGAATTTCTTGAGCCAGAATGTGGTGAATCAGTGGAATTCATTGCCACAAACAACTGTGGGGGCCAAGTGAGTTAAGGTGGAGCTTGATAGTTTCTTGATCAGTGGGGGTGCCAGGGTTAGGTGGGGAAAGCAGGAGTGTGGAGTTGAGAAGGGTAAGAGATCACCCATAATGGAATGGAGGACAGACATAATGTGCCAAATGGTCTTATGGCCTATTGAGTTGATGGGCCTATATGTGAACTGTATTGCTGTATGACTCTATGACAATGCTGTAACTGTAAACTGTTCTTTCTCCACAGGTACAATAGTTCCCATCTCTGCACCTTGGGTAATTCAAGCCCCATTTGAAAATGGTATTATAAAACCTCAATTTTCAGTCTTCGTTTCACTGCCACTTGAAATCCAAACTCCACCTCTCCCAAAAGATCCGTCAGTTCAATTATACATTACTTCTCCATTAAAGATCTATGAGAGGTGAGATTTGTTGTTGTTGGCACTGTTGAAGCATTTGTGCATTGTTTTCCTGAGAGCAGTACACTCAGATGTGGTCAGACTGCGGTGAGCAAGCTGGTCACACGGGTAGAGATCTTGACCGGTACTAACAGTGTTAAGAATGATTGGTGCATCTCTCATAACCTACACTTCCATTTCTGAGGCCATGGCTGCTCTCCACACTGACAGCTTCAGGTGGAGCATGGATGTGACTGACACATGAGATCACCTGACATCATCCCGCAATAAAGATTCTGTAGCTGTTAAATGATGTCCCTCTAATTCCTCTCAGATAGTCCTATTAGGTTTGAGGCCCTTGTAGATGCAAACATTACTTGGATTGTTGCTTTTCAGAAATTGTCATATTAACCACAGTGAATAAATCTAGCTAAACACTTTATTTCATCTTCATCTTATCTAAATAAAACATTATTTTATTGACAATCAATAATGCAAGAAACACTGCTTTTAGAGCAAGAGAAAGATTTAATGTAACAGGTTGGAGACTTTGTTAGAACTGAGAAAGTGAGAAAGCAAATTAATCTCAGCAGTAAAGAATGTGGGGGAGGATGATAGGTGGAAGGAAGGGAATTCCTCTGATGAGGTGGAATGATGTTGACGTTAAAGGGCTGTGAAGTTTCCTTGACTGTGTAAAGTGTTGTTAATGTTGCACAGTCTGGGTAATGTTGTATAGTCTGACACATTGGTATCCCCCATAGACCAAAGCTAATTGCCTCAAACCTGCCGACAAGTACAATACTCACATCCTGTTTATAGAGAGTGAATGTCAGTTCAGAAAGACTCAATCAAACCACCCAATCAGTGAACATCAGGCCATGGTCTCCCATACAATCAGAGACCTCTTTTCCTCGAGAGATTTTCCTGCCACAACTTCCAACCTTGCAGTGTCCCAACCTTGCAGAGCGCCCTTCCACCTGCTACCAAAGATCCACAAGCATAATGTCCGAGATCCACTGCTTCAGTCTTGTCTTACCTCAACTTGCTTCTTCCTACCTTGAGTCCACTTTTTCTCCCCTGGTCTAGTCCCATCCCACTTGAATCTCTGAAACTTTGGAATACTCTGCTACCTCAGCAGTTTCCAATTCCATGGTTCTAACTGGTTCATCTACACCAGGGATGTACATTCCCTTTACTTCTCCACCCCACATTAGGAGGTTCTGATCATCCTCCTTTACCTCCTCCAGTTCAACCAGATGCTCAACCAGTTCCCCTCCAAAAACACACTCACTGCCCAAACCTGTCTTCACATTCAACAATCTTTCTATCAGCTCCACTCACTGTCTCCAGATCAAATGTTTACCAATCGGCAATCACACACTGCCCAAGCTGTGACTGCTTCGAGAATTTCATCCTTGTTGCAGCCAATTTCCATTCTGCTCTCCCTGTCACATCGTCCATCTCTGACTCCTCCCTTCCTGTTCTGGATCTCGCTGTCTCCATTGCGGGGAACGGGCTAGCCATTGACACCTACTACAAACCACAGGCACCAGCAACTACCCTGTTTATAGTTCTCTAAACCCTGTTGCCTGTAAGGACTCCATTCCATTCTCCCAATCTCCACACCATGCCTTCCTGTCTAATACTGTGGACAGAGCTCTTACCACATCACATTTTTCAGCACTTGTTCTCAGCTTTCAATGCCTCGGTGCTTTCTTAGACACCTCATAAATACTGTCAGTGAAACTGCTTCCACCAGTCTTTTCAGCAATGTATTGCAGGTTGTAGGTTTTACACTCTCTGAGTAGATAACAACTCCTTCAGATCCCATCTAAATCTTTTACTCCTTAGCCTATATCTATGTCCTCTAATTTTATCACACCCCCTCAGATCCTCAACACCCCCACCAATAAGTAGAAAATACAGCTGCACTCTATTATATCGATACTCCATGTAGTTTTATATACAGATCCTCTTCAAGTTATAGTAGCAATGTTTCTCACCAGAACAGTTCACAAGTTGGAACTATAGCTTTGAACTGAGTTTCCGCAAGGCAGAAAGTGCTCGCCCAGATATGTGGAACATTTGAACAGCATGTCTCTAGATGGGATTCACAAAATGGTTGCTTGCTAAAATGTGTTCTTGTTAGTTTTGATGTGGCAAAATTCCATCCAGTGTCAAGAAGTCTCCTTCTACCCTGCATCAGCTGAGAAATCCATCCTGCAGATTTCCCAAATAGGCTGAACATAATTCAAAATTCATTAGTTGAGAAGGATATGTACCCACATGCACCCTTGTCCTCCTCTTGAATGAATACAGGCCTACGTTTTCCTGCATCTCCTCATAAGTGAAACATCCCCACACAGGCCCTCTCTACTTTGCAGCCTCTCTAGCAGTATCACATTTTTCCTAGGTGCCGAGGTGTCCACATTCTAATGTATGTTCGTTCCTCCCTTCCACTAGCTCCAACAACATTCTCACGTTCCTTCACAGTTTCTTTCAGCATTTTGAAGGGATTGCCCCATTCTCAACTCACAGGTCTGCTCTCCCATCCCTGCCTACTGCTGCTCATGTCTGACAATTTCCCATGCAACTACAGGAGGTGTAACACTTGTCCTTTCACCTCTTCCCTTCCCATCGTCCAAGGACCCAAACAGCCTTCCGACAAAGGGCAATAATGCACTTGCACTTCTCCCAATCTAGTGTACTACACTTGGTGTTCACAACGTGGCTTCCTCACCACTGCAATAACCAAGCACACACAGGATGCAAACTTTGTGCAACACTTGAGCAAAGGATCCTGTCACGAGTCCAACACCAAGTAACTCCCAACAGAGGGCAGCAGTCATACACAGGAAGGAGATTTTGAACATTGTATTCTTGGAGTTCATCTGTCTCAGGAGAGGATGATGAGGATGGAGGATGAAAAAGACAGAGAGAGGAGAGAGGAGAGAGGAGAGAGGAGAGAGGAGAGAGAGAGAGAGAGAGAGAGAGAGAGAGAGAGAGAGAGAGAGAGAGAGAGAGAATGAATTCAGCTCCTCCAAATAGGGAGCAATCTCTGATTTTTATTGTCTGGTACTGACTGTGATACAAGCCCAGAATGGGTATTGCAACTTGTGCAAAAAGGAAAGAGTTCATTTGTAATTGAATGCTATTTTTTTCAATATTTATGCTGAATTAGTCACTTTGTGACTAAGCAGGAAAATGAAGACTATGGAAGACTTGCCAATGAACTCAAGAAGAAACTGGAAAACGACCACCATTCTTTTTACCACAGTAGTATTTTCATTGGTTGGTTCAACAAAGCTGGACACGTGAAACTGTGTTTTGCTGGGAAATGAAACAGAATTGTTCTCTCAGAGGCTCTAATACTTATAGATTTCAAACAGTGAGATGTGCTCAACTCTGTTATCACCTTTAATAGTTTCCTTCCTGGAATAATGTGCATTTCGGTGGCGTAATGAAGTAAAATATCTCAGGGTAATTTATACACATTAGATTTAATTCTGCATGTCTGCCATTGTTGGGGTTTTCAACAAGCCTTGTGTGCTCTCATGGCAATTGTCAGTTCCTACCTCCCACCCAGATGCCTACAAGTACAAGGAACTCACATTTCTCTCACAATTAACTAGTTGAAACATAGAAACATAGAAAATCTACCGCACAATACAGGCCCTTCGGCCCACAAAGCTATGCCGGACATGTCCTTACCTTAGAAATTACCTATGGTTACCCATAGCCCTCTATATTTCTAAGCTCCATGTACCAATCCAGGAGTCTCTTAAAAGACCCTTTTGTATCCGCCTCCACCACTGTTGCCGGCAGCCCATTCCACGCACTCACCACCCTCTGCGTAAAAAAACTTACCCCTGACATCTCCTCTGTACCTACTGCCAAGCATCTTAAAACTGTGCCCTCTTGCATTAGCCATTTCAGCCCTGGGAAAAAGCCTCTGTCTATCCACATGATCAATGCCGCTCATCATCAAACAAAGGGTCCAAGGTGAGGCTTTCTTTCCCTTTCATTAATTGAATTTTGCATTCACTGCAAATTACAACTAATCATTCTGATGAATAATTCAGTCATTCCAATGAATTATTCCCACTCAAGGTCCCTACTGATTGTCTAGTGCCCAGTAGTCCTGGTTGTGGAGCTGTGTCTCCATGTCACTCCCTGGATGAAATATGTTGGGGAATCACATGGTCTTCCACCCTCACCTTAACCACACATTCGGCTTTGATACTGACAGATCCAAATGTTCTAGATAGAGGAGGCTGCTGGTCTATTTAATACTGTTAATAATTAACTGCCCTCTGAATTCCAAGTAATTTCCCAGTATCCAGGGACCTATCAGTTGTGCTGAGAAACTACACTGGACAGTAAGAGAGAAACACTTACTCAGCCAATAATAGGAAGCTCCATATTTAAACTTTGCTGGTGAGAAACCTGGGAATCTGAAGAAAGAGCAATCAAGGCAGAAATATTTGTTCAAAGTCTCCACACGGCACAGTTGTATATGGGTGGGTGACTCCTCTGGGTAACAGAATTGATCACTCTGAGAATTTCCCTTTCCTCTTTAAATAATTTGAGTACTTACTGAGACTGACATTGTTCTGAACACAGATACAGTGACATTCTATCTTCACAATGGGACAGATTCTCTGTGTGTTCACCAAGCAGAAATCAAAAATATGAAAAGAGCTGACAGGAAATGGGAAGTGCTGGGTGCACAGAGCACTGAGGTTGTGCTGGATGAAATCCTGGAGGTGTCAAATGTGAGACTATAGGTCTCACTCAGAGCTGGTTCCAGGTTGAAATATAAAATTGTAAGTTAACGCTTAAACTGTGGAGACTGTATTTAAACCAGTTATAAACTATCATCGTTGTTTCCACTTCATCTTCCTCATTCACTTTGCTGTCCGTTGAGATACAATGGAATAGAATGTGTGAAACACCGGGTGCTGCAGATCAACTCATTTAGGGGAGACACCTGTTCATGGACAATTGATGCTGTTAACATGACAACTGCTTTCAGATCTCCTTAGGAAGCTAATAATCAATTGTTTTTAGAGTCTTAGTGTTTTGCTTTGCATCTTGCTGGGAATGTGTTCTCACTGTGAAATAAAGAGGTAATGCATCACAACACTCGGTCTCCATTTCAATTCTTACTCAGAAACAGAACTGGTCATTGGTCATATCATTAGATCACAGTTAGCAGCTGGCAGTGCAGGGAAGAGACATGATATGAAACACAATTGAGGAGATACATAACAATGTTAGCCTCTACTGCATGACTGGTGTACAAATGTTAGTAAATCTCTCTGGTTTTGTACACAGCTTAGTGAGATCATACCTCAAATACTGTGACTGAAAACAAAAAAAAGTATTGTTTTCATGAAAGATCTACAGAAAATAATGGAGATACTGAATTACCAAATGCACATTCCAAATTGGCAGTGGCCTTACGAGAAAGGAGGACCTTCTGTTGGAGAATGAAGCAGTCCAAGTGACAGGAGTGTCAGTGGGGATCACTTTCAGACCAGTAACCATAATTCTATTAGTTTTTAAATCTTCATAAGGACGAATGTAGTCATCTACAGTGTATGTGGAGCGACTAGGGACAGGTGAGGTCTTAAGTTAATAGTTCATACCTGTATTTTCTGTGGAAAAGGACACAGAAGCTAAGGAATTAAGGGATATGAATAGGATGTCTTGGAACTTATCTACGTTACAAAAAAGTAGATGCTGGTGATCTTAAAGCACATTAAGATGGGCAAATTCATGGGGCTTATGAAAGCATATCCTAAGATCATAAAAGTTAAGAGTGGTTCACTAGTCCTAGATTGGGGCAAGGTAAATTTGAAGGCATTAGATGTGGACTTGCAAAGGTTGACTAGCAGAGACTGTTTGCAGGGACAGCTAGCAGGTGGAAGGCTTTTAAAAGTGAGATATGAAAACTTCAAGACAGCATGAGCACCTATTGGAGAGAAATGCAAATTTGGCAAAGAGCCCCATTTAATACTAAGGATCTTGTCAGGAATAAAAGAATATGATACGTATAGGCAGCTATATAGAGTCGAGTGAAGGCGTTGAGAAGTACAAGAGATTGATGACTTCCCTAATGAGGAATATCAGTAGGGCTTAAAGAGATCATGAGGTAGCTCTGGCAGTTAACATAAAGAAGAATCCTAAGAGTTTTCATAAGAATACTAAATGCCAAAGAGTAACTAGTGGGAGAATGGGTCATCATAAGGTCAATGTGGTTATCTATATGTGGAGCCACCAAGGATGGGTGAGATCTTAATTTAATAATTCTTACCTGTATTTACCATGAAAAATTGCATGGAGGGGGTTCCGGTGACGTCATCTTCGAGAATGGCAACTTAAGTCACTTGCTCCTCCAGAAAAATGCATATTAAGGCCCGTTAACCCATCAAATATAGTATTTTTCAAAAGTATTTGAACTGATAAGAGGGGCAAGAATGGGGAAAAAGAATGGAAATAAAAACAGAGACACTGCGGAGCCTGTGGCCGAGAGGAGTGCAGCGAGCAGCTCTTCTACCTGACCGCGTGCTAGTGAGGCGGACGCCGGGCCTCGTTCAGGCGAAGCGGTGAATATGATCGAAATTTTGAAAGATATAAGGGAGTTCCAAAAAGATATAAAACAGCAGCTACATGATATTAAGTCAGAGCTCGCCAACATCAATCAAAAAATAGCGGTGGCAGAGACTCGAATTGAGGAGGTGGAAGATCGTGTTCAAAATGTGAAACAGATACTGAGTGAGACGATAAAAATATTAAATCAACAAGAAGGTAAACTGCTTGATCTGGAGGGACGATCACGCCGGAAAAATATCAGAATATACAACGTTCCTGAAGGAGTGGAGGGCTTGTCTATGACGGAGTTTGTCGGAAAGTTGCTGCGGGACGCGTTGGAGCTTCCCTCGACTATCGAGCTGGAAATTAAGAGAGCGCATCATGCGCTCATCCCGAAGCCTACCCGAGATAGAGCAGATAAGCCACGCTCAATAATAATTAAATTCCTTTGATACAGTACCTAGGCGGAGATTCTACAAAGGCCCTGGGGTAATAAGAGGGTGTTTTTAGATGATAAATTAATATATTTCGACCAAGGTTACCCTCTGCGGTCCTGCAGAAACGTAAAGGATACTCTGAAGTAAAGCGAATACTAAAGCAAGGAAGGATTAGCTTTCAAACTCCGTACCCTGCTAAACTTCGAGTGTTTTATCAAGATGGGATCCAACTATATCAGACAGTGGGGGAGGCAACTACAGACATGAAGGCCAGAGGGTTGCCCCTCAGCGTGATCAAACCGAGGGAAAGCCTGGCAGAGGAATTATCCCGCTCTGCTTGGGAAATAGTGCGAGAATCCAAAAGGCAAGATGTGGGAGGAGGCCGAGAGAAGTATATCAGGAAGAGACTGGGAGTTTTCCAAAGACAGCCTTCACCCCCTCCAGAAGAGACATAAGGTTTGGCTAACTTTAAAAATGTTGAGAAGCCAAATGGAAGCAAATGTAAATGGTGATATTCCTACCTCGAGAAATACTTATTATAATGTGGATTTTATATTACTTAGTTGTTATTCTTTAATCGCTCATTTACTCCTTTTTCCCCACCAAAATGAGAATATATATACACGTGCAACAGACACAAAATGCTGGTGGAACGTAGCAGGCCAGGCAGCATCTATAGGGAGAAGCGCTGTCGACGTTTCAGTCCGAGACCCTTCATCAGGACTAACTAAAAGGAAAGATAGTAAGAGATTTGAAAGCAGGAGGGGGAGGGGGAAATGCAAAATGATAGAAGACCGGAGGGGGTGGGGTGAAGCTGAGAGCCAGAAAGGTGATTGGCAAAAGGGGTAAAAAATTTCTCCCTTGGCAAAAAATGCCTAGGGAGAAAGAAAGGGGGAGGGGAGCACCAGAGGGAGATGGAGAACAGGCAGAGTGCTAGGCAGAGAGAAAAAAAAGGGAGGGGGAAAAACTGAATATATCAGGGATGGGGTAAGAAGGGGAGGAGGGGCATTAACGGAAGTTAGAGAAGTCAATGTTCATGCCATCAGTTTGGAGGCTACCCAGCCGGTATATAAGGTGTTGTTCCTCCAACCTGAGTGTGGATTCATCTTGACAGTAGAGGAGGCCATGGATAGGTCTTCTCCTATCATTTCGCATTTTCCCCTCCCCCTTCTACTTTCAAATCTCTTTTTATCTTTCCTTTCAGTTAGTCCTGATGAAGGGTCTCGGCCCGAAACATCAACAGTGCTTCTCCCTATAGATGCTGCCTGGCCTGCTGTGTTCCACCAGCATTTTGTGTGTTGCTTGAATTTCCAGCATCTGCAGATTTCCTCGTGTTTGCCATATATATGAGTGCATGTAATTTATATGTATGTATATATATGTCTGTGGGTGTGTGTGAGTATATATATATATATATATATATATATAGGAGGAGTGCACAGGGAAATCTTTTCTGTGTAATGGTTCACTGACATTTATGAATACTGCAATGGGGGTCCTCAACTCACAAGTAGGAGGGGTTATCCCCCACAGCTAGACATTTCCTCTAGCTCAACGCAGGGTCATCTACCAGAAACCTCAGCCTTGGAATCACACATTCGTTGCCATATTTGTTATTATTTGCGTATCTTGGTCCTTATTTGTTCAGGGAATAGATCGATTAAGTTTTATTCTGCTAATTTCAATGATACATTGACAGATAAATACAGATGGCCAAGGACAAAGTAAAATTCATTTCTCTTAATGTCAATGGGCTATTAAATCCAATCAAACATAATAGAATTTTATCCAAAATGAAAAAGGAGCAAGCCCATGTAGTATATTTACAGGAAACTCATTTAAGTCATAATGAGCATAGAAAACTAAAGGGAATGGGCTTCACTAATTTGTTTTTCTCCTCATATAAATCAGGACATAGGAGAGGAGTTGCTATTCTTATCTCAAGTAAGCTAAATTTTGAAAAAGTATTTGAAATGGGAGACAAAGAGGTCAGATATATTCTGGTAAGGGGGAATATAGACGGAAATTCAGTTACTCTATTGAATATATTTGCACCCCCGGGAAGTGATATTGGTTCCTTTCAGAAAATTACTGATAATATGGTAGCGGAAACAGAAGGTCTCCTGATATGTGGGGGAGACTTAAATTTACAATTACAACCAAACTTAGATTCTTCCAATAGAAAAACCTATGAAACAAAATCCTTACATAAGAAAGTTAATACACTTTTTGAGGATGTTGGTTTAATTGATATATGGAGGAACCTTTACCCCAACAGAAGGGATTACACTCATCATTCTGCTCCCCATTCTGTATATACAAGAATAGACTATTTCATAACATTTGGAAAAGACAAAGACAAAATAAACTCCTGAGGAATTGGGACAATAGATGTAAGTGACCATGCACCTATATATTTATCTGTTGATTTTGACCTACAACCAAAGAATAATTCAACTTTTTTCCCAATGTCCCATACACTTGTTGTAGCAAAACTAATTACATACAATACTTAACTCAGTAAAAAATATGATATGCATCTAAATCACTATCTCAAAAAGCATTAATAATAGCTTTTAAAAAGTTCTTAAGTCCTGGCGGTTGAATTGTAAAGCCTAATGGCATTGGGGAGTATTGACCTCTTCATCCTGTCTGAGGAAACTAAATTCAAGTCTGCTCATTGATCCATACTTTAAGGAACAAATTAAAAAAGAAATTGGTCTCTACTTAGAATTTAATGATAATGGAGAGGTTTCACCTCCCATTTTATGGGATACTCTGAAGGCAGTCTTAAGAGGGAAAATTATAGCAATATCTTCATATAAGAAAAAAATAAGGAATAAAACATTAGAGGAATTACCAAATGGGCTGAAGGAACTAGAGAAAAAACAAAAATTGAATTTGGCACAGGATACATTAGGGGAAATTTTAAAAATTAGGAATGTAATTAATAGTTTGGCTATGCAAGAAATCAGGAAAAATTTAATGTTTCTGAAACAGAGACATTATGAAAGTGGATCAAAGTCTATGAAAATACTGGTGTGGAAACTGAAAAAAAGATAGCAGAAAGTACAATTCATAGACTTAAGGAACCAAGAATGAAAATAATAAAAAAATAAGCTATGTGAAATTCAAGAAGCTCTTGAAGTGTTTTACAAAATTCTATATTCCAAAGTTCCAGGGGGAAGCATAACCCAAATTGACACCTTCTTGAATTCTCTAGAGTTACCCACTTCAAGCGAAGAACAAAATAGAACGATGACTGCTGACATAACTGAAGTTGAATTAAAAACTGCAATTAGTAGGCTTAAATTAAGCAAGTCACCAGAATCAGACGGGTATACAGCAGAGTGGTACTAAGAATTTAAAAATGAGTTAATTCCTGTTTTACTCCCCACACTGAACTGGGCTCTAAAAAAGGCACAAATGCCACCCAGTTGGAAGGAAGTGATAATCTCTGCTATACCGAAAGAAGGCAAGGATTAAATAGAATGCGGGTCATTTAGACCAATATCCGTTCTTAATGTAGATTATAGATTACTTACCTCCATCATGGCCAAACGATTAGAGAAGAGTTTCTACCCATACTGATACGTAACGATCAGACAGGTTTTATACGACAACACCAAACACAAGACAATATACGAAGGACACTTCACATTATGGATCATATACAAAAAAAAATGAAGCAATAGTGATAAGCATGGACGCTGAAAAGGCATTTGATTCGATTAATTGGAATTTTCTTTCCAGAGTTTTACATAGATTTGGTTATTTATCAATGGATATTTACCAAATAGTCTTACCCTAGAAAGGGGCACGAGACAGGGTTGTGCATGGTCACTGCTACTCTTCGCGTTATATCTGGAACGATTAGCTCAATACATCAGACAAAATGAAGATATCAGGGGAATTACTATTAAAGGGACAGAGCATAAATTGGCTTGTTACGCAGATGACATTTTGATCTATCTAAGGCATATATGTCAAACTCAAGGCCCGCGGACCAAATCCGGCCCGCGGTGGAATTATCTTTGGCCCGCGAGATAATATCTAATTACTATTAAAGCTGGCCCCAGTAATCGAAGCGCCTATGGCGTATGATATGGCTAATGCTGAGTTTATTCAGGTACCAGGTTTTCAGGGTTTTTAGTGTTTATTCGGCAGTCTTGCTCAGCAGTCTTCTTCATAAGAAACGGAATTTGTAAAGTGAAACACTTTGTAGTTATAGCAGAGACTGAGACACATGAGAGCAGGCTGAAAAAACAGAGGCAACAAAAGCTGTGTTCACACGCGTCCGACTGATCCGGCCCGCAAAAAGCTGCATTTTGCTCAATCCGGCCCGTGACCTAAAATGAGTTTGACACCCCTGATCTAAGGCAACCAACATACTCTTTACCTAAATTTACCTACCTTTGAACAATATGGGCAATTATCAGGATACAAGATCAACATAGATAAAACCCAATTACTTTCATATTACTGTAGGCCACCAAGAGAAATTGATGGTAGATATCCCTGGGCATGGCAAACAGAGTCTTTCAAATATGTGGGCATCATTATGCCAAAAGATTTGGCAAAATTATCAGAATGTAATTATCAGCCTTTATATAAAAAATTAAGGAAGATATGACAAGATGGAACCTGATTCCTTTTTTCAGTCTCAGTTCAAGGATTGAGTCTATTAAAATAAATATACTGCCCAGACTGTTATATTTCTTTCAGACCCAACCAATAGAGATTAATCAAAATCAATTCAATGAATGGAACATGAAGTTATCAAGGTATATTTGGCAGGATAAAAGGCCTAGAGTTCGTCTCAAAACTTTGCAATTAGCAAAGGAAAAGGGGGGGGGATGGGGCCTACCTTCTCTTAGAGATTATTATTTTGCAGCACAGTTGAGAGCTGTGATATGTTGGTGCAATCCATCATATGACGCTCAATGGAAAAAGATTGAGGAGCGGATACTTCGCAACCCCATACAAGCAATTTTGGCTGATAACAACCTGCAAAGGTACATAAATACTACTGATAACCCATGGGAGAAATTGACTCTTAAAATATGGAAGACTACTATAAAAGAATATAATCTAGAGGGAGATATTGCAATTCTTAAATGGTGTGCGTATGACTCGGATTTTACACCAAATAAATTGGATGCTAGGTTTAAGGACTGGACAGCTAAAGGAATAACAATTCTTTGCAACATAATGAAAGAAGGAACACGGGTCAGTTTAGAAATGCTTAAGGAGAAACACTTATTAGAAAAACAAGAGTTTTATCAGTGTTTACAGATGCGACAATATGTTAATAAGACGCTTAAAAATGTAACCAAGGCAAGCACCTGCTTGATAGAGCTATTTAGAAAAGCATATAATTCAGATAATAGTAGTAGAATCATTTCAAGCATGTATAAGGGGTTGCCAAATCTTAAAACACATTCGACTTCATACATTAAAACAAAATGGGAGAAGGAAGGAGGGATAATTATATCTGAGGAAGAATGGACAATAATATGGAGGTATCAATGGAAGTGCACCAGTTCACAGAAATGGAAGAAGTTTGGATGGAAAAACTTGATAAGATATTTTATTACACCCTCTCAGAAATCCCATTATGATAGTAACCTCCCTATTTGCTGGAGAAATTGTGGAAATCAAAATACAAATCGTTATCATATTTTTTGGGACTGCACTGTTATCAAAGACTATTGGAGGGAGATTCACAATGCCCTACAAGACATCTTTAAACGTGAAATACCCTTAGAAAGTAAGACCATATATTTTGGATATATACCTCAAGAATGGTTGAAAAGAGAAAAATATTTAATGAATATACTGTTGGTGGCTGGTAAAAAGACTCTTCCTAGGAAATGGTTATCACAGGAGAGCCCAACTTTAAATGTATGGATGAAAATTACAATGGACATTTACAAAATGGAGAAGATAGCAGCATCTGTTAATCATAAGCTAGAACAATTTGATTCATACTGGGAAAAATGGTTTAACTACATAATGCCTCATAGGCCTGATTTTATTCTCACAAATCAATAAATATGTTGTAAAAAAAAGATCACTCCCTACTTGTACATAGTTCTTTCCTTTTGCTTGTTTTTTTCTTTCCACTCTTTTCTATAAGTGTATACCTCAGATAAATACTATATGGAGAATTATGACATATATGATTTTATGATATATATGTACAATGTCTGAAATACATCTTATGGAAATGTTTGTTTGATGATGAACTTCAATAAAAAAATAAATAACAAACAAGAAGTAAAATTGCATGGAAGCCAAGGAATTAAGGGATATGGATAAGGATGCCTTGGAACATATCCATCTTACAGAAAGCAGGTGCTGGCAATCTTAAATTGGAGAATGGGGAAGAAAAGCTTAATAACTAACATTTTCCATTACGGCTTTCCAACTGGCAGGTAAGTGGGCGGGCAGTCGGTCAATCGGGAGGGGCCGAACGGCCGCCGGGATGTTGGAGCGAATTCTCGGGCCCAGACACAGGCAGCTGCTGAAGAACTGGATTCCAAATATCAGTACATGGGGAGCTGTGGCTGGTGTACTGCTGGTCTACGCTACAGATTGGAAAGCTATAGTTAGCCGTATCCCATGTATAAAAGGAAAATTCAAGAGTGATTGAAGATTATTGACGGATTTAAGGGAATAATCTGACCAAGTCCGATCGTGTGCAGTTTTGGTCAACAAATTACAGGAAGGATATTAATAACATTGAAAGAGTGCAGAGAACGTTTACTAGGATGTTGCCAGCTCTTGAGAAACTGAATTACAGAAAAAGGTTGAATAGGTTAGGACTTTATTCCCTGGAATGTAGAAGAATGAGGGGAGAAAATTATGATGGGTATAGAGTGAATGCAAGCAGGCTTTTTCCGCTGAGGCTAGGGGAGAAAAAAACCAGAGGACATGGATTAAGGGTGAAGGGGGAAAAGTTTAAAGGGAACATTGGTGGGGGGGGGCTTCTTCACACAGAGAGTGGTGGGAGTGTGGAATGAGCTGCCAGATGAAGTGGTAAATGCGGGCTCATTTTTAACATTTAAGAACAACTTAGACAGGTACATGGATGAGAAGTGTATGGAGGGATATGGACCAGGTGCAGGTCAGTGGGACTAGGCAGAAAAATGTTTTGGCACAGCCAGGGAGGGCCAAAAGGCCTGTTTCTGTGCTGTAATGTTCTATGGTTCTACTGGAGTTGGTGTCACTGGATGATAAGAAAATAAAACCTAGGATCCAAATTAGAACATTCTAGATATCCCTTCTGTTACATCATAGTTCATTTATTTTCTTTCTCAGCACCATTCTCCTACCCTCTCCCCATAACCTTTGACACCCTCACTAATCAAGAACCTATCTATCACTACTTTAAATATATCCAATGAATTGGCCTCCACAGCTGCCTGTGGCAATGAATTTCCCATCCCCCCTCTGGCTAAAGAAACTCGGCCTCATCTCAGTTTTAAAGGGATGTCTTTATACCCTGAGGTTGTGCCCTCTGATGCTAGACTCTCACACTATTAGAAATATCCTCTCCAGATCCTTTCTATCTAGGCTTTTCAATATTCAGAAGGGTTCAATGGGATACCTCCTCCTTCTTCTAAAGGTCAATGAGTACAGGTCCAGAGCCATCAAACGTTCTTCATACAACTCTTTCAATCTGGAGATCATTCTCGTAAACTTCGTCTGGATTATCTCCAATATCAACACCCTTTCCTAGATATAGGGGCAAATCTGCTCACAATACTCCAAATGCAGTCAGACCAATGCCCGATAAAACCTCGGAATTACATCCTAACTTTTATATTTTAGTCCTCTGGAAATGAACACAAATATTCCTTTTGCATTCCTTACTACCAACTCAACCTGCAAGTTAACCCTTGCAGGATCCTGTGCTAGGCTCCCGAGTCCATTTGTTCCCTGTTTAGAAAATAGTCTACACCTTTATTCCTTCTACCAATGTGCATGAGCATACATTTCTCTGCACTGTATTCTAACTGCCAGTTCTTTGCCTATTATCCTCATCTGTCCAAGTTCTTCTGCAGACTCCGTGCTTCCGTAACACCACCTGCCCTTCCAACTATCTTTGTTTCACCTACAAACGTGGCCACAAAACGAATAATTCCATCATTCAGATTATTAACATGCAATAGGAAAATGTGTGGATCCAATACCAACTCCTAGCAAGCACCACTAGTCACTGGCAGCCAACCAGAAAAGGCGCACTTTATTCCAGATGTACAAAAAAGCTGGATGAACTCAGCAGGTCGGGCAGCATCTGTGGAAAAAGCAGTCAATGTTTCGGGTTGAGACCCTTCATCAGTTTGTGCTGCCCGACCTGCTGAGTTCATCCAGCTTTTGTACGTCTTGATTTGACCACAGCATCTGCAGTGTACTTTGTGTTTCCCACTTTATTCCCACTCTTTACCTCCTGCCAGTCAGCCAATCTTCTGTCCGTGCTGGAGTCTTTCCTGTAATACCATGGGCCTTTTTTCTTGTTCAGCAGCCTCATGTGTAGCACCTTGTCAAAGGCCTTCTGAAAATCAAAGTAAATGACATCTACTGACTCTCCCTGGTCAGATATGCTCTTTCTTCAAAGAAAGTGTTATCCCTTCCTCCACCATCAACACTGCCCTCAACCGCATCTCTTCCTTTTCATGCAAGTCTACCCTCACCCCATCCTCGTGCCACCCCACCAGGGATAGAGTTCCTCTTGTCCTCACCTACCACCCCACTAGCCTCCGTGTCCAGCACATTATTCTCTATAACTTCCACGATCTCCAAAGGATACCACCACCAAGCATATCTTTCCCTTTCTCCCACTGTCTGCTTTCCACAGGGATTGCTTCCTGCACGACTCGCATGTCCATTTGTCCTTCCCCACTGATCTCCCTCCTGGCACTTATCCTTGCAAGCAGAACAAGTGCTACACCCACCCCTACCCATCCTCCCTCACTACAATTCAATATCCTAAACTGTCCTTCCAGGTGAGGTGACATTTCATCTGTGAGTTTATAGGGGTCATCTACTGTATCCGGTGCTCCCGGTTTGGCCACCTGTATATCAATGAGACCCGACGCAGATTGGGAGACCGCTTCACTAAGCACCTACACTCCATCTGCTAGAAAAAACAGGATCTCCCAGTGGCCACCCATTTTAATTCCACTTCCCATTCCCATTCCGACATGACAGTCCATGGCCTCCTCTACTGTCGCGATGAGGCCACACTGAAGTTGGAAGAGCAACACCTTATATTTTGTCTGGGTAGCCTCCACCCTGATGGCATGAACTCGGTAATGCCCCCCCAACCATTCCCCATTCCAATTTCACTCTCTCACCTTATCTCCTTACCTACCCATTAATTCACTCTGGTGTTCCTCTCCCTTTTCTCTCTTCCATGTCTTCCTATCTTCTCCTATCAGATTCCCCTTTCTCCAGCCCTGTATCTCTTTCACCAATCAACTTCCCAGCTCTTTATTTCATCGCTACCCACCTCCCCACCTTCTTATTTTGACACCTCATCATTTTTTCTCCAGTCCTGTTAAAGGGACTCAGCCCAAAACATCGACTGAACGCTTTTCCATTGATGCTCCCTGGACTGCTGAGTTCCTCCAGCATTTAGTGTGTGTTGCTTCTAACATCTGCAGAATTTCTCTCCTTTCTCCCTGGTCTATCCTGCTTTTTGATAAAGTACTACATGGCAGGCTGATTTCAAAGAATATGTCACATTAATTCAGGATGATACAGCCAAATAGAAACAAAACTGGCTTCATGGAAGAAGCAGAATGTTATTTTGCAAAACTGAGGCCATGACTAGCAGTGTACTGCAGGGATCTTTGCTGCATCTACTTGTGCTTGTTATCTATATTAATGATATGAATGACAATATTGTTAACATGGTTGATAAGTTTGCAGACAATCTTCATATTGGTGGTGTATGAGCAGTGAAGAGGATTGAAAATAAATATGGACCAACTTGGGAAGTGAGCCAGAGAATGGCAACTGGAATTTAACTCTTGACAAGGCAAAGGTGTTGAACGTTGTTATGTTAAACTAGGGCAGGACTTACATAGACCATTGTACACCTCTGGACAGTGTTGTATAATGGGAAATGGGTACACAGTTCTCTGAAAATAGAAACACGGATAGACAGATTGATGAAGAAGACATATGGCACTCTTACTTTCATTAGTAAGGCCATTGATGACAAGATTTGGGACATCATGTTACAGTCATGCAAGATGCTGGTTGGACCACACTTGGAATACTGTGTGCACTTCCGGTTACTAGGATATTAGAAGGATGTAATTAAGCTAGAAAGCATGCAGTAAAGATTCTTGAGGATGTTACTGGGACTGGAGGGTTTGACTTATAATGAGAGACTGGATAGGCTGGGACACTTCTCAGGAACATAGGAGGGTGAAGGGTGATCTTATAGAGGTTTATAAAATACACGAGGGGCATAGATAAGCTGAGAGGTCAGTCTTGTTCTCAGGGACTGGGACCTAAAACTAGAAAACATAGGTTTATGGTGAGAAGAGAAAGATTAAAAATAGATCTGAGGGATATACAGCTCTCGTTACATGCACATGCAGCTCAGCTCTTTGAGTGATTGCAGAAAGTTTGATGTTAATAACTCACCAGGGTGATTGATAAGTTCGTGACCTAAGGTAGAAGGAGATAAGTTATTAACTTCAAACTTTCTGAATAATCACTCAAAGGGTTGAACTGCATGTGCATGTAACGAGAGCTGTATTACTCATCTCCTCCTACCTTAGGCCACAAACTTATCAATCACCCATGCTGTGGACACTTTCTGGAGGTCCAAGATCCGTATGCTGCACGACTGCTGGACTGTGTGTGCAAATGTAGGAGGGGACTACGTTGAAAAGTAAATGTGCTAGGTTTTCTAAAATTGACTCCTTCTAGCTTAGGCCACAAACTTATCAATCACCCCTCGTATATCAAAAGGGTTGAACTGTTGTGTAAGGCGATCGACATGGATGAGCAAAAGAAAGCCGCCACTCTTCCCAGCTTAATGGATGTTAAAATGTACAGTCTCTTGTGCAACATAGTAACTCCTGAAAAGCCAGCAAGCAAGCTGTTTGACAAAATTGTTACAATTATAAAAAATCACTTGAGCCCTAAACTGCTGGTACAAGCTGTGAGGTTTAGATTTTACAGAAGGAACCAGACAAAGGGGGAAAGCATTTCTGAAATCATTGCAGAACTGTGCAAGCTTTCCCAATACTGTGACTTTGCAGATGGGCTTCCTGATTCAATAAGGGACAGGCTGGTGTGTGGTTTGCATAGTCAAAGCACTCAAATGAGGCTACTGTCAGAAAGAGACCTGATCTTAGAATGGGCATTGACCATTGCAATATTGGTAGAGACTGCAGCAAAGGAAGCAGCAGAATTCAAGAAAAAGAGGTTAGAACGTGAAATGCACAAGATGTCCCTGAATGGTGCAAAAACCAAATATTTTATTGATGTGGCAGATCCTCCCATGATGCAAGTGACTGTTGGATCAAAGAAAAAGTTTACACAAAGTGTCACAGATAAAACCCTATAGCATGTGAAAGGCAGACAAGCATAACTGAGTGAAAAGTTTCAAACACAAAACTAAGCAAATACATAAAGTACACAAATGTAAAACAGAATCAGACAACACAGAGTCTGACAAAGGTGAACTGCCATGCTTGGAACTGCAGAGTATAACTGAAACAGATCACACAATCATCTGGATCACAATAGATGTGTCTGGTGTAAAACTGCAAATGGAGCTGGATACAGAGTCAGCCTCGTCTCTAATTCCAGAGGCTGACTACAACAGACTGTTTTCTAAGATACTACCAGAGAAAACAGTGATGCTAAAGACCTACACAGGTGAAAAAGTGTCTCCCAAAGGCCAACTGAAAGTGAATGTGATGTATGGAAGCCAAACACAAAAGTTAGAGCTTTGTGTTGAAAAGTGGAGAGCCAGCACTTTTGGACATGAATGGTTGAGTAAAATCTAACTAGACTGCCACACAATCAAAGCTCTCCATGAGTCATCGGCCGGCAATGGCAGCCCAAATGGTAGGACTAAACAGAGACTGTCCCAGCTGGCTAATGTTCATGAGAAGGTGTTAGATAATCTGAATGAAGGACACCAGGGTATAGCCAATATGAAGTCTCAGCCGGAGTTACTTGTGGTAGTTGCGAATAGGTAGACAGAGTGAAGGCTAGGCCAAAAGCTGTTCAGGATGCCAAAAAAAATTCAAAGTGCAGCCCCACAGGCACCATTATACCCATGAGAGTGGCTGTTGTCACCAAGGCAAAGAGTATATACAGAATTAACTTTGCTGTGCCATTCATGGACTCCATGTTTCTGATTGCTGTGGATTCTCAGTCAAAGTGGCCAGAGATTATACCAATGAAGTCAACCACATCAGGAAAGACTATTTCTACCCTGAGGACAATCTTCAGCCGAAATGGCTTACCTGAACAAATTGTGAGTGACAACAGACCACAGTACACATCAGAAGAATTCAGGTTATTCATGAAGAAAAATAGCATCAGACATTTCAAACCAGCAATGAATGGGTTAGCTGAAAGGGTCATCCAAACCATCAAGAAGTCCATTAAAGCGATGGAAAAGGAGAACATTTCCCTACAGCACAAGGTAGACAACTTCCTTTTTGTGTATCGGAACTCTTGGACAGGTGCACGAATAAGCAAGGTTTTGAGTAGTGGTTCCCAGTTTTTCTGAGTTGCTGCCCGCTTTCCCACCAGACCACATTCCCAATGACCCCCTCTCGTTTTCCAGCCATTACAAAAAGCCTATAAAGACTTTTGAGTTACAATGCACAGTGGAAGAAAATAGGAAATGCAAATTCAAAAATTAATCAAATCTAAATCTACAATTACAATTATTTTCATTAACAATTTTAGAGCATACATTAGTCATCCAACTATTCAGTACTTCATTGCTTATTCACCTCTCAATGAGATGGATGGGCTTGTTGCAGTGACATCAGCTTCTCAACATCAGGCTGAACATTAATCAGAAAAAGTCTCAGGCTTGTTGGTTGTTGTATTTCAATGTTGTGAATGTCATTCCCACAGGTGTTACCATTTCTCCAGTATAAGTTTTTATTTGGAAATCTGCAGGCCTCTGTATGGTATCTTAGAAATGCCATTCACACTGATTGTGTGGAATGACTGAAACAACTGATCAAGTGTTCAGTTCAGTTTTAATTAATTTGCTAATAAGAGAAAATCTGCAGATGCTGGAAATCCAAGTAACACAAAATGCTGGAGGAACTCAGCAGGCCAGTCAGTGTCTATGGGAAAGAGTAAACAGTCGATGTTTTGGGCTGAGACCCTGCATCAGGATGCATTCCCTTCGATGCTGAAAATAAGCCAAGTTCTTCTCTGCTTTATCAGAGTGCTTTACTTTTAATTTGAATTTGCTCTTCAAATGCTAAGGAAGCCTAAGTGATTTCATTGCCTCATTTGAAAAATAAAATTCACACAACAGACACCGGCTGCTGTTGGTTGCTTGGTGCTGGGCATAGACCCAAATAATTTATCGACAGATGGTGACTGCCCTGATTATTTTCTATTTCTATTGCAAATTTTCAACATCTTCAGTATCATGCTTTAATTTTTAACAGTGGTAAAATAAATTTTGGAAAATTTTGCAGTCATTTTCTGAACCAAGCTCTGATCACTAAATTCATTTTTAAACCATAGTTGCTCATTCCATAAGGCCATAAGATATAGGAGCAGAAGTAGGCCATTCGACCCATTGAGTCTACTCCACCATTCAATCATGGGCTGATCCAATTCTTCCAGTCATCCCCACTCCCCTGTTTTCACCCCATACCCTTTGATGCCCTGGCTAATCAAGAACTTAAAGACCTCTGCCTTAAATACACCCAATGACTTGGCCTCCATAGCCGCCTATGGCAGCAAATTCCACAGATTTACCACCCTCCGACTAAAGTAATTTCTCCGCATCTCAGTTCTGAAAGGACACCCTTCAATCCTGAAGTCATGCCCTCTTGTCCTAGAATCCCCTTCTATGAGAAATAACTTTTCCATCTCTAATCTGTTCAGGCCTTTTAACATTCAGAATATTAAAAGGGAAAAGAAATGAGATGCTGTGTTTCATGAGTGAAATGGGGACACCATGAACCTCTGGGTTAATAGGGTCAGCATAGTGCATACATGCAAATCTGCTGCATTCAGCTCCAGATGGTGTTCGATCCACAGCTCGGACGCTGTCTGTGTGGAGTTTGCAATGTTTTCCCCGTGGACAGTGTGAGCTTCCTCTGGGTATTCTCGTTTCCTCCCACACCCCCAAGCTATGCTGATTTGTGAGTTGTCTGGCTACTCTAAATTTCCCCTGGTGTTGTGAGCAAGAGAAATGGGAAGGAATATGTTGTGTTAATGGATGTGTGAAAGAGAGAAAATGGGTTACAGAGAATTAAAATGGGGGATGAGACCTATAGAATTGCTCTAGGAGCTGATGTAGTATCGATCGGACAAAAGGTATCCTTTAATCTCATGAGAAACATAGAAGAAATCTGGTAGACCTACCTCAGAAAATTCCTATCCAGCTATCTCTTTTGCAGCATAGTCAGAATCTTTTCCCTCCAAGGTAGAAGTGACTAATACTGGAAAGCATAGATTTAAGGTAAGAGGGTAATGTTTAAAGGAAGTTTATGAAGTAAGGTTTTTTCACACACAGAGTGGAACTTTTACAAACTTCTATAGATGTGTGGTGGAGAATGTGTGGACTGGCTGCATCACAACCTGGTATGGAAACGCAAATGCCCTTGAATGGATATTCGTTTTGAGGTCCCTCTACTCCAGTGAAACCTCCCCAAAATTCTCCTCCTTTTCATAGTGATTTTACTTTTCTTTAGATCCTGGTTTTTTTACTTTCTGTGAAGCCCACACAACTAAATATTTCCATATCTTAAATAGGTTCTTGATGTTTCCATATGTACCACAAAATATTCAATCTTTACACGTCATAAATCCCGAGTACATTTCAGTTGTGTGTATTTTACAGGATTTCAAGCTAACATCCTGTGTAATTCGACATAAGATTGTAAGAGATAGGAGCAGAATTGAGGGGTGGCATGGTAGCTTAGTGGCTAGCACAACACCTTACAGTACCAGTGGTGCAGGCTCAATTATCAGCACTGCCTGTAAAGAGTTTGTACGTTCTCTCCGCAACTGCATGGGTCTTCCTCTGGGGGCTCCGGTTTCCTTGCACAGTCCAAAGACTGGTTAATTAGTCATTGTAAGTTGTCCTGTGATTAGGCTAGGATTAGATTTCCTAGCATGGATTGGAGGTAGTTTGAAGGGCTTATTCCACACTGTATTTAAATAAAGAAATACAGTATTTAATTAAGCCATTTGGCTCATCAAGTCAGCACCACCATTTTTTTCTCAACCCCATTCCTCTGCCTTCTCCTTGTATCCTTTCACATTTTGACTAATCAAGAACCTATCAATCTCTGCCTTAAATATTAATCTGGCCTCCAGGGCTGCCTGTAGCAATGAATTCCACAGAATCACCACTCTCTGGTTAAATATACTTTCCTCTATTCTGAGGCTGAGTCCTCTTGTCTGAGACTCCCCCACTAAAGGAAACATCCTCTCCGCATCCAGTCTATCCAGGTCCTTCAGCATCCAAATGGTTTCAATGAGTTTCACCTTCATCCTTCTAAATTCCAAAGAGTTAGGCCCAGAGCCATCAAATGTTCTTTAATGATAAATCTTTTATTCCAGGAATTGACAGAATTATTTGCAGATGATATTCCCGGAAATCAATGCTTCCAATTTTGCTAACACATTGAAAATTATTTCAGCTTCCATACCATTTGCATTCCAAATAACAGGAAAACTTATATTGATCAGAGTCAGATGTTAGGTATAGAGTCTATTTTATGGCTAATTGTTGAACTTCCAGACTATTGGTGTTGAGTTTAAGATTTGGCTAAATCATCCTGAAAAGTATTGTGTGGAGCAAGTGAATTGAGCACATCGCAAAATCTATATGAACCCAAACTGTAAGTTCTGTCAGTGGCCAAATATCTATAAACTCAATTAATAGACCTACTGGCACCCTGTAACATTCATCACTGGACCCTCTGGCCCTTCTGCAAACTCTCTCATTGGATCCACTCATCCACTCTAAACTCCATCACTGATCCCATTGGTTCCCTGTAAATTCCAAAACTGATCCCATTAGTTTTCTATAAACTCTAACTCTGATCTCATTGGTTCTCCATGAATTCCATGAATGAACCTGTTGGTTCTTTATAAACTCCATTACTGAACCCATTGGTTTCTCTCATTGAACATCATTGAACCCAAACAGAAAAATGGAAGAACTGCCAGTTAACAGGAAAGAGTAACTAGTTCCCATTGCCCTGTATATCTAATTGCTGGCTGAATTGGTTTTGGTGTGTACTTGTTGATAAATTCCTTTGTTGGTCACTTTTTGCTTACGGTAATTTGTTGATGTATGAATGGACCCCCAGGCTAGGTATCATTCAGTCCATATTCTTCATTCCCTGGGCAGGTGTGGCTGGTTCTTTTCCAGGTCTAAGTCTTCTGTTGTCCTATGATACCCACCCAGTACTTTTGACTGCAACAATCAATGGAATCTGCTTGGATGCAGTTCAGGTGGTCTGTGTTAATAACATTCCTGTTGACCACAGCTTTTCTTAATGTAATGCAGTGGGTCTGACTGAAACCAGACTTGGCTCTGGGGAAGGAGAATGTGACTCCTGCACTGTGATGAACTCCAAGTACAGTAGGCTCCAGGAGAAGATCATGTATCCATTCATCCACCCCCTACATGACACAAGAAAACCTTATTGACTTCCTTCTTGGTGTTGGTACTCAATGGAACATGTTGTTGAGCATTGCAAAAGCAGGTAGGGCCTCCAGAGTGTTTGTTATCCATTAGATATCCTCACTTCCCCAACCATGACACTTGCACCAGGACAAGGCACGAGGTGTTCCATGTGTGAAAAGTTCAAAGTAAAATTTATTATTAAGTGCATGCATGTCACCACATACAACACTGAGATTCTTTTTCTGTCAGCATGCTTAGCAAATCTATAAAATAGTAAATGTAAACAAACTGTACAATGCAGATATATATATTTAGCAATAAATAACAAGCATGAAAGAACAATATAACAGTCCTTAAATGAGTATGGCTATCCCCTTTTGTTCAAGAGCCTGATCGTTGAGGGATAGTAACTGTTCATGCATCTGGTGGTACAAGTTCTGACGCTCCTGTAACTTCATCCCAATGGCAGCAGGTGAGTAAAGAGCATGATCGGAGTGATGATCTTTGAAAATTGATGCTGCTTTTCTACAGCAACGTTTCATATACCTGTGCTCAATGGTTCGGAGGGGTTTTCCCGTGATGTACTGAGCCAAATCCATTACCTCTTGTAGGATTTTCCACTCAATGGCATTGGAGTTCCCATACCAGGCCATAATGCAGCCAGTCAGCACACTCACCTCCACACGTCTATGGAAGTTTTTGATGACATGCGGAACCTTTGCAGACTCCTGAGGAAGTAGAAATGCCGTCATGCTTTCTTTGCAATAATATTTATATGATTGGTCCAGGACAGGTCCTCTGAGATAGTGACACCCAGGAATTACTAATTATCTCTATCTCTGATCCTCCAATGATTACTGCTCATAGATCTCTGGTTTTCTTTTCTTGAAGTCTACAATCAGTTCTTGATCTTATTGACTTTGAGTGAAAAGTTGTTATTACACCACTCAGCCAAGTTGTCAATCTCTCTCCTGTATGTTGATTCATCATCCCCTTTAAAACAGCCCACAACAATGGTGTCATCCGCGAACTTGTATATGGAAAAGCTTCCTACTTCCATCTATCTTTCCCTTGCTCGAGAATACCTCTGGTCTTCCCATTATAGGAAGGATATAGAGACTTTGGACAGGATGCAGAAGAGGTTTACTAGTACCTGGATCTAATGGCATATACTATGAGGAGAGGTTGGATAAATTTGTGCTGATTTCTTTGGAGAAGCAGAGGCTGTACAAATCCTCCACATTATGCATGTTTATTTTTAAAGCTTGACTTGAATAGTATAAGGACAAAATATGAGGTGCTGTTGAAGGACATTAAATAAGTATGGTCCAAATTGATGAGCAGGAACACTGATCTCTGAATTACAATGACTGCATACACATTGGGATAGGATCAGTAAGATTAGAGAATTGAACATGTGATCAGTAGCAGAGATGGGAGAAATTGGCCAGTGTGTTGGTGAAAGGGTGACTTGGTCTGTTGGAGACTCGAGACTGCTGTTAGTCATGCACTTATAGAATAATGCAGTGTGGATACAGGCCATTTGGGCCAAATCATCCATACTGACCAAGATGCCCGCCTAAATTCCTTATCATGCTTGTTCCATAACTCTATTCCTAATTATGTATCCATACGTCTCCCAAATGTCATTATTGTACCTCCCTCAAGTACCTTCTCTGGCAGCTTATTTCAGTTACTAGGTTCTGGAGCAAAAAAAAATCAAGCTTCTGGAGGAACTCAGTGTGTCAATCAGCATCTGTGGAGGGAAAGGAATGGTTGACATTTTACATTGAGACACTGCATCAAGAGAGGGAGAGTTTGTGAGGTTGTGGCTGGTAGGTTATCACACACAAACTGCTGGAGGAACTCAATGGATCAAGCAGTATCTATGGAGAGGAATAAGGAATCAACACTTTGGGTTGAGTCCCCTCGTCAAGTCTATTCCTCCGCATAAGTGCTACCTGACCTGCTGAGTTCCTCCAGCAATTTGTGTATGTTACACTGGATTTCCAACTTGTGCTGGGAGGTTATCAATGGTGGTATGTGGAGTGGTGAGACGTGTGATTGGAGGAGGTGGGATGAAGTTGTGAGACAGAGGCGGGGTGTGATAGGTAAAAACAGACAAGTGAACAAGGAACCAGGAGGTGGGAGTGGAGGGTAAAGGTAGTGAAAGAGGTTGGAAAGTGACAATTGGAGACAGGGCACATTCACATAAAGGACACTGATAAGTAAGAGAAGTGATAAGTGGAACCAGATGTTAGAGGGATGATGGACAGATGGAACCATTAGGGTGGGAATAGAACCTGTGCTTATACAGAGATGGTTTCACTTGGATTGGATGAAATGAGGGCCCCACCAATGAAATAGTGTGGTAGATATAGCATTTGAAGCTACATGGGTAGAACTGGGGTGGTTTCTATTGAGGGGAGCATATATAAATAGATCATTCAGCCCATTGTTTCCATGCCAAGTTACAACACCATCCTATCTATTCTATTCCATTAACTCTATTACATTTTAGTAAGATTGTAAATATGCTGTTTAATTCAGCATTTTCTCTTGTTTACATAAATCATTATGGGTTACATGTAAAAATATGCAAATGACATTCATCATGTCACAAGTGCGTGCCTCGCTAAAAGTAAAAACAAACTAAGGATATGTTATCTCCAGCTCTTCTGTGTTTTTCTTTCAATAAGTTTTATACTTTGGAGTTACAGATCAGAGCAGTGGTAATGAGGAAGATTTAAAAATAACCCAAGATGGCTACCTACCTGGTGAAGCACAGTGAGACATTTGAGTTGCAAAAAAAAAGCACACCATCTTTTTTCCTTCAGAAGCACAGCAAGGCAGGAAATGGACAAATTCATAGATTGAGTACGTGTTGATAATAATCATAAATTTAAAAAAATGAACAGAAATGACAGGCTACATTGGAAAGATGGATGCATTTGATTACCCAAGAGAGAATTGGATTTTGTAAACAGAGCAAATTGAGAAGTATTTTAAAGCATATGAAATAGCCAATTTGAAGCAAGTGCTATTTTTGCTGAGGAGATTAGGCAGACGAGTATTCAGTTTGCTAAGAGGTTTAACTACTCTAACCAAGCCAGCCAAAATAAGCTTTGCTGATATGAAAGTAATTCAAGAACATTGTAACTGAAACCATTGTGGAATAGAAAACACTTGGGTCTCATAAGCAGAATTAAAAGGTAGGGGAGTCCATTTTAGCATATGTGGCTAAATTGAAGTTGGCTGAACATTGTAAGTTCAATGATAGGCTTAATGATGCACTGAGATACAATTTAGTTTCTCGACTCTTAAATGAAAGTATTCAGGAGTTGCTCCTAAATGAAGCACAACTCACATTTCAAAGAACAGTTGAAAGAAATACCATTGAGTTGCAGTCAGGAATGAATGTGAGCATGAACAAAATTGCAACATCAGAACAGAAACTGGCATGGCCATCAAATTGTTCTACCATTCTGGTAGATACTCACATATACCAGACTAATGAATGATTAAAGGTGCAACGTGCAGAAAATGCAACAACGTAGGACACATATAAAGAATATGTCAGACAGGAAAATGTAAATGGAGCACACAGAGTAGAGAAGAAGATAAAATGTCAAGTTGTAGTTTCAAAAAGCACTAATCTGCATACTATTGATGAAAAATCTGATAATGATGAGAGGGTCACAGGACAGAGTAGACTTGAGCTTTACAATGTGAAAACTAGCAATAAACAAGCAATATGGCTTATACCAGTAGCGAATGACAAATTCATTAATATGGAATTGGACTCTGGCTCGGCTGTTTCAGTCATTCAACAAAATGAGTTTGAATGGCATTTAGAAAGGTACTAAACTGAAGCCTACAGGTAACAAGCCAGGAACCTATACTGGAGTAAAGATAATTCCTATTGGAATAATGTTTGTAACAGTGAAATACCAACCAACAAGCCACATTGGGCTTGTATGTGGTAAAAACAAGAGCAGCAGCATTGTGAGGTCATGATTGGTTGAGACAACTACAGCTTGATTGGAGATCCATCCACTATTTGCATGCCACATCCCTTGCAACAGAGTCAACTGAAAGCAAATTAAGAAAGGTACTAGAAGATGCCACAGCCATGTTAGAGATGGCACTGAGAAACTCAAACATATCAAGTAAAATGGTGTTAAATGAAAATGCTGCACCCAAGTTTTACAAAGCCCCTCTTGTTCCTTATACCATCCATGATAATGTAGCCAGTGAGCTGGATTGCAAGGAGGCTGCAGGAATGTTTTAAGGTTGAGTGGAGCCCATGGACAATTCCAGTGGTCCCAGTACCCATGAAGACTGGGTCTGTCAGGACCTGTGGTGATTTTTAACGTCACCCACAACCAAGTACTGAGGGTAAATTAATACACTCTGCCCAGGATAGAGGATGCTTTTGCACACTTTACTGGGCAGAGACACTTCAGCAAAGTGGACTTAGCTGAGGTCTACCTTCAGATGGAGATTGAAGAAGAGTCCAAAGTGCTCCTCATCATAATCAGCCACAAATGGCTTTCTCACTATAATAGGCTTACTTTTTGGAGCAGCATCTGCACCTGCACTTTGATAGAAAGTTATGGACCAGGTGCTGCAAAGCTGCCCAAGTACTCTGTTACTTGGATGACATTATCGTTATTGGTGAGGATGACAAGGAAAATCTCCAAAATATCACGACTGTGTTTTAAAAAGTAGAAGATTGAGCTCAGAGCACAATGCAACAAATGTGAATTCTTTAAGCTAAACATCATTTACAGTAATCACACCATTGACTCACAAGTATGCTGAGAAAGTTCAGGCATTTGGTGGATGTTCCAAGGCCAAAGGACATATCATAGTTAAGGTCCTTTTTAGGATTTGTCAATTACTATAACAGGTTTCTGCCAAACCCAGCTGGTGGGCTCTACCCCTGAATTCATTACTATAGATTTGGAAGAAATGGCAATGGAAAAGAGGTGTGAGATGTCTTTGCAAAAGACAAATGAAATGGTGACATCAGACACTGTACTCACACATTATGATGCAGGTTATCCAATGAAGTTTGCCTGTGGCACCTCACCTTATGGTATTGGTCCAACAATGTCACGTGTTATGAGTGATAGAAGTGGACACCCCCATAGCCTTTGCATCATGGTCCCTAACTGCTGCAAAGAAAAATTATGCACAGATAGACAGAGAGGCTTTGAGTCTGGTTTGGGGTGTGAAATATGTCAACCAGTACTTCTATGGGAGAGAGTTTACCCTCATTACTGATCATCAAACACTAGAGTCCATTTTTGATTTGCAGAATGGTGTTTCACTAACAGCAGCAGCACAAATGCAGAGATGGGCTCCGTTTCTTGGAAAACACAATTACAAGATCAAATTTAAGAGGATGATTAACCGTGGAAATACTGACAACATCAGGAGACAACTAATTGGTCAATTTAGAAGAGTAGAGTCAACTGTTAGAGAAGGAATCTGTCCTGAGCTGTCAGAACTACCTTCTGCAGTCAATGAGGGATGGAAGTATACAATGTGGCACTGTGATAGACACGGTAGGATTTCCTAGACAGAGCAGGGACCAAGAGACCTGGGTATAGGCACACACAAAGGTGGCAGGGCATTTAAACAAACATTTGTGTCTCATAAGTGGGGTTGTAGAAGACAAGCCTTTTACCAAACCTCTACAACATACTGATTTGGATTTGTCTGGTGTTTTCAGGACTGTGATAAAGGTTGAGAAGTCCTTGGAGATCGAGAAACGAAACAGGAGAACACCCTTGAGAGTAAGGGACCTCAGTAGGTGGAGAGACTGGGAGATGATAGGGTTGTACTTGGACCAGGGAAATCTGAGAGGTGATGTGTGGGAAGTCACAAGCTCAAGGGTCCAGATGATGGGAAGAAAGAATTCCCATTGGTGAGGAAGTCAAGATCAAGAGGTTGACAGTAAAACGTTTGACAAGGGAAACATTGATGCCATGAGGGGGACAATATTCTTGCATTGAGTGCTTTGACACTCAACCTATTGCTCAAAGTGGAATTAGACAAGAAAAAATCTTGTAAGATGACAGGGGAAATACTGGACCAACTGGACTGTTCCTGGACTTGGGCAAAGTAACCATTTCCTCTGCTGTAATGAATCCATAGTTGCATGTTGAAGAGCTGGAGGTGCCGAGAAAATTAATTCTCATCAATTGATGTAGGTTAGACAATTCACTGCACAACTCTTAATTAATTCAAAGCTTGCACTTTATTATCTGTACACAAATATCTATGTAACTATGTTGACACCAGGCCAACAATTTAAAACATGAATTCTACTCTTCTTCTGTACCAATACTCCCTCAGACCACTTCTCCATTCTATAACACTGAAATTGGGAATCTTGTGTTGGTCAAACAGTTGGCATTCCTTCTCCCAGCTCCTGGCATGGTGTCTTCCTTGAGATAATTCGTCTCCAGAACTCTTGCTCTTTTGCTTTCACAGCCGCTGATTCTTATTCTCTTTCCTTAATGGTTCAAATGTTGTGTTTCGATCTCATTGCTTCTGGTCCAAGCTGGCATCAATTTATTGTCCTTCATGCAGGTAACATTTTGTAATGAATATTTCTTTGTTCTGAATCAGAACAGATCAGCCAATTGCTAGGCACAGGCTGCCCCATTGATAAATCAGCATGTTCTGATTTATCAAAGAACAGGTCACACATAACCTTTTATTTGGAAATGATCTCCAGTTCAAAAAAATATCAGGAGTCTCATTGCGTTCACATGAAAGCACCTTGATACAGCTATTCCTGAGCAACACCGGTTCACAAGACAGCTGACAGAATGGAGGTTGAAGAGCAGTTTCACAAAATGGCGACTTTCAGTCCTTCAACCATATGGCAAGAACGAAGATATCTGGTTTGTCTATTTCCACTGTCCTTGACTCATTCCAGTTAGCTTCCAGTTTTCTTCCATGTTTTAATTCTTTCATGACAAAACATCTCCCCAATTTTAGTTTATATATCTGAGTGAGTACAGGACAAAATGAACACTAGCATTCATGGTGACAACAAATAATACCAATAAAGATACTAACAAAATATCATATTACTTTTTGTGGAGTCTATGAAAATACTGGCATATTTAAAATAATATCAGTACAAAAGCATATAAAAGAAACATGATGAAACACATCTAATTTCATATTGTATGTCGGCATATATAATGATGTATAGGTACATAGTACTCAAAGTAAGACAACACCATGGTGTAAAGTCAGACAACATTGCTGGAAAGAGAATTGGAAAGAGATTTAGCACTCAAACTCTTAAGTTGTTTAAGCTGCCAGCGGGAAACACTTAGGAAAATACACTGGATGATCATTAGAATGAGAAGCAGAACAATAACAACATGTGAAATAATACGAATCCAAGGATGTACATTAACGTTCCGACCCCAGTTCCAAACCTTACTCCAAAATGGTGGATCCTGCAAAATATCATTAGCTAAATCTGCATGATCTTTAATAGTCTTGGACAATTCATCCCACTGTTTAATAATGGCTTCATTATAGTTAATTACTCTATCCCACTGTGCAGTAAAATGAGGGATGGGTGGAAGAGCTGTAGGTACATATCTAAGTAAGCCCTCAGCAGTATCATTGATATATATATCCAGGTGAATAGGTGGCTTTACAACAGGTTCTCTAATTGTACCATATTAAGCCCAATTACAGAAAGTAACCACGAGGTATATGTTGTACAAACAGCATCCTTAGTGTGTTGAGTAGTTTCATTGTTAACTCTGTCAATAATTCGGTTTGTCATATCTCCTAATGGCTGTAAAATATGGAGCATTTCCGAAACTACATTTGCTTGTTGCATACCTAATGTGCTAACCCCTCCCATATCCTGAAAATCCTGATTTACTATTTCTTTCATCTTTTGCCTTAGAGAATTTACCTGAGAGCTTATCTCCGCAATATCCAGCATATTTACTGTGGAAACTCCAGCAGTGTATCCCAATCCCATAAATTCAATAAGCCCCCGTCTTCGCCTCTTTCCTGTTTTAAATTCTGAGTGGGTAAACTGTTCAATTAATAAATGTTGGAAAAGCTCCTGGAGACTTATTCCGCACCAACTAGGAATCTGAAGCGACATTTAATTGAACAATACTTGCACGTGTCTATACCCTGGCACTAGAATAATTCGCTCTTCTGTTTCTTCTAATACAAGACCTACTCCCTTTGTGTCTGTCTGAATCTCATCACACAACAAAGGACTAGTAACAGTTGTCACTGCAATGGTTGTGGTGTCAATGGTCGTCAACTCTACCGAAGGGTAAGGTGTATATGGAAAATCTTGGGGCTCCAGAGCAACTGGGATTGAGTTGCCTGGAGCACATGCTAATCGATGATCTTTCCTCTGATTGCTGTCCATACCAACAGTACCATCACATTCACAATGAAGTTGTACTCGAGTTATAAAGCCTTTTCTGCCTGAAGCAGGACCCAAAAAAACATGACTTCCCACTGTTATCTTAGAACTGCCATCTTTTCCCCATATCACTGTAACTTGATCCCGATTATCAACAGACCTTGATCTCATTTCCTTTGCAAATGTTTGTCTCCGTTCTTCATATATTCGTACCACTATTTCACCTTCCTCATCCACACAGTCTATTATTACCATGGTATCGGAAGGAATCCAAATAGACTTCTCAGTGAATGTTGTGAATACTTCCTCTGCTGCCAACCTAATCTTCATACTTTGCATCTGTCCAGATGAATATATAATTGGCCAATAATACACTTTATTGTATAACATATAACCTTCAGCAGAGCCTTTGACCACTACGAAGCCACTCAGCAGTAGTATTCCAACACCAATCATTTCCGAATACCTGGAAGAGAAACATCAAGAGCAGTTTCTGTACTTAACTAGTAATTCTTCCATCTCCTGCTTTATTTCCAGAAGATCTGGTGATGAGTGCAGTCTCCCATTTGTTTCCATCTTCCCGTGGCCCTTTGCAATGTTTGCTTGCCTTAACCTTCCCTTCTTGATATTGAGTTTAAAGGGAACTATCTTTAAAATTCTGGTGCAAACTGGAAGTGGGTGCCCAGCTCACTGAACAGGCAATAGCTCTTTCATTCAGATCAATATCAATTGCCAGAAACATAAATCAGAGAGCATCTTCATCTCCAGAGCATCTCATTGATAATGTGCCTTATGGATGTCAACCTCTACAGGACATTGATATTCGAAGGAGTTCATGTTGGTTAACATGATACCAACCCAACTCGTTAGGAGCAGTCTGGATTCGATAGATTAATCAGCTGGCTCTGTCAATGATATCTCAGAGATGGTTAAGGACCTGGTTGATAAATTGAGATTATAATCTCCTATCCTAATTTCAACTCCCTAGGTCTTTGTTCACACACCAAAATAAGACTTGCTCTGCTGCTTCTTCTGTCCCATATTACCCACTGTGACATAATGGGGCTCCTTAACGGTGTCAATTAATTGCCGTACACACCTGTCCTTTACAAGACCATCACACTCAGGTTTGATAAATCTAGTCCGACCAGAAATTCTCATCCTCTCATTTCTCTCCTGGTAAATCCAGTAGAAGGAGCTTCAGTGGTATGGATCATCATAAGAACTCAGGGTACGACAGTGACCTTCCTGAATCTTGGCTAAAATTGTTCTGTTCATCTGTTCAACGATCCCACTGGGTTGGGTTCGATGAAGGGATGTGGAACCTCTGATTTACTCCAGACAGTTTCATCAGATTTTACATCCCCTGTGTGGCGAAGTGAGGATGTGACTCTCGATTCCTTGGCAATATCCAGTGGGTAAAAGCTCTCAAACAAAATGCTGACTGTATCTTTAGCAGTGCTATTTCTAGTTGGGAAATCCTCCAACAACTTGGTGAAAGTTGACACTATCGATAGGATATTTTTCATTCCTCCACTAGATGGAGGTAAAGGCTCCACAAAATCAATCTGCAAGCTAACCCATGGCTCTACATTGGGTCTAAAAACACTTTTTTTTAAACTGAGTTATCTGGGTTATACTGGGGGAAAAAATCAAACAGTTCTTACACCTCATTGCTTTTTTGGCCACCAACACAGATGCTTCTGCTGTTCCATCGCTCTATCTGGTCCTTGATGCCTAAAAATATCCGTGGTACCAGTACACCTTCTGGCACCACAAACTTACTATTATTACAATCCCATTCCATTCCTGTATATTTACCATATTCTTCAAAATTCTCTCCTCTTTGCACCTGTGCTAACTCCTGATCCCGTTGCTGTACCTTGAGCAACTCTATAGATATGCTCTTTACTGTGCCATCACTCTCCCTGTATCTGGATTGTATTTCACCCCGCATCCCATTCCTAGTTTGGCTAACTCATCCACCTTCTGGTTCTCTTCCGGAAATGTTTTTGAGTGAGCCTTCACCATGTTTCCTCTTGCGTTCTTAAATATTATACTTTAACAAGGGTGCCAATGGTAAAAGTTTACCATTTGCTAAAACAGAACTTCTAGCTTCCTATAAAGGTAAACATTCAGTCAAGCTATTACAACCATGCATGCTTTCTGACTGTATACTCGCTCCTGAAGGATTGATAACAACAAAACTTATAGCAACATGTTGTGCCACTTGTGCACTCATTCTTTTAGATAACTTGATTGCAGCACTTCTATTCTTTTTTAAAACTTTTTTTATTGTGTTTTCAAATAGTTACAGAATAAAAGTGTGTGAAAAAGAAAATATGTGTTACCCATCCCCCCTCCCCTTAACCCCTCCCCCCTAACATCCCTATTGAAAGAAAAAAGAAAGAAAGAAAAGAAGGAATGCCTGGATATTAGAAGATCCCCACATGCTCCACGGAGTTCGTAATAACTTTAGTATATATATTTATTTCTCTCCCCAAGTAACCAATTATTTCATCTTCGGAGCTCCTATATATTTAATCCTGTCTTTTGTAAATAAGGGTGCCAAATTTTCAAAAATGTTTCATATTTATCTCTTAAATTATAAGTAATTTTTTCAAGTGGAATACAGCCATAAATTTCTTTCTTCCAACAATCTATACTTAAATATGTATCCGATTTCCAAGTAACTGCAATAGCTTTTTTGGCTACTGCCAATGCAATTTTTATAAATTCTTTCTGATATTTATTCAACTTGGATATCGGTTTTGTCTCTTCAATATCACCTAGTAAAAGTAATAATGGATTATGTGGAAGTTGTATTCCAATAATTTGTTCCAATAAAACTCTTAAATTTGTCCAAAAAGGTTGAATTTTAGAACAAGACCAAGTAGAATGTAAAAAAGTACCAATTTCTTGGTTACATGGGAAACACTTTTCAACTAAGGGCTTATTTAAGAGAAAAGTTAGTTCAAACAATGTTATTACCGAAACCCAATGAAATAGAAACTTTAATTCAAAAAGGAAAGACTAAAAAATTTATCTCTTGTATGTATAATTTGATTCAAAAACAGGCAATTAAACAAGGAGTCCATAAGTCAAGACAAAAATGGGAAAGTGATTTGAATATTAAAATTGAAGAAAAAAGCTGGTCAAGACTATGTCTTGAGAGTATGACAAATACAATAAACGTTCGATTAAGATTAGTGCAATACAATTTTTTACATCAACTATATATTACACCACAAAAAATAAATAAATTGAACCCAAATTTATCTGATCAGCACTTCTATTCTTGACTCCTTCCTTGTCCGCTACATATAAACCACATCCTGTAAGGCTCTCCCCATCTAGAACTGATGACATTCCATCAACAAAGATCCTGAAAAAGGAACGGGCCAGTCACACAACGTTATTTTCCTTTCCTGATTTCAAGGGAACATTTTAAGTGTAATATTATAACCTTGTAATAGCAATGTTGATCAGACTAGTCGAGTTTGACTGATTGTCCCATCCTTGATATGGCCATCCAGCAAAAGCTGAATTAGAGTATGCTCTATTAAAATGGTTAGTTGATTTACAACCCACAATATTAAACTGCCAAGACATACAAATAATCAGATCAACATTCAAAAACCTGCTTTCCTAATAACATCTCTTCACAGAATATGTTCTGAAGCAGTTGGCAAGTCGATCACTGGTAATTTCTTTGATTTCATTTCCTTAATTTCTTTCCACCATGCATCTCAAGTGATGCTGACCTTCCATTCTCAACCTTTCCTAGCCACACCTCATAGTTGGGCAATTTTCTTTATATTGAACTATAAATGTAATCTCTCCAATCCCCCGAACACCCTGGGTTCTTCTTGTCCATATTTTTCTTTTCTCATTTTAATATCCTAACCTAGTAGGTAGGTTGACTCGAAACATAGGGCCCAGACCTCTACTTTTCTTTCAGCTGACCAAGGAACACCAAATTTATTGACATAACACCAGGAATTGTTGGTGGAGAGCTTGTGGAACCAAATGTTGGTAAGAACTCAGACAAAGTCAGGAATCAAAAGGTTGAGCATGGTGCGACTAGTATCTTGAGCTGCGTATATTTCAATGCAAGAAGTATCGTAGGAAAGGTGGATGAGCTCAGGGCATGGATCAACATGTGGAATTATGATATTGTAGCCATTAATGAGATGTGGCTGCAGGAGGGGCAGCACTGGCAGCTCAATATTCCAGGCTTCTGTTTTAGACACAACAGAGCAGGAGGATTAGAGTAGGAGGAGTGGTGTTACTACTCAGGGAAAATGTCAGAGCAGTGCTCCATCAGGGCAGACTGGAAAACTCATCTAGTGAGGCTTTATGATGGGGCTATGTTGCAGACATGTCCCTTCCAATAGTCCAAGGGATTTAGTGGAACAAATTTGTAGAGATCACAGATTGTTGCAAGAAACAGAAGGGTGTGACAGAGGGTGACTTTTACTTTCCACATCTTGACTGGGTCTCCCATACTATAAAAGTACTAGATGGGATAGAGTTTGCCAAATGTATTCAAGAAAATTTCCTTAATCAGTACATCGATGTCCCAGTGAGAGAGTATGCGATACTTGCTCTGCTGTTAGGAAATGAGACAGGGCAGGTGACAAGCCAATGTTGTTCTGCTGTTTAAGAAAAGCTCTAAACATAAACCAGGAGATTATAGGCCGGTGAATCTGACATCAGTAGTGGGAGAGTTATTGGAAGGTATTCTAAGGGTCCGGATATATGAATATTTGGATAGACATGGACTGATTAGGGATAGTCAGCATGGCTTTGTGCATGTTAGGCCATGTTTAACCAATTCTTAAAGAGTTTTTCAAGGAAGTTACCAGGAAAGATGAAGGCAATGCAGCGGTTGATGTCAACATGAACTTCAGAAAGGTATTTGACAAGGTTCCGCATGGGAGGCTGGCCAATGGGGTCATAAATTGGATTAGACATTGGCTTTGTGGGAGTACCAGAGCAGAGGAGTAGTTGGTTACCTCTCTGACTGGAGGCCTGTGACTAGTGGTGTGCCGCAGGGATTGATGCTGGGTCCATTGTTGTTTGTATCTATATCAATGATCTGGATGATTATGTGGTTAACCGGATCAGAAAATTTGTAGATGAAACCAAGATTGAGGGTGTAGTGGACAGCAAGGACTGCTAACATGGCTTGCAGAGGGTTCTACATCAGCTGGAAAATTGGGCTGAGAAACAGCTGATGGAATTTCATGCAGACAAGTGTGAGGTGTCACACTTCGGTTGGACGAACCCAGGGTAGGTCTTACATAGTGGATGGTAGGGCACTGTGGAGTGTAGTAGAACAAAGGAATTTGGGAATACGGGTCCATAATTCATTGAAAGTGGTGTCACAGGTAGATAGGGTCATACAGAAAGCTTTTGGCACATCAGCCTTCAAAATCAATGTATTGAGCACAGGAGATGGGATGTTATGTTGAAGTTGTATAAGATATTGGTGAGGCTTAATGTGGAGCATTGTATGCAGTTTTGGTCACCTACCTACAGGAAATGATGTAAATAAGGTTGAAAAGGTTCAAAGAAAATTTACAAGGATATTGCTGGCTCTGGAGCACCTAAGTTATAAGGAAACATTGAATAAGTGAGGGCTACATTCCTTAGAAAGTAGAAGATTGAGAGGAGATTCGACAGATGTATACAAAATTATGAGGGTAATTATATAGGGTAAACGTAAGCAGCCTTTTTCCACGGAGTTTGGGTGGGACTACAACCAGCGGTCATGGGTTAAGGGTGAAAAGTGAAAAGATTAGGGGGAACATGAAGAGAAATTTCTTCACTCAGAGGGTCGTGAGAGTGTGAAATTAACTGTCAGCACAAGTGGTGCATGCGAGCTTGATTTCAATATTTACGTGACGTTTGGATAAGTACATGGATAGTAGGGAAATGGAGGTCTATGGTCCCAGAACAGATCGATGGGAGTACAGTTGAAATGGTTTCAGCATGACTAGATGGGCTGAGTGGCCTGTTTTGGTGCTGTACTCTTCCATGACTGTATGATGCTATCTACTGATTCAAGTTAGGCAATTCAGTACACAATTCTTAATCAAGTTAAAGATTTCACTTTTTCCCAACACAAATATCAATGCAGATAACTTCTCAAAGTGATAACACTGCAATAGAGGCCAATTGGCCAAACAAGAAGTGAATGGGAGGTTCTGCCCTTTTGGCTAACATGTGTTAGCTTTCCAAGCCAAACTCTTATTGCCCTCATCACAAGTGACAAAGTGAAATTAATGTCACTGTTATAAATCAGACGGTTGCTAGGCTCAAGTTACTCAGGTCAGAGAAGGCTGCCCTATCCACAAACCTGCATGTTTTAACTTCCCAGAGAACATCTCACAGATAGCCTCTTATTTGGGAAAGATTTCTAGTTCAACAGATTATCAGGAGCCTCATTCTATCTGCATTAAAGCACAGACATACAGCTATTCCTGAGCAAAACCAGCTCACAAGACAGAGCTTGCAGGGCAGTTTCACAAAATAGTGACCTCCATTCCTTCAACCGATTGGTTGAATGAAGACATTTGGTTTGTTTACTTTGTCTGTCCTTAACTCCTTCCAGTTAGCTTCCAGATTTCTCCCACAGCTTAATTCCTTCTTGGACAAAAAGATTGTGTTTTGAACTTCCTCACCATAGAGACGCTGGGCTGAATGGCCACCCTCTGCACTCTAAATATTTCAATGTGTATTCTTTTATTTATTGTTTAAAACATTTTGTTGTTGGTGATAATAGGGTAAATAAAGAGCAATTGTTTCTAGTGAGGGGAAATCAGGAGGGGGTATGTAACTGGTTGACTGTCAGGGAAGGGAAAGGGGGCAGGCAAACGGTACAGAGTTCCCCTGCGGCTGTTCCTTCAACAACAGCTATACCTCTTTGGATATTGCTGGGGGTTGGCTTACTGGGAGAATGCTGCAGCAACCAGGTCTCTGGCACTGCGTCTCGCTCTGTGGCTCAGAAGCGAAGGAGGGAGAAGAGAAGCGAGATGGTGATGGCAATACAGAAAGAGATAGGAGATTGTGAGACTCGTGGATGGTATGTTGCCTCGCTGGTACCAAGGTCAGGGGTGTCTCAGATTGGGTCCAATCATTCTTAAGGGTGGGGGGTGAGCAGCCAGAAGTTGTGGTTAATATTGGGTCAGAAAAGGGAGCTAGGTAGAATGCTGAAAAGCCGAGTCACAAGGGTAGTAATCTCTGGAAAGCTGCCTGTGCTGAGCACCATGGAGGATTAAAATAGGAGGATATAGCAGAAAGTGTGTTTTATGTTCTGGTGAAGGGGATGTGGGTGGTAATTTGTCACCTAGGGGGGTCCCTGTGTGGCTGTAAAGTCCACACAGTTAGTTCACAAGGTCAGGATTGAAGGTAGGTCACAGGGGCTGTTATGCAGTGGCTCTATTGGCTGCATTGGAACTCAATTTACACGTGAAATCAAAGGCTTACACTGACAGTGATGGGATTGCTGGAACCCAGATCTCTCAGTAAAACTCTAGCTGCATCATAATTCCCTTTAACCATTATGGAATTAGTGATTCTTCTTACTACAGAATCCAAAGCTTTCAAACCTCCTCATCCGTCCTTTATGTGACAGTCCAGTTTTTGTTCCATGTCTGATCAAACTTCCCACACTAAATCTCAGCTTTTGTTTCAATCTCAGGAGCATGTTGCAAAGGCCCACAGTTCCCAGTGAGGATTCTGCACCGCTGGAATTGTCATGTCTGTATACTCTTTATTTCAGAACAACCTGGACCCCACAATGGAGGAAATTGAAGACACCCTCCAAGGTAAATTCTCTAAGTTTGTGGCTCAGTTCCAGACTTTTAAGCAGAGAGACCAGTTTTAAAGGGGGCCTGTTGGTGCAGCAGTTGATTCTGTTGCCTCATAGCTCCAAGTGTGCAGGCTTATTCCTGCCCAACTCTCTCTCTGTGGAGTTTGCACCATCTCCCTGCAGCTGTTGTGATGATTTTGTGTGTGATAAGCTTAATCAAAACTACGCCACATCTGGTTTAACTATCTACAAAAACCTGCATTTTAGGGAGATTACACTGTATCAATCTACACTAGTTTACTTCAACCAGACTCATTTACTTCACTTATTTAATCTCTTCCTGAAAGGGGTTAGCTGTTAGTAATCACTATTGCAAGCAGTGCCCACCCTCCCCCCTACCAAGGAGACGACACTTCCAGCTAATGGTGCAGATTAAACACAATTTATTTTTAAGTGAAATATATTAATTTCTGAGGTATAATTCCAGACAGATGTATAACTTAAAGGATTTCCAAATGCAGGTAGATTTCTTAAAATCTAGAAAGACATACCAAAGAGTTGCAGATGAACAAGTCATCTGTTGCCGAAACCAAGGTAGAGGAATGAATCCTGTTTCTTCGCTCTATCGATTCTCCCAACTGTGACTGCCTTCTAATATTTATACTGTTTTTCTATCAATTGTCATCATTGGCATGTGGTGTTTCTCACCAACATTATCAAGTTAGGTAGATGGTGTATTTAATTAGTCTAATGTAGATACTCTTGTTTCTCTTGATTGGGTCATAGTTTAACAAGGTCAGCATGGACCCATTGATTCTCTTGATTAAGCCAAAGCCAACTGGTTAGAAGAGAAGAGTATGAGCAAAGAAAACCAGTTAGAAATTTAACTTATTAAACAACAAACATCTTGAATCTTGGGCAATTTCTGCTGCTGGGCTTAATGAACAACAAACACTTGACCAGTGGACATTTTCTGCTGCTGTGCTAAAAATGAATTTATCTTATTGAACAACAAACTTCTTGAACCTTGGACAATTCTGCTTCTGGGCCAAAAAAAAAACACAAATGGCCCTTTGGGGTCTGAAAGTGAATATCCATGACACTCTGCAGATTTCATTTGTGGTTCCAGTGCCATTTCTCACATCTCAAAGATGTGCTGGGAGGTTAATGAGCTATTGTAAATTAAACTTTTGTGTAGGTAAGGAGCAAAATAATCCAAGGGGAACTGATGAGAGAGATAAAGTTGCAGGGTACAAGAAGATAAGTAGGCTGCCTAGGACTGATAGGGTTACTCTCACCTTGGAGTTGGCATGGACCTGATGGGCTCAATGGTCTCCTTTTCTGTTCTGGCAAAAGAAAAGCCAAAACTTTGACACACATTCCATGGAGAAACCAGGTGATCAATGAACAGGAGGTTGTGTGTAATTTAGGTGGTGCAAGTGAGTGCAGACAGGATCGCGGACCTTCCAAATAACCGTCTGAAAATGTATATGCTGTATCAATACAAAGTTACATCCCTGCAGCACTCCTTCAACATGTTGAATCATACTGCTCTCAAACAAATTTTAAATCTGACCATAAGCTCTTCCACTGAGTTTAAGATGGGAACAGCTTCTTCTCCTTTGCCTACAGATTTCTGAACGGTTCGTGAACCCATCAACACGACCTCACTGTGCTCTTCTGCACTATTTGCTTCATTAGTTTTATTGTAACTTTACTTATTTAGCCTGCACCATACTACTGCCACAAAACAACAAGTTTCTTAACTTACGTCAGTGACAATAAACCTGACTCTGGTTCTGGAACAGAGGTTCCAAGTAACCGGAACAACAAATTAGGATTGGTTCAACTAAGAGTCAGAGAGAAGCAACATTTTTAAAGCACAAAGTAAATATATTATCAAAGTACATATATGTCACCATAACAACCCTGAGATACATTTTCTTGTGGGCATTTTGCCTGTGAGAGTGGGGTGAATAGAGAAGAGGGGAATTCTGTATTTACATGACATTGATAACGTGAAGCTTTCTGTACAGTGTATTGCAGGGGCTCCCAAACCTTTTAATGCCATGGAGCCTTATCATTAACTGAAGGCTCTGTGGATCCCAGTTTGGGAACCCCTGATGTACTGGGGTTCTCTCCTAGTAACCCCAAACTAAGGTTGGATTAGAAGAGCCAGTAGTTTGACTGCTCATTTTAACGGATGCTGTCCAACCTGCTGAGTTCATCCAGCTTGTTTGTACGTGTTGATCTGATTCACAGCATCTGCAGTGTACTTTGTGTTTACAGTAGTTTGAGGAAACAGTGAGATGTGAATGTGACTACCCAGTTCTCAGTCTGAGTTTGTGTTGGCCACAACAGATCAAATTGGCATCCAGATCTTTCACAAATACTCTAAGGGTTTTTGTCCTGTCACCCAGTGTCTCCAGACCAGCCTCTGGATCCAAACTTTTCTTCCACTTCCCTCTAAACTCTATTAATTTTACTTAAATTTCTCCTAGTTTTGACTTCTTTCTTATTTGTTCTTGCAGTCCAGCCTGTCCAGATTTCTCTCCCTTAAATTTATTCAACCTTTCCACCCAATTAAATCTCCTCACAGCCTTCAAGCTTGTATCTTTTCCAAAAGCTGGTGGAAACATTTAGCAGGTCAGGCAGCATCTGTAAGACAAAGAGAATCGATGATTCCAGTCACTGCCTCTTCCACATATTTTATATGTGAGTCTCGGCTCCAATGTTCTTGGTTTCACACAAGGACCAAAGGTGTCCTCTGTCAGCTACTGGAAGCTGACTGTATCTCACCAGCTCACACTGCTCTCCACTGCACCTTCTTGCTGCTGATTGAGATAAATTCTCTGCAAAATTTCACAGCATCAGAGAGAGAACAGGTTCTGGGATGTTAGAACAATGCCTGTGTGGCTGTTTTAATTTTAAATAATTTCTGTTAATTTGCCTCCCGGGAAACTTGTGTCGCTGCACAGGATAGAGCCCCATCCTCAAGAGCTACCCTACCTTCATCAAAGTAAGGAAACTAAAATGGCTGCAGCCAAATATTTTGCTTTTGTCAGACTGTGGCTACCAGAGGTTGTTTTTATAGACCTGTCTTTATTTGCCCTGACAACAGGATCTGATAAGTGAAAGTGAGTTTCTTGTCATTGAGGCATGAGTATGTGGCCAACAAGGGCAGTATTTACTGCCATTGCTGATCCCCTTTTTTTAAAATTCAAAAATAAACTTTAATCATATGTGTTATGTTTTTAACTCCAAAAACTTATCAAAAGAAGAACAGAGTGGTGTGTACTATATTTCTGTTTTTAACTTTAGCGAGGCACACACGTATGATGTGCTGGCATCTTGATGTATGCCATTGACATACTTTTTCATATAACTCATTATGCAAACAACAAAGAATGCTTAATCGAACAACATATTTACAGTATTACTCAAAAATTATTGATATATTAAATCCACAACACTGCTTAGCTATAAACTCCAACTCAGTATAGAATGCATCTCAACTGTATACATGGTATAAAATATAACTACTACATAGACATGCACAGCATTGTAAATTTTAAATTGTTCCATTCAGATCTAAAGACATAATTGGTGTGGAGGATTTCTTATTTTTGTGGGATAAAATCTTTCCTCACCAGGGAGGTTACTCTGCTTGGCAGGTGAGACTTGTCGGTGTGAAAGAATCTCAGGTTCTGGGGCTCTCCGCAGTGGTTGTAGGTGTTGACTCTGGGACTGCAGGAAATTGTTCTGATAGCTCTGGATACCTTTCTTTGCAATGTGTCAGCATCCCAAACAGAGCATGGTAAGCTGCTTGATCTGCTGATTAATCCCAGGCTGCCAGACAAAGCTTCAAGTCAACGCTTTCATTTTGACCACTCCGAGAGGACAGGCACGTAGTTTCTCTAACACTTTATCTCTCAGTTTGAATGACACGAAAACTCTCAATTACAACCTCCATCAAAGGCAAGTTCATCCCGACGCTGGTAAAAATGGTGAAACTTCTATTTCTGTTGCACATCCTAGCCAATTTTGGGTGGCAACATAGACCTGAAACAGTCTAGGATAGTTTCTGGTTTCCTTTTGGATCCTCTCTGTGTAATAGGGAGATTTTCAGTTTGCATTAGGGAGAACACATCGATATAGAATTAGAATTGAAAATACACGAGGACTAAGATGTTAACTGTCCTGTGCTATCATCAGTGGGATCATCAGTTGATCTGCCACCTGTCCTCAGCAGTTTCGGCCCGCTTGTGATCAAGACTCCCTCGAGGTGGTGGGCCAGCAGTGCTAAAGCACCACCTCCCACTGATGAGCTTAACAACTTGGCATCTGCCTCTATCAGAGTTGTTGGTCGCTTCCATCCAACAGATAGTCTACTCTTCAGGTGTCTATGCAGCTGCTGAAGATTTCACAAAAGATGGATACACTTTCCGACTATCTGCCCCTATGGACGTACTTGGTCCACACCCATGATAATCCTGTCTCTGCTGCCTCAGCTACAGCCCTGCTGGTTGACTTGATCTCTCTTCTAGTGAAGCCAAGGTCACGCAGCCACTTCTGGAAAGTGAACGCAATAAAGCCACGGCAACCTGCTTCGAATGGATAGCATGAAACCCTCCACCCTCTGTCTCTGCACTCTGATCTTAATTCTGCATACTTGGTTAGCTTGCGCTCATGGGCTTCATCGATGTTGTCTTTCCAGGGGACTGTGAGTTCACCAATAACTACTTCTGTACTGATGTCAGACCAGACAATTACATCTGGACACAATGTGGTGAAAACTATTTGTTCCAGGAAACTGCCTTTCCCATCCAGGTCAGCCTTGACACACAAATCATTGGCTGAAGAAAGTATGCTTGATCGTGGGCCTGTGCTGTACACCCTTGACGTGGAGCCTTCTTTCACAAATGATATGCGATGTTCTGTGCAGCATGGGGCACGAGATAAGTTGTGCTGCAGTACTCTCTGCTCAACCGCTTCTGTTACAAGTTTGAGAACGTTGTTATGTCTCCAAGTGTACATGCCGCTGGAAAGGTTGACTCTGCATGCACTCAAAATATGTTGAAGTGTTCCCTTCTCGCTACAAGCAGCACACCTATCTGTCTTATCTTCACACCATGTGCTGAGGTTGGCAGGTGTTGGGAGCAGGTCATACACTGCTCTGTATAGAAAAGAAATGCGGAGCAGTTCCATTTGCCACAGAACATTCCAAGATAGATGTCGTTGTTCAACACTTTCCCACCAGGTCCAAGCCCCTTGTATGTATGCATCCTCTTTTATAAATTTATATGTATTCTCTTTTGTAAATTTTTCAGGCATTTCCTTTTCCAAGGGTAAATGGGACAATCAATCAGCATTTCCATGATTAGATGTCCTCTTGAGATTGATTTTTTCCTCCAAGACTCAGAGCCTGTCTCTGCAGTTGTGCTGCTGCTCTTGTTGGAACACACTTCTGTGGATTGAAAATGAAGACTAGTAGTTGATGATCAGTAATGAGGGTTAACTCTCTCCCATAGAAGTACTGGTTAAAATGTTTTACAATCCAAACCAGATTCAAAGCCCTCTGTCAATCCATTTGTAATTTTTCTCTGTCACAAAAAGGGAACGTGATGCAAAGGCTAGGGGGCGTTGACTTCCATCACTCATAACTTGGGGCATGACCGCACCTGTACCATAAGGCCAGGCATCATAGACAAGCTACGCTGAGCAATGTAGATCATATTATGTGAGTACAGGGTCTGACATCATCATTTCCATTACCTTTTTGAAAGCCACCTCACAAATCTCTGTCCATTGCCAATTCTTCCCAATCTGTAGTAATGAGTTCAAGGGGTGAAGTACAGTAGCCAGGTTTGGCAGGAACCTGTTATAGTAATTGACAAATCCTGAAAAAGATTGCAACTGTGATATGTCCTTTGGTCTTAGAGCACCCACCCTGCTTGAATTTTCATAGCACACTTGTGTAATACTTGAGCATCAAAGTTGTGACCACAGTAACTGATACTTGGTCTAAAGGATTCACATCTGTTACAATGTGCTCTGAGCCCATAATCTTCTAATATTTTTAACACAGTCTTAAGAGTTTCAAGATGTTTCTTATCCTCCTCACTGGTAACAATGAAGTCATCCAGGTAACACTTAGCGCCTGGGCAGCCTTTCAGCACCTGGTCCAAAGCTTTCTGCCAGAGTGTAGATGCAGATGCTACTCCACAAATTAGCCTATTATTGCAATAAAGCCCTTTGTGAGTATTTATGGTAGGGAACACTTTGGACTCTTCTTGTATCTCCATCTGTAGGTAGCCTCAGCTAAGTCCACTTTGCTGAAGTGTTTCTCTCCAGAAAGGTTTGCAAAGATATCCTTTAACCTGGGCAGAAGATAGTGATCTACCTTCAGTACTGGATTGACGGTGACCTTAACATCACCACAGACCCATTCTTTGTGGTTACTGGGACAACTGGCATTGCCCATGGGCTCCAATCAGCATTGGAAAAAATGTCTTCAGCCTCCACGCGATCAAGCTCACTTGCTACTTTATCGCAGATGATATAACGAACCAAATGGGCTTTGTAAAATGTGGGTGTGGCATTTTCATTTAACATTATTTTACCCTTGATATACTTGGGTTCTTGGGGATGTAGGATGGATCTCCAATCAAGTTGTAGTTGTCTCAGCCAATCACAATCCCACAATGCTGGCCCTCCTGATTTTTCACATATAAACCCAATGTTGATTGTTGGTTGTTGTATTTCACTGTAAAAATGTCATTCCCCCAGGAGTTATAGTGTAAGTTCTTAGTTTGGTATCTACAGACTTGAGTTTAGTTTCTTTGAAATGCCACTTCAACTCATTTTGTGGAATAACTGAAACAGCCGAGCCAGTGTCCAATTCCATTTTAATTAACTTGCCTTTCACATCTGCTGGAAGCTACCCAATCCTGTGTTACTCTCATCATTATCAGATTTTGACTGGAGGGTGGTAAATGTTATTCTTTTGTTCAAGTAGGGAACACCCTGGGATTTATGGATCAGTGAGTCTTACTTCAGTGTTGGGCAAATGATTGGGGAAGATTCTTAGAGACAGGATGTAGGAGCAGTGGAGGCTGAGTAGGCACCTGCACAAGTTATTAATTATGACAGGCATAGAGAGGGTAGATAGTTGGCATATTTTTCATTGGATTGAAATGCATTTGAAACTATATTTTTTGGATGCAAAGGCCAGGGTGTCAGGACCAGAGGCAAGAGTCGGGCTGGCTCTAATCACCACTCCACAATGTTTACTCGCTCCGTGCTGCACTGAGGTTAAGGCTGTGACCTGCTCCAGCTACTCCGGACTTCATGTCTGTGGGCTCCGCGGTACTTTTTCCCCTTTGTCCTGAACTGAGGTTGAGACCTTGGCCTACTCTGGCTACGCCGCACTGCGTGTCTGTGGGCTCTGATTCGCTGACTTGTCTCTGCACTGAACAGAAGCTGAGACCGTGGAACGCTTGGTTTCCCTGTCTGAGGACTCACTTTCATTCTAAATGCCGTTTGCTTACTTTTATTGTATGTCCAAACAATATTTTTCTCTCTGCACATTGGGTATTTGACGGTCATTTATTTAATGGGTAATTTTGGGTGACTTTGTTTTGTAGTTGCCTGTAAGGAGACAAATCTCAAGATTGTATAATCTGTACATACTTTGATGATAAATGTACCTTAAACTTTTAAGGTGAGGGGTAAAGTTCAAGGGGACTATGCAGGGCAAGAGTGTTGGGTGCCTGGGATGTGCTGCATAAGGCAGCTATAATAGAGATGTGTAAAAGGTGGGCATATGAACTTGCAGAGAACGGAAGGAAATGGATCACGTGCAGATCGAAGGGATTATGAGTCATTAGTTTAATTAGTTTGGCACAGGATCATGGGCCAAAGGACCTGTTTCTGTGTTGCACCATTCTATGTTCTAATGCTCTTCTTTATCCAAGTTGTCTGTAAAGTGTGGGGAATTCCAGTTTCCCAGAATCACATCAGTCAGACAAGCACCAACACCATTCCCCACACAAGTCCAACAGCAGCCTCACCCAGCTGTGATTTGAATGGAATGCAATTGAGGTTAGAATTCAAATAATAAAAATATACGTACTGCCTTTACCTAAATTCTCAAACTCCATTTACCTTCACTCTCTTCTTGCAACCGTCAATTGCAGAATGTGTTTCAGACTCTTTGAGAAAGGTTAGAACTGTTTAAGGCTGCCAGTGTGACAGGAACCTGGGAGCAATGGGTAAGAGCAATGAGGTCCGTTGCTTTGAAGCTTCACTTCATTCCCAGCACCTATCGCCCCTGCAGGGACAGCAGATCAGGATCTTTGATGTAAATGAGAAGCTGCAGAGACTGCAAATGTAAAATAAAATCAAAATGCTGCAAGTACTCAGCAGATGCAGCCGGACTTGCTGAGCACTTGCAGCATTTCTTGTTGCTGTTTTAGGAGTTTCCATGGGTCAGGAGAGAGTGAGCACTTCATGTTGTTTTACTGAATGTTTTGTATTGTAATCAAGTGATTTCCTACAGAAATGCTTGGTCAATGCTTATTCTGGCATATTCCCACTTCCTTTCCAGTCCTGAAATGCTACCCTCTAACTCTTTGATTATGTACTCACCCAGCACCTTCTAGCTATCCCTATTCTCCTCCAAACTTTTTAGTCTGGCATCTTTCCCCTTCCATTCCAGTCCTGAAGAAGGGTCTTGTCTGAAATATTGGCTGTTTTTTCATGTCCATGTGTGGAGCGTGGCTGAGTGGTTAAGGTGCTGGACTAGCGATCTGAAGGTCATGAGTTCGAGCCCCAGCTGAGGCAAGTGTTGTGTCCTTGATCAAAGCACTTAACCACACATTGCTCCAATCCATCCAGCTGAAAATGGGTAGGGACATAATGCTGGGGGTTAACCTTGCGATAGACTGGCGTCTTATCCGAGGATGGGGGTGGGGGGTGAGTCTCGTACTCTCAGTCGCTTCACGCCACGGAAACCGGCACAAACACTGGCCTGATGAGCCTATAAGGCTCAGGACAGACTTTAACTTTTTTAACTAATTCATGTCCTTAGATACAGCCTGACCTGCTGAGTTCCTCCAGCATTTTGAGGGCGTTGCTTTGGATTTCCAGCGTCTGCAGAACTTCTCACATTCATCTGAACCAGCTTCCATTTGCTGATCTGGGGCCTAAGAGTTACGTTCCTGTTGGCCTTGGTTATTTTCTATTGCATGTGGATTAGGAACAGGAGTAAGCCATTCAGCCCCTCAAACTTGCCACACCATTGACTAAAGTCTGACCTACAGTAATATTTAACCTCTGCTCTTTGGGGATCTATCTACTTTAAAATCATTCAAAATACTGCATCAACCACTCTTAAAGCAGAGAATCTAACATTTAATGACCTAAAAATGTCACTCATCTCTCTTTTAAACAAGTAGCCTCTTACTTTTAAAAGGTATTGCTGGGTCTAGATTCTCCCACAAGAAGATGCTTTCACATTACCCCTGTCAAGGCATGAAAGATCCTTTATATTGCTCTTTTTTTAAAATTTAATTTTCCACTTCTAAAGCAGTGTTTTCAAATGGCACTTCACGCAATTCGGCCCAATGAGATTGTTACACCTGTCCCAGCAATCCATCGTTCCCATTCTCCCACTCACTTTCCGGTAACCCATTCTCTTTTACATCCCCATCCATAACTCCTCCTGATTCTCCTGTTATCCACCTGGAGTGGCCAATTACACAGCTAACCAAAGTATTTTTGTGGTATGGGAAGAAACCATGGATCAGGAGAAATTGCATACTGTCCTTGCAATTTACACTCAGGCAGCACTGGAGGTCAGAACTGAACCTGGGTCATTGCAGCTACAAGACATCAATATGATGTATGGCTGGCCTCAGCGTTAGGCACACGTGAGCAATCACTAACTTTTCTTCCTGCTCTTCTCTCAGGTTTCTGCCACCTACATGAAAAGATTAGTTTGTCATGAGTGGAATCTTATAGCTAAACCTATAAATCCAGTCACAATCTGTGGATTCACAGCTAGATTGGCCCTGAGATAAACAGAGCAGGAAAACAGGATATTTGACAAATAAATCTTGTGTTAAATTGACGCCTTAGCAGTAATTAATACAATCAACTAAATTGATTGAGAGAGGAAGGTGGCAATGGGTTTGCAGGAAAGTCCTTGATGATTACCTTGGACTGTGAACAAAATTCAGGAAATTATACTTCCAGTTAGACCCTAGTTGTATCTAATTTTGGCCTCTGCACTTAGAACGGAATTAAAATCAGAATCAGGGTTATTATCACCGACATGGGTGGTGAAATTTGTTAAATTAGCAACAGCAGTGCAAAGCAATACATGATAATATACTCAATCACAGTAAGTATTATATATAAATGTGTGTGTGTGTGTATTAAATAGCTAAAATAGTGCAAAAACGGGAATAATAAAAGTGAGGTAGTGTTCATGACTTCAGTGTTCATTTAGGAATTGGATTGCAGCGGGGAAGAAATTCTTCCTGATTCGCTGAGTGCGTGGCTTCAGGCTTCTATACCTCCTTCCTGACGGTGTCCTGACAGAAAGGATGTTAAGAGTGATGCACCATCAATAACTCTCTGAGACGTAAAGGCAAGGTATCGGCTTTTATTGACTGGAAGAAGGAACAAGCAGTGGTTGACCACCATACTACATCCTGGAGACAGAGGCTGGGCTCAAACCTCAATCGCCTTTATACAGGGGTCTGTGGGAGGAGTCAGTGGGGGTCTGTGGGAGGAGCCACAGGAGCAGTCAGCAGGGGGCGTGTCCAAACAGGTATATGTAGTTCACCACAAAGAGTGAGCAATGCACAGAACAGTTTTCCTGGAAAATGCTGGACGTTCTCAGCCAACTGACAGTATCTGCTGGGGAGAACAAATTGTTGATGAACATAGCAATTCCTCCCACCTCAAAACCTCTCACAGATGTTGCTTAACCCACTGACTTCCTCAAGCAGTTTGCTTTTTGTCCCAGGTTCTAGCATCTGCAGTGTTTTATATCCTGTTTTTTTTTTAATGTAAGATTCAGAACTAAGACGTTTATTTCGTTTGAGAAGTCTGAAAAGACGAGTGGGTGCTCAGTGCTGTCCGCCTGTGTTTGACCTCTCCCTCTCGCTAGCTCCTGTTGAAGGAAGGTGCAGGAGCATTGGGTTCAATGTTGCAAGGGTTGATCAGCAACGCTGTCGACTTGTTTTGGGGACTTTGAGGTTCATGGTGCATGTATGTCTGGATTGTGGTTCCTCTTTATTTTGCTGTTTTTGAGCGCTTTGCTTGGGGGAATTGACGCGGAATTGGGTGCTTCAGCAAAGAATGGCTCTGCATGCAGCCTGCAATACGCTAGTGACACCACGCTGAACTGATCTAAACTGAATACTACTGCACTCCTGGTTTGGTGCTTAATATTCTACGTGCTATTTGCTTGCTTTTTGCTATTTGCACTATTTGTACTTTTTTCACGTGTTAAGTTTTTGACGTTTTCTTAAATGGGTTCGATGGCATTTCTTTGTTTTATGACAACCTGCAAAAAGATAAATCTCAGATTACACATACTTTGATATTAAATATACTTTGAACTTTGAACTCTGAAGACTGAGTTGTTCACTTTGGACCACACAAAAAAATGCTTGGGATTATGCTGTAAATAAAAGTTCATCATTGGATAAACTGATGATACTGGCTATTCAAAGGCAACACGAGTGAATCTGCAGATGCTGGAAATAAATAAAAACACAAAATGCTGGCAGAACTCAGCAGACCAGACAGCATCTATGGGAGAACATAGATGCTGTCTGGCCTGCTGAGTTCTGCCAGCATTTTGTGTTTTTATTTTTATGCTGGCTATTCTCTGTCCAGGACTTGGGATCCGAACCATAACTAGAGTGAAAACAAAGGAGAGCTCTACACTGGCTTCAGTTATGGTGTGGTTTATTCTGAAGTTGAAGTTGCCTGTCTCTCTGGGGATCACAAGGTAAAAACATTGGAACAGGAGTGAACCTCTCAAGCCCTTGAACCTGCTTTACTTTTTAATAAAATCACGTCTAATCTGATTAAAACCTCCACATTCCTGTCTCCTTCATTAGTTTTATAACCTCTTGCTTATCAAATATCCACCTATCTTTGCCTTAAAAAATTCAAAGACTTAACTTCCACTGCATTTTAGAGAAGAGTTCCAAACTTTCACAATCCTGTGAGAGAAAATATTTTGCTCTTTTGTCTAAAAGACAATAAAACCATGAGTCATAGGAGCAGAATTAGGCCACTCATCATATTGAGTATGCTCCACCATTATCTACCATTTTAAGAGCAATTATCAGCTATTTTGTTTTAGAAAAGCGACCCTTAGAATCAACCAGAGGGGGAAACATCCTCTCCACATCCACTCCATTAAGAAATTCAGAATTAGACAAGTCTGCTCTCACTCTTCTAAATTCAAGTTCAAGTTTATTATCATCTGATTGTACATAGATACAATCAAATGAAACAACATTCCTACGGACCATGGTGCACCCACAAAGCATATATCACACAGCACATAAACCAAAATATTACCATAAATCAGTTAATAAAATATAATTCATGGAGTGTTCTGAGTGTTCTGGTCTTTTCCCACATATTAAGCATTGACAGGTTCTTTGTCCCTAGTATATAGGTGAGTGCAGAATTTGGGAGAAGTTGATGAGAATAGATCAGAGGATAAACTAATGAGAAACTGGGATTGCTCTTTGAGCGAGCAACGGGTCAAAGAGTCCCGTTCCATGTCATGTGGAAACATGGGTGGCATTCCTTTAGATGTGAATCACATGGACTAGGGTTTAATCAGTCCTGCACCTCTGCTTCTTGGCAACGTGTGAAGCAGCTTTCTGGCAAGTTCAACTAACCCGTTGTCACTCAGAGTACTTTGATTTCAGGATCTCCGCACTGACATTGTCTTGGATGTCGGCCTGAGCCTGAACCAGGCGTTGGACATTGGGCAGGTGAGCTTCCTTTGCTGCGCAAGGAATAAGTGCCCTGGTGTTAACAGGAGTGGTGGGGAAAGACGGCCGGGATTCCTGCATCTCAGCATGTCGAAGGTTAGCTTACAGCCAATGAGCTACTTCACAATGTGGTACTGCTTCTGTAAAATAGTGAGAGTTAACAATCATGGTCACATCTGACTCTTGGAATTCACTTTGCACCTAAATTAAGACCTGTAGGAAGGCACCGAGTTCAGTTCTGTTATATATTCTGAGTCATACATTCAGGCTCAAATTGGGTCAGGTCAGGGCAAAGCTGCTGGATTAGATGGACTGAATAGCCTTTCTCTGGGAATACAGTATATTCAGTAACCCCTTGAAATGCCTGCAGGCATAGCTGTGAGCAGTGAACTTGCACCTATTTAGTGTTTGGTTGACTATAGACATTAAGCCAAGGAACTTGGGTACGTGGTGACCTGTATCCTCTCACCTAGAGGGGGTCAGTTGTGCTGTGAGGATTACATTCCTTGACTTCTCTAGTGCCTTTAACACCATCCAGCCCAAGATCTTAAGGCACAAACTAACGGAGATGGGAGTAGACTCTCACATGGTGGATTGGATAGTGGACTACTTGACAGATAGACCTCAGTATGTGCGGTTGGGAGACTGTAGGTCTGACACGGTGGTCAGCAGCACAGGGGCACCGCAGGGAACCGTACTCTCTCCGGTCCTGTTCACCCCGTACACATCAGACTTCCAATATAACTCGGAGTCCTGCCATGTGCAGAAGTTCGCTGATGACACGGCCATAGTGGGGTGTGTCAGGAATGGACAGGAGGAGGAGTATAGGAAACTGATACAGGACTTTGTGATATGGTGCAACTCAAACTACCTGCGTCTCAATATCACCAAGACCAAGGAGATGGTGGTGGACTTTAGGAGATCTAGGCCTCATATGGAGCCAGTGATCATTAATGGAGAATGTGTGGAGCAGGTTAAGACCTACAAGTATCTGGGAGTACAGTTAGATGAGAAGCTAGACTGGACTGCCAACACAGATGCCTTGTGCAGGAAGGCACAGAGTCGACTGTACTTCCTAAGAAGGTTGGCGTCATTCAATGTCTGTAGTGAGATGCTGAAGATGTTCTATAGGTCAGTTGTGGAGAGCGCCCTCTTCTTTGTGGTGGCGTGTTGGGGAGGAAGCATTAAGAAGAGGGACACCTCACGTCTTAATAAGCTGGTAAGGAAGGCGGGCTCTGTAGTGGGCAAAGTACTGGAGAGTTTAACATCGGTAGCTGAGCGAAGGGCGCTGAGTAGGCTACGGTCAATTATGGATAACTCTGAACATCCTCTACATAGCACCATCCAGAGACAGAGAAGCAGTTTCAGCGACAGGTTACTATCGATGCAATGCTCCTCAGACAGGATGAAGAGGTCAATACTCCCCAATGCCATTAGGCTTAACAATTCTACCGCCAGGACTTAAGAACTTTTTAAAAGCTATTATTAATGCTTTTTGAGATAGTGATTTAGATGCATATCATATTTTTTACTGAGTTAAGTATTGTATGTAATTAGTTTTGCTACAACAAGTGTATGGGACATTGGAAAAAAGTTGAATTTCCCCATGGGGATGAATAAAGTATCTATCTATCTATCTATCTATCTATCTATCTATCTGTATGTACTCTGATAATAAATTTTACTTTGAACTTTGACCTTTGAACATTGGGTTGCGATCAGCTTGGTCTGTCTGAGGTTGGGTTTGAAGTTTATACCCAGGAACTGGGACATGCGCTCCCGCTGGCCACCCCTATCCATCTACCTATCAATTCTAGGAAAGCTCCTTAAGAGATATATAAACCCTGGATAGCAGAATTCGAGAAGAGATCACCTGACCACCTTGAAGAATGAACACAGGATCAACCAGTGAAGGTAGATACTTTAACATCTCCCTTGTTAAATCAAATGGGGGGAAGATGAAGGGTTAAAGGCCAGTTTGCTGGTAGTTGGCTGAATTGATTTTCTTTTCTTTCCTTTCCTTACTTTCTCTCTTTCTCCTTCTCTCTCCCTCTCTCTCATTCACTTTCTCATCCTTTGGTGTTTTTCTTTATTCTCTCACTTTGTCTTTTTCTCTCTCCCTCTTCCCTCTGGTGCAGGTGGGAGGAGGTTTTGCACAGGGCCTCATCGTCTTCACTTTGGATGAGTTATGGTAATCATCGGATGGAGTTCTGTACACCTGGAATCCTGTCACCTACAAGATCCAAATGACTGGAGAAATTCTCGCAAAGTTCAACGTATCCCTCCTTTGAGATGCTGCAAACAAGAAAGCTATTTACTCTTCAAGGCTTTATTTTGTTGCTTAAGTGTTAGAATGGGCCTATTCTCAGCTACATAAATTGCTTGAGTATGTAAAGCACAGGCAGCAGATTACGTCGAGGGAGCTGGTGTTGCAGAGATTAGCTTATTGGACTTGGGAGGCTTTAACCATGGTCTAATTGCTTGGAGTCAGAGCAGGAACTTTAAAAAAGACAAATTTCATTGACTGGTTCATTATAGGGAATTTTATTCCAATAAAAAGAGGTTAAGGTTGAGTGGAGTCACCTTCACAATTGATCTCAAGTTATATGGTAAAAGTCTTAAAGAAGAGTTAGTGGTAATGTTTCTAGGTATGTGGATAGACACAAGGTTAATATGAAAGATGCATGTGAATAAAATCCTAGAGAAGTGTGAAAAAGCCCCTAGTGTGCTCAGGTGTTTAGTTGGGTGTGATTGGGGTGCAAGTAGGAGGTAAATCTATATTGCCAAATGTCTTTGATTATGGATGTGTCGCTTATGGGTTAACATCACCAGCAGTCTTAAAGCCCCTAGATAAAGTACAAGCACAAACATTGATATTATTGAGCTTGTTGAGCTATTAAATCACCCCCTTTTTCAACCTTACTGGTAGAAATGGGTGAAGTACCTTCAAATCTACACAGTTTCAGTTAGCAATGGTTTATTGGTTTAATTAAGAGGACATAAAGTTGGTCATCTAATATTGACAATATTACTAGGGTGTTGGGAGCACTGTATTCATAAGGTCTTCAATTTTGGATGGATGGGAAATGAATGGGCAGAAAATCTTGTGTTGGTTAATGTGGAATATGATTCCAGTGTACCCCATTCTGTCACCTCTCCATGGTTTTTCCCTTTGCCTGTGGTTGATTTGGGCCTTCAGGGAAAAATCAAGATGAGGAGTGATTGCTTATTCGTAGCACAGGAAGTCTGGCAATATTACAAGCCAGATATTATGGATTCTTACATATCCACACAGAAGCTTCATAGGATCCATTGACAGGTCATTCTGGAGTTTCTGTTTATGTTCCGAACATTCAGGTGACTATTCAGAAACAACTATCAGATGAAATATCACCATTCATGTCTGAGGTGGTTGCTATCAATTTAGCCTTGGAATGGGTCAAAGAAGTATGCTTTGATTATGTACTTCTGTGCTCTGGTTCGATCTCAGACTTGACAGCTATTGAGATGGGTATTTCAAATTCTAGACCAGACATTCTTCTTAAGATTGGACAGCCATTGAGGCTGCAGGGTCTAGGCTTGTGTATACATTTCATACAGGCTCCTGTCCTTGTTGGGGTTGAAGGAAATGAGGTGGCAGACACTCTTGCCAAACAATCACTTAAAAAGAAGGCTATAAAAATAGTGGTGCCTTTGCATACAGGAGAGGTAAAAGCCATAATTAATAAATTCTATTCAATAACTGTGGCAACAAAGTTAGGATAAGGAAAAGAAAGAATGGGATTTATATAAAATCAGAGGATGGTAAGAACTCAGCTGGGAGATGGGTTTAAAAGGAGGGAGAAAGTTATACTTACATGTTTATGTGCTGGACATACTAGGTTAAATAATTCCATGTTCAGCATTAATATGCATGTTACAGGCATTTGTGGGAAGTGCACTTGTCAAGAAAAGGTGCAGCCGATATTGTTTGAGTGCAGATCCTATGAGGTGCAAAGGAAACATCTAATTGCTAAATTGAGATCTTTGGGACAGACACTGTTTAACATTGAAAGTTTGTTAGGATATCACTGCCATTGTAATGTATAGAAGTGCAAATGTGACTTTCTGAACAGCAAAAGACTTGTTGATATTATTGGAGTTTTATGGTGGGTAGAATTTGCTCCACACTCCAACTCAGTAAGCGGCAGTAATGCACCTTGTGTTGGTCTACCAACTGCCATTAAACTTTACAAGAAGAAGTGGAGTCACCTTTTGGAGCAGATGATCAGAGAATGGGGAGTTGAGGCCTTGGTGAAAGGACTCAGGTCTCATTCAGTTTTTGCTGCTCATCATCGGTACTTGATTCAGTGCAGGCTGGAGGTAGCTCGGGCAGTGGAATACTTCTCCTACGTGATGTGAAGTCAGGGAACCTCATGAGTACAACTGTGGGAATTGCACACCAGTGTAGTGCCTGACAGACAGCGTCAAGGAAGTGGAACTGGATTTTGATGTAATCAGAATGGAAAGCTGAGAGTTTTATATCTGAGCATTTCACTGAGTGGCAGCATTCAAGGTTCAGGCTTCAGATAAATGGGTGACCATCAAGAAAAATTAGGGGAGTCGGAAGTCAGTGCAGGATTCCCCTCACTAACATGCATGTCCCCTCGGATATTGTTGATAACAATAGAGGCTGGTGCAGTGGTCAAGACTTTTGGCACTGTAACTGGCTCTGAGGCTCAGAGGGTAAGGTCACAGTCAGTCAGGAACAATACTGACATGAGACTCAGTAGTGAGTAGGACAGGCAAGAGATTCTGAAGTTACGGAGGAGAGGCTAGGATGGTGCTTTGCCTCCATGGTGACATAGTCAAGAGGCCTCTAAGTGGCTGTAGAAAATTCTAGAGGAACAGGGTGAACAGCCAGAGGTGATTGGACATGTTAGCTCAAATGATAATGGGTTCAACAAGGGGTGAGGATTCTGCAGAGGGAGTATAGGGAGTTAGTGTGAAGTTATGAAACAGGGTATTTCAGGTAGTAATCTCTAGATAACTACTGGTGCCATGTACTAGCAAAGGACAGAAATAGGAAGATATGCCAGCTAAACTTGTGGTGGAGGAACTGGTGCAGGGGGCAGTGATTCCGGTTCTTGGATTACTGGGAACTCTACGGGGTGTAGACACAACCTGTAGAAGTCAAAAGGTTGCACCTGAATCAAAGCGGCACCAATATCCTTGCATAGAAATTCGTTAAAGCTACTCGGGAGGAGGATTTAAGTTTTATTGGTGAGGGGGGAAGCCGTTGAACTACAAGTAGGAACAAGTCATGGGATGAAGCAGAGCCAGTGAGAGCAAGTTCAGTCATTGAGAAAGGCAGGGAAAGGAATACTTACTGCGATTTACAGTATTTCACTGCTGGAGGTTCAACAGGTAAGGGATGATGTCAGGGCATGGATTGGTTCTAACGGCTGGCATGTTAACAGTGGTAACAGCAACATAGCTGGGACAAGGCCGGACTGGCAGCTCAGTATTCAGTATACAGATGTGACAGGAGTACCAGTAAGGGGGAAAGCACTGTAACCTTTTTGAAAAAGGAGGACAACAGGGTACTTAAAGATAACATTAATGCGATTATGCAGTGAAATCACATGGGTAGAACATAGAAACACTCTTGTAGAACTGTATTATAGTTGGTGGAATAATAAGTTTTGTTAGTGGTGGATTTAACTTTTACTGGACTAACTCCACAGCTAAGGACCTGGATGGGAAGGAATCTGAAAAGTGTAGATGAAAGTTTGAGTCAGTATGCTGAGGACCCTACTTAAGAGAGTGATATACTATATCTCCTCCTGTCGAATAAGTCAGGGTAGGTAACTGAAGTGGCAGTCAGGGTGACTTTAGCTTGAGTAACCATAATTCTATTACAATAACAAAAACCTCTCACACAAAATCAGCAAAACAAAAAAAGTAATTATTGAGTACAGGAGAAAGAAACTGGAGGTCCATGAGCCAGTCCTCATTAGGGCAACAGAGGTACAGAGGGTCAGTACTTCTATATTCCTTGTTAACATATCAGAGAATCTGACCTGGGATGAGCAAGTAAGAGCTATCACCAAAGATATGACAAATGCTGCTACCTTCTCAGAAGTTTGTGTAGATTTGGTAGGTCACCAAAATCTTTAACAAACAGCTACAGATGCAGAGTGGAAATTACCCAAACTGGTTGCATCATGACCTGGTATGAAAGCAGCAATTGAAAAGGTGGGCACAGCCCTGTCCATCACAGACAAAGCCCTCCCCACCATTAAATACATTGATGTGGAGTGACGCCATGAGAAAGCAGTATCCATCATCAAAGAAACGGCCCACCAACCCCCACCATCCAGGCCATGCCCTCTTCTCTTCTGAACCTAAGATCCAGAAGCCTTAGGTCCCACACCATCGGGTTCAGGAACAGATATTACCCTACAACCATCAGTCTGTGGATAACTTCAATCACCATGACTGAACTGATTCTACAACTCAGGTTCATATTTATGGACTCTTTACAATTCTTGTTCGCAGTATATTTTGATTGCACAGTTAGTCTTTTTTTTTACATTGGTTCTTTGTTGCTCTTTGTCTGTTTATGTCTAATTTTTGATAAGTTCTATTGTATTTCTTTTTCCTGTAAATGCTGCAAGAAAATGAATCTCAAGGGGACACGTGCCTAAATACCTTGACAATAAAATTACTTTGTAGTTGGAACTTTGAACTGGTTTCCGGATCGTGATGAGAAAGGATAGGACAGGTCCACAGGTTAAGATACTAAACTGCGGCTGGGCTAGTTTTGGGTGAATTAGACAGGATCTAGCAGATGTCAATTCAGTGACGCAGTTTGAAGAGAAAGGAACGAATGGCAAATGGGAGCTTTTCAAAGTGTGATATCAAGAATCCAGGGGCACAGGTTCATGTTAGGATGAAGGGAAAGCCTGGCAAACTTAGAGAACATTGGCTAAGAGATAAGAGAGATGGTTAAGAAAAAGGTGGCATACTTTTGATTAGGATGTAGGGGTGGACTGTATCCTTTGACTATAAAACTAAGAGTACTTTAAGGGGGAAAATGGGAAATTGGGATCTTAACTTTTCAATTAATGCAGTGATTTACTATTTTTCGATAACTTCTGTTCATTACATACATAAGGTCACTTCTCAGAACTCTCTGTGGTGTGCAGTGACCTGTGTATTGCCTGGGAATTTTCACAGCACCTTACATAATTTTCCATTTGTGACATCATGTCAGTACTCAGAAAATAATTCTGATTTCGGAAGTTTTCGGGTTTTGGAATTTCAGAGAAGGGGTACTCGAACTGTATTTGCTTCAATATTAGCCAGGGGAAACTGGACGGTGGCTAATATCATTAAATTTTTAAAGAGTAGCAGCAAAGACAAGCCACAGAACTAGAGACTAGTCAGCCTGACATCAGTAGTAGAGAAATGACTGGAGGGAATTCTGAGGTACAGGATCTACCAGCATCGGGATAGGCAGTCTGATTAGCAGAAGACAGCATGCCTTTGTGTGTGGAAAGTAACCAAAGTGGTAACATACATACATACATCAATAAATAAATGGGCCATTCAATGAATGAATGAATGAAAGAATAAATAAATAAATAAATACTTAAATAGGCACATGGATGACTGAAAAATTAAGGGTCCTGTAGGAGGTAATGGTTAGATTAATTATACAGTAGGATAAAAAATCAATGTAACATCTTGGGCTGAATGGCCTGTATTGTGCTCTACTGTTTGATGTTCTAAATCTTGGAGACACAGATTCAGAGTGAGAGGGGGATGATTTGGAAGAGACCTGAGGGGCACCATTGTGCAGAAGGTGCTGAGAAAATGAAACAAGCTGTCAGAGGAAATGGTTGAGGCAGGAACAATAGTCTCAGATTCCTCCATCCTCTGAATGTCATGTTTAAATGCTTCTGTTAGGTTGTTATCATATCTGCTTCCACCACCACTCCTAGTCGCAAGTTCCAGGGATGTACCACTCCTTGTAAAAGTAATTCTTGACTTTAAATATTCCTTCACTCACATTAAGGCTGTGGCATCTATTTCATATTAAAAGGGGATCACTGATTACTGGTAAATACTGCAACACAGGGTGTATAATATAACCATTAAATCCAAGATAAAAACTTTGAACTAAAATTAAATTTCTTAAATATATTAAGTAAATATTCCCATTCAAGTCTATCAAACGCCTTCTCGGCGTCAAGCAAAATAACACATTCCAAAGTATTATAAGAAGTGTATACAATATTCATTAACCTCCTAACGTTAAAATGTGAATAACAATTTTGAAGAAATCTTATCTGATCCTAAGAAATAATTTGAGGCAGACCTTCTCTGTTCTCACTGCTAATATTTTGGAAAAGATTTTGGAATCCACATTCAACAAAGATACAGGCCTATATGATGTACATTCAGTGGGATCTTTATCTTTTTTAAGATTTAAGGAAATAGATGCTTCATAAAAGGATTGTGGTAATTTACCTACTAATAAAGCATGTTTAAAAAATTTACATTACCAGGGAGAGAGTAAATCTGAAAAGGTTTTAAAAAATTCAATTACATAACCATCTGGACTGGGTGATTTACCTGATTTTATCAGAATAATTGCCTTCTTTATTTCCTCTTCAGTATTGGGTGCATCTAATACCAAACGTTCATCAACTGGTAATTCTGGAAAATTTAGTTTATTAAAAATTAGCGGTATAGCAGGACAGGCAGCATCTCTGGAAAAGAATAAGTGTTTCAGGCTGAGACTCTTCATCAATACTCCTGTTTGTCTTGTCTGGAGTGCCTGGCTGTTCTTTCTATTTGGTCAGACAATTGAAGTTAAAATTCAGGGCAGAGACAAGTTTTGCACGTGTAAAGTTGTTAGGTTTAAGTAAGATGTAAATCCAGACAGGTGATGTCACCCTACTCCATGTTAAGTAAATGTAACCCATTTATGAAGATCTTAACTGATGTGTAATGGAAATTCCGTTTAGTTTTATCATTCTGATGGACTTGAAGGAATTCACTCTCTTTGTGCTGGTTATATTCACGTTGGGAAAACAGGTTAGGTTCTAGACCATAAGTTAGGCTTCTGAAATATCAAATCAGCACACTAGACCTTCTGATATCTCTTACCTCATAAATGAAAATAAAAATAAATGCAGATGTTAGACATTTCTGTTTCAATATTTTTATTAACATTCCAATTAACAAACATATCAATATTGGTACTGATACATAGAGATCAGGAATACATTAATAACGATTAACATGTAAAAACACAAATTCCAAGCAGCAAATGGAGTCTAACCTCTCAATATCTTAGTAATTAACTATGAAAACGGTCATTGTAAAAGGAAAAAAAGATTTAAAAAAAAGAAACCCCCCCCAAAGTAAAAAAATCTAAACCAAAAAAAAAACAAAAATTGATTAGGCTGCCATATTTCATCTTTTAACATTATAATTTGTCATTAACTACACTCCTCTGTACATAAAATATAGCTGAAAAGAGGATACAGAAAGGGTCAACTTACATCATATGAAAATGTTGAATAAATGACTTGCAACTTTCTTCAAATTTAACAGAGGGCCCATAGTACTGCTCCTAATTTTTTTCCAAACTTAGACATGCTATCATTTGGAAAAACCATTGAAATGTGGTCAGTGGGTCGAAATCTTCCCATTTAAATAAAATGGATCTTCTGGCTATTAATTTCACAAAAACAATTAAACGGCAAGCTGGTAGGATTAATGACTAGATTATTTCACTGGTTGTCCAAGGATTGCTGTAATAGGATGAGGTTGTAAATCAACATGCAAATCTACTGAAATACTATCAATAATGTTTTTCCAATATTTTCTTAACAGAGGACAAAACCAGGACATATGTGTCAAAGAAGCTACTTCAGAATTACATGTATCACAAACAGGGTTTATATGATGGTAACTTATCCTTGGACTTATCAGCCCTATGAACCACCTTAAATTGTGTCAAAGCATGTCTGGCACACATTGAAGAAGTATTCACTGGTTTAAGAATTTTCTCCCATCTCTCTGTAGATAAAGATATTTGAAATTCTCTTTCTCACTCATTCATAATTTTATCAGAAATACCTGGACGTTTTTTCGTAATCAGATCATAAATAATTGCTGTTAAACTCTTCTGAAAGGGGCTACGGTCAATTATGGATAACTCTGAACATCCTCTACATAGCACCATCCAGAGACAGAGAAGCAGTTTCACTGACAGGTTACTATCAATGCAATGCTCCTCAGACAGGATGAAGAGGTCAATACTCCCCAATGCCATTAGGCTTTACAATTCTACCTCCAGGACTTAAGAACTTTTAAAAAGCTATTAATGCTTTTTGAGACGGTGATTTAGATGCATATCATATTTTTTTTTTTACTGAGTTAAGTATTGTATGTAATTAGTTTTGCTACAGCAAGTGTATGGGACATTGGAAAAAAAGTTGAATTTCCCCATGGGGATGAATAAAGTATCTATCTATCTATCTATCTATCTAAACCTAAAACTTTTTCTGTAACTTCCATTGGATATGATATCGTAAAAGTAGGTAAAGTGGCATTCAGAAAGTTTCTAATCTGTAAATATCAGAAAAATTGTGATCTTGTCAAATCATATCTATTAGACAACTGTTCAAAAGACATAAAATAATCATCCATAAATATATCACGAAAACCTGTTATAAGAAATAAGCTTGAACAATTCTACAAGGATGGAAAAAATTGAAATATAATAGAGCTTGACAAGATCAATTTATTCAATCCAGATATTTACAAAATTGAAACCATATTCATATTGTATGTTTAACTATTGGATTTATCATTTGTTTATTCAGTTTACTAAATACAATGGGAAGCACAGCTCCTAAAATAGAAGCCAATAAAAGCCCCTGTACAGACACCTGTTCAAGGTTCATCAATCGTGGGGAGTGAGATTCATTCAACTGTTGTGTCCAAAATGTTAAATATCGAATATTAATTCACCAGTAATAAAATGTAAGATTCAGCAAAGCCAAACTGCCTTCATTTTTTGATTTCTGTCAATAATTCTTACTTAACCTGGGATTTCTATATTGCCATATATATGAAGAAACTTTAGAATCAATAGTATCAAAAAAGATTTCAGAATGAAAATTGATACTGCCTGAAATAGATACGGAAATTTAGGTAAGATAAACATCTTAATAGCATTAATTCTACTAATCAAAGATCGGGACAATGGGGACCATATATTAAACAGTTGTTTAACATGATCAATTAAAGGTAAGAAATTAACTTCAAATATATCCTTATACTTCTTAGTAATTTTAACCCCCAAATAAGTTGAAAATTAGCAACCAATTGAAATGGTGATTGTCTATAAATAGAAATTTGCATATTTAATAGAAAAAGCAAACTCTTATCAAGATTCAATTTATACTCAGAAAAACTACTAAACTAGGCAAGTAGTCATTACTGCAGGAATGGATTTCTCTGGGTTAGAATTATGCAATAACAGGTCATCTGCATATAATGATATTTTATGCATCTCGTTCCCACGAATAATGCCAAATACACCATGTTATGTGAATCACGAATAGCAACTGCCAAGGGCTCCAGGGCAAAATCAAAGAACAAAGGTCTGAAAGGACAGACTTGTCTCGTACCTCGAAAAAGCCTCAAAAAACGGGATCTCTGGTAAATACCGCAATTTACCGTAAATTACTGGTAAATACCGCAACCCAGGATGTATGATATAACCATTGAATCTAAGATATAAACTCTGAACTAAAATTGAATTTCTCAAGTATATTAAATAAATAATCCCATTCAAGTCTATCAAACGCCTTCTTGGCATCAAGCAAAATACCACATTCCAAAGTATTATAAGAAGTGTATACAATGTTCATTAACCTCCTAACGTTAAAATGTGAATAACAATTTTGAAGAAGTCATATCTGATCCTGAGAAATAATTTGAGGCAGACCTTCTCTAATCTCATTGCTAATATTTTGGAAAAGATTTTAGAATCCACATTCAACAAAGATACAGGCCTATATGATGTACATTCAGTGGGATCTTTATCTTTTTTAGGAGTTAAGGAAATAGATGCTTCATAAAAGGATTGTGGTAATTTACCTACTAATAAAGCATTTTTTAAAAATTTACATTACCAGGGAGAGAGTAAATCTGAAAAGGTTTTAAAAAATTCAGCTACATAACCATCTGGACCGGGTGCTTTACCTGAGTTTATCAAAATAATTGCCTTCTTTATTTCCTCTTCAGTATTGGGTGCATCTAATACCAAACGTTCATCAACTGGTAATTCTGGAAAATTTAGTTTATTAAAAATTAGCGGTATAGCAGGACAGGCAGCATCTTGGGAAAAGAATAAAGTGTTTCAGGCTGAGACTCTTCATCAATACTCCTGTTTGTCTTGTCTGTAGAGCCTGGCTGTTCTTTCTATCTGGTCAGACAATTGAAGTTAAAATTCAGGGCAGAGACAAGTTTTGCATGTGTTAAGTTGTTAGGTTTAAGTGAGATTTAAATCCAGACAGGTGATGTCAGTCTACTCCATGTTAAGTAAATTTAACCCAATTATGAAGATGTTCTCTGATCCAGTGTTTGGCAGGCAGGGATGTCTGATGCCTGAGAAGAGAACAACTGATGTGTTATGGAAATTCCGTTTAGTTTTATCATTCTGATGGACTTGGTGGAATTCACTCTCTGTGTGCTGGTTACATTCACGTTGGGAAAACAGGTTAGGTTCTAGACCACAAGTTAGCCTTCTGAAATATCAAATCAGCACACTAGACCTTCTGATATCTCTTACCTCATAAATGAAAATAAAAATAAATGCAGATGTTAGACATTTCTGTTTCAATATTTTTATTAACTTTCCAATTAACAAACATATCAATATTGGTACTGATACATAGAGATCAGGAAACATTAATAACAGTTAACATATAAAAACACAAATTCCAAGCAGCAAATGGAGTCTAACCTCTCAATATCTTAGTAATTAACTATGAAAACGGTCATTGTAAAAGGAAAAAAAGATTAGAAAAAAAGAAACCCCCCAAAGTAAAAAAACCTAAACCAAAAAAAAATGATTAGGCTGCCATATTTCGTCTGTTAACATTATAATTTGTCATTAACTACTCTCCTCTGTACATAAAATATAGCTGAAAAGAGGATACAGAAAGGGTCAACTTACATCATATGAAAATGTTGAATAAATGACTTGCAACTTTCTTCAAGTTTAGCAGAGGGTCCATAGTACTGCTCCTAATTTTTTTCCAAACTTAGACATGCTATCGTTTGGGAAAGCCATTGAAATGTGGTAAGTTGGTTGGAATCTTCCCATTTAAATAAAATGGATCTTCTGGCTATTAATGTCACAAAAACAATTAAACGACAAGCTGGTGAGGATAAATGACCAGATTATTTCACTAGTAGTCCAAGGATTGCAGTAATAGGATGAGGTTGTAAATCAACACGCAGATCTACTGAAATACAATCAATAATGTTTTTCTAATATTTTCTTAACAGAGGACATATGTGTCAAAGAAGCTACTTCAGAATTACATCTATCACAAGCAGGGTTTATATGATGGTAGAAACGTGCTAACTTATCCTTGGACATATCAGCCCTATGAACCACCTTAAATTGTGTCAAAGCATGTCTGGCACACATTGAAGAAGTATTCACTGGTTTAAGAATTTTCTCCCATCTCTCTGTAGATAAAGATATTTGAAGTTCTCTTTCTCACTCATTCATAATTTTATCAGAAATACCTGGACGTTTTTTCGTAATCAGATCTTAAATAATTGCTGTTAAACTCTTCTGAAAGGGGTTTAAACTTAAAACATTTTCTGTAACTTCGATTGGATATGATATCGGAAAGGTGGGTAAAGTGGCATTCAGAAAGTTTCTAATCTGTAAGTATCAGAAAAATTGTGATCTTGTCAAATCATATCTATTAGACTACTGTTCAAAAGACATAAAATAATCATCCATAAATATATCACGAAAACCTGTTATAAGAAAAAAGCTTGAACAATTCTGCAAGGATGGAAAAAATTGAAATATAATAGAGCTTGACAAGATCAATTTATTCAATCCAGATATTTACGAAATTGAAACCATATTCGTATTGTATGTTTAACTATTGGATTTATCATTTGTTTATTCAGTTTACTAAATACAATAGGAAGCACAGCTCCTAAAATAGAAGCCAATAAAAGCCCCTGTACAGACTCCCGCTCTCGGTTCATCAATCGTGGGGATTGAGATTCATTCAACTGTTGTGTCCAAAATGTTAAATATCAAATATTAATTCCCCAATAATAAAATGTAAGATTCAGCAAAGCCAAACTGCCTTCATTTTTTGATTTCTGTCAATAATTCTTACTTAACCTGGGATTTCTATGTTGCCATATATATGAAGAAACTTTAGAATCAATAGTATCAAAAAAAGATTTAGGAATAAAAATTGATACTGCCTGAAATAGATACAGATATTTAGGTTAAATAAACATCTTAATAGCATTAACTCTACCAATCAAAGACAAGGACAGTGGGGACCATTTAGTAGACAGTTGTTTAACATGATCAATTAAAGAAAAAAAATTAACTTTAAATATATCCTTATACTTCTTAGTAATTTTAACCCCCAAATAAGCAAAATAATCAGTAGCCAATCTAAATGGTGATTGTCTATAAATAGAGATTTGCATATTTAATAGAAAAAGCAAACTATTATCAAGATTCAATTTATACTCAGAAAAACTACTAAACTGGGCAAGTAGTCATTACTGCAGGATTGGATTTCTCTGGGTTGGAATTATGCAATAACAGGCCATCTGCATATAATGATATTTTATGCATCTCGTTCCCACGAATAATGCCAAATACACCATGTTATGTGAATCACGAACAGCAACTGCCAAGGGCTCCAGGGCAAAATCAAAGAACAAAGGTCTGAAAGGACAGACTTGTCTAGTACCTCGAAAAAGCCTCAAAAAACGGGATCTCTGGTAAATACCGCAATTTACCGTAAATTACTGGTAAATACCGCAACCCAGGATGTATGATATAACCATTGAATCTGAGATATAAACTTTGAACTAAAATTGAATTTCTCAAGTATATTAAATAAATAATCCCATTCAAGTCTATCAAACGCCTTCTTGGCATCAAGCAAAATACCACATTCCAAAGTATTATAAGAAGTGTATACAATGTTCATTAACCTCCTAACGTTAAAATGTGAATAACAATTTTGAAGAAGTCATATCTGATCCTGAGAAATAATTTGAGGCAGACCTTCTCTAATCTCATTGCTAATATTTTGGAAAAGATTTTAGAATCCACATTCAACAAAGATACAGGCCTATATGATGTACATTCAGTGGGATCTTTATCTTTTTTAGGAGTTAAGGAAATAGATGCTTCATAAAAGGATTGTGGTAATTTACCTACTAATAAAGCATTTTTTAAAAATTTACATTACCAGGGAGAGAGTAAATCTGAAAAGGTTTTAAAAAATTCAGCTACATAACCATCTGGACCGGGTGCTTTACCTGAGCTTATCAAAATAATTGCCTTCTTTATTTCCTCTTCAGTATTGGGTGCATCTAATACCAAACGTTCATCAACTGGTAATTCTGGAAAATTTAGTTTATTAAAAATTAGCGGTATAGCAGGACAGGCAGCATCTTGGGAAAAGAATAAAGTGTTTCAGGCTGAGACTCTTCATCAATACTCCTGTTTGTCTTGTCTGTAGAGCCTGGCTGTTCTTTCTATCTGGTCAGACAATTGAAGTTAAAATTCAGGGCAGAGACAAGTTTTGCATGTGTTAAGTTGTTAGGTTTAAGTGAGATTTAAATCCAGACAGGTGATGTCAGTCTACTCCATGTTAAGTAAATTTAACCCAATTATGAAGATGTTCTCTGATCCAGTGTTTGGCAGGCAGGGATGTCTGATGCCTGAGAAGAGAACAACTGATGTGTTATGGAAATTCCGTTTAGTTTTATCATTCTGATGGACTTGGTGGAATTCACTCTCTGTGTGCTGGTTACATTCACGTTGGGAAAACAGGTTAGGTTCTAGACCACAAGTTAGCCTTCTGAAATATCAAATCAGCACACTAGACCTTCTGATATCTCTTACCTCATAAATGAAAATAAAAATAAATGCAGATGTTAGACATTTCTGTTTCAATATTTTTATTAACTTTCCAATTAACAAACATATCAATATTGGTACTGATACATAGAGATCAGGAAACATTAATAACAGTTAACATATAAAAACACAAATTCCAAGCAGCAAATGGAGTCTAACCTCTCAATATCTTAGTAATTAACTATGAAAACGGTCATTGTAAAAGGAAAAAAAGATTAGAAAAAAAGAAACCCCCCAAAGTAAAAAAACCTAAACCAAAAAAAAATGATTAGGCTGCCATATTTCGTCTGTTAACATTATAATTTGTCATTAACTACTCTCCTCTGTACATAAAATATAGCTGAAAAGAGGATACAGAAAGGGTCAACTTACATCATATGAAAATGTTGAATAAATGACTTGCAACTTTCTTCAAGTTTAGCAGAGGGTCCATAGTACTGCTCCTAATTTTTTTCCAAACTTAGACATGCTATCGTTTGGGAAAGCCATTGAAATGTGGTAAGTTGGTTGGAATCTTCCCATTTAAATAAAATGGATCTTCTGGCTATTAATGTCACAAAAACAATTAAACGACAAGCTGGTGAGGATAAATGACCAGATTATTTCACTAGTAGTCCAAGGATTGCAGTAATAGGATGAGGTTGTAAATCAACACGCAGATCTACTGAAATACAATCAATAATGTTTTTCTAATATTTTCTTAACAGAGGACATATGTGTCAAAGAAGCTACTTCAGAATTACATCTATCACAAGCAGGGTTTATATGATGGTAGAAACGTGCTAACTTATCCTTGGACATATCAGCCCTATGAACCACCTTAAATTGTGTCAAAGCATGTCTGGCACACATTGAAGAAGTATTCACTGGTTTAAGAATTTTCTCCCATCTCTCTGTAGATAAAGATATTTGAAGTTCTCTTTCTCACTCATTCATAATTTTATCAGAAATACCTGGACGTTTTTTCGTAATCAGATCTTAAATAATTGCTGTTAAACTCTTCTGAAAGGGGTTTAAACTTAAAACATTTTCTGTAACTTCGATTGGATATGATATCGGAAAGGTAGGTAAAGTGGCATTCAGAAAGTTTCTAATCTGTAAGTATCAGAAAAATTGTGATCTTGGCAAATCATATCTATTAGACTACTGTTCAAAAGACATAAAATAATCATCCATAAATATATCACGAAAACCTGTTATAAGAAAAAAGCTTGAACAATTCTGCAAGGATGGAAAATATTGAAATATAATAGAGCTTGACAAGATCAATTTATTCAATCCAGATATTTACGAAATTGAAACCATATTCGTATTGTATGTTTAACTATTGGATTTATCATTTGTTTATTCAGTTTACTAAATACAATAGGAAGCACAGCTCCTAAAATAGAAGCCAATAAAAGCCCCTGTACAGACTCCCGCTCTCGGTTCATCAATCGTGGGGATTGAGATTCATTCAACTGTTGTGTCCAAAATGTTAAATATCAAATATTAATTCCCCAATAATAAAATGTAAGATTCAGCAAAGCCAAACTGCCTTCATTTTTTGATTTCTGTCAATAATTCTTACTTAACCTGGGATTTCTATGTTGCCATATATATGAAGAAACTTTAGAATCAATAGTATCAAAAAAAGATTTAGGAATAAAAATTGATACTGCCTGAAATAGATACAGATATTTAGGTTAAATAAACATCTTAATAGCATTAACTCTACCAATCAAAGACAAGGACAGTGGGGACCATTTAGTAGACAGTTGTTTAACATGATCAATTAAAGAAAAAAAATTAACTTTAAATATATCCTTATACTTCTTAGTAATTTTAACCCCCAAATAAGCAAAATAATCAGTAGCCAATCTAAATGGTGATTGTCTATAAATAGAGATTTGCATATTTAATAGAAAAAGCAAACTATTATCAAGATTCAATTTATACTCAGAAAAACTACTAAACTGGGCAAGTAGTCATTACTGCAGGATTGGATTTCTCTGGGTTGGAATTATGCAATAACAGGCCATCTGCATATAATGATATTTTATGCATCTCGTTCCCACGAATAATGCCAAATACACCATGTTATGTGAATCACGAACAGCAACTGCCAAGGGCTCCAGGGCAAAATCAAAGAACAAAGGTCTGAAAGGACAGACTTGTCTAGTACCTCGAAAAAGCCTCAAAAAACGGGATCTCTGGTAAATACCGCAATTTACCGTAAATTACTGGTAAATACCGCAACCCAGGATGTATGATATAACCATTGAATCTGAGATATAAACTTTGAACTAAAATTGAATTTCTCAAGTATATTAAATAAATAATCCCATTCAAGTCTATCAAACGCCTTCTCGGCATCAAGCAAAATACCACATTCCAAAGTATTATAAGAAGTGTATACAATGTTCATTAACCTCCTAACGTTAAAATGTGAAGAACAATTTTGAAGAAATCATATCTGATCCTGAGAAATAATTTGAGGCAGACCTTCTCTAATCTCATTGCTAATATTTTGGAAAAGATTTTAGAATCCATATTCAACAAAGATACAGGCCTATATGATGTACATTCAGTGGGATCTTTATCTTTTTTAGGAGTTAAGGAAATAGATGCTTCATAAAAGGATTGTGGTAATTTACCTACTAATAAAGCATGTTAAAAAATTTACATTACCAGGGAGAGAGTAAATCTGAAAAGGTTTTAAAAAATTCAGCTACATAACAATCTGGACTGGGTGCTTTACCTGAGTTTATCAAAATAATTGCCTTCTTTATTTCCTCTTCAGTATTGGGTGCATCTAATACCAAATGTTCATCAACTGGTAATTCTGGAAAATTTAGTTTATTAAAAATTAGCGGTATAGCAGGACAGGCAGCACATCGGGAAAAGAATAAAGTGATTCAGGCTGAGACTCTTCATCAATACTCCTGTTTGTCTTGTCTGTAGAGCCTGGCTGTTCTTTCTATCTGGTCAGACAATTGAAGTTAAAATTCAGGGCAGAGACAAGTTTTGCATGTGTAAAGTTGTTAGGTTTAAGTGAGATTTAAATCCAGTTAGGTGATGTCAATCTACTCCATGTTAAGTAAATTTAACCCAATTATGAAGATGTTCTCTGATCCAGTGTTTGGCAGGCAGGGATGTCTGATGCCTGAGAAGAGAACAACTGATGTGTTATGGAAATTCCGTTTAGTTTTATCATTCTGATGGACTTGGTGGAATTCACTCTCTGTGTGCTGGTTACATTCACGTTGGGAAAACAGGTTAGGTTCTAGACCACAAGTTAGCCTTCTGAAATATCAAATCAGCACACTAGACCTTCTGATATATCTCTTACCTCATAAATGAAAATAAAAATAAATGCAGATGTTAGACATTTCTGTTTCAATATTTTTATTAACTTTCCAATTAACAAACATATCAATATTGGTACTGATACATAGAGATCAGCATTTTGTGTGTGTTGCTTGGATTTCCAGCATCTGCAGATTTTCTCTTGTTTGACAATTCTCTTATTGTGGCTTTATCGGCATCTTGGACAACTGCAACATAACCTCCCAACTTCTACACTCAGTGGTTTGTTTTATGAAGATGCACGTGCCTAAAGCATTTTTTCACCACACTGTCTACCTGTGACTCCACTTTTGGGAAATCATACACCTGAACTTCAAAGTCCCTCTGTTCTACAACATCCTCCTCATTCCACCAACAAAAAGCAGAATTTCCCAGTGGTCAACCATTTTAATTACAATCCAACATGTCGGTCCATTGCCTCTTCTACTGCCATGATGAAGCCACTCTCAGGTTAGAGGAGCAACACCTCATATTCCACATGGGCAGTTTCCAGCCGAATAGCATGAACATTGATTTCTCCAACTGCCAGTAATTTTCCCCTTCCCCCCTTCTTCATTTACCCACTCTGGATGTCCTCTTGCCTCTTCTCTTTTCCTATTCAGCATATCCCCTTCCCTTGGTTCCCCCCCCCCCATCTCCTTCCCTTTCTCCCATGATTCACCCTCCTCTCCTATCAGATTCCTTCTTCTCCAGCCCTTAACTTTCTTCATCTATCACTTCCCAGCTTCTTACTTTACATCCCCACCCACCCACCTGCTTTACCTTTCACCTTCTAGCTTGTACTCCTTCCCATCCCTCAGCTTCTTAATCTGGCTTCTTCACCCTTCCTTTCCTGTCCTGATAAGGGGTGTCAGTGCAGAAATATCAACTTTTATTCTTTTCCATAGATGCTGCCTGTCCTGCTGAGTTCTTCCAGCATTTTGTGTATGATGCCTCAGAAATGCTGTTTATTTCTATCCTTGTAATAGTCTTGATGAAATTAACTCTCCATATGCTGATTCCACTGATACTTGTTCAATTGGAACAAGTACTTGAACAGGTACACATGCCTTTTCTTCTATCACAATACTCCTCACTGGACCTTCTGGTATCTCTTATCTCATAAATGAAAATAAAAATGAGATGTTAGAAATCTGAAATTAGAACATTAAGTTCTGGAAGTCCAGGTAGTATATATGGAAAGTGAAAATAGCTAAATACTTCAAGACATAGGGTCCATCAGGCCCACTGATACATCAGTATCTCAAAAGTCTTAAGCAAATCCTAAAAAATTCTGGAAAAAGAAACATTGTTAGTAAAAGTGACATTTCAAATTACTCCTCTATTGTTCCAATCTATTGCCCAAAATACCAATTTCAAATTCCAAAGTAATGATTAATTTCCCAGTTGCCAATTGCCATGGTGCTAGAGGACTCGTTTTATACTCAACCAGATTGTACTTAATAGCTGCATCACTTAATTAAGGTTAATCTACATTCAAGACTGTTTAATGTCACTTGCAGTACAAAAGCGTAAAGGAAAACAAAATAATTATTACCCTGGATCTGATGCAACACAAATAAAACAATAAGATAAACCTTTTTCCATAGATGCTGTCTGGCCCGCTGAGTTCTTCCTGCATTTTGTGTGTGTTGCTTGGATTTCTAGCATCTGCAGATTTTCTGTTTGTAATAAGATAAAAACACAATAATAAAAAGAATAAATATAAATACACTAGATAGCTGATTCGAATGAATGTACTTAAACTGATGCTATGTAGAGGAGGCTCCATACTTTAGGTAAATCCAACAGAAATGGACGAAGTAGTAGTGGAGGAGGAGTGTGGTGTGATGGGTTGGTGGGTGGAGGTGTTCATCATCTTACTGCTTGGGAAAAGTAATTGCTTTTGAGTCTGGGGTCCTAGCGTGGTTGCTACATAACCTTGTCCCTGATGGGAATTGGATAAACAGTCTGAGAGCAGGGTGGTAGGATCCTTCATGATATTGCTGGCCTTTTTCATGCAGCTTATTGTATATACTGTCCTTGTTGGCGGATAGGTTGGTGCCATGATGAGTTGGGCAGTCCTGATTACCTGTTGTAGAGGCTTCCTGTCTGCTGCAGTGCAGTTTCCGTACCATGCAGTGATGCAGCATCTATAGAAGGGTATGAGTTTCAATGTCCACAGTCAGAAAATAGAGGTGCTGTGAGCTGTCTTGGTTGTTTAGGATGTGTTCTAGGACCATGAAAGGTTGTGCAAGATTTGCAATCTCAGGAGTTTGAAAATGCTCACAGCTTCCACTGCTGTGCCACTAATGTAAAGAGGGGTGTGAGTGATGCAAATTCTTCTGAAGTTAATACCCATCTCCTTCGTATTAACATGAGAAAATCTGCAGATGCTGCAAGTCCAAGTAACACACACAAAACGCTGCAGGAACTCAACAGGCTAGGCAACGTCTATGGAAAAGAGTGAACAGTTGATGTTTTGGGCCAAGACCCTTCATCGGGAGTGAGAAAAAGACGAGAAGGACTTTTCATTTTACACTTGTCCATAGATACTGCCTGGCCTTCTGTGTTCCTCCAGCACTGTGTGTGTGTTGCTGTCTCCTTTACCTTGTGGACATTGAGGGAGAGGCTATTTGCTTGATACCAGGTCTTGAGCTCTTCCAGCTCCTTTCTGTGTACCATCTTCCCGACCCTCACCACTTTGAGCCTTTGTAGATAAAAAGACATGTATTCTCTCTGAATCTGAGACTGCTGTTTCAGTATTTCAATTTCCCAATGGCTTTTAGAATATTCTGTTCCCTTCTCTTTCAGCCTCTTTATTTTTATTGTGGATCGTTAGTGCTGCTCACTAACAACTGCATTTGTTTTATAATTATTGGTTTTCATCCTCTAACTGCTCCTGAAGCCTTCCCAATTTACAGCCGAACACCCACACTTTCTTCCCCATGCTCGGGTTATTCTACACAATACACATGCCTCATTGGTTTCTCATTAATAGGGTGAAAAAAATTAAACACCTGTTGACACATCTCAGTTCAATCCTGAAGTACAAATCCAACACCGTCTCTTTATCTCATTACAGTCATAGTCATAGTCATAGCATACTACAGCACAGAAAAAGGCCCTTTGGCCCATCTATTCTGTGCCAAACCATTAACCTGCCTACTCCCATTGCCCTGAACCTGGACTACAGCTTTCCGCACCCTTGTCATCCAAAGTGCAACACCTTACAGTTGTCTGCATTAAATTGCATCTGCCATTTTTCAGCCCATTTTACTATCTGGTCCAGATGAAACTGCAAGTTTTCATAGCCCTCCTCGTTGTCCAGTCTGCCTCCAGTCTTGGTGTCATCCACAAAGTTGCTAATCCAGTTGACTACATTATCATCTAGGTCATTGATTTAAATGACAAAATAATTAACCCAGCACCAACCCCTGTGACACTCCACTAATCACAGGCCTCCAATCAGAGAAGTAACTGTGTACTACCACCCTCTGGCTTTTCACACAAAGCTAATGTCTAATACAAGTTACTACCTCATCCTGAATGCCAACCAGCTGAACCTTCTTGACCAACCTGCCCTGCGGCACCTCATCGAAAGCCTTGCCAAAGTCCACAGCACCCACTGCTTTGTCTTCATCAACTTTCCTGTAACTTCCTTGAAAAACTATGCACTCGGTTAGACATGACATACCACACACAATGCTCTATTAACTATCCCCAGTCGGTCAAATTCAAATATTTATATATCCGATCCCTTAGAATACCATCAAGTGCTGTAAATTATACACTACTGATGTCTGGCTCTCCAGCCGATAAATTCCTGACTGTTTCTTAGAGTCTTCCTTAAACAATGGAGCAACGTTAGCTATCCTCCAATCCTCAGGCACTTTATCTGTTGTTAAGGGTATTTTAAATACCTCTTCTAGAATCTCTGCAATTTCTGCACTAGTCCCCCACAAGGTCCAAGGGAATACTTTGTCAGCCTCTGAGGATTTATCAATCCTAATTTACCTCAAGACTGCAAACGCATCCTCCTCTGTGATATATACACAGTTCATGACTTCAGTGCTGTTTTGCCTCACTTCTACAGCCTATGTTTGTCCCTCAAGTGAATACAGATACAAAAAAATCCATTTGAGATCCACTCAATCTCATTTGGCTTCATGCATAGGTGAACACTCTGATCTTCAAGAGGACCAATTTTGTCATTTGCTCCTACTATATCTTTGTAACCCTTGGGATTTTCCTTTATCTTGTCAGCTGGAGTAACCTCATGCCCTTTTTAAGCCTTTCTGATTTTTTAAAGTCTTCTCTTGTATTTCTTATACTCCTCTTTTATGCACCACCTTCTTCTTGATCACTTGCTTCTTTTTGCTATTTACACAGCTGTAAATCCAATCCTGATCCATAATGAGTATGTATATCTGCTAACTTCAATTTCATGATTCAGATTCATGACAGATCATGATGGGATGACTGGCATTACTCTATCTCCTACACTTTCCTTTATACTATTCTTACTATACATTGCTCTAACAATTGACCTCCTGAAGTGCAATGCTTTACACTCACACTCAACATCAGCAAAGCAAAAAGCTGATTTTTGAATGCTGGAGGAAGAAAACAGATCGATGAGCCAGTCCTCATTGGGGGATCAGAGGTGGAGAAGGTTAGTAAGTATAAATTCCTTGGTGTCATCATTTCAGAGGATCTGTCCTGGGACCAGCACATTAATACCTTTACAAAGAAAGTGCAGCAGTGCCTCTAGTTACTTTGAAGTTTTCCCAGATTCAGCATGTCACCTAAAACCTTGGCAAGCTTCTATAGTTGCCCAATGGAGTGTAATCTTACTGTGAACATCAAGGGCAGGTATGGAAACACCAATGACCAAGAATGGAAAAGCCTACACAAAGTGGTGGATACAGCACCGTTCATCAGAAGCAAAACCCTTCATCATTGAGCACATCTATAAGGAGCACTGCCACAAGAAAGCAGCTTCCATTATCGAGGACCCCACCAACCAGGCCATGTTTTCTTCTTGCTGTTGCCAATAAGAAAGGAAGTGCAGGAGCCTTAGGTCCTACACGTACCAGGATCTGGAACAGTTATTATCCTTCAACTATCAGACTCCTAAACCAGCAGGAACAACTTCACTCAACACAGAAATTATTACACAAACTATGGACTCATTTTCAAGGACTCTATAGATTAGATCAGATTAGATTCAACTTTATTGTCATTGTGCCAAGTACAGATACAAAGCCAATGAAATGCAGTTAGAATCTAAGCAGAAATGCAAAGAATAGTGTTATTTACAAAATAACTGCAAATAAAAAGTGAGTGCTTCAGCACACAAATATAAAAGTACTGAGACATTACAATATGGGTGCAATACTGCTTAGTGCTGTGATGTGTGGTTCAGCAGGGTCACGGCCTCAGGGAAGAAGCTCTTCCTGTGCCTGCTGGTGTGGGAGCAGAGGCTCCTGTAGTGCCTACCGGATGGGGGGGAAGAGTAAAAAGTCCATGTTAGGGTGAGATGCATCCTTGATAATGCTTTTCACCCTGCCTAGGCAGTGCTTATGGTAGGTTTTCTCAATGGTGGGCAATTGGGTGCTGATAATCCGCTGGGCAGTTTTCACCACAGGCTTGAGTGCTTTGCGGTCTGACACGGGACAATTGCCATACCACACTGAGATGCAGTTGGTGAGTATGCTCTCAATGGTACAGCAGTAAATGTCCGTCAGTGTCATGGGACAGAGGTGAGCCTTCTTGATGCTCCACAGCAAATAAAGGCGCTGTTGCACCTTTTTAATCGGGATGGAGGAGTTCATGTTCTCAGTATCATTTACTTATATATTTATTTTTATTTGCGCAGTTCATTTGCTTTTGCAAATTAATTATTTGTCAGTCTGTGTGTGCAGTTTTTCATTGATTCTGTTGTATTTCTTTCTTCTACTGTGAATGCCTGCAAGAAAATATTTAGATTGGGACCAGTCATAAACCATTTCCATTAATGACCTCCTTCCTGCTAATTCCATCTTCTGCAGATCTCACCAGTCAATGATGTTTAATAAACCAGTCCATTTAAATATCTCCTGTGGTAACTCAGCGTTCCCCAGAGTTGGAAGAATTAATGACTGCAGGACACAACGTTGTCTTGGCACAAGTGTTGCATAATATATAAGGTGATGTCATTCCTGAGTGTCTATATTCAAAATCACCTTCATTACACAATATAAATAGGTTTGATCTCACTGCTCGAACAGCAGATCCACCTGAAGGTTCAGAGAGTAACTGAGTGCATTAAACAGTGATCAGAGCAGAGCCCAAGATGCTGAGACTCCGTGTAACTCTTTCTGTCCTCCTTATGTTCCAGGTTGCAGGAATAAGAGGAACAGATCTTGTGCAAGAATCGTGCGAGAGCATAATCTGTCATCCAGTCTTGAAAGTCATTGAGCATAATGTAAGTACTATTGGGAATTAATATTGGTGGCTGGTAAGGAAGACTATTAATTTCCTGTTTTAGAGTTGAGGGTCAAAGAGCTATAGAGTATGGAAGCAGCATCTTGGATACAACTCATCCAGGCCAACAAGATGTTTACCTGAGCTGATCCCTTGCAATTTTTACCTTTTCATTCCATATATCTGTTCAAATGTCTTTTCAGTATTGTAATTTTACCTTTCTTTCTCTTGCAACTTGCTCAATATACACTCTATGTAAAAAAAAAAATTGCATCTCAGATCCTCTTTTAATCTTCCTCTTCTCATCTGTGAGCTCTAGTTTTTGAGTACTCTATGTTGGAAGAAAGACTGAGACTATTCCCCTCATGATCTTATGAACCTTTGTCAGGTTATCCCTCAGCCCCTTATGTACCAAGGAAAAAGCACCAGCCTATCCAATCTCTCCTTTTAGCTGAATCTCCACAGTCCCTGTAATATCTTCATTAATCTTCTCTGCACTCTTTCCAGCTGACACAGTATAAATGGGTGCAGAAGTGTAAACAACATTCCATATGTGATCTTACTAATATGATATGTTAACTCTTGTCCTGCGTGTCCCGACAACTGAAATCATGTGTGCGAAATGCTTTCTTCACTACACTAACTGTGTCACCATTTACTGGGAGCTATGGAATTGTACCCCTAGATTTCTTTGTTCTATAACATTCTGCAAAGCGCTGTCATTGACTGTGCAAGTCTTCCATGGTTAAATGCAACACTACACACTTTTCTAAGTAAAAGTGGTCTTTCGTGAGTCCACCTTCCCAGTTCTACACTAGGTTCTGGTTAAAATTTCTCTGTAGTTTAAATCATGTCACTGATAATCGACTGTTGACAAATTGTTTCATGTTGTGAAACCCAACCATGAAGATCAGAAAGCATCTTGGACTCATTCTGCTGGATGTCTCCACATTCTCACTCCAACCTCCACTAAATATTATCCCAGTTGGAATGGAAAGTGAGGAATGTTTCTTAATGACATCTGTATTCTGATCGCACAATTATTTCTTTTTTCAGTCTTAAAAATAATGTCACAGCAGAAAATTCAAAAAAGTGAAGATCCAGGAACATTTTCACTCAAGAACAGAAGGAAGTTAGTATATCCACTAATGTGGAACTGGCCAATATATGAAGCATTAGAACAAACAGGGTAAACTATTGCCTGAGGGTAACTGTATGATCGACAAAACGGGAAGCAGGTGGTGTAGGAATGGGGGAGACAAGAGGGAAGAAGACTAGTAACAACTGGTGGGGCAGTGTGCACTGAGATCCAATTCAGATGTAAAGTTCCATTGTTTCCTGCACTGGATCCTTACAGGTTTATGCTGCTGTTACTTACATTGTACTGAGAAAATTCCTTCAGATTGCAGATGCACTACTCTTCAGATCTTCCAGGTCAGATCTACCTATTTGTCCTGGACATGTTGCACCATAGACAGAGACAAAGCAAAGTCAAATGTAGGACTGCAGCCCAGGGCTCATAGAGTAGCAACACACTAGTCAGTCTGACCATACTCTACTCAATCCCATGTTTTTGTTTGATGGCTGTCTGGGAGATGAGCTTAGAAACTTCAAACTCATTCACCATTGGAGACTTGCAGCCAATAAAGGAGCAATTCACCTGGTGTAGAAGGGTGGATAGCATAGAACATAGAACATGGAACAGAACAGCACAGTGCAGGCTCTTCAGCCCATGATATTGTGCTGATATTTTAACCTTAATCAATCAATTAAGATCAATCCAACTCTCGTCTCTCAAATAATACACCATACTTCTCTCAAACGTGTGCCTATCCAAGAATCTCCTAAATATCCCTAATGAATATCTCTCAACCACCATCTCAGGCAGTACATTGTATGTACTTACCACTCTGTATGTAAAATTTCTACCTCTGACATCTCCCCTTTACCTTACTCCAATTACCTCCTATTAGCCAATGACACCCTGGGTAAAAGGCGTTGCTGTCTTCTCTGTCTATGCTTCTTATCATCTTGTACACATCTATAAAGTTGCCTCTAATCCTCTTTCACTCTAAAGAGAAAAGCCACAGCTTGCTCAGCCTTTCCTCTAATACAGGGAGCATCCTGGTAAACCTTCTCTGCATCCTCTCTAAAGCTTTACATGCTTCCTGTAATGAGGCGAACAGGACTGAACACCATGTTCCAGGTGTGTCTAACTACAGTTTTATAGAGCTGCAATATTACCTGCGGCTCTTCAAATCGACTACTGAAGATGACCACACTGGGGCACCATGGTTGTGTAGCAGTTAACACAAAGTTATTATAGATCAGAGCATCAGAGTCGAAATTCAATTCTCAACGTCCTCTCTAAAGAGTTTGTACGTCCTCATCATGGAATGTATGGGTTTCCTACAGGAGCTCTGGTTTCCTCTCACAGTCCAAAGATGTACCAGCTAGTAGGTTAATTGGTCATTGTAAATTGTCCTGTGATTAGGCTGGGGTCAAACTGGAATTTGCTCGTAGTGACACAGCTCGAAGAGCAGGTAGGGCCTAAACTTTAAGAATGGTTCTTTCCTTCTCTTGACTAAATGTTCCATTTTCTCTCGACGCAACAATGGTTCTTTCACCCTGCCATCCTTTCCCTAGCTTAATGGAGCAAGACTATCCAGAACCCCATGCAAGTGTCTTCTAAACAAACTCACCATCAGATATTCCCCGAGAATATCTGTTGCCAATTTAATCTTCCAAATTATAGTATCACTAATAACATCATAATTAGCCTTCCCCAAATTAAATACTTTACCATACAATCTGCTTCTATCTCTTCCAAGACTATGTGAATCTTCGGGTAGTTATGGTCACTGTTTCTGAAATGTTTGTCTACCAAGAGATCTGTCAACTGATCAGGTTCATTGTCTAATACTCGATCTAATATGACCTCTCCTCCCCTCAGCCTGTCCACACTTGTCAGAAATCCTTACTAGACTCAACTAACAAATCTATCACATCTAAAATTCTTGCACTAAGGAGGTGCCAATTAAGATGAAGGAAGTTGATGTCAATAATGACAACAACCCTGCTATTTTAGCACTTTCCAAAATCTAGCTGCAGACTTGCTCCTCAGTGCCCCTGTTTCTATTGGGGATCGATAGATTACTCCCAATTGACTGATTGCTCCCATCCTAGTCCTGACTTCCACCCACACTGACACAGTAGACAATCCATTCACAATGTCTTCCCTTGCTGCAGTTATCAGAAGCTATCCTTGATTAGCAATGCCACTCCCCCACCTCTTTTAACTCCCTTCCTGTCCCTTTTGAATCATCTAAATCCTGGAACATCTAGCAGTCATTCCTGCACTTATGATAGCCAAGATTCTGTAATGGCCACAACTTCATAGTTTCATATTCTTATCCATGCTCTAAGTTCACCACCGTTATTCCTGATATTTTTCACATTGAAGTAAACATCTTTTAACCCATCTAACTGACTTCCTATCCTTTCTTACAGTCTCTCTTCAGATTATATTTACCTTTACATCAACTGCTCCATCATCTGACCTATTGCTCTGGCTCCATTCCCCTGCCAAATTAATGTACACCCTCCTAAAAAGTTCTAGCAAACCCACCTGCAGGGACATTGGTCCCTCTCAAGTTCACATGTAACCCTTCTTTTTAGTATACATCATACCATCGCCAGAAAAGATCCCAGTGATCTACAAATCTGAAACCCTGCTCTCTGCACCAATTCGTCAGCCACTCACTCAGCGGCCATAGCATTCATTCTTAACATCACTGGTGCATGGAACAGGTGACAATCAAAGGTTTTCTACACTTGAATTCCTGCTTTTCAGTTTCCTTCCAAGCTCCATATATTCTCTCTCCAGGACTTCATCCCTTTTCCTAGCTATCTTGTTGGTGCCAATATTTAATTTAAATTCTGGCTGCCCAATCTTCCCTTTAAGAATTCAATGGACTGAATATGAGGTGTCACTGACAATGGCATCTGGGAATCTTTCATGTCTACAGAATCACCTATAAGTATCCCTAACGATTGAATCCCCTATCATCAGTGCTCTCTTTTTCTCATCCCTTCCCGTCAGAGCCAGAAAGCCAGACTCAATGATCATAAGACCATAAGACATAGGAGCAGAATTAGGCCATTTGGCCCATCGAGTCTGCTCCACCATTCAGTCATGACTGATCCTTTTTTCCCTTCTTCAGCCACACTCCCTGGCCTTTTCCCTGTAATCTTTGAAGCCATGACCAACCAAGAACCTATCAATCTCTGCTTAAAATACACCCAATGACCTGGCCTCCACATTAGCCTGTGGTAACAAATTCCACAAATTTATCACCCTCTGGCTAAAGAAATTTCTCCACATTCCTGCTTTAAATGGACACCCCTCTATCCTACGGTTGTGGTCTCTTGTCCTAGACTCTCCCACCATGGGAAACATCTTTTCCACATTCAAAAGGTTTCAATGAGATTCCCACATCTTTCTAAATTCCAGTGAGCACAGATCCAGAACCATCAGACATTCCTCATGATGATCCTTCCATTCCCAGAATCATCCTTGTGAACCTTCTCTGATCCCTCACCAAAGCCTGCACAATTTTCTCTGATGAGGAGCCCAAAACTGTTCAGAATACTCAAGGTGAGGCCTTGCCAGTGCCTTATAATGCCTCAGCATCACATCCCTGCTCTTATATTCTAAACCTCTTTAAATGAATGCTAGCATTACATTTGCCTTCCTCACCACTGTTTCAATCTGCAAGTTAACCATTAGAGTGTTCTGCACAAAGACTCCCAAGTTCCTTTGCATTTCAGATTTTTGGATTTTCTCCTCGTATAGAAATTAGTCCACACATTTATTTCTACTACAGAAGTGCATGACCATGCATTTTCCAACATTGTATTTCATTTGCCAGTTTCTTGCCCATTCTCCTAATCTGTCTAAGTCCTTCTGCATCCTATCTGTTTCCTCAACACTACCTGCCCCTCCTTCAATCTTCATATCATCTGCAAACTTCTCAACAAAGCCATCTATTTCATCATCTAAGTTATTTATATACAGCATAAAAAGAAGTGGTCCCAGCACCAACCCCTGCAGAACATCACTAGTTACTGGCGGCAACCAGAAAATGAACCTTTTATTCCCACACGCTGCCTCTTACCAATCAGCCGATTCGCTAACCATGCCAGTAACTTTCCTGTAATACCATGAGCTTTTAACTTGATAAGTAGCCTCATGTGTGGCACCTTGTCAAAAGCCTCCTGAAAATTCAAATATACAACATTCACTGCCTCCCCTTTAGCTATCCTACCTGTAATCTCCTCGAAGAATTCCACCAGGTTTGTCAGGTAAGATTTTCCCTCAAAGAAACCCTGATGACTTTGTCTTATCTTGTCCTGTGTCACCAAGTATTCCATATCCTCCTCCTTCCCAATGCCAGAGGCCTTGCTGCTGCAGCCTTCTCTGGTCGGTATGCCTCATCAGGCATCCATCACACAGCCTCAACACAGATGCTGCCAATGAACTTTGCCACTGTTTCTGTGACTATCTATTTATTTTCTTTCCCCTAGGGTTATAAAGAAATAGAGCTCCCAGCTCTTCATTGGCTTCGTACGTTTGTTGATGGAACGGATATGGAGACTGGAACAAAACTGGGCCTGGAGAGATTTGTCAATTATTCACGCTTTCATAATGATGCTGGTATGTGAGAAGTTTCTTCAATGTTACAGCACAGAACATACCTTTCATCGTAGTGTGCGACTCATCTGAAAGTCAAAGTCAGATTTATTGTCATATGCAGAGGTCAAATGAAAAACTTAGTTGCAGCAGCATTAATTGCATCTGACAACATAGGTTCAACATAAATTATTTCAAACTTATCCCATAGGGAACAGAGTTAGAATAAAAAAGAAGTACAATGTTTATTAGTGCAAGATTGTCAAAGTTGTCTGGTATTGCTAAGCTGAGGCAGCTATTTGGTTTATGCAGGTTGATTCAAGACCAAATGGTTAAAGGTTTCTGCAGGCTTCTGTATGTTCTGTCCAATGGTAGCTCTAAGAAGATGGCATGGCCCAAAGTGTGGAGATCTTTGTTGGTAGATATTCCCTTCTTAAGATAACTCCTCCTGTAGATAGTGCTATAAAGGGATGTATAGGGATATTATTTCAAACTAGTGAGCAGGCAGGCAGACAAGAGCCATATTTAGTTATACAGGTAGAATTTGGCCAGGTGACCCTTCCTGACCATGCCTGGGCAAAGGAGCAAAGTTGGCTCTTTCCACTTTACATCCTGTTGCTCCTTTCTGTAGTGAGGTGACTAGAACTGCACACAGGTGTCTTTTTGAAACAATATTTGTTACTCACGCCATTCAGATTCCGACTCTTCACTGCTGATCCTTGACTATTTGAACCCTTGAGACCTCAACTCCGCTTAACGGGTTCATTGGGAGTAAATTCAAGAGTGCAGGAATACTGGCTGAAATTGTAATTGGGGAGAGAGTGAGTGAGTGAAAGTGAGAGACTGACATTGTGTATTTTAGAAAATTACAATGATTTCCCTCTTAAAAGTAGTCTTAATCCTTTTACAGTCATCAAGAAATTAAGTTCTCTAGAACCTACTAAATACAATGTAGGTTTCCTTTTTTTTTTACTTGACCAGAGTCTCAATACCACTCATCAGCCAAGATTCCATAAACTTGCCAGGTTTATCATTTACCCTCGTAGGAATATGCTGTTTCTGGATTCCTGATATCACACTCTGTGCTTTTTCCATAGATGCTGCCTGGCCTACTGAGTTCCTCCAGCATTTTGTGTGTGTTGCTTGGATTTCCAGCATCTGCAGATTCTCTCTTATCTGCAACATCCTGCCCATTTCCCCCAATATTAGCCCTGCTTCAGTTTAGGGCCCTAACCTATGGATCATTTCCATTGCTATCTTAAAACCAACATAATTATATTTACTCGAACTAAAGAGCTCCCTGACTGCCAGTCCAGTAACTTTAACTGTTTTGTTCCTATAAAAGGAAGGTCCTGGAAGTTCCAGGATTGCACCTTCTCAAGTAGTACCCTTTGTACTGTATATTGATTCAGAGAACATTCCAAGACATATTTCATAAATTCCACCTCATCCAGGCTCTTAACAATCAGTACCAGGAAAACAAGAATCTCCCACTTCTACAATCCTATTATTCCTACTATTATGAGCAATTGATATAAACTCTTGGTCCTCAAACCCCCACTGACCACTGCGGGTCAGTACTTGGAACTACAATGTTGCCATTGCAGAGAATTAACTGTCACAAGCTGCCGGATATTACAGAGTTTAGATGTTTCAAAAGGGACAGGAAGGGAATGGCATTGCTCATTAAGGATAGTATCACAGTTACAGATAGTCGGATGTCATGAAGGGATCATCTACTGAGTAAGTGTGGGTAGAATTCAGGACCAGGAAGGGAGCAATCACTGTTAGGAGTATTCTGTAGATCCTCCAATAGCAACAGGGACACTGAGAAACATATCAATGGGCAGATTTTGGAAAGGTTAAAAAATAACAGGATTGGTGTTACTGGGGACTTCACTTCCCTTTGATTGGTATTTCTTTCCAATCCAGTCAGGCCGCTCCCAGACACGCTTTTCATCTGTGCCATGTTGAGTGTCAAGCTCAAATAAAACACTGTGCAGTGAGAAGGACGTGAGGGACCACTCACAGAATCTTTCCTTGGAACTTGGGGATCTTTCCTTGGAACTTGGGAATACTTGAAGGTGGCATGAGAAAGCTTTGGTGAATATGTGCTTGGAGTTCGAGGAGGTCATTAATGAATACTTTGCTTCAGCAGAGAGACAGCCCTTGACAAATATGAGGCCAAAGTAGAAAAGGTTAATATGTTGGAACACGTTGAGGTGAGGGAAGAGGATGTCTTAGAACATTTGAAAAGGAGTAGCATAAATAAATTTCCAGGGCCAGAAGGAATATTCCCCAGGTTACTGTGGAAATTGAGAGAAAAGACTGTTGTGCTGTTGGCAATGATCTTTGAATCCTCAATGACAGTTATAGGAGTAGTACTAGAAAATATGAGGATGGGCAATGTTATTCGTTTGTTCAAGAAAGGTAATAGGGATAATCTTGGACATTATAGACCAGTGAATCTTGCATCAGTGGTGGGCAAACTATCTGAGAAATAGGATTTGGAGAAGCATAGAGAGCAGTGGGTGTGGAACATATGGATATCAGTAAGGTTTTCAACTAGGTTCCCCATGTCAGGCTCATTCAAAGAAGTTATTCAGGAGGCATAGGATTGAGGGAAACTTGGCTGTATGAATTCAGAATTAGCTTTCTCAGAGAAGACAGGGGATGGTAGTAGATGGAGCATATTCTGCTGGGAGGTCCACGACTAGTGGTGTTCCGCAAGGAGCTGTTCCAGAACCCCTACTCTTCATGAGTTTGATAAATGTCTTCGAAGAGGAAGTGAAAGGGTGGGTTAAAAGTTTGCAGATGACATGAAGCTTGGTGGTGTTGTGGATAGTACAGAAGGTTGTCGTATGTTACATCGGAAACTGTCAGGATGCAGAGCTGGGCTGAGAAGTGGCAGATGGAGTTCAATCTAGATAATTGTGAGGTGATACACTTTGGAAGTCAAACTTGATGGCAGAGTATTAAGTTAATGGCATGATTCTTAGCAGTGTGCAGGAGTGAAGGGATATGGAGGCCAAGTCCAGAGATACCTCAAAGTTGCTGCATGAGTTGATAGGGTGTCTAAGAAAGTATATGGTGTGTTGGCCTTCATTTATTGGGGATTGTGTTTAAGAGCCACAAGATAATGTTGCAGCTCTATAAAACACCTCTGGTTAAACCACACTTGGAGTGGTGTTCAGTCACCTCATTATAGGTAGGATGTGGAAGGTGAGAAGATTTACCAGGATGCTGCCTGGATTAAAAAACATGTCTTATGAGGAAAGATTGAGTGAGCTAGGGCTTTTCTCTTTGGCGTGAAGGACAGTAAGAGGAGATTTGGAAGAAGCATACGAGATGATAAGAGGCATAGATAGAATAGATTGCCAGTGCTTTTTTCCCCAGGGTGGCTCTGGTTATAGTGAGAAGACATACCTTTAAGCTGATCGGAAGAAAGTTTGTGGACGACGTCATATGTGGGTTCTTTTACACAGAGAGTGGTAAGTGCGTGGAATGCATTTCCTGGGGAGGTGGTAAAGGCACTATTAACATTTAAGAGACTTAAATGACTCATAGATAGGCACATGGATGAAAGATAAATGGAAGACTATGTTGGAGAGAAGGGTTAGAATGATCTTGGAGTAGTTAAAAGGTTGGTATGACATCACGAGTCAAAGGGCCTTTACTGTATTGTACATTTCAGCCACATTAGTGACCCAGTACTCCTTGCTTCTAAATTCTTCCCATAATGGGATAATCTCACAGAACCATTATGTCTAAAAACTGGTAATATGTCCTTCCTTATCAAAAAAGCTACATGCCACCGTCTATTACCTGCACTTCTGTCATGCCTGTAGCATCAATATCCTAGAATATTGAGCTGTTGGTCCTGCCCTTTTCTTAGCCATATTTCCTCTATGGCTGTGGTCCAGCACATGAGTGTCATTACAAAGAAGGCACAGCAAGACCTTTACTTTCTTAGAAGTTTGTGAAGACTCAGCATGTCATCTAAAACGTTGGCAGACTTCTATTGATGCAGTGAAGAGTATATTGACTGGTTGCATCATGGCCTGGTATGGAAACATTAATGTCCTTCAACAGACACATCCACAAAATAGTGGATACGGCCCAGTCTATCACAGGTAAAGCCCTCCCACCATGAAGCACATCTAGAAGGAGCACTGCCACAGGAAAGTAGCACCCATCATCAAGGATCCCCACTATCCAGGCCATGCTCTCTTCTCACCGTTGCCATAAAGAAGGGGGTTCAAGAGCCTCAGGCCCACACTGCCATGTTCAGCAGCAGTTGGTATATCTCAACCAAGAGGCTCCTGAACCATTGTGGACAATTTCACTCATCCCAACACTGAACTGATTCCACATCCTATGGACTCACTTTCAAGGATACTAAATATGTTCTCATAATATTAATATTAAGGAGAGATCTAGAGATCAGTACCCACAAGGTCCTCCTTCTTAACTCCCTATCTAAATTATTTGGTAGAACCTCATCCATTGTTCTACCCCCATCATTTGAACCAACATGTACAACAACCTCAGGTTGTTCATCATTCCACTCAAGAATTTTCTGCAGCTGTTTAGAGACATCCTTGACCCTTGAGGCAACCCATCAACTTGCCATCTCTTCTGCAGTCAAAGGACCTCTGTCTGTCCTCCTCATTGTTTGTCTGCACCCTTTCCCTCTGAGCCTCAGAGCAAGTGACAGTGCCTCAGACCTGACTACTGCTGCTAACACCTGAATGAACATCACACTCAACCAGTTACTAAGGGGACTAACACATGGGAATTCTGCAATGACTGTCTATTCACCATACTTTTCCTGGTGGATACCCATCTACCTGAAGCCTGTACCTCAGGTGTAACCTCCTCAGTAATATTCTCATTTGTGAAGTCTTCAGCTTCCCAGATGATCCCAAGTACATCCAAACTCTACTGCGGTTCCTTGACCCAGTTTCTCAGGAGCTGCCTCTGGGTGCAATTCCCATAGACATAGTCATCAGGGAAACTGTGAGCTTCCCTGACTTCGCATAACTTGCAGCAGAAGCATTCCACTGCCCTAACTACCAAAATGGCTACACTGAATCCAGCACTAGGATCAAAACAAAAATAACAGCCTTAGCTGTTCTTACCTCTGACTCCGCACCAAAGTATTTTTAAAGATAAACATAAAACAGAACAGCACAGTACAACAAGGAAATCTGCAGATGCTGGAAATTCAAGCAACACACACAAAATGCTGGAGATGCTGCCTGGCCTGCTGCGTTCCACCAGCACTTTGTGAGCACAGTACAAGCCTTTCAGCCCACAATGTTATGCCAATCCTTTAACTTACTCTAAGATCAATATAACACTTCCCTCCCACATAATCCTCCATTTTTCTTTCATCCATTTGCCTATTTAAGAATGTCTTAAATGTCCCCAAAGCATCTGCCACTACCCCTTGCTTAAGGTAAAGAAGACGTTAGGAGATAGTTTGAGACAGAAAAGCTAAAACCAGTATTACAATGGAGTTAAGGGAACTACAATGGCACAAGAAATGAGCTGGACAAAATGGACTGGAAGGAGACTCTGGCAGGGATGATGACATATTTGATCACCTTGGGTCTGTACCTGCTGGAGTCCAGAAGAATAGTGGGGGTGTGGAATCTTATTGAACCCTTCCAATATTGAAAGGCCTAGATCGAGTGGATGAGGTGAGGATATTTCCTATAGTGGGAGAAGCCATAACCAGTGCGTACAGCCTCAGAATAGAAGTACATCCCTTTAGAACAGTGATGAAAAGAATTTCTTGAGCCAGAATGTGGTGAATCAGTGGAACTCATTGCCACAAACAACTGTGGGGACCAAGTGAGTTAAGGTGGAGCTTGATAGTTTCTTGATCAGTGGGGGTGCCAGGGTTAGGTGGGGAAAGCAGGAGTGTGGAGTTGAGAAGGGTAAGAGATCACCCATAATGGAATGGAGGACAGACATAATGTGCCAAATGGTCTTATGGCCTATTTTGTTGATGGGCCTATATGTGAACTGTATTGCTGTATGACTCTATGACAATGCTGTAACTGTAAACTGTTCTTTCTCCACAGGTACAATAGTTCCCATCTCTGCACCTTGGGCAATTGGAGCCCCATTTGAAAATGGTATTATAAAACCTGAATTTTCAGTCTTCATTTCATTGCCACTTGAGATCCAAATTCCACCTCTCCCAAAAGATCCGTCAGTTCAAGTAATCAATACTCCTCTATTAAACACTTATGAGAGGTAAGATTTGTTGTTGTTGACACTGTTGAAGCATTTGTGCATTGTTTTCCTGAGAGCAGTACACTCAGATGTGGTCAGACTGCGGTGAGCAAGCTGGTCACACGGGTAGAGATCTTGACCGGTACTAACAGTGTTAGAATGATTGGTGCATCTCTCATAACCTACACTTCCATTTCTGAGGCCATGGCTGCTCTCCACACTGACAGCTTCAGGTGGAGCATGGATGTGACTGACACATGAGATCACCTGACATCATCCCGCAATAAACATTCTGTAGCTGTTAAATGATGTCCCACTAATCCCTCTCAGATAGTCCTATTAGGTTTGAGGCCCTTGTAGATGCAAACATTACTTGGATTGTTGCTTTTCAGAAATTGTCACATTAACCACAGTGAATAAATCTAGCTAAACACTTTATTTCATATTCATCTTATCTAAATAAAACATTATTTCATTGATAATCAATAATGCAAGGAATACTGCCTTTAAGGCAAGAAAAAGATTTAAAGTAACAGTTTGGAGACTTTATTAGAACTGAGAAAGTGAGAAAGCAAATTTCAGCAGCAAAGAATGTGGGGGAGGATGATAGGTGGAAGGAAGGGAATTCCTCTGATGGGGTGGAATGATGTTAACGTTAAAGGGCTGCGAAGTTTCCTTGATTGTGTAATGTGTTGTTAATGTTGTACAGTCTGGGTAATGTTGTATAGTCTGACAGACTGCTATCTGTACGAGTACGATATTCACTTCCTTTTTATAGAGAGTGAATGTCAGTTCAGAAAGACTCAATCAAACCATCCAATCAGTGAACATCAGGCCATGGTCTCCCATACAATCATAGACCTCTTTTCCTCAAGAGATTTCCCTGCCACAACTTCCAACCTTTCAGTGTCCTAACCTTGCAGAGCGCCCTTCCACCTGCTACCAAAGATCCACAAGCATAATGTCTGAGATCCACTGCTTCAGTCTTGTCTTACCTCAACTTGCTTCTTCCTACCTTGAGTCCACTTTTTCTCCCCTGCTCTAGTCCTTTCCCACTTGAATCTCTGAAACTTTGGAATACTCTGCTACCTCAGCAGTTTCCAATTTCATGGTTCGAACTGGTTCATCTACAGCAGGGATGTACATTCCCTTTACTTCTCCACCCCACATTAGGAGGTTCTGATCATCCTCCTTTACCTCCTCCAGTTCAACCAGATGCTCAACCAGTTCCCCTCCAAAAACACACTCACTGCCCAAACCTGTCTTCACATTCAACAATCTTTCTATCAGCTCCACTCACTGTCTCCAGATCAAATGTTTACCAATCGGCAATCACACACTGCCCAAGCTGTGACTGCTTCGAGAATTTCATCCCTGTTGCAGCCAATTTCCACTCTGCTCTCCCTGTCACATTGTCCATCTCTGACTCCTCCCTTCCTGTTCTGGATCTCTCTGTCTCCATTGCGGGGAATGGGCTAGCCATTGACACCTACTACAAACCACAGGCACCAGCAACTACCCTGTTTATAGTTCTCTAAACCCTGTTGCCTGTAAGGACTCCATTCCATTCTCCCAATCTCCACATCATGCCTTCCTGTCTAATACTGTGGACAGAGCTCTTACCACATCACATTTTTCAGCACTTGTTCTCAGCTTTCAATGCCTAGGTGCTTTCTTAGACACCTCATAAATACTGTCAGTGAAACTGCTTCCACCAGTCTTTTCAGCAATGTATTGCAGGTTTTACACTCTCTGAGTAGATAACAACTTCCTCAGATCCCATCTAAACCTTTTACTCCTTAGCCTATATCTATGTCCTCTAATTTTATCACATCCCCTCAGATCCTCAACACACCCACCAATAAGTAGAAAATATTGCTGCACTCTATTATATCGATACTCCACGTAGTTTTATATACAGATCCTCTTCAAGTTATAGTAGCATTGTTTCTCACCAGAACAGTTCACAAGTTGGAACTATAGCTTTGAACTGAGTTTCCACAAGGCAGAAAGTGCTCACCCAGATATGTTCTCCCATAGAAAAGGTCAGAAGCAGTTTAAATTTCATTTTCCCATTCCTAATAATAAAGCTGATATAACCTAATCTATCTCGAGCCTATCTGCCGGGGAAGACAGGCTGATAGTTACAATTATAAAGAATTATAAGGGATATAGATCAGATAGGCTGCAGGAATTTATTACCTTTGTCAGAGATGAATAAAATTAGAAGGCATACATTTAAGTTAAAGGGTAAGAGATTGCAATGGAATCTGATGTGGAACATTTGAACAGCATGTCTCTAGATGGGATTCACAAAATGGTTGCTTGCTAAAATGTGTTCTTGTTAGTTTTGATGTGGCAAAATTCCATCCAGTGTCAAGAAGTCTCCTTCTACCCTGCATCAGCTGAGAAATCCATCCTGCAGATTTCCCAAATAGGCTGTACATAAATCAAAATTCATTAGTCGAGAAGGATATGTACCCACATGCACCCTTGTCCTCCTCTTGAAGGAAGACAGGCCTACGTTTTCCTGCATCTCCTCATAAGTGAAACATCCCCACACAGGCCCTCTCTACTTTGCAGCCTCTCTAGCACGATCACATTTTTCCTAGGTGCCGAGGTGTCCACATTCTAATGTATGTTCGTTCCTCCCTTCCACTAGCTCCAACAACATTCTCACGTTCCTTCACAGTTTCTTTCAGCATTTTGAAGGGATTGCCCCATTCTAAACTCACAGGTCTGCTCTCCCATCCCTGCCTACTGCTGCTCATGTCTGACAATTTCCCATGCAACTACAGGAGGTGTAACACTTGTCCTTTCACCTCTTCCCTTCCCATCGTCCAAGGACCCAAAGGGCAATAATGCACTTGCACTTCTCCCAATCTAGTGTACTACACTTGGTGTTCACACTTGGCTTCCTCACCACTGCAATAACCAAGCACACACAGGATGCAAACTTTGTGCAACACTTGAGCAAAGGATCCTGTCACGAGTCCTACACCAAGTAACTCCCAACAGAGGGAAGCAGTAATACACAGGAAGGAGGATTTGAACATTGTACTCTTGGAGTTCATCTGTCTCAGGGGAGGATGATGGGGAGAGGGGGTAGAGGGGGAGAGGGGGGAGAGAAAGAAAGAAAAAAATGAATTCAGAGCCCTCAAATAGGGAGCGATCTCTGCTTTTTATTGTCTGGTACTGACTGTGATCCAAGCCCAGAATGGGTATTGCAACTTGAGCAAACAGGAAAGAGTTCATTTAATTTAATGCTTTTTTTCAATATTTATTCTGCATTAGTTACTTTGTGACTGAGCAGGAAAATGAAGACTATGGAAGACTTGCCAATGAACTCATGAAGAAACTGGAAAAGGACCACCGTTCTTTTGACCACAGTCGTATTTTCATTACTTGGTTCAACAATGCTGGACACGTGAAACTGACTTTTCTCAAGAAATGAAACAGAATTGTTCTCTCAGAGGCTCTAATATTGATAGATTTCAAACAGTGAGATGTGCTCAACTCTGTTATCACCTTTAGTAGTTTCCTTCCTGGAATAACATACATTTCGGTGGCATAATGAAGTAAAATATCTCAGGGTGATTTATACACATTAGATTTAATTCTGCATGTCTGCCATTGTTGGGGTTTTCAACAAGCCTTGTGTGCTCTCATGGCAATTGTCAGTTCCTACCTCCCACCCAGATGCCTGCAAGTACAGGGAACTCACACTTCACTCACAATTAACTAGTTGAAACATAGAAACATAGAAAATCTACCACACAATACAGGCCCTTTGGCCCACAAAGCTATGCTGTACAAATTACCTAGGGGTACCCATAGCCCTCTATTTTTCTAAGCTCCATGTACCAATCCAGGAGTCTCCTAAAAGACCCTTTTGTATCCGCTTCCACCACTGTTGCCGGCAGCCCATTCCACGCACTCACCACCCTCTGCGTAAAAAAACTTACCCCTGACATCTCCTCTGTACCTACTTCCAAGCATCTTAAAGTCATCTCCTCTTGTGTTAGCCGTTTCAGCCCTGGGAAAAAGCCTCTGACTATCCACATGATCAGTGCCTCTCATCATCAAATGAAGGGTCCAAGGTGAGGCTTTCTTTCCCTTTCATTAATTGAATTTTGCATTCACTGCAAATTACAACTAATCATTCTGATGAATAATTCAGTCATTCTAATGAATTATTCCCAGCGAAGGTCCCTACTGATTGTCTAGTGCCCAGTAGTCCTGGTTGTGGAGCTGTGTCTCCATGTCACTCCCTGGATGAAATATGTCGGGGAATCACATGGTCGTCCACCCTCACCTTAACCACACATTCGGCTTTGATACTGACAGATCCAAATGTTCTAGATAGAGGAGGCTGCTGGTCTATTTAATATTGTTAATAATTAACTGCCCTCTGAATTCCAAGTAATTTCCCAGTATCCAGGGACCTATCAGTTGTGCTGAGAAACTACACTGGACAGTAAGAGAGAAACATTTACTCAGCCAATAATAGGAAACTCCATATTTAAACTTTGCTGGTGAGAAACCTGGGAATCTGAAGAAAGAGCTATCAAGGCAGAAATATTTGTTCCAAGTCTCCACACGGCACAGTTGTATATGGGTGGGTGACTCCTCTGGGTAACAGAATTGATCACTCTCAGAATTTCCCTTTCCTCTTTAAATAATTTGAGTACCTTGTTGAGACTGAGATTGTTCTGAACATAGATACAGTGACATTCTATCTTCACAATGGGACAGATTCTCTGTGTGTTCACCAAGCAGAAATCAAAAATATGAAAAGAGCTGACAGGAAATGGGAAGTGCTGGGTGCACAGAGCACTGAGGTTGTGCTGGATGAAAACCTGGAGGTGTCAAATGTGGGACTATAGGTCTCACTCCGAGCTGGTTCCAGGTTGAAATATAAAATTGTAAGTTAACGCTTAAACTGTAGAGACTGTATTTAAACCAGTTATAAACTATCATAGTTGTTACCACTTCATCTTCCTCATTCACTTTGTTGTCCGTTGAAATATAATGGAATAGAATGGGTGAAACACAGGGTGCTGCAGATCAACTCATTTGGGAGAGAGGCCTGTTCATGGACAATTGCTGCTGTTAACAGGACAACCTTTCAGATGTCCTTAGGAAGCTAATAATCAATTGTTTTTAGAGTCTTAGTGTTTTGCTTTGCATCTTGCTGGGAATGTGTTCTCACTGTGAAATAAAGAGGTGATGCATCACAACACTCGGTCTCCATTTCAATTCTTACTCAGAAACAGAACTGGTCATTGGTCATATCATTAGATCACAGTTAGCAGCTGGCAGTGCAGGGAAGAGACATGATATGAAACACAACTGAGGAGATACATAATAATGTTAGCCTCTACTGCAGGGGTGTCAAACTCATTTTAGGTCATGGGCCGGATTGAGCAAAATGCAGCTTCATGCGGGCCGGATCAGTCGGACACGTGCGAACGCAGCTTTCGTTGCCTCCGTTTTTTCAGCCTGCTCTCATGTGTCTCAGTCTCTGCTATAACTACAAAGTGTTTCACTTTACAAATTCCATTTCTTATGAAGAAGACTGCCGAGCAAGACTGCCGAATAAACACTAAAATCCCTGAAAACCTGGTACCTGAATAAACTCAGCATTAGCCATATCATACGCCATAGGCACTTTGATTACTGGGGCCAGCTTTAATAGTAATTAGATATTATCTCGCAGGCCAAAGATAATTCCACCGAGGGCCGGATTTGGCCCGCGGGCCTTGAGTTTGACATATATGGTCTACTGCATGACTGGTGTACAAATGTCAGTAAATCTCTTTGGTTTTGAACACAGCTTAGTGAGATCATACCTCAAATACTGTGACTGAACACAGAAAGAAAGTTGTTTTCATGAAAGATCTACAGAAAATAATGGAGATACCGAATTACCAAATGCACGTTCCAAATTGGCAATGGCCTTACGAGGAGGACCTTCTGTTGGAGAATGAGGCAGTCCAAGTGACAGGAGTGTCAGTGGGGATCACTTTCAGACCAGTAACTATAATTCTATTAGTTTTTAAATCTTCATAAGGACGAATGTAGTCATCTACAGTGTATGTGGAGCTACTAGGGACAGGTGAGGTCTTAAGTTAATAGTTCATATCTGTATTTTCTGTGGAAAAGGACACAGAAGCTAAGGAATTAAGGGATATGAATAGGATGTCTTGGAACTTACCTACATTACAAAAATGTAGATGCTGGTGATCTTAAAGCACATTAAGATGGGCAAATTCATGGGGCTTATGAAAGCATATCCTAAGATCATAAAAGTTCAGAGTGCTTCACTAGTCCTAGACTGAGGCAAGGTAAATTTGAAGGCATTAGATGTGAACTTGCAAAGGTTGACTAGCAGAGACTGTTTGCAGGGACAGCTAGCAGGTGGAAGGCTTTTAAAAGTGAGATATGAAAACTTCAAGACAGCATGAGCACCTATTGGAGAGAAAAGCAAATTTGGCAAAGAGCCCCAGTTGATACTAAGGCTCTTGTCAGGAATAAAAGAATATGACACATATAGGCAGCTATATAGGGTCGAGTGAAGGCATTGAGAGGTACAAGAGATTGATGACTTCCCTAATGAGGAATATCAGTAGGGCTTAAAGAGATCATGAAGTAGCTCTGGCAGTTAACATAAAGAAGAATCCTAAGAGTTTCCATAAGAATACTAAATGCCAAAGAGTAACTAGTGGGAGAATAGGTCATCATAAGGTCAATGTGGTTATCTATATGTGGAGCCACCAAGGATGGGTGAAATCTTAATTTAATAATTCTTACCTGCATTTACCATGAAAAATTGCATGGAAGCCAAGGAATTAAGGGATATGGATAAGGATGCTTTGGAACATATCCACCTTACAGAAAGCAGGTGCTAGCAATCTTAAATTGGAGAATGGGGAAAAAAAGCTGAACAAATAACATTTTCCATTATGGCTTTCCAACTAGCAGGTATGTGGGTAGGAAGTCAGTCAATCGGGTGGGCAGGAACGGCCGGTGGGATGCTGGAGCGAATTCTCGGGCCCAGACACAGGCAGCTGCTGAAGAACTGGATTCCAACTATCACTACATGGGGAGCTGTGGCTGGTGTACTGCTGGTCTACGCTACAGATTGGAGAGTTGTAGTTAGCCGTATCCCATACATAAAAGGAAAGTTCAAGAGTGATTGAAGATTATTGACGGATTTAAGGGAATAATCTGACCAAGTCTGATCGTGTGCAGTTTTGGTCACCAAATTACAGGAAGGATATTAATAAGATTGAAAGAGTGCAGAGAAGGTTTACCAGGATGTTGCCAGCTCTTGAGAAACTGAGTTACAGAGAAAGGTCGAATAGGTTAGGACTTTATTCCCTGGAGTGTAGGAGAATGAGGGGTGATTTGACAGAGGTGTATAAAATTATGACGGGTATAGATAGAGCGAATGCAAGCAGGCTTTTCCAACTGAGGCTAGGGGAGAAAAAAACCAGTGGACATGAATTAAGTGCGAAGGGGGAAAAGTTTAAAGGGAACATTGGTGCGGAAGGGATTTCTTCACACAGAAAGTGGTGGGAGTGTGGAATGAGCTGCCAGATGAAGTGGTAAATGCAGGCTCACTTTTAACATTTAAGAACAACTTGGACAGGTACATGGATGAGAGGTGTATGGAGAGATATGGACCAGGTGCAGCTCAGTGGGACTAGGCAGAAAAATGGTTCGACACAGCCAAGGAGGGCCAAAAGGCCTGTTTCTGTGCTGTAATGTTCTATGGTTCTACTGGAGTTAGTGTCACTGGATGATAAGAAAATAAAACCTAGGATCCAAATTAGTACATTCAAGATATCGCTTCTGTTACATCATAGTTCATTTATTTTCTCTCTCAGCAGCATTCTCCTACCCTCTCCCCGTAACCTTTGACACCCTCACTAATCAAGAACCTATCTATCACAACTTTAAATATACCCAGTGAATTGGCCTCCACAGCTGCCTGTGGCAATGAATTTCCCATCCCCCCTCTGGCTAAAGAAACTCGGCCTCATCTCAGTTTTAAAGGGATGTCTTCATACCCTGAGGTTGTGCCCTCTGATGCTAGACTCTCACACTGTTAGAAATATCCTCTCCAGATCTTTTCTATCTAGGCTTTTCAATATTCAGAAGGTTTCAATGGGATATCTCCTCCTTCTTCTAAAGGTCAACGAGTACAGGCCCAGAGCCATCAAATGCTCTTCATACAACTCTTTCAATCTGGGGATCATTCTCGTAAACTTCGTCTGGATTATCTCCAATGTCAACACACCCTTTCCTAGATATAGGGGCAAATCTGCTCACAGTACTCCAAATGCAGTCAGACCAATGCCCGATAAAACCTTAGAATTACATCCTAGTTTTTATATTCTAGTCCTTTAGAAATGAACACAAATATTCCTTTTGCATTCCTTACTACCAATTCAACCTGCAAGTTAACCCTTGCAGGATCCTGTGCTGGGCTCCCGAGTCCATTTGATCCCTGTTTAGAAAATAGTCTACACCTTTATTCCTTCTACCAATGTGCATGAGCATACATTTCTCTGCACTGTATTCTAACTGCCAGTTCTTTGCCTATTATCCTCATCTGTCCAAGTTCTTCTGCAGACTCTGTGCTTCCTTAACACTACCTGCCCTTCCAACTATCTTTGTTTCACCTACAAACGTGGCCACAAAACCAATAATTCCATCATCCAGATTATTAACGTGTAATAGGAAAACGTGTGGATCCAATACCAACTCCTAGCAAGCACCACTGGTCACTGACAGCCAACCAGAAAAGGCCCACTTTATTCCAGACGTACAAAAAAGCTGGATGAACTCAGCAGGTCGGGCAGCATCTGTTGGAAAAAGCAGTCAACGATTCGGTTTGAGACCCTTCGTCAGTTCGTGCTGCCCGACCTGCTGAGTTCATCCAGCTTTTGTACGTCTTGATTTGAACACAGCATCTGCAGTGTACTTTGTGTTTCCCACTTTATTCCCACTCTTTACCTCCTGCCAGTCAGCCAATCTTCTGTCCGTGCTGGAGTCTTTCCTGTAATACCATGGGCCTTTTTTCTTGTTCAGCAGCCTCATGTGTAGCACCTTGTCAAAGGCTTCTGAAAATCAAAGTAAATGACATCTACTGACTCTCCCTGGTCAGACATGCTCTTTCTTCGAAGAAAGGGTCATCCCTTCCTCCATCATCAACACTGCCCTCAACCGCATCTCTTCCATTTCGTGCAAGTCTACCCTCACCCCATCCTCCCGCCACCCCACCAGGGATAGAGTTCTTCTTGTCCTCACCTACTACCCCACTAGCCTCTGTGTTCAGCACATTATTCTCTATAACTTCCACGATCTCCACAGGATCCCACCACCAAGCATATCTTTCCCTTCCTCCCACTGTCTGCTTTCTGCAGGGATTGCTCCCTGCATGACTCCCGTGTCCATTTGTCCTTCCCCACTGATCTCTCTCCTGGCACTTATCCTTGCAAGCAGAACAAGTGCTACACCCACCCCTACCCATCCTCCCTCACTACAATTCAATATCCTAAACTGTCCTTCCAGGTGAGGTGACATTTCATCTGTGAGTTTATAGGGGTCATCTACTGTATCCGGTGCTCCCAGTTTGGCCTCCTGTATATACAAGAGACCCGACGTAGATTGGGAGACCGCTTCACTAAGCACCTTCATTCCATCCACCAGAGAAAACAGGATCTCTCAGTGGCCACCCATTTTAATTCCACTTCCTATTCCCATTCTGACATGACAGTCCATGGCTTCCTCTACTGTCGTGATGATGCCACACTGAAGTTGGATGAGCAACACCTTATATTTTGTCTGGGTAGCCTCCACCCTGATGGCATGAACTCGGTAATGCCCCCCCAACCATTCCCCATTCCAATTTCACTCTCTCACCTTCTCTCCTTACCTACCCATTACTTCACTCTGGTGTTCCTCTCCATTTTCTCTCTTCCATGACTTCCTATCTTCTCCTATCAGATTCCCCTTTCTCCAGCTCTGTATCTCTTTCACCAATCAACTTCCCAGCTCTTTATTTCATCCCTACCCATCTCCCCATCTTCTTATTTTGACTCCTCATCATTTTTTCTCCAGTCCTGATAAAGGGACTCAGCCCGAAACATCGACTGAACGCTTTTCCATTGCTGCTCCCTGGACTGCTGAGTTCCTCCAGCATTTAGTGTGTGTTGGTTCTAACATCTGCAGAATTTCTCTCATTTCTCCCTGGTCTATCCTGCTTTTTGACAAAGTACTACATGGCTGGCTGATTTAGAAGTCTATGACACATGAATTCAGGAAGATACAGCCAAACGTCACCACAATTGTATGCCGTATCTTGGGTAATGATGAGTCTGAGTACAGAGGGGAAATTAAGAACCTGGTGGCATGGTGAAAAGACGATAACCTATCCCTCAACATCAGCAAGATGAAGGAATTGGTTGTTGAAAAGTAAATGTGCCCTTTTCTAAAATTGACTCCTTCTACCCTAGGCCACAAACTTATCAATCACCCCTCGTATATCAAAACTGTTGTGTAAGGCGATTGACATGGATGAGCAAAAGAAAGCCGCCACTCTTCCCAGTTAATGGTGTTAAAATGTACAGTCTCTTGTGCAACATAGTAACTCCTGAAAAGCCAGCAAGCAAGATGTTTGACAAAATTGTTACAATTATAAAAAATCACTTGAGCCCTAAACTGCTGGTACAAGCTGTGAGGTTTAGATTTTACAGAAGGAACCAGACAAAGGGGGAAAGCATTTCTGAAATCATTGCAGAACTGTGCGAGCTTTCCCAATACTGTGACTTTGCAGATGGGCTTCCTGATTCAATAAGGGACAGGCTGGTGTGTGGTTTGCATAGTCAAAGCACTCAAATGAGGCTACTGTCAGAAAGAGACCTGATCTTAGAATGGGCATTGACCATTGCAATATTGGTAGAGACTGCAGCAAAGGAAGCAGCAGAATTCAAGAAAAAGAGGTTAGAAGGTGAAATGCACAAGATGCCCCTGAATGGTGCATAAAACCAAATATTTTATTGATGTGGCAGATCCTCCCATGATGCAAGTGACTGTTGGATCAAAGAAAAAGTTTACACAAAGTGTCACAGATAAGACCCTATAGCATGTGAAAGACAGTCAAGCATAACTGAGTGAAAAGTTTCAAACACAAAAGTAAGCAAATACATAAAGTACCCAAATGTGAAACAGAATCAGACAACACAGAGTCTGACAAAGGTGAACTGCTATGCTTGGAACTGCAGAGTATAACTGAAACAGATCACACAATCATCTGGATCACAATAGATGTGTCTGGCGTAAAACTGCAAATGGAGCTGGATACAGAGTCAGCCTTGTCTCTAATACCAGAGGCTGACTACAACAGATTGTTTTCTAAGATACTACCAGAGAAAACAGTGATGCTAAAGACCTACACAGGTGAAAAAGTGTCTCACAAAGGCCAAATGAATGTGAATGTGATGTATGGAAGCCAAACACAACAGTTAGAGCTTTGTGTTGAAAAGTGGAGAGCCAGCACTTTTGGACATGAATGGTTGAGTAAAATCTAACCAGACTGCCACACAATCAAAGCTCTCGATGAGTCATCAGCCGGCAATGTCAGCCCAAATGGTAGGACTAAACAGAGACTGTCCCAGCTGGCTAATGTTCATGAGAAGGTGTTAGAGAATCTGAATGAAGGACACCTGGGTATAGCCAATATGAAGTCTCAGCCAGAGTTACTTGTGGCGGTTGGGAATAGGTAGACAGTGAAGGTTAGACCAAAAGCTGTTCAGGATGCCAAAAAAAGTTCAATATGCAGCCCCACAGGCACCATTATACCCATGAGAGTGGCTGTTGTCACCAAGGCAAAGAGTATATACAGTATTAACTTTGCTGTGCCATTCACGGACTCCATGTTTCTGATTGCTGTTAATTCTGATTCAAAGTGGCCAGAGATTATACCAATGAAGTCAACCACATCAGGAAAGACTATTTCTACCCTGAGGACAATCTTCAGCAGGAATGGCTTACCTGAACAAATTGTGAGTGACAACAGACCACAATACACATCAGAATAATTCAAGTTATTCATGAAGAAAAATAGCATCAAACATTTCAAACCAGCAATGAATGGGTTAGCTAAAAGGGTCATCCAAACCATCAAGAAGTCCATTAAAGCAATGGAAAAGGAGAACATTTCCCTACAGCACAAGGTGGACAACTTCCTTTTTGTGTATTGGAACTCTTGGACAGGTGCACGAATAAGCAAGGTTTTGAGTAGTGGTTCCCAGTTTTTCTGAGTTGCTGCCCGCTTTCCCACCAGAACACATTCCCAATGACCCCCTCTCGTTTTCCAGCCATTACAAAAAACCTATAAAGACTTTTGAGTTACAGTGCACAGTGGAAGAAAATAGGAAATGCAAATTCAAAAATTAATCAAATCTAAAGCTACAAATACAATTATTTCTTTAATCAGAGTAAAATCAATTTTCATTAACAATTTTAGAGCATACATTAGTAGTCCAACTATTCAGTACTTCATTGCTTATTCACCTCTCAATGAGATGGATGGGCTTGTTGCAGTGACATCAGCTTCTCAACATCAGGCTGAACATTAATCAGAAAAAGTCTCAGGCTCGTTGGTTGTTGTATTTCAATGTTGTGAATGTCATTCCCACAGGTGTTACCATTTCTCCAGTATAAGTTTTTATTTGGATATCCGCAGGCCTCTGTATGTTATCTTAGAAATGCCATTCACACTCATTGTGTGGAATGACTGAAACAACTGATCAAGTGTTCAGTTCAGTTTTAATTAATTTGCTAATAAGAGAAAATCTGCAGATGCTGGAAATCCAAGTAACACAAAATGCTGGAGGAACTCAGCAGGCCAGTCAGTAGTCTATGGGAAAGAGTAAACAGTTGATGTATCGGGCTGAGACCCTGCATCAGGATGCATTCCCTTCGATGCTGAAAATAAGCCAAGTTCTTCTCTGCTTTATCAGAGTGCTTTACTTTTAATTTGAATTTGCTCTTCAAATGCTAAGGAAGCCTAAGTGATTTCATTGCCTCATTTGAAAAATAAAATTCACACAACAGACACCGGCTGCTGTTGGTTGCTTGGTGCTGGGCATAGACCCAAATAATTTATCCACAGATGGTGACTGCCCTGATTATTTTCTGTTTCTATTGCAAATTTTTAACATCTACAGTATCATGCTTTAATTTTTAACAGTGTTAAAATAAATTTTGGGAAATTTTGCAGTCATATTCTGAACCAAGCTCTGATCACTAAATTCATTTTTAAACCATAGTTGCTCATTCCATAAGGCCATAAGATAGAGGAGCAGAAGTAGGCCATTTGACCCATCGAGTCTAGTCCTCCATTCAATCATGGGTTGATCCAATTCTTCCAGTCATCCCCACTCCCCTGCTTTCACCCCATACCCTTTGATGCCCTGGCTAATCAAGAACTTAAAGACCTCTGCCTTAAATACACCCAATGACTTAGCCTCCATAGCCGCTTATGGCAACAAATTCCACAGATTTACCACCCTCCGACTAAAGTAATTTCTCCGCATCTCAGTTCTGAAAGGACACCCTTCAATCCTGAAGTCATGCCCTCTTGTCCTAGAATCCCCTTCTATGGGAAATAACTTTGCCATCTCTAATCTGTTCAGGCCTTTTAACATTCGGAATGTTAAAATGGAAAATAAATGAGATGCTGTGTTTCATGAGTGAAATGGGGACACCATGAACCTCTGGGTTAATAGGGTCAGCATAGTGCATACATGCAAATCTGCTGCATTCAGCTCCAGATGGTGTTCGATCCACAGCTCGGACGCTGTCTGTGTGGAGTTTGCAATGTTTTCCCCGTGGACAGTGTGAGCTTCCTCTGGGTATTCTCGTTTCCTCCCACACCCCCAAGCTATGCTGATTTGTGAGTTGTCTGGCTACTCTAAATTTCCCCTGGTGTTGTGAGCAAGAGAAATGGGAAGGAATGTGTTGTGTTAATGGATGTGTGAAAGAGAGAAAATGGGTTACAGAGAATTAAAAAGGGGGATGAGACCTATAGAATTGCTCTAGGAGCTGATGTAGTATCGATCGGACAAAAGGTATCCTTTAATCTCATGAGAAACATAGAAGAAATCTGGTAGACCTACCTCAGAAAATTCCTATCCAGCTATCTCTTTTGCAGCATAGCCAGAATCTTTTTCCTCCAAGGTAGAAGTGACTAATACTGGAAAGCATAGGTTTAAGGTAAGAGGGTAATGTTTAAAGGAAGTTTATGAAGTATGGTTTTTCACACAGAGTGGAACTTTTACAAACTTCTATAGATGTGTGGAGGAGAATGTGTGGACTGGCTGCATCACAACCTGGTATTGAAACGCAAATGCCCTTGAATGGATATTTGTTTTGAAGTCCTTCTACTCCAGTGAAACCTCCCCAGAATTCTCCTCCTTTTCATAGTGATTTTACATTTCTTTAGATCTTGGTTTTTGACTTTCTATGAAGCACACACAACTAAATGTTTCCATATCTTAAATAAGTTCTTGACATTTCTATATGTACCACAAAATATTCAATCTTTACATGCCATAAATCCTGAGTACATTTCAGTTGTGTGTATTTTACAGGAATTCAAGCTAACATCTTGTGTAATTCGACTTAAGATTGTAAGAGATAGGAGCAGAATTGAGGGGTGGCATGGTAGCTTAGTGGCTAGCACAACACCTTACAGTACCAGTGGTGCAGGCTCAATTATCGGCACTGCCTGTAAAGAGTTTGTACGTTCTCTCCGCAACTGCATGGGTCTTCCTCTGGGGGCTCTGGTTTCCTCGCACTGTCCAAACACCGGTTAATCAGTCATTGTAAGTTGTCCTGTGATTAGGCTAGGATTAGATTTCCTAGCATAGATTGGAGGTAGCTTGAAGGGCTTATTCCACACTGTATTTTAATAAAGAAATACAGTATTTAATTAAGCCATTTGGCTCATCAAGTCAGCACCACCATTTTTTTCTCAACCTCATTCCTCTGCCTTCTCCTTGTATCCTTTCACACTTTGACTAATCAAGAACCTATCAATCTCTGCCTTAAATATTAATCTGGCCTCCAGGGCTGCCTGTAGCAATGAATTCCACAGATTCACCACTCTCTGGTTAAATATACATTCCTCTATTCTGAGGCTGAGTCCTCTTGTCTGAGACTCCCCCACTGAAGGAAACATCCTCTCCGCATCCAGTCTATCCAGGTCCTTCAGCATCCAAATGGTTTCAATGAGTTTCACCTTCATCCTTCTAAATTCCAAAGAGTTAGGCCCAGAGCCATCAAATGTTCTTTAATGATAAATCTTTTATTCCAGGAATTGACAGAGTTATTTGCAGATGATATTCCCGGAAATCAATCCTTCCAATTTTGCTAACACATTGAAAATTATTTCAGCCTCCATACCATTTGCATTCCAAATAACAGTAAAACTTATATTGATCAGAGTCAGATGTTAGGTATAGAGTCTATTTTATGGCTAATTGTTGAAATTCCAAACTATTGGTGTTGAGTTTAAGATTTGGCTAAATCATCCTGAAAAGTATTATGTGGAGCAAGTGAATTGAGCACATCGCAAAATCTATATGAACCAAAACTGTAAGCTCTCTCAGTGGCCAAATATCTATAAACTCAATTAATAGACCTACTGGCACCCTGTAACATTCATCACTGGACCCTCTGGCCCTTCTGCAAACTCTCCCATTGGATCCACTCATCCACTCTAAACTCCATCACTGAACCCATTGGTTCCCTGTAAATTCCAAAACTGATCCCATTAGTTTTCTATCAACTCCAACTCTGAACTCATTGGTTCTCCATGAATTCCATTAATGAACCTGTTGGTTCTTTATAAACTCCATTACTGAACCCATTGGTTTCCCTCATTGAACATCATTGAACCCAAACAGAAAAATGGAAGAACTGCCAGTTAACAGGAAAGAGTAACTAGTTCCCATTGCCCTGTATATCTAATTGCTGGCTGAATTGGTTTTGGTGTGTACTTGTTGATAAATTCCTTTGTTGGTCACTTTTTGCTTTAATTTGTTGATGTATGAATGGACCACCCAGGCTAGGTATCATTCAGTCCATATTCTTCATTCCCTGGGCAGGTGTGGCTGGTTCTTTTCCAGGTCTAAGTCTTCTGTTGTCCTATGATACCCACCCAGCACTTTTGACTGCAACAGTCAATGGAATCTGCTTGGATGCAGTTCAGGTGGTCTGTGTTAATAACATTCCTGTGGACCACAGCTTTTCTTAATGTAATGTCAGTGGGTCTGACTGAAACCAGACTTGGCTCTGGGGAAGGAGAATGTGACTCCTGCACTGTGCTGAACTCCAAGTACAGTATGCTCCAGGAGAAGATCATGTATCCATTCAGCCACCCCCTACATGACACAAGAAAACATTATTGACTTCCTTCTTGGTGTTGGTACTCAATGGAACATGTTGTTGAGCATTGCAAAAGCAGATAGGGCCTCCAGAGTGTTTGTTATCCATTAGATATCCTCACTTCCCCAACCATGACACTTGCACCAGGACAAGGCACGAGGTGTTCCATGTGTGAAAAGTTCAAAGTAAAATTTATTATTAAGTGCATGCATGTCACCACATACAACACTGAGATTCTTTTTCTGTCGGCATGCTTAGCAAATCTATAAAATAGTAAATGTAAACAAACTGTACAATGCAGATATATATATATTTAGCAATAAATAACAAGCATGAAAGAACAATATAACAGTCCTTAAATGAGTGTGGCTATCCCCTTTAGTTCAAGAGCCTGATCGTTGAGGGATAGTAACTGTTCTTGAATCTGGTGGTACAAGTTCTGAGGCTCCTGTACCTTCTTCCCAACGGCAGCAGGTGAGTAAAGAGCATGATCGGAGTGATGATCTTTGAAAATTGATGCTGCTTTTCTATAGCAACGTTTCATATACCTGTGCTCAATGGTTCGGAGGGGTTTTCCCGTGATGTACTGGGCCAAATCCATTACCTCTTATAGGATTTTCCACTCAATGGCATTGGAGTTCCCATACCAGGCCATAATGCAGCCAGTCAGCACACTCACCTCCACACATCTATGGAAGTTTTTGATGACATGCGGAACCTTTGCAGACTCCTGAGGAAGTAGAAATGCCGTCATGCTTTCTTTGTAATAATATTTATATGATTGGTCCAGGACAGGTCCTCTGAGATAGTGACACCCAGGAATTACTAATTATCTCTATCTCTGATCCTCCAATGATTACTGCTCATAGATCTCTGGTTTTCTTCTCTTGAAGTCTACAATCAGTCCCTTGATCTTATTGACGTTGAGTGAAAAGTTATTATTACACCACTCAGCCAAGTTGTCAATCTCTCTCCTGTAAGTTGATTCATCATCCCCTTTAAAACAGCCCACAACAATGGTGTCATCCGCGAACTTGTATATGGAAAAGCTTCCTACTTCCATCTATCTTTCCCTTGCTCGAGAATACCTCTGGTCTTCTCATTATAGGAAGGATATAGAGACTTTGGACAGGATGCAGAAGAGGTTTACTAGTACCTGGATCTAATGGCATATACTATGAGGAGAGGTTGGATAAATTTGTGCTGATTTCTTTGGAGAAGCAGAGGCTGTACAAATCCTCCACATTATGCATGGTTATTTTTAAAGCTTGACTTGAATAGTAAAAGGACAAAATATGAGGTGCTGTTGAAGGACATTAAACATGTATGGTCCAAATTGATGAGCAGGAACACTGATCTCTGAATTACAATGACTGCATACACATTGGGATAGGATCAGTAAGATTAGAGAATTGAACATGTGATCAGTAGCAGAGATGGGAGAAATTGGCCAGTGTGTTGGTGAAAGAGTGACTTGGTCTGTTGGAGACTCGAGACTGCTGTTAGTCATGCACTTATAGAATAATGCAGTGTGGATACAGGCCATTTGGGCCAAATCATCCATACTGACCAAGATGCCCGCCTAAATTCCTTATCATGCTTGTTCCATAACTCTATTCCTAATTATGTATCCATACGTCTCCCAAATGTCATTATTGTACCTCCCTCAAGTACCTTCTCTGGCAGCTTATTTCAGTTACTAGGGTCTGGAGCAAAAAAAAAAATCAAGCTTCTGGAGGAACTCAGTGTGTCAATCAGCATCTGTGGAGGGAAAGGAATGGTTGACATTTTACATTGAGACACTGCATCAAGAGAGGGAGAGTTTGTGAGTTTGTGGCTGGTAGGTTATCACACACAAACTGCTGGAGGAACTCAATGGATCAAGCAGTATCTATGGAGAGGAATAAGGAATCAACACTTTGGGTTGAGTCCCTTGGTCAACTCTATTCCTCTGCATAAGTGCTACCTGACCTGCTGAGTTCCTCCAGCAATTTGTGTATGTTACACTGGATTTCCAACTTGCGCTGGGAGGTTATCAATGGTGGTAGGTGGAGTGGTGAGACGTGTGAGTGGAGGAGGTGGGATGAAGTTGTGAGACAGAGGCGGGGTGTGATAGGTAAAAACAGACAAGTGAACAAGGAACCAGGAGGTGGGAGTGGAGGGTAAAGGTAGTGAAAGAGGTTGGAAAGTGACAATTGGAGACAGGGCACATTCACATAAAGGACACTGATAAGTAAGAGAAGTGATAAGTGGAACCAGATGTTAGAGGGATGATGGGCAGATGGAACCATTAGGGTGGGAATAGAACCTGTGCTTATACAGGGATGGTTTCACTTGGATTGGATGAAATGAGGGCCCCACCAATGAAATAGTGTGGTAGATATAGCATCTGAAGCTACATGGGTAGAACTGGGGTGGTTTCTATTGAGGGGAACATATATAAATAGATCATTCAGCCCATTGTTTCCATGCCAAGTTACAACACCATCCTATCTATTCTATTCCATTAACTCTATTACATTTTAGTAAGATTGTAAATATGTTTTTAATTCAGCATTTTCTCTTGTTTACATAAATCATTATGGGTTACATGTAAAAATATGCAAATGACATTCATCATGTCACAAGTGCGTGCCTCGCTAAAAGTAAAAACAAACTAAGGATATGTTATCTCCAGCTCTTCTGTGTTTTTCTTTCAATAAGTTTTATACTTTGGAGTTACAGATCAGAGCAGTGGTAATGAGGAAGATTTAAAAATAACCCAAGATGGCTACCTACCCAATGAAGCACAGTGAGACATTTGAGTTGCAAAAAAAAAAAGCACACCATCTTTTTTCCTTCAGAAGCACAGCAAAGCAGGAAATGGACAAATTCATAGATTGAGATAATAATCATAAATTTAAAAAAATGAACAGAAATGACCGGCTACATTGGAAAGATGGATGCATTTGATTACACAAGAGAGAATTGGATTTTGTAAACAGAGCAAATTGAGAAGTATTTTAAAGCATATGAAATAGCCAATTTGAAGCAAGTGCTATTTTTGCTGAGGAGATTAGGCAGACGAGTATTCAGTTTGCTAAAAGGTTTAACTACTCTAACCAAGCCAGCCAAAATAAGCTTTGCTGATATGAAAGTAATTCAAGAACATTGTAACTGAAACCATTGTTGAACAGAAAACACTTGGGTCTCATAAGCAGAATTAAAAGGTAGGGGAGTCCATTTTAGCGTATGTGGCTAAATTGAAGTTGGCTGAACATTGTAAGTTCAATGATAGGCTTAATGATGCACTGAGATACAATTTAGTTTCTCGACCCTTAAATGAAAGCATTCAGGAGTTGCTCCTAAATGAAGCACAACTCACATTTCAAAGAACAGTTGAAAGAAATACCATTGAGTTGCAGTCAGGAATGAAAGTGAGCATGAACAAAATTGCAACATCAGAACAGAAACTGGCATGGCCATCAAATTGTTCTACCATTCTGGTAGATACTCACATATACCAGACTAATGAATGATTAAAGGTGCAACGTGCAGAAAATGCAACAACGTAGGACACATATAAAGAATATGTCAGACAGGAAAATGTAAATGAAGCACACAGTAGAGAAGAAGATAAAATGTCAAGTTGTAGTTTCAAAAAGCACTAATCTGCATACTATTGATGAAAAATCTGATAATGATGAGAGGGTCACAAGACAGGGTAGACTTGAGCTTTACAATGTGAAAACTAGCAATAAACAAGCAATATGGCTTATACCAGTAGCGAATGACAAATTCATTAATATGGAATTGGACTCTGGCTCAGCTGTTTCAGTCATTCAACAAAATGAGTTTGAATGGCATTTAGAAAGGTACTAAACTGAAGCCTACAGGTAACAAGCCAGGAACCTATACTGGAGTAAAAATAATTCCTATTGGAATAATGTTTGTAACAGTGAAATACCAACCAACAAGCCACATTGGGCTTGTATGTGGTAAAAACAAGAGCAGCAGCATTGTGAGGTCATGATTGGTTGAGACAACTACAGCTTGATTGGAGATCCACCCACTATTTGCATGCCACATCCCCTGCAAAAGAGTCAACTGAAAGCAAATTAAGAAAGGTACTAGAAGATGCCACAGCCATGTTAGGGATGGCACTGAGAAACTCAAACATATCAAGTAAAATGGTGTTAAATGAAAATGCCGCACCCATGTTTTACAAAGCCCCTCTTGTTCCTTATACCATCCATGATAATGTAGCCAGTGAGCTGGATTGCAAGGAGGCTGCAGGAATGTTTTAAGTTTGAGTGGAGCCCATGGACAATTCCAGTGGTCCCAGTACCCATGAAGACTGGGTCTGTCAGGACCTGTGGTGATTTGTAAGGTCACCCACAACCAAGTACTGAGGGTAAATTAATACACTCTGCCCAGGATAGAGGATACTTTTGCACACTTTACTGGGCAGAGACACTTCAGCAAAGTGGTCTTAGCTGAGGTCTACCTTCAGATGGAGATTGAAGAAGAGTCCAAAGTGCTCCTCATCATAATCAGCCACAAATGGCTTTCTCACTATAATAGGCTTACTTTTTGGAGCAGCATCTGCACCTGCACTTTGATAGAAAGTTATGGACCAGGTGCTGCAAAGCTGCCCAGGTACTCTGTTACTTGGATGACATTATCGTTATTGGTGAGGATGACAAGGAAAATCTCCAAAATATCACGACTGTGTTTTAAAAAGTAGAAGATTGAGCTCAGAGCACAATGCAACAAATGTGAATTCTTTAAGCTAAACATCATTTACAGTAATCACACCATTGACTCACAAGTATGCTGAGAAAGTTCAGGCATTTGGTGGATGTTCCAAGGCCAAAGGACATATCATAGTTAAGGTCCTTTTTAGGATTTGTCAATTACTATAACAGGTTTCTGCCAAACCCAGCTGGTGGGCTCTACCCCTGAATTCATTACTATAGATTTGGAAGAAATGGCAATGGAAAAGAGGTGTGAGATGTCTTTGCAAAAGACAAATGAAATGGTGACATCAGACACTGTACTCACACATTATGATGCAGGTTATCCAATGAAGTTTCCCTGTGGCACCTCACCTTATGGTATTGGTCCAACAATGTCACGTGTTATGAGTGATAGAAGTGGACACACCCATAGCCTTTGCATCATGGTCCCTAACTGCTGCAAAGAAAAATTATGCACAGATAGACAGAGAGGCTTTGAGTCTGGTTTGGGGTGTGAAATATGTCAACCAGTACTTCTATGGGAGAGAGTTTACCCTCATTACTGATCATCAACCACTAGTGTCCATTTTTGATTTGCAGAATGGTGTTTCACTAACAGCAGCAGCACAAATGCAGAGATGGGCTCCGTTTCTTGGAAAACACAATTACAAGATCAAATTTAAGAGGATGATTAACCATGGAAATACTGACAACATCAAGAGACAACTAATTGGTCAATTTAGAAGAGTAGAGTCAAGTGTTAGAGAAGGAATCTGTCCTGAGCTGTCAGAACTACCTTCTGCAGTCAATGAAGGATGGAAGTATACAATGTGGCACTGTGATATACACGGTAGGATTTCCTAGACAGAGCAGGGTCCAAGAGACCTGGGTATAGGCACACACAAAGGTGGCAGGGCATTTAAACAAACATTTGTGTCTCAGAAGTGGGGTTGTAGAAGACAAGCCTTTTACCAAACCTCTACAACATACTGATTTGGATTTGTCTGGTGTTTTCAGGACTGTGATAAAGGTTGAGAAGTCCTTGGAGATCGAGAAATGAAACAGTAGAACACCCTTGAGAGTAAGGGACCTCAGTAGGTGGAGAGACTGGGAGATGATAGGGTTGTACTTGGACCAAGGAAATCTGAGAGGTGATGTGTGGGAAGTCACAAGCTCAAGGGTCCAGATGATGGGAAGAAAGAATTCCCATTGGTGAGGAAGTCAAGATCAAGAGGTTGACAGTAAAACGTTTGACGAGGGAAACATTGATGCCATGAGGGGGACAATATTCTTGCATTGAGTGCTTTGACACTCAACCTATTGCTCAAAGTGGAATTAGGCAAGAAAACATCTTGTAAGATGACAGGGGAAATACTGGACCAACTGGACTGTTCCTGGACTTGGGCAAAGTAACAATTTCCTCTGCTGTAATGAATCGATAGTTGCATGTTGAAGAGCTGGAGGTGCCGAGAAAATTAATTCTCATCAATTGATGTAGGTTAGGCAATTCACTGCACAACTCTTAATTAATTCAAAGCTTGCACTTTATTGTCTGTACACAAATATCTATGTAACTATGTTGGCACCAGGCCAACAATTTAAAACATGAATTCTACTCTTCCTCTGTACCAATACTCCCTCAGACCACTTCTCCATTGTATAACACTGAAATTGGGAATCTTGTGTTGGTCAAACAGTTGGCATTCCTTCTCCCAGCTCCTGGCATGGTGTCTTCCTTGAGATAATTAGTCTCCAGAACTCTTGCTCTTTTGCTTTCACAGCCGCTGATTCTTATTCTCTTTCCTTAATGGTTCAAATGTTGTGTTTCGATCTCATTGCTTCTGGTCCAAGCTGGCATCAATTTATTGTCCTGCATGCAGGTAACATTTTGTAATGAATATTTCTTTGTTCTGAATCAGAACAGATCAGCCAATTGCTAGGCACAGGCTGCCCCATTGATAAATCAGCATGTTCTGATTTATCAAAGAACAGGTCACACATAACCTTTTATTTGGAAATGATCTCCAGTTCAAAAAAATATCAGGAGTCTCATTGCGTTCACATGAAAGCACCTTGATACAGCTATTCCTGAGCAACACCGGTTCACAAGACAGCTGACAGAATGGAGGTTGAAGAGCAGTTTCACAAAATGGCGACTTTCAGTCCTTCAACCATATGGCAAGAACGAAGATATCTGGTTTGTCTATTTCCACTGTCCTTGACTCATTCCAGTTAGCTTCCAGTTTTCTTCCATGTTTTAATTCTTTCATGACAAAACATCTCCCCAATTTTAGTTTATATATCTGAGTGAGTACAGGACAAAAGGAACACTAGCATTCATGGTGACAACAAATAATACCAATAAAGATACTAACAAAATATCATATTACTTTTTGTGGAGTCTATGAAAATACTGGCATATTTAAAATAATATCAGTACAAAAGCATATAAAAGAAACATGATGAAACACATCTAATTTCATACTGTATGTTGGCATATATAATGATGTATAGGTACATAGTACTCAAAGTAAGACAACACCATGGTGTAAAGTCAGACAACATTGCTGGAAAGAGAATTGGAAAGAGATTTAGCACTCAAACTCTTAAGTTGTTTAAGCTGCCAGCAGGAAACACTTAGGAAAATACACTGGATGATCATTAGAACGAGAAGCAGAACAATAACAACATGTGAAATAATACAAATCCAAGGATGTACATTAACGTTCCGACCCCAGTTCCAAACCTTACTCCAAAATGGTGGATCCTGCAAAATATCATTAGCTAAATCTGCATGATCTTTAATAGTCTTGGACAATTCATCCCACTGTTTAATAATGGCTTCATTATGGTTAATTACTCTATCCCACTGTGCAGTAAAATGAGGGATGGGTGGAAGAGCTGTAGGTACATATCTAAGTAAGCCCTCAGCAGTATCATTGATATATATATATCCAGGTGAATAGGTGGCTTTACAACAGGTTTGGGTAACACTTGTCCAGCTAAAAATAAGACCCTCAAAACATTGGAAAGTGCTACATTATGGTTATAGAAACTGCACGTTAAAGATCCCTTCTTGTAATGTGTGCTTGAAGTAGAAATGTAGCAAGTATCATTCACCAAAGCAAACTTTATGAATGTCCTGTTATTGACAGGTAAAGTAGATAGAGAACAATTATCATAAGAAACAAACCCACAATCTGTTAACCCATTGTTAAGCAAATCCTCTGGACAGACCCAATATTCCCCCTTTTGATGACAGGAAGCCAAATTTACACCCTTTGCAGATCCTTGCCACTTAATAGCATAAATGGGTGGATTTGTAAGTGAAATCCAAACTCCGTCTTGATACTTCCCAACATTATAAACCTTGTACAGTGGGTATGTTTGGTTATCACTATGGTAAGGAATGTGAAGAACTGCTCCAACATAGAGTGGTCCAGATCCATTCCTACAATTTCCAAGGAGATGATTTGTAAACGTGAATTCTCTAATGTGACACCCTGGTGTGTTAGTACCAACCCATTCTTTTAACTGTTCATCTGAATTCCAATCGGGAACCCTATGGTTCTCTAATTGTACCATTTTAAGCCCAATTACAGAAAGTAACCAAGAGGTATATGTTGTACAAACAGCATCCTTAGTGTGTTGAGTAGTTTCATTGTTAACTCTGTCAATAATTCAGTTTGTCATATCTCCTAATGGCTGTAAAATATGGAGCATTTTCGAAACTACATTTGCTTGTTGCTTACCTGATGTGCTAACCCCTCCCATATCCTGAAAATAACGATTTACTATTTCTTTCATCTTTTGCCTTAGAGAATTTACCTGAGAGCTTATCTCCGCAATATCCAGCGTATTTACGTGGAAACTCCAGCAGTGTATCCCAATCCCATAAATTCAATAAGCCCCCATCTTCGCCTCTTTCCAGTTTTAAATTCTGAGTGGGTAAACTGTTCAATTAATAAAAGTTGGAAAAGCTCCTGGAGATTTATTCCACACCAACTAGGAATTTGAAGTGACGTTAAGTTGAACAATATTTGCACGTGTCTATACCCTGGCACTAGAATAATTCGCTCTTCCGTTTCTTCTAATACAAGACCTACTCCCTTTGTGTCTGTCTGAATCTCATCACACAACAAAGGACTAGTAACAGTTGTCACTGCAATGGTTGTGGTGTCAATGGTCGTCGACTCTACCGAAGGGTAAGGTGCATATGGAAAATCTTGGGGCTCCAGAGCAACTGGGATTGAGTTGCCTGGAGCACATGCTAATCGATGATCTTTTCTTTGATTGCTGTCCATACCAACAGTACCATCACAGTCACAATGAAGTTGTACTCGAGTTATAAAGCCTTTTTTGCCTGAAGCAGGACCCAAAAAAACATGACTTCCCACCGTTATCTTAGAACTGCCATCTTTTCCCCATATCACTGTAACTTGACCCCGATTATCAACCGACCTTGATCTCATTTCTTTTGCAAATGTTTGTCTCCGTTCATCATATATTCGTACCACTACTTCACCTTCCTCATCCACACAGTCTATTATTACCATGGTATCGGAAGGAATCCAAATAGACTTCTCAGTGAATGTTGTGAATACTTCCTCTGCTGCCAACCTAATCTTCATACTTTGCATCTGTCCAGATGAATACATAATTGGCCAATAATACACTTTATTGTATAACATATAACCTTCAGCAGAGCCTTTGACCACTATGAAGCCACTCAGCAGTAGTATTCCAACTCCAATCATTTCCGAATACCTGGAAGAGAAAGATCAAGAGCAGTTTCTGTACTTAACTAGTAATTCTTCCATCTCCTGCTTTATTTCCAGAAGATCTGGTGATGAGTGCAGTCTCCCATTTGTTTCCCTCTTCCCGTGTCTCTTTGCAATGTTTGCTTGCCTTAACCTTCCCTTCTTGATGTTGAGTTTAAAGGGAACTACCTTTAAAATTCTGGTGCGAACTGGAAGTGGGTGCCCAGCTCACTGAACAGGCAATAGCTCTTTCACTCAGATCAACGTCAATTGCCAGAAACATAAATCAGAGAGCATCTTCATCTCCAGAGCATCTCATTGATAACGTGCCTTATGGATGTCAACTTCTACAGGACATTGATATTCGAAGGAGTTCACGTTGGTTAACATGATACCAACCCAACTCGTTAGGAGCAGTCTGGATTCGATAGATTAATCAGCTGGCTCTGTCAATGATATCTCAGAGATGGTTAAGGACCTGGTTGACACCATCGATAGGATATTTTTCATTCCTCCACTAGATGGAGGTAAAGGCTCCACAAAATCAATCTGCAAGCTAACCCATGGCTCTACATTGGGTCTAAAAACTTTTTTTTTTAAACTGAGTTATCTGGGTTATACTGGGGAAAAAACTCAAACAGTTCCTACACCTCATTGCTTTTTTGGCCACCAACACAGATGCTTCTGCTGTTCCATCGCTCTATCTGGTCCTTGATGCCTAAAAATATCCGTGGTACCAGTACACCTTCTGGCACCACAAACTTACTATTATTACAATCCCATTCCATTCCTGTATATTTACCATATTCTTCAAAATTCTCTCCTCTTTGCACCTGTGCTAACTCCTGATCCCGTTGCTGTACCTTGAGCAACTCTATAGATATGCTCTTTACTGTGCCATCACTCTCCCTGTATCTGGATTGTATTTCACCCCGCATCCCATTCCTAGTTTGGCTAACTCATCCACCTTCTGGTTCTCTTCCGGAGATGTTTTTGAGTGAGCCTTCACCATGTTTCCTCTTGCGTTCTTAAATATTATACTTTAACAAGGGTGCCAATGGTAAAAGTTTACCATTTGCTAAAACAGAACTTCTAGCTTCCTATAAAGGTAAACATTCAGTCAAGCTATTACAACCATGCATGCTTTCTGACTGTATACTCGCTCCTGAAGGATTGATAACAACAAAACTTATAGCAACATGTTGTGCCACTTGTGCACTCATTCTTTTAGATAACTTGATTGCAGCACTTCTATTCTCGACTCCTTCCTTGTCCGCTACACATAAACCACATCCTGCAAGGCTCTCCCCATCTAGAACTGATGACATTCCATCAACAAAGATCTTTAAAAATGAACGGGCCAGTCACACAAGTTTATTTTCCTTTCCTGATTTCAAGGGAACATTTGAAGTGTAATATTACAACCTTATAATAGCAGTGTTGATCAGACTAGTCGAGTTTGACTGATTGTCCCATCCTTGATATGGCCATCCAGCAAAAGCTGAATTAGAGTATGCTCTATTAAAATGATTAGTGGATTTACAACCCAAAATATTAAACTGCCAAGACGTACAAATAATCAGATCAACATTCAAAAAGCTGCTTTCCGAATAACATCTCTTCCCAGAATATGTTCTGGAGCAGTTGGCAAGTCGATCACTGGTAATTTCTTTTATTTCATTTCCTTAATTTCTTTCCACCATGCATCTCAAGTGATGCTGACCTTCCATTCTCAACCTTTCCTAGCCACACCTCATAGTTGGGCAATTTTCTTTATATTGAACTATAAATGTAATCTCTCCAATCCCCCGAACACCCTGGGTTCTTCTTGTCCATATTTTTCTTTTCTCATTTTAATATCCTAACCTAGTAGGTAGGTTGACTCGAAACATAGGGCCCAGACCTCTACTTTTCTTTCAGCTGACCAAGGAACACCAAATTTATTGACATAACACCAGGAATTGTTGGTGGAGAGCTTGTGGAACCAAATGTTGGTAAGAACTCAGACAAAGTCAGGAATCAAAAGGTTGAGCATGGTGCGACTAGTATCTTGAGCTGCGTATATTTCAATGCAAGAAGTATCGTAGGAAAGGTGGATGAGCTCAGGGCATGGATCAACATGTGGAATTATGATATTGTAGCCATTAATGAGATGTGGCTGCAGGAGGGGCAGCACTGGCAGCTCAATATTCCAGGCTTCTGTTTTAGACACAACAGAGCAGGAGGATTAGAGTAGGAGGAGTGGTGTTACTACTCAGGGAAAATGTCACAGCAGTGCTCCATCAGGACAGACTGGAATACTCATCTAGTGAGGCTTTATGATGGGGCTATGTTGCAGACCACCCAATAGTCCAAGGGATTTCGTGGAACAAATTTGTAGAGATCACAGATTGTTGCAAGAAACAGAAGGGTGTTACAGCGGGTGACTTTAACTTTCCACATCTTTACTGGGACTCCCATACTATAAAAGTACTAGATGGGATAGAGTTTGCCAAATGTATTCAAGAAAATTTCCTCAATCAGTACATCGATGTCCCAGTGAGAGAGTATGCGATACTTGCTCTTCTGTTAGGAAATGAGACAGAGCAGGTGACAAGCCAATGTTGTTCTGCTGTTTAAGAAAAGCTCTAAACATAAACCAGGAGATTATAGGCTGGTGAATCTGACATCAGTAGTGGGAAAATTATTGGAAGGTATTCTAAGGGACCAGATATATGAATATTTGGATAGACATGGACTGATTAGGGATAGTCAGCATGGCTTTGTGCATGTTAGGCCATGTTTAACCAATTCTTAAAGAGTTTTTCAAGGAAGTTACCAGGAAAGATGAAGGCAAGGCAGCGGTTGTTATCAACATGAACTTCAGAAAGGTATTTGACAAGGTCCCGCATGGGAGGCTGGCCAATGGGGTCGTAAATTGGATTAGACATTGGCTTTGTGGGAGTACCAGAGCATAGGAGTAGTTGGTTACCTCTCTGACTGGAGGCCTGTGACTAGTGGTGTGCCGCAGGGATTGATGCTGGGTCCATTGTTGTTTGTATCTATATCAACGATCTGGATGATTATGTGGTTAATGGGATCAGAAAATTTGCAGATGAAACCAAGATTGAGGGTGTAGTGGACAGCAAGGACTGTTAACATGGCTTGCAGAGGGATCTACATCAGCTGGAAAATTGGGCTGAGAAACAGCTGATGGAATTTCATGCAGACAAGTGTGAGGTGTCGCACTTCAGTAGGACGAACCCAGGGTAGGTCTTACACAGTGGATGCTAGGGCACTGTGGAGTGTAGTAGAACAAAGGAATTTGGGAATACGGGTCCATAATTAATTGAAAGTGGTGTCACAGGTAGATAGGGTCATACAGAAAGCTTTCGGCACATCGGCCTTCAAAATCAATGTATTGAGCACAGGAGATGTGATGTTATGTTGAAGTTGTATAAGATATTGGTGAGGCTTAATGTGGAGCATTGTATGCAGTTTTGGTCACCTACCTACAGGAAAGGTGTAAATAAGGTTAAAAAGGTTCAAAGAAAATTTACAAGGATATTGCTGGGTCTGGAGGACCTAAGTTATAATGAAACATTGAATAAGTGAGGGCTTCATTCCTTAGAAAGTAGAAGATTGTGAGGAGATTCGACAGATGTATACAAAATTATGAGGGGCATATATAGGGTAAACGTAAGCAGCCTTTTTCCACGGTGTTTGGGTGGGACTACAACCAGCGGTCATGGGTTAAGGGTGAAAAGTGAAAAGATTAGGGGGAACATGAAGAGAAACTTCTTCACTCAGAGGGTCGTGAGAGTGTGAACTTAACTGCCAGCACAAGTGGTGCATGCGAGCTTGATTTCAATATTTACGTGACGTTTGGATAAGTACATGGATAGTAGGGAAATGGAGGTCTATGGTTCCAGAACAGATCGATGGGAGTACAGTTGAAGTGGTTTCAGCATGACTAGATGGGCTGAGTGGCCTGTTTTGGTGCTGTACTCTTCCATGACTGTATGATGCTATCTACTGATTCAAGTTAGGCAATTCAGTACACAATTCTTAATCAAGTTAAAGATTTCACTTTTTCCCAACACAAATATCAATGCAGATAACTTCTCAAAGTGATAACACTGCAATAGAGGCCAATTGGCCAAACAAGAAGTGAATGGGAGGTTCTGCCCTATTGGCTAACATGTGTTAGCTTTCCAAGCCAAACTCTTATTGCCCTCATTACAAGTGACAAAGTGAAATTAATGTCACTGTTATAAATCAGACGGTTGCTAGGCTCAAGTTACTCAGGTCCGAGAAGGCTGCCCTATCCATAAACCTGCATGTTTTAACTTCCCAGAGAACATCTCACAGATAGCCTCTTATTTGGGAAAGATTTCTAGTTCAACAGATTATCAGGAGCCTCATTCTATCTGCATTAAAGCACCGACATACAGCAATTCCTGAGCAAAACCAGCTCACAAGACAGAGCTTGCAGGGCAGTTTCACAAAATAGTGACCTCCATTCCTTCCACCGATTGGTTGAATGAAGCCATTTGGTTTGTTTACTTTGTCTGTCCTTAACTCCTTCCGGTTAGCTTCCAGATTTCTCCCACAGCTTAATTCCTTCATGGACAGCAAGATTGTGTTTTGAACTTCCTCAACATAGAGATGCTGGGCTGAATGGCCACCCTCTGCACTCTAAATATTTCAATGTGTATTCTTTTATTTATTGTTTAAAACATTTTGTTGTTGGTGATAATAGGGTAAATAAAGAGCAATTGTTTCTAGTGAGGGGAAATCAGGAGGGGGTATGTAACTGGTTGACTGTCAGGGAAGGGAAAGGGGGCAGGCAAACGGTACAGAGTACCCCTGCGGCTGTTCCTTCAACAACAGCTATACCTCTTTGGATATTGCTGCGGGTTGGCTTACTGGGAGAATGCTGCGGCAACCAGGTCTCTGGCACTGCGTCTCGCTCTGTGGCTCAGAAGCGAAGGAGGGAGAAGAGAAGCAAGATGGTGATGGCAATACAGAAAGAGATAGGAGATTGTGAGACTCGTGGATGGTATATTGCCTCCCTGGTACCAAGGTCAGGGGTGTCTCAGATTGGGTCCAATCATTCTTAAGGGTGGGGGGTGAGCAGCCAGAAGTTGTGGTTAATATTGGGTCAGAAAAGGGAGCTAGGTAGAATGCTGGAAAGCCGAGCCACAGGGTAGTAATCTCTGGAAAGCTGCCTGTGCTGAGCACCATGGAGGAATAAAATAGGAGGATATAGCAGAAAGTGTGCCTTATGTTCTGGTGAAGGGGATGTGGGTGGTAATTTGTCACCTAGTGGGGTCCCTGTGTGGCTGTGAAGTCCACACAGTTAGTTCACAAGGTCAGGATTGAAGGTAGGTCACAGGGGCTGTTATGCAGTGGCTCTATTGGCTGCATTGGAACTCAATTTACACGTGAAATCAAAGGCTTACACTGACAGTGATGGGATTGCTGGAACCCAGATCTCTCAGTAAAACTCTAGCTGCATCATAATTCCCTTTAACCATTATGGAATTAGTGATTCTTCTTACTACAGAATCCAAAGCTTTCAAACCTCCTCATCGGTCCTTTATGTGACAGTCCAATTTTTGTTCCATGTCTGATCAAACTTCCCACACTAAATCTCAGCTTTTGTTTCAATCTCAGGAGCATGTTGCAAAGGCCCACAGTTCCCAGTGAGGATTCTGCACCACTGGAATTGTCATGTCTGTATACTCTTTATTTCAGAACAACCTGGACCCCACAATGGAGGAAATTGAAGACACCCTCCAAGGTAAATTCTCTAAGTTTGTGGCTCAGTTCCAGACTTTTAAGCAGAGAGACCAGTTTTAAAGGGGGGCCTGTTGGTGCAGCAGTTGGTTCTGTTGCCTCATAGCTCCAAGTGTGCAGGCTTATTCCTGCCCAACTCTCTCTCTGTGTGGAGTTTGCACATTCTCCCTGCAGCTGTTGTGATGAGTTTGTGTGTGATAAGCTTAATCAAAACTAAGCCACATCTGGTTTAACTATCTACAAAAACCTGCATTTTAGGGAGATTACACTGTATCAATCTACACTAGTTTACTTCAACCAGACTCATTTACTTCACTTATTTAATCTCTTCCTGAAAGGGGTTAGCTGTTAGTAATCACTATTGCAAGCAGTGCCCGCCCTCCCTTCCCTACCAAGGAGATGACACTTCCAGCTAATGGTGCAGATTAAACACAGTTTATTTTTAAGTGAAACATATTAATTACTGAGGTATAATTCCAGACAGATGTATAACTTAAAGGATTTCCAAATGCAGGTAGATTTCTTAATATCTAGAAAGACATACCAAAGAGTTGCAGATGAACAAGTCATCCGTTGCCAAAACCAAGGCAGAGGAATGAATCCTGTTTCTTCGCTCTATCCATTCTCCCAACTGTGCCTGCCTTCTAATATTTATACTGTTTTTCTATCAATTGTCATCATTGGCATGTGGTGTTTCTCACCAACATTATCAGGTTAGGTAGATGGTGTATTTAATTAGTCTAATGTAGATACTCTTGTTTCTCTTGATTGGGTCATAGTTTAACAAGGTCAGCATGGACCCATTGATTCTCTTGATTAAGCCAAAGCCAACTGGTTAGAAGAGAAGAGTATGAGCAAAGACTACCAGTTAGAAATTTAACTTATTAAACAACAAACATCTTGAATCTTTGGCAATTTCTGCTGCTGGGCTTAATGAACAACAAACACTTGACCCGTGGACATTTTCTGCTGCTGTGCTAAAAATGTATTTATCTTAGTGAACAACAAACTTCGTGAACCTTGGACAATTCTGCTTATGGGCCAAAAAAAATCAATGTTAGCATGGAGCCCTTTGGGGTCTGAAAGTGAAAATCCATGACACTCTGCAGATTTCATTTGTAGTTCCAATGCCATCTCTCACATCTCAAAGATGTGCTGGGAGGTTAATGAGCCATTGTAAATTAACCTTTTGTGTAGGTAAGGAGCAAAATAATCCAAGGGGAACTGATGAGAGAGGATTAAGTTGCAGGGTACAAGAAGATAAGTAGGCTGCCTAGGACTGATAGGGTTACTCTCACCTTGGAGTTGGCATGGACCTGATGGGCTCAATGGTCTCCTTTTCTGTTCTGGCAAAAAAAAAGCCAAAACTTTGACACACATTCCATGGAGAAACCAGGTGATCAATGAACAGGAGGTTGTGTGTAATTTAGGTGGTGCAAGTGAGTGCAGACAGGATCACGGACCTTCCAAATAACCGTCTGAAAATGTATATGCTGTATCAATACAAAGTTACATCCCTGCAGCACTCCTTCAACATGTTGAATCATACTGCTCTCAAACAAATTTTAAATCTCACCATAAACTCTTCCACTCAGTTTAAGATGGGAACAGCTTCTTCTCCTTTGCCTACAGATTTCTGAACGGTTCGTGAACCCATCAACACGACCTCACTGTTGCTCTTCTGCACTATTTGCTTCATTAGTTTTATTGTAACTTTACTTATTTAGCCTGCACCATACTACTGCCACAAAACAACAAGTTTCTTAACTTACGTCAGTGACAATAAACCTGACTCTGGTTCTGGAACAGAGGTTCCAAGTAACCGGAACAACAAATTAGGATTGGTTCAACTAAGAGTCAGAGAGAAGCAACATTTTTAAAGTACAAAGTAAATATATTATCAAAGTACATATATGTCACCAGAACAACCCTGAGATACATTTTCTTGTGGGCATTTTGCCTGTGAGAGTGGGGTGAATAGAGAAGAGGGGAATTCTGTATGTACATGACATTGATAACGTGATGCTTTCTGTACAGTGTATCGCAGGGGCTCCCAAACCTTTTAATGCCATGGAGCCTTATCATTAACTGAAGGCTCTGTGGATCCCAGTTTGGGAACCCCTGATGTACTGGGGTTCTCTCCTAGTAACCCCAAACTAAGGTTGGATTAGAAGAGCCAGTAGTTTGACTGCTCATTTTAACGGATGCTGTCCAACCTGCTGAGTTCATCCAGCTTGTTTGTACGTGTTGATCTGATTCACAGCATCTGCAGTGTACTTTGTGTTTACAGTAGTTTGAGGAAACTGTGAGATGTGAATATGACTACCCAGTTCTCAGTTTGAGTTTGCGTTGGCCACAACAGATCAAATTGGCATCCAGATCTTTCACAAATACTCTAAGGGTTTTTGTCCTGTCACCCAGTGTCTCCAGACCAGCCTCTGGATCCAAACTTTTCTTCCACTTCCCTCTAAACTCTATTAATTTTACTTAAATTTCTCCTAGTTTTGACTTCTTTCTTATTTGTTCTTGCAGTCCAGCCTGTCCAGATTTCTCTCCCTTAAATTTATTCAACCTTTCCACCCAATTAAATCTCCTCACAGCCTTCAAGCTTGTATCTTTTCCAAAAGCTGGTGGAAACATTTAGCAGGTCAGGCAGCATCTGTAAGACAAAGAGAATCGATGATTCCAGTCACTGCCTCTTCCACATATTTTATACGTGAGTCTCGGCTCCAATGTTCTTGGTTTCACACAAGGACCAAAGGTGTCCTCTGTCAGCTACTGGAAGCTACTGTATCTCACCAGCTCACACTGCTCTCCACTGCACCTTCTTGCTGCTGATTGAGATAAATTCTCTGCAGAATTTCACAGCATCAGAGAGAGAACAGGTTCTGGGATGTTAGAACAATGCCTGTGTGGCTGTTTTAATTTTAAATAATTTCTGTTAATTTGCCTCCCGGGAAACTTGTGTCGCTGCACAGGATAGAGCCCCATCCTCAAGAGCTACCCTACCTTCATCAAAGTAAGGAAACTAAAATGGCTGCAGCCAAATATTTTGCTTTTGTCAGACTGTGGCTACCAGAGGTTGTTTTTATAGACCTGTCTTTATTTGCCCTGACAACAGGATCTGATAAGTGAAAGTGAGTTTCTTGTCATTGAGGCATGAGTATGTGGCCAACAAGGGCAGTATTTACTGCCATTGCTGATCCCCTTTTTTTAAAATTCAAAAATAAACTTTAATCATATGTGTTATGTTTTTAACTCCAAAAACTTATCAAAAGAAGAACAGAGTGGTGTGTACTATATTTCTGTTTTTAACTTTAGCGAGGCACACACGTATGATGTGCTGGCATCTTGATGTATGCCATTGACATACTTTTTCATATAACTCATTATGCAAACAACAAAGAATGCTTAATCGAACAACATATTTACAGTATTACTCAAAAATTATTGATATATTAAATCCACAACACTGCTTAGCTATAAACTCCAACTCAGTATAGAATGCATCTCAACTGTATACATGGTATAAAATATAACTACTACATAGACATGCACAGCATTGTAAATTTTAAATTGTTCCATTCAGATCTAAAGACATAATTGGTGTGGAGGATTTCTTATTTTTGTGGGATAAAATCTTTCCTCACCAGGGAGGTTACTCTGCTTGGCAGGTGAGACTTGTCGGTGTGAAAGAATCTCAGGTTCTGGGGCTCTCCGCAGTGGTTGTAGGTGTTGACTCTGGGACTGCAGGAAATTGTTCTGATAGCTCTGGATACCTTTCTTTGCAATGTGTCAGCATCCCAAACAGAGCATGGTAAGCTGCTTGATCTGCTGATTAATCCCAGGCTGCCAGACAAAGCTTCAAGTCAACGCTTTCATTTTGACCACTCCGAGAGGACAGGCACGTAGTTTCTCTAACACTTTATCTCTCAGTTTGAATGACACGAAAACTCTCAATTACAACCTCCATCAAAGGCAAGTTCATCCCGACGCTGGTAAAAATGGTGAAACTTCTATTTCTGTTGCACATCCTAGCCAATTTTGGGTGGCAACATAGACCTGAAACAGTCTAGGATAGTTTCTGGTTTCCTTTTGGATCCTCTCTGTGTAATAGGGAGATTTTCAGTTTGCATTAGGGAGAACACATCGATATAGAATTAGAATTGAAAATACACGAGGACTAAGATGTTAACTGTCCTGTGCTATCATCAGTGGGATCATCAGTTGATCTGCCACCTGTCCTCAGCAGTTTCGGCCCGCTTGTGATCAAGACTCCCTCGAGGTGGTGGGCCAGCAGTGCTAAAGCACCACCTCCCACTGATGAGCTTAACAACTTGGCATCTGCCTCTATCAGAGTTGTTGGTCGCTTCCATCCAACAGATAGTCTACTCTTCAGGTGTCTATGCAGCTGCTGAAGATTTCACAAAAGATGGATACACTTTCCGACTATCTGCCCCTATGGACGTACTTGGTCCACACCCATGATAATCCTGTCTCTGCTGCCTCAGCTACAGCCCTGCTGGTTGACTTGATCTCTCTTCTAGTGAAGCCAAGGTCACGCAGCCACTTCTGGAAAGTGAACACAATAAAGCCACGGCAACCTGCTTCAAATGGATAGCATGAAACCCTCCACCCTCTGTCTCTGCACTCTGATCTTAATTCTGCATACTTGGTTATCTTGCGCTCATGGGCTTCATCGATGTTGTCTTTCCAGGGGACTGTGAGTTCACCAATAACTACTTCTGTACTGATGTCAGACCAGACAATTACATCTGGACACAATGTGGTGAAAACTATTTGTTCCAGGAAACTGCCTTTCCCATCCAGGTCAGCCTTGACACACAAATCATTGGCTGAAGAAAGTATGCTTGATCGTGGGCCTGTGCTGTACACCCTTGACTTGGAGCCTTCTTTCACAAATGATATGCGATGTTCTGTGCAGCATGGGGCACGAGATAAGTTGTGCTGCAGTACTCTCTGCTCAACCGCTTCTGTTACAAGTTTGAGAACGTTGTTATGTCTCCAAGTGTACATGCCGCTGGAAAGGTTGACTCTGCATGCACTCAAAATATGTTGAAGTGTTCCCTTCTCGCTACAAGCAGCACACCTATCTGTCTTATCTTCACACCATGTGCTGAGGTTGGCAGGTGTTGGGAGCAGGTCATACACTGCTCTGTATAGAAAAGAAATGCGGAGCAGTTCCATTTGCCACAGAACATTCCAAGATAGATGTCGTTGTTCAACACTTTCCCACCAGGTCCAAGCCCCTTGTATGTATGCATCCTCTTTTATAAATTTATATGTATTCTCTTTTGTAAATTTTTCAGGCATTTCCTTTTCCAAGGGTAAATGGGACAATCAATCAGCATTTCCATGATTAGATGTCCTCTTGAGATTGATTTTTTCCTCCAAGACTCAGAGCCTGTCTCTGCAGTTGTGCTGCTGCTCTTGTTGGAACACACTTCTGTGGATTGAAAATGAAGACTAGTAGTTGATGATCAGTAATGAGGGTTAACTCTCTCCCATAGAAGTACTGGTTAAAATGTTTTACAATCCAAACCAGATTCAAAGCCCTCTGTCAATCCATTTGTAATTTTTCTCTGTCACAAAAAGGGAACGTGATGCAAAGGCTAGGGGGCGTTGACTTCCATCACTCATAACTTGGGGCATGACCGCACCTGTACCATAAGGCCAGGCATCATAGACAAGCTACGCTGAGCAATGTAGATCATATTATGTGAGTACAGGGTCTGACATCATCATTTCCATTACCTTTTTGAAAGCCACCTCACAAATCTCTGTCCATTGCCAATTCTTCCCAATCTGTAGTAATGAGTTCAAGGGGTGAAGTACAGTAGCCAGGTTTGGCAGGAACCTGTTATAGTAATTGACAAATCCTGAAAAAGATTGCAACTGTGATATGTCCTTTGGTCTTAGAGCATCCACCCTGCTTGAATTTTCATAGCACACTTGTGTAATACTTGAGCATCAAAGTTGTGACCACAGTAACTGATACTTGGTCTAAAGGATTCACATCTGTTACAATGTGCTCTGAGCCCATAATCTTCTAATATTTTTAACACAGTCTTAAGAGTTTCAAGATGTTTCTTATCCTCCTCACTGGTAACAATGAAGTCATCCAGGTAACACTTAGCGCCTGGGCAGCCTTTCAGCACCTGGTCCAAAGCTTTCTGCCAGAGTGTAGATGCAGATGCTACTCCACAAATTAGCCTATTATTGCAATAAAGCCCTTTGTGAGTATTTATGGTAGGGAACACTTTGGACTCTTCTTGTATCTCCATCTGTAGGTAGCCTCAGCTAAGTCCACTTTGCTGAAGTGTTTCTCTCCAGAAAGGTTTGCAAAGATATCCTTTAACCTGGGCAGAAGATAGTGATCTACCTTCAGTACTGGATTGACGGTGACCTTAACATCACCACAGACCCATTCTTTGTGGTTACTGGGACAACTGGCATTGCCCATGGGCTCCAATCAGCATTGGAAAAAATGTCTTCAGCCTCCACGCGATCAAGCTCACTTGCTACTTTATCGCAGATGATATAACGAACCAAATGGGCTTTGTAAAATGTGGGTGTGGCATTTTCATTTAACATTATTTTACCCTTGATATACTTGGGTTCTTGGGGATGTAGGATGGATCTCCAATCAAGTTGTAGTTGTCTCAGCCAATCACAATCCCACAATGCTGGCCCTCCTGATTTTTCACATATAAACCCAATGTTGATTGTTGGTTGTTGTATTTCACTGTAAAAATGTCATTCCCCCAGGAGTTATAGTGTAAGTTCTTAGTTTGGTATCTACAGACTTGAGTTTAGTTTCTTTGAAATGCCACTTCAACTCATTTTGTGGAATAACTGAAACAGCCGAGCCAGTGTCCAATTCCATTTTAATTAACTTGCCTTTCACATCTGCTGGAAGCTACCCAATCCTGTGTTACTCTCATCATTATCAGATTTTGACTGGAGGGTGGTAAATGTTATTCTTTTGTTCAAGTAGGGAACACCCTGGGATTTATGGATCAGTGAGTCTTACTTCAGTGTTGGGCAAATGATTGGGGAAGATTCTTAGAGACAGGATGTAGGAGCAGTGGAGGCTGAGTAGGCACCTGCACAAGTTATTAATTATGACAGGCATAGAGAGGGTAGATAGTTGGCATATTTTTCATTGGATTGAAATGCATTTGAAACTATATTTTTTGGATGCAAAGGCCAGGGTGTCAGGACCAGAGGCAAGAGTCGGGCTGGCTCTAATCACCACTCCACAATGTTTACTCGCTCCGTGCTGCACTGAGGTTAAGGCTGTGACCTGCTCCAGCTACTCCGGACTTCATGTCTGTGGGCTCCGCGGTACTTTTTCCCCTTTGTCCTGAACTGAGGTTGAGACCTTGGCCTACTCTGGCTACGCCGCACTGCGTGTCTGTGGGCTCTGATTCGCTGACTTGTCTCTGCGCTGAACAGAAGCTGAGACCGTGGAATGCTTGGTTTCCCTGTCTGAGGACTCACTTTCATTCTAAATGCCGTTTGCTTACTTTTATTGTATGTCCAAACAATATTTTTCTCTCTGCACATTGGGTATTTGACGGTCATTTATTTAATGGGTAATTTTGGGTGACTTTGTTTTGTAGTTGCCTGTAAGGAGACAAATCTCAAGATTGTATAATCTGTACATACTTTGATGATAAATGTACCTTAAACTTTTAAGGTGAGGGGTAAAGTTCAAGGGGACTATGCAGGGCAAGAGTGTTGGGTGCCTGGGATGTGCTGCATAAGGCAGCTATAATAGAGATGTGTAAAAGGTGGGCATATGAACTTGCAGAGAATGGAAGGAAATGGATCACGTGCAGATCGAAGGGATTATGAGTCATTAGTTTAATTAGTTTGGCACAGGATCATGGGCCAAAGGACCTGTTTCTGTGTTGCACCATTCTATGTTCTAATGCTCTTCTTTATCCAAGTTGTCTGTAAAGTGTGGGGAATTCCAGTTTCCCAGAATCACATCAGTCAGACAAGCACCAACACCATTCCCCACACAAGTCCAACAGCAGCCTCACCCAGCTGTGATTTGAATGGAATGCAATTGAGGTTAGAATTCAAATAATAAAAATATACGTACTGCCTTTACCTAAATTCTCAAACTCCATTTACCTTCACTCTCTTCTTGCAACCGTCAATTGCAGAATGTGTTTCAGACTCTTTGAGAAAGGTTTAAGGCTGCCAGTGTGACAGGAACCTGGGAGCAATGGGTAAGAGCAATGAGACCCGTTGCTTTGAAGTTTCACTTCATTCCCAGCACCTATCGCCCCTGCAGGGACAGCAGATCAGGATCTTTGATGTAAATGAGAAGCTGCAGAGACTGCAAATGTAAAATAAAATCAAAATGCTGCAAGTACTCAGCAGATGCAGCCTGACTTGCTGAGCACTTGCAGCATTTCTTGTTGCTGTTTTAGGAGTTTCCATGGGTCAGGAGAGAGTGAGCACTTCATGTTGTTTTACTGAATGTTTTGTATTGTAATCAAGTGATTTCCTACAGAAATGCTTGGTCAATGCTTATTCTGGCATATTCCCACTTCCTTTCCAGTCCTGAAATGCTACCCTCTAACTCTTTGATTATGTACTCACCCAGCACCTTCTAGCTATCCCTATTCTCCTCCAAACTTTTTAGTCTGGCATCTTTCCCCTTCCATTCCAGTCCTGAAGAAGGGTCTTGTCTGAAATATTGGCTGTTTTTTCATGTCCATGTGTGGAGCGTGGCTGAGTGGTTAAGGTGCTGGACTAGCGATCTGAAGGTCATGAGTTCGAGCCCCAGCTGAGGCAAGTGTTGTGTCCTTGATCAAAGCACTTAACCACACATTGCTCCAATCCATCCAGCTGAAAATGGGTAGGGACATAATGCTGGGGGTTAACCTTGCGATAGACTGGCGTCCTATCCGAGGATGGGGGTGGGGGGTAAGTCTCGTACTCTCAGTCGCTTCACGCCACGGAAACCGGCTTAAGCACTGGCCTGATGAGCCTATAAGGCTCAGGACGGACTTTAACTTTTTTAACTAATTCATGTCCTTAGATACAGCCTGACCTGCTGAGTTCCTCCAGCATTTTGAGGGCGTTGCTTTGGATTTCCAGCGTCTGCAGAACTTCTCACATTCATCTGAACCAGCTTCCATTTGCTGATCTGGGGCCTAAGAGTTACGTTCCTGTTGGCCTTGGTTATTTTCTATTGCATGTGGATTAGGAACAGGAGTAAGCCATTCAGCCCCTCAAACTTGCCACACCATTGACTAAAGTCTGACCTACAGTAATATTTAACCTCTGCTCTTTGGGGATCTATCTACTTTAAAATCATTCAAAATACTGCATCAACCACTCTTAAAGCAGAGAATCTAACATTTAATGACCTAAAAATGTCACTCATCTCTCTTTTAAACAAGTAGCCTCTTACTTTTAAAAGGTATTGCTGGGTCTAGATTCTCCCACAAGAAGATGCTTTCACATTACCCCTGTCAAGGCATGAAAGATCCTTTATATTGCTCTTTTTTTAAAATTTAATTTTCCACTTCTAAAGCAGTGTTTTCAAATGGCACTTCACGCAATTCGGCCCAATGAGATTGTTACACCTGTCCCAGCAATCCATCGTTCCCATTCTCCCACTCACTTTCCGGTAACCCATTCTCTTTTACATCCCCATCCATAACTCCTCCTGATTCTCCTGTTATCCACCTGGAGTGGCCAATTACACAGCTAACCAAAGTATTTTTGTGGTATGGGAAGAAACCATGGATCAGGAGAAATTGCATACTGTCCTTGCAATTTACACTCAGGCAGCACTGGAGGTCAGAACTGAACCTGGGTCATTGCAGCTACAAGACATCAATATGATGTATGGCTGGCCTCAGCGTTAGGCACACGTGAGCAATCACTAACTTTTCTTCCTGCTCTTCTCTCAGGTTTCTGCCACCTACATGAAAAGATTAGTTTGTCATGAGTGGAATCTTATAGCTAAACCTATAAATCCAGTCACAATCTGTGGATTCACAGCTAGATTGGCCCTGAGATAAACAGAGCAGGAAAACAGGATATTTGACAAATAAATCTTGTGTTAAATTGACGCCTTAGCAGTAATTAATACAATCAACTAAATTGATTGAGAGAGGAAGGTGGCAATGGGTTTGCAGGAAAGTCCTTGATGATTACCTTGGACTGTGAACAAAATTCAGGAAATTATACTTCCAGTTAGACCCTAGTTGTATCTAATTTTGGCCTCTGCACTTAGAACGGAATTAAAATCAGAATCAGGGTTATTATCACCGACATGGGTGGTGAAATTTGTTAAATTAGCAACAGCAGTGCAAAGCAATACATGATAATATACTCAATCACAGTAAGTATTATATATAAATGTGTGTGTGTGTGTATTAAATAGCTAAAATAGTGCAAAAACGGGAATAATAAAAGTGAGGTAGTGTTCATGACTTCAGTGTTCATTTAGGAATTGGATTGCAGCAGGGAAGAAATTCTTCCTGATTCGCTGAGTGCGTGGTTTCAGGCTTCTGTACCTCCTTCCTGACGGTTTCCTGACAGAAAGGATGTTAAGAGTGATGCACCATCAATAACTCTCTGAGACGTAAAGGCAAGGTATCGGCTTTTATTGACTGGAAGAAGGAACAAGCAGTGGTTGACCACCATACTACATCCTGGAGACAGAGGCTGGGCTCAAACCTCAATCGCCTTTATACAGGGGTCTGTGGGAGGAGTCAGTGGGGGTCTGTGGGAGGAGCCACAGGAGCAGTCAGCAGGGGGCGTGTCCAAACAGGTATATGTAGTTCACCACAAAGAGTGAGCAATGCACAGAACAGTTTTCCTGGAAAATGCTGGACGTTCTCAGCCAGCTGACAGTATCTGCTGGGGAGAACAAATTGTTGATGAACATAACAATTCCTCCCACCTCAAAACCTCTCACAGATGTTGTTTAACCCACTGACTTCCTCAAGCAGTTTGCTTTTTGTCCCAGGTTCTAGCATCTGCAGTGTTTTATATCCTGTTTTTTTTTTAATGTAAGATTCAGAACTAAGACGTTTATTTCGTTTGAGAAGTCTGAAAAGACGAGTGGGTGCTCAGTGCTGTCCGCCTGTGTTTGACCTCTCCCTCTCGCTAGCTCCTGTTGAAGGAAGGTGCAGGAGCATTGGGTTCAATGTTGCAAGGGTTGATCAGCAACGCTGTCGACTTGTTTTGGGGACTTTGAGGTTCATGGTGCATGTATGTCTGGATTGTGGTTCCTCTTTATTTTGCTGTTTTTGAGCGCTTTGCTTGGGGGAATTGACGCGGAATTGGGTGCTTCAGCAAAGAATGGCTCTGCATGCAGCCTGCAATACGCTAGTGACACCACGCTGAACTGATCTAAACTGAATACTACTGCTCTCCTGGTTTGGTGCTTAATATTCTACGTGCTATTTGCTTGCTTTTTGCTATTTGCACTATTTGTACTTTTTTCACGTGTTAAGTTTTTGACGTTTTCTTAAATGGGTTCGATGGCATTTCTTTGTTTTATGACAACCTGCAAAAAGATAAATCTCAGATTACACATACTTTGATATTAAATATACTTTGAACTTTGAACTCTGAAGACTGAGTTGTTCACTTTGGACCACACAAAAAAATGCTTGGGATTATGCTGTAAATAAAAGTTCATCATTGGATAAACTGATGATACTGGCTATTCAAAGGCAACACGAGTGAATCTGCAGATGCTGGAAATAAATAAAAACACAAAATGCTGGCAGAACTCAGCAGACCAGACAGCATCTATGGGAGAACATAGATGCTGTCTGGCCTGCTGAGTTCTGCCAGCATTTTGTGTTTTTATTTTTATGCTGGCTATTCTCTGGCCAGGACTTGGGATCCGAACCATAACTAGAGTGAAAACAAAGGAGAGCTCTACACTGGCTTCAGTTATGGTGTGGTTTATTCTGAAGTTGAAGTTGCCTGTCTCTCTGGGGATCACAAGGTAAAAACATTGGAACAGGAGTGAACCTCTCAAGCCCTTGAACCTGCTTTACTTTTTAATAAAATCACGTCTAATCTGATTAAAACCTCCACATTCCTGTCTCCTTCATTAGTTTTATAACCTCTTGCTTATCAAATATCCACCTATCTTTGCCTTAAAAAATTCAAAGACTTAACTTCCACTGCATTTTAGAGAAGAGTTCCAAACTTTCACAATCCTGTGAGAGAAAATATTTTGCTCTTTTGTCTAAAAGACAATAAAACCATGAGTCATAGGAGCAGAATTAGGCCACTCATCATATTGAGTATGCTCCACCATTATCTACCATTTTAAGAGCAATTATCAGCTATTTTGTTTTAGAAAAGCGACCCTTAGAATCAACCAGAGGGGGAAACATCCTCTCCACATCCACTCCATTAAGAAATTCAGAATTAGACAAGTCTGCTCTCACTCTTCTAAATTCAAGTTCAAGTTTATTATCATCTGATTGTACATAGATACAATCAAATGAAACAACATTCCTACGGACCATCGTGCACCCACAAAGCATATATCACACAGCACATAAACCAAAATATTACCATAAATCAGTTAATAAAATATAATTCATGGAGTGTTCTGAGTGTTCCGGTCTTTTCCCACATATCAAGCATTGACCGGTTCTTTGTCCCTAGTATATAGGTGAGTGCAGAATTTGGGAGAAGTTGATGAGAATAGATCAGAGGATAAACTAATGAGAAACTGGGATTGCTCTTTGAGCGAGCAACGGGTCAAAGAGTCCCGTTCCATGTCATGTGGAAACATGGGTGGCATTCCTTTAGATGTGAATCACATGGACTAGGGTTGAATCAGTCCTGCACCTCTGCTTCTTGGCAACATGTGAAGCAGCTTTCTGGCAAGTTCAACTAACCCGTTGTCACTCAGAGTACTTTGATTTCAGGATCTCCGCACTGACATTGTCTTGGATGTCGGCCTGAGCCTGAACCAGGCGTTGGACATTGGGCAGGTGAGCTTCCTTTGCTGCGCAAGGAATAAGTGCCCTGGTGTTAACAGGAGTGGTGGGGAAAGACGGCCGGGATTCCTGCATCTCAGCATGTCGAAGGTTAGCTTACAGCCAATGAGCTACTTCACAATGTGGTACTGCTTCTGTAAAATAGTGAGAGTTAACAATCATGGTCACATCTGACTCTTGGAATTCACTTTGCACCTAAATTAAGACCTGTAGGAAGGCACCGAGTTCAGTTCTGTTATATATTCTGAGTCATACATTCAGGCTCAAATTGGGTCAGGTCAGGGCAAAGCTGCTGGATTAGATGGACTGAATAGCCTTTCTCTGGGAATACAGTATATTCAGTAACCCCTTGAAATGCCTGCAGGCATAGCTGTGAGCAGTGAACTTGCACCTATTTAGTGTTTGGTTGACTATAGACATTAAGCCAAGGAACTTGGGTACGTGGTGACCTGTATCCTCTCACCTAGAGGGGGTCAGTTGTGCTGTGAGGATTACATTCCTTGACTTCTCTAGTGCCTTTAACACCATCCAGCCCAAGATCTTAAGGCACAAACTAACGGAGATGGGAGTAGACTCTCACATGGTGGATTGGATAGTGGACTACTTGACAGATAGACCTCAGTATGTGCGGTTGGGAGACTGTAGGTCTGACACGGTGGTCAGCAGCACAGGGGCACCGCAGGGAACCGTACTCTCTCCGGTCCTGTTCACCCCGTACACATCAGACTTCCAATATAACTCGGAGTCCTGCCATGTGCAGAAGTTCGCTGATGACACGGCCATAGTGGGGTGTGTCAGGAATGGACAGGAGGAGGAGTATAGGAAACTGATACAGAACTTTGTGATATGGTGCAACTCAAACTACCTGCGTCTCAATATCACCAAGACCAAGGAGATGGTGGTGGACTTTAGGAGATCTAGGCCTCATATGGAGCCAGTGATCATTAATGGAGAATGTGTGGAGCAGGTTAAGACCTACAAGTATCTGGGAGTACAGTTAGATGAGAAGCTAGACTGGTCTGCCAACACAGATGCCTTGTGCAGGAAGGCACAGAGTCGACTGTACTTCCTAAGAAGGTTGGCGTCATTCAATGTCTGTAGTGAGATGCTGAAGATGTTCTATAGGTCAGTTGTGGAGAGCGCCCTCTTCTTTGTGGTGGCGTGTTGGGGAGGAAGCATTAAGAAGAGGGACACCTCACGTCTTAATAAGCTGGTAAGGAAGGCGGGCTCTGTAGTGGGCAAAGTACTGGAGAGTTTAACATCGGTAGCTGAGCGAAGGGCGCTGAGTAGGCTACGGTCAATTATGGATAACTCTGAACATCCTCTACATAGCACCATCCAGAGACAGAGAAGCAGTTTCAGCGACAGGTTACTATCGATGCAATGCTCCTCAGACAGGATGAAGAGGTCAATACTCCCCAATGCCATTAGGCTTAACAATTCTACCGCCAGGACTTAAGAACTTTTTAAAAGCTATTATTAACGCTTTTTGAGATAGTGATTTAGATGCATATCATATTTTTTACTGAGTTAAGTATTGTATGTAATTAGTTTTGCTACAACAAGTGTATGGGACATTGGAAAAAAGTTGAATTTCCCCATGGGGATGAATAAAGTATCTATCTATCTATCTATCTATCTATCTATCTGTATGTACTCTGATAATAAATTTTACTTTGAACTTTGACCTTTGAACATTGGGTTGCGATCAGCTTGGTCTGTCTGAGGTTGGGTTTGAAGTTTATACCCAGGAACTGGGACATGCGCTCCCGCTGGCCACCCCTATCCATCTACCTATCAATTCTAGGAAAGCTCCTTAAGAGATATATAAACCCTGGATAGCAGAATTCGAGAAGAGATCACCTGACCACCTTGAAGAATGAACACAGGATCAACCAGTGAAGGTAGATACTTTAACATCTCCCTTGTTAAATCAAATGGGGGGAAGATGAAGGGTTAAAGGCCAGTTTGCTGGTAGTTGGCTGAATTGATTTTCTTTTCTTTCCTTTCCTTACTTTCTCTCTTTCTCCTTCTCTCTCCCTCTCTCTCATTCACTTTCTCATCCTTTGGTGTTTTTCTTTATTCTCTCACTTTGTCTTTTTCTCTCTCCCTCTTCCCTCTGGTGCAGGTGGGAGGAGGTTTTGCACAGGGCCTCATCGTCTTCACTTTGGATGAGTTATAGTAATCATCGGATGGAGTTCTGTACACCTGGAATCCTGTCACCTACAAGATCCAAATGACTGGAGAAATTCTCGCAAAGTTCAACGTATCCCTCCTTTGAGATGCTGCAAACAAGAAAGCTATTTACTCTTCAAGGCTTTATTTTGTTGCTTAAGTGTTAGAATGGGCCTATTCTCAGCTACATAAATTGCTTGAGTATGTAAAGCACAGGCAGCAGATTACGTCGAGGGAGCTGGTGTTGCAGAGATTAGCTTATTGGACTTGGGAGGCTTTAACCATGGTCTAATTGCTTGGAGTCAGAGCAGGAACTTTAAAAAAGACAAATTTCATTGACTGGTTCATTATAGGGAATTTTATTCCAATAAAAAGAGGTTAAGGTTGAGTGGAGTCACCTTCACAATTGATCTCAAGTTATATGGTAAAAGTCTTAAAGAAGAGTTAGTGGTAATGTTTCTAGGTATGTGGATAGACACAAGGTTAATATGAAAGATGCATGTGAATAAAATCCTAGAGAAGTGTGAAAAAGCCCCTAGTGTGCTCAGGTGTTTAGTTGGGTGTGATTGGGGTGCAAGTAGGAGGTAAATCTATATTGCCAAATGTCTTTGATTATGGATGTGTCGCTTATGGGTTAACATCACCAGCAGTCTTAAAGCCCCTAGATAAAGTACAAGCACAAACATTGATATTATTGAGCTTGTTGAGCTATTAAATCACCCCCTTTTTCAACCTTACTGGTAGAAATGGGTGAAGTACCTTCAAATCTACACAGTTTCAGTTAGCAATGGTTTATTGGTTTAATTAAGAGGACATAAAGTTGGTCATCTAATATTGACAATATTACTAGGGTGTTGGGAGCACTGTATTCATAAGGTCTTCAATTTTGGATGGATGGGAAATGAATGGGCAGAAAATCTTGTGTTGGTTAATGTGGAATATGATTCCAGTGTACCCCATTCTGTCACCTCTCCATGGTTTTTCCCTTTGCCTGTGGTTGATTTGGGCCTTCAGGGAAAAATCAAGATGAGGAGTGATTGCTTATTCGTAGCACAGGAAGTCTGGCAATATTACAAGCCAGATATTATGGATTCTTACATATCCACACAGAAGCTTCATAGGATCCATTGACAGGTCATTCTGGAGTTTCTGTTTATGTTCCGAACATTCAGGTGACTATTCAGAAACAACTATCAGATGAAATATCACCATTCATGTCTGAGGTGGTTGCTATCATTTTAGCCTTGGAATGGGTCAAAGAAGTATGCTTTGATTATGTACTTCTGTGCTCTGGTTCGATCTCAGACTTGACAGCTATTGAGATGGGTATTTCAAATTCTAGACCAGACATTCTTCTTAAGATTGGACAGCCATTGAGGCTGCAGGGTCTAGGCTTGTGTATACATTTCATACAGGCTCCTGTCCTTGTTGGGGTTGAAGGAAATGAGGTGGCAGACACTCTTGCCAAACAATCACTTAAAAAGAAGGCTATAAAAATAGTGGTGCCTTTGCATACAGGAGAGGTAAAAGCCATAATTAATAAATTCTATTCAATAACTGTGGCAACAAAGTTAGGATAAGGAAAAGAAAGAATGGGATTTATATAAAATCAGAGGATGGTAAGAACTCAGCTGGGAGATGGGTTTAAAAGGAGGGAGAAAGTTATACTTACATGTTTATGTGCTGGACATACTAGGTTAAATAATTCCATGTTCAGCATTAATATGCATGTTACAGGCATTTGTGGGAAGTGCACTTGTCAAGAAAAGGTGCAGCCGATATTGTTTGAGTGCAGATCCTATGAGGTGCAAAGGAAACATCTAATTGCTAAATTGAGATCTTTGGGACAGACACTGTTTAACATTGAAAGTTTGTTAGGATATCACTGCCATTGTAATGTATAGAAGTGCAAATGTGACTTTCTGAACAGCAAAAGACTTGTTGATATTATTGGAGTTTTATGGTGGGTAGAATTTGCTCCACACTCCAACTCAGTAAGCGGCAGTAATGCACCTTGTGTTGGTCTACCAACTGCCATTAAACTTTACAAGAAGAAGTGGAGTCACCTTTTGGAGCAGATGATCAGAGAATGGGGAGTTGAGGCCTTGGTGAAAGGACTCAGGTCTCATTCAGTTTTTGCTGCTCATCATCGGTACTTGATTCAGTGCAGGCTGGAGGTAGCTCGGGCAGTGGAATACTTCTCCTACGTGATGTGAAGTCAGGGAACCTCATGAGTACAACTGTGGGAATTGCACACCAGTGTAGTGCCTGACAGACAGCGTCAAGGAAGTGTAACTGGATTTTGATGTAATCAGAATGGAAAGCTGAGAGTTTTATATCTGAGCATTTCACTGAGTGGCAGCATTCAAGGTTCAGGCTTCAGATAAATGGGTGACCATCAAGAAAAATTAGGGGAGTCGGAAGTAAGTGCAGGATTCCCCTCACTAACATGCATGTCCCCTCGGATATTGTTGATAACAATAGAGGCTGGTGCAGTGGTCAAGACTTTTGGCACTGTAACTGGCTCTGAGGCTCAGAGGGTAAGGTCACAGTCAGTCAGGAACAATACTGACATGAGACTCAGTAGTGAGTAGGACAGGCAAGAGATTCTGAAGCTGCGGAAGAGATGCTAGGATGGTGCTTTGCCTCCATGGTGACATAGTCAAGATGTCTCTAAGTGGCTGTAGAAAATTCTAGAGGAACAGGGTGAACAGCCAGAGGTGATTGGACATGTTAGCTCAAATGATAATGGGTTCAACAAGGGGTGAGGATTCTGCAGAGGGAGTATAGGGAGTTAGTGTGAAGTTATGAAACAGGGTATTTCAGGTAGTAATCTCTAGATAACTACTGGTGCCATGTACTAGCAAAGGACAGAAATAGGAAGATATGCCAATTAAACTTGTGGTGGAGGAACTGGTGCAGGGGGCAGTGATTCCGGTTCTTGGATTACCGGGAACTCTACGGGGTGTAGACACAACCTGTAGAAGTCAAAAGGTTGCACCTGAATCAAAGCGGCACCAATATCCTTGCATAGAAATTCGTTAAAGCTACTCGGGAGGAGGATTTAAGTTTTATTGGTGAGGGGGGAAGCCGTTGAACTACAAGTAGGAACAAGTCATGGGATGAAGCAGAGCCAGTGAGAGCAAGTTCAGTCATTGAGAAAGGCAGGGAAAGGAATACTTACTGCGATTTACAGTATTTCACTGCTGGAGGTTCAACAGGTAAGGGATGATGTCAGGGCATGGATTGGTTCTAACGGCTGGCATGTTAACAGTGGTAACAGCAACATAGCTGGGACAAGGCCGGACTGGCAGCTCAGTATTCAGTATACAGATGTGACAGGAGTACCAGTAAGGGGGAAAGCACTGTAACCTTTTTGAAAAAGGAGGACAACAGGGTACTTAAAGATAACATTAATGCGATTATGCAGTGAAATCACATGGGTAGAACATAGAAACACTCTTGTAGAACTGTATTATAGTTGGTGGAATAATAAGTTTTGTTAGTGGTGGATTTAACTTTTACTGGACTAACTCCACAGCTAAGGACCTGGATGGGAAGGAATCTGAAAAGTGTAGATGAAAGTTTGAGTCAGTATGCTGAGGACCCTACTTAAGAGAGTGATATACTATATCTCCTCCTGTCGAATAAGTCAGGGTAGGTAACTGAAGTGGCAGTCAGGGTGACTTTAGCTTGAGTAACCATAATTCTATTACAATAACAAAAACCTCTCACACAAAATCAGCAAAACAAAAAAAGTAATTATTGAGTACAGGAGAAAGAAACTGGAGGTCCATGAGCCAGTCCTCATTAGGGCAACAGAGGTACAGAGGGTCAGTACTTCTATATTCCTTGTTAACATATCAGAGAATCTGACCTGGGATGAGCAAGTAAGAGCTATCACCAAAGATATGACAAATGCTGCTACCTTCTCAGAAGTTTGTGTAGATTTGGTAGGTCACCAAAATCTTTAACAAACAGCTACAGATGCAGAGTGGAAATTACCCAAACTGGTTGCATCATGACCTGGTATGAAAGCAGCAATTGAAAAGGTGGGCACAGCCCTGTCCATCACAGACAAAGCCCTCCCCACCATTAAATACATTGATGTGGAGTGACGCCATGAGAAAGCAGTATCCATCATCAAAGAAACGGCCCACCAACCCCCACCATCCAGGCCATGCCCTCTTCTCTTCTGAACCTAAGATCCAGAAGCCTTAGGTCCCACACCATCGGGTTCAGGAACAGATATTACCCTACAACCATCAGTCTGTGGATAACTTCAATCACCATGACTGAACTGATTCTACAACTCAGGTTCATATTTATGGACTCTTTACAATTCTTGTTCGCAGTATATTTTGATTGCACAGTTAGTCTTTTTTTTTACATTGGTTCTTTGTTGCTCTTTGTCTGTTTATGTCTAATTTTTGATAAGTTCTATTGTATTTCTTTTTCCTGTAAATGCTGCAAGAAAATGAATCTCAAGGGGACACGTGCCTAAATACCTTGACAATAAAATTACTTTGTAGTTGGAACTTTGAACTGGTTTCCGGATCGTGATGAGAAAGGATAGGACAGGTCCACAGGTTAAGATACTAAACTGCGGCTGGGCTAGTTTTGGGTGAATTAGACAGGATCTAGCAGATGTCAATTCAGTGACGCAGTTTGAAGAGAAAGGAACAAATGGCAAATGGGAGCTTTTCAAAGTGTGATATCAAGAATCCAGGGGCACAGGTTCATGTTAGGATGAAGGGAAAGCCTGGCAAACTTAGAGAACATTGGCTAAGAGATAAGAGAGATGGTTAAGAAAAAGGTGGCATACTTTTGATTAGGATGTAGGGGTGGACTGTATCCTTTGACTATAAAACTAAGAGTACTTTAAGGGGGAAAATGGGAAATTGGGATCTTAACTTTTCAATTAATGCAGTGATTTACTATTTTTCGATAACTTCTGTTCATTACATACATAAGGTCACTTCTCAGAACTCTCTGTGGTGTGCAGTGACCTGTGTATTGCCTGGGAATTTTCACAGCACCTTACATAATTTTCCATTTGTGACATCATGTCAGTACTCAGAAAATAATTCTGATTTCGGAAGTTTTCGGGTTTTGGAATTTCAGAGAAGGGGTACTCGAACTGTATTTGCTTCAATATTAGCCAGGGGAAACTGGACGGTGGCTAATATCATTAAATTTTTAAAGAGTAGCAGCAAAGACAAGCCACAGAACTAGAGACTAGTCAGCCTGACATCAGTAGTAGAGAAATGACTGGAGGGAATTCTGAGGTACAGGATCTACCAGCATCGGGATAGGCAGTCTGATTAGCAGAAGACAGCATGCCTTTGTGTGTGGAAAGTAACCAAAGTGGTAACATACATACATACATCAATAAATAAATGGGCCATTCAATGAATGAATGAATGAAAGAATAAATAAATAAATAAATAAATACTTAAATAGGCACATGGATGACTGAAAAATTAAGGGTCCTGTAGGAGGTAATGGTTAGATTAATTATACAGTAGGATAAAAAATCAATGTAACATCTTGGGCTGAATGGCCTGTATTGTGCTCTACTGTTTGATGTTCTAAATCTTGGAGACACAGATTCAGAGTGAGAGGGGGATGATTTGGAAGAGACCTGAGGGGCACCATTGTGCAGAAGGTGCTGAGAAAATGAAACAAGCTGTCAGAGGAAATGGTTGAGGCAGGAACAATAGTCTCAGATTCCTCCATCCTCTGAATGTCATGTTTAAATGCTTCTGTTAGGTTGTTATCATATCTGCTTCCACCACCACTCCTAGTCGCAAGTTCCAGGGATGTACCACTCCTTGTAAAAGTAATTCTTGACTTTAAATATTCCTTCACTCACATTAAGGCTGTGGCATCTATTTCATATTAAAAGGGGATCACTGATTACTGGTAAATACTGCAACACAGGGTGTATAATATAACTATTAAATCCAAGATAAAAACTTTGAACTAAAATTAAATTTCTTAAATATATTAAGTAAATATTCCCATTCAAGTCTATCAAACGCCTTCTCGGCGTCAAGCAAAATAACACATTCCAAAGTATTATAAGAAGTGTATACAATATTCATTAACCTCCTAACGTTAAAATGTGAATAACAATTTTGAAGAAATCTTATCTGATCCTAAGAAATAATTTGAGGCAGACCTTCTCTGTTCTCACTGCTAATATTTTGGAAAAGATTTTGGAATCCACATTCAACAAAGATACAGGCCTATATGATGTACATTCAGTGGGATCTTTATCTTTTTTAAGATTTAAGGAAATAGATGCTTCATAAAAGGATTGTGGTAATTTACCTACTAATAAAGCATGTTTAAAAAATTTACATTACCAGGGAGAGAGTAAATCTGAAAAGGTTTTAAAAAATTCAATTACATAACCATCTGGACTGGGTGATTTACCTGATTTTATCAGAATAATTGCCTTCTTTATTTCCTCTTCAGTATTGGGTGCATCTAATACCAAACGTTCATCAACTGGTAATTCTGGAAAATTTAGTTTATTAAAAATTAGCGGTATAGCAGGACAGGCAGCATCTCTGGAAAAGAATAAGTGTTTCAGGCTGAGACTCTTCATCAATACTCCTGTTTGTCTTGCCTGTAGAGCCTAGCTGTTCTTTCTATCTGGTCAGACAATTGAAGTTAAAATTCAGGGCAGAGGCAAGTTTTGCACGTGTAAAGTTGTTAGGTTTAAGTAAGATGTAAATCCAGACCGGTGATGTCACCCTACTCCATGTTAAGTAAATGTAACCCATTTATGAAGATCTTAACTGATGTGTAATGGAAATTCCGTTTAGTTTTATCATTCTGATGGACTTGAAGGAATTCACTCTCTTTGTGCTGGTTATATTCACGTTGGGAAAACAGGTTAGGTTCTAGACCATAAGTTAGGCTTCTGAAATATCAAATCAGCACACTAGACCTTCTGATATCTCTTACCTCATAAATGAAAATAAAAATAAATGCAGATGTTAGACATTTCTGTTTCAATATTTTTATTAACATTCCAATTAACAAACATATCAATATTGGTACTGATACATAGAGATCAGGAATATATTAATAACGATTAACATGTAAAAACACAAATTCCAAGCAGCAAATGGAGTCTAACCTCTCAATATCTTAGTAATTAACTATGAAAACGGTCATTGGAAAAGGAAAAAAAGATTAGAAAAAAAGAAACCCCCCAAAGTAAAAAAATCTAAACCAAAAAAAAAACAAAAATTGATTAGGCTGCCATATTTCATCTTTTAACATTATAATTTGTCATTAACTACGCTCCTCTGTACATAAAATATAGCTGAAAAGAGGATACAGAAAGGGTCAACTTACATCATATGAAAATGTTGAATAAATGACTTGCAACTTTCTTCAAATTTAACAGAGGGCCCATAGTACTGCTCCTAATTTTTTTCCAAACTTAGACATGCTATCATTTGGAAAAACCATTGAAATGTGGTCAGTGGGTCGAAATCTTCCCATTTAAATAAAATGGATCTTCTGGCTATTAATTTCACAAAAACAATTAAACGGCAAGCTGGTAGGATTAATGACTAGATTATTTCACTGGTTGTCCAAGGATTGCTGTAATAGGATGAGGTTGTAAATCAACATGCAAATCTACTGAAATACTATCAATAATGTTTTTCCAATATTTTCTTAACAGAGGACAAAACCAGGACATATGTGTCAAAGAAGCTACTTCAGAATTACATGTATCACAAACAGGGTTTATATGATGGTAGAAACGTGCTAACTTATCCTTGGACTTATCAGCCCTATGAACCACCTTAAATTGTGTCAAAGCATGTCTGGCACACATTGAAGAAGTATTCACTGGTTTAAGAATTTTCTCCCATCTCTCTGTAGATAAAGATATTTGAAATTCTCTTTCTCACTCATTCATAATTTTATCAGAAATACCTGGACGTTTTTTCGTAATCAGATCATAAATAATTGCTGTTAAACTCTTCTGAAAGGGGCTACGGTCAATTATGGATAACTCTGAACATCCTCTACATAGCACCATCCAGAGACAGAGAAGCAGTTTCACTGACAGGTTACTATCAATGCAATGCTCCTCAGACAGGATGAAGAGGTCAATACTCCCCAATGCCATTAGGCTTTACAATTCTACCTCCAGGACTTAAGAACTTTTTAAAAGCTATTAATGCTTTTTGAGACGGTGATTTAGATGCATATCATATTTTTTTTTTACTGAGTTAAGTATTGTATGTAATTAGTTTTGCTACAGCAAGTGTATGGGACATTGGAAAAAAAGTTGAATTTCCCCATGGGGATGAATAAAGTATCTATCTATCTATCTATCTATCTAAACCTAAAACTTTTTCTGTAACTTCCATTGGATATGATATCGTAAAAGTAGGTAAAGTGGCATTCAGAAAGTTTCTAATCTGTAAATATCAGAAAAATTGTGATCTTGTCAAATCATATCTATTAGACAACTGTTCAAAAGACATAAAATAATCATCCATAAATATATCACGAAAACCTGTTATAAGAAATAAGCTTGAACAATTCTACAAGGATGGAAAAAATTGAAATATAATAGAGCTTGACAAGATCAATTTATTCAATCCAGATATTTACAAAATTGAAACCATATTCATATTGTATGTTTAACTATTGGATTTATCATTTGTTTATTCAGTTTACTAAATACAATGGGAAGCACAGCTCCTAAAATAGAAGCCAATAAAAGCCCCTGTACAGACACCTGTTCAAGGTTCATCAATCGTGGGGAGTGAGATTCATTCAACTGTTGTGTCCAAAATGTTAAATATCGAATATTAATTCACCAGTAATAAAATGTAAGATTCAGCAAAGCCAAACTGCCTTCATTTTTTGATTTCTGTCAATAATTCTTACTTAACCTGGGATTTCTATATTGCCATATATATGAAGAAACTTTAGAATCAATAGTATCAAAAAAGATTTCAGAATGAAAATTGATACTGCCTGAAATAGATACGGAAATTTAGGTAAGATAAACATCTTAATAGCATTAATTCTACTAATCAAAGATCGGGACAATGGGGACCATATATTAAACAGTTGTTTAACATGATCAATTAAAGGTAAGAAATTAACTTCAAATATATCCTTATACTTCTTAGTAATTTTAACCCCCAAATAAGTTGAAAATTAGCAACCAATTGAAATGGTGATTGTCTATAAATAGAAATTTGCATATTTAATAGAAAAAGCAAACTCTTATCAAGATTCAATTTATACTCAGAAAAACTACTAAACTAGGCAAGTAGTCATTACTGCAGGAATGGATTTCTCTGGGTTAGAATTATGCAATAACAGGTCATCTGCATATAATGATATTTTATGCATCTCGTTCCCACGAATAATGCCAAATACACCATGTTATGTGAATCACGAATAGCAACTGCCAAGGGCTCCAGGGCAAAATCAAAGAACAAAGGTCTGAAAGGACAGACTTGTCTAGTACCTCGAAAAAGCCTCAAAAAACGGGATCTCTGGTAAATACCGCAATTTACCGTAAATTACTGGTAAATACCGCAACCCAGGATGTATGATATAACCATTGAATCTAAGATATAAACTCTGAACTAAAATTGAATTTCTCAAGTATATTAAATAAATAATCCCATTCAAGTCTATCAAACGCCTTCTTGGCATCAAGCAAAATACCACATTCCAAAGTATTATAAGAAGTGTATACAATATTCATTAACCTCCTAACGTTAAAATGTGAATAACAATTTTGAAGAAGTCATATCTGATCCTGAGAAATAATTTGAGGCAGACCTTCTCTAATCTCATTGCTAATATTTTGGAAAAGATTTTAGAATCCACATTCAACAAAGATACAGGCCTATATGATGTACATTCAGTGGGATCTTTATCTTTTTTAGGAGTTAAGGAAATAGATGCTTCATAAAAGGATTGTGGTAATTTACCTACTAATAAAGCATTTTTAAAAAATTTACATTACCAGGGAGAGAGTAAATCTGAAAAGGTTTTAAAAAATTCAGCTACATAACCATCTGGACCGGGTGCTTTACCTGAGTTTATCAAAATAATTGCCTTCTTTATTTCCTCTTCAGTATTGGGTGCATCTAATACCAAACGTTCATCAACTGGTAATTCTGGAAAATTTAGTTTATTAAAAATTAGCGGTATAGCAGGACAGGCAGCATCTTGGGAAAAGAATAAAGTGTTTCAGGCTGAGACTCTTCATCAATACTCCTGTTTGTCTTGTCTGTAGAGCCTGGCTGTTCTTTCTATCTGGTCAGACAATTGAAGTTAAAATTCAGGGCAGAGACAAGTTTTGCATGTGTTAAGTTGTTAGGTTTAAGTGAGATTTAAATCCAGACAGGTGATGTCAGTCTACTCCATGTTAAGTAAATTTAACCCAATTATGAAGATGTTCTCTGATCCAGTGTTTGGCAGGCAGGGATGTCTGATGCCTGAGAAGAGAACAACTGATGTGTTATGGAAATTCCGTTTAGTTTTATCATTCTGATGGACTTGGTGGAATTCACTCTCTGTGTGCTGGTTACATTCACGTTGGGAAAACAGGTTAGGTTCTAGACCACAAGTTAGCCTTCTGAAATATCAAATCAGCACACTAGACCTTCTGATATCTCTTACCTCATAAATGAAAATAAAAATAAATGCAGATGTTAGACATTTCTGTTTCAATATTTTTATTAACTTTCCAATTAACAAACATATCAATATTGGTACTGATACATAGAGATCAGGAAACATTAATAACAGTTAACATATAAAAACACAAATTCCAAGCAGCAAATGGAGTCTAACCTCTCAATATCTTAGTAATTAACTATGAAAACGGTCATTGTAAAAGGAAAAAAAGATTAGAAAAAAAGAAACCCCCCAAAGTAAAAAAACCTAAACCAAAAAAAAATGATTAGGCTGCCATATTTCGTCTGTTAACATTATAATTTGTCATTAACTACTCTCCTCTGTACATAAAATATAGCTGAAAAGAGGATACAGAAAGGGTCAACTTACATCATATGAAAATGTTGAATAAATGACTTGCAACTTTCTTCAAGTTTAGCAGAGGGTCCATAGTACTGCTCCTAATTTTTTTCCAAACTTAGACATGCTATCGTTTGGGAAAGCCATTGAAATGTGGTAAGTTGGTTGGAATCTTCCCATTTAAATAAAATGGATCTTCTGGCTATTAATGTCACAAAAACAATTAAACGACAAGCTGGTGAGGATAAATGACCAGATTATTTCACTAGTAGTCCAAGGATTGCAGTAATAGGATGAGGTTGTAAATCAACACGCAGATCTACTGAAATACAATCAATAATGTTTTTCTAATATTTTCTTAACAGAGGACATATGTGTCAAAGAAGCTACTTCAGAATTACATCTATCACAAGCAGGGTTTATATGATGGTAGAAACGTGCTAACTTATCCTTGGACATATCAGCCCTATGAACCACCTTAAATTGTGTCAAAGCATGTCTGGCACACATTGAAGAAGTATTCACTGGTTTAAGAATTTTCTCCCATCTCTCTGTAGATAAAGATATTTGAAGTTCTCTTTCTCACTCATTCATAATTTTATCAGAAATACCTGGACGTTTTTTCGTAATCAGATCTTAAATAATTGCTGTTAAACTCTTCTGAAAGGGGTTTAAACTTAAAACATTTTCTGTAACTTCGATTGGATATGATATCGGAAAGGTAGGTAAAGTGGCATTCAGAAAGTTTCTAATCTGTAAGTATCAGAAAAATTGTGATCTTGTCAAATCATATCTATTAGACTACTGTTCAAAAGACATAAAATAATCATCCATAAATATATCACGAAAACCTGTTATAAGAAAAAAGCTTGAACAATTCTGCAAGGATGGAAAAAATTGAAATATAATAGAGCTTGACAAGATCAATTTATTCAATCCAGATATTTACGAAATTGAAACCATATTCGTATTGTATGTTTAACTATTGGATTTATCATTTGTTTATTCAGTTTACTAAATACAATAGGAAGCACAGCTCCTAAAATAGAAGCCAATAAAAGCCCCTGTACAGACTCCCGCTCTCGGTTCATCAATCGTGGGGATTGAGATTCATTCAACTGTTGTGTCCAAAATGTTAAATATCAAATATTAATTCCCCAATAATAAAATGTAAGATTCAGCAAAGCCAAACTGCCTTCATTTTTTGATTTCTGTCAATAATTCTTACTTAACCTGGGATTTCTATGTTGCCATATATATGAAGAAACTTTAGAATCAATAGTATCAAAAAAAGATTTAGGAATAAAAATTGATACTGCCTGAAATAGATACAGATATTTAGGTTAAATAAACATCTTAATAGCATTAACTCTACCAATCAAAGACAAGGACAGTGGGGACCATTTAGTAGACAGTTGTTTAACATGATCAATTAAAGAAAAAAAATTAACTTTAAATATATCCTTATACTTCTTAGTAATTTTAACCCCCAAATAAGCAAAATAATCAGTAGCCAATCTAAATGGTGATTGTCTATAAATAGAGATTTGCATATTTAATAGAAAAAGCAAACTATTATCAAGATTCAATTTATACTCAGAAAAACTACTAAACTGGGCAAGTAGTCATTACTGCAGGATTGGATTTCTCTGGGTTGGAATTATGCAATAACAGGCCATCTGCATATAATGATATTTTCTGCATCTCGTTCCCACGAATAATGCCAAATACACCATGTTATGTGAATCACGAACAGCAACTGCCAAGGGCTCCAGGGCAAAATCAAAGAACAAAGGTCTGAAAGGACAGACTTGTCTAGTACCTCGAAAAAGCCTCAAAAAACGGGATCTCTGGTAAATACCGCAATTTACCGTAAATTACTGGTAAATACCGCAACCCAGGATGTATGATATAACCATTGAATCTGAGATATAAACTTTGAACTAAAACTGAATTTCTCAAGTATATTAAATAAATAATCCCATTCAAGTCTATCAAACGCCTTCTCGGCATCAAGCAAAATACCACATTCCAAAGTATTATAAGAAGTGTATACAATGTTCATTAACCTCCTAACGTTAAAATGTGAAGAACAATTTTGAAGAAATCATATCTGATCCTGAGAAATAATTTGAGGCAGACCTTCTCTAATCTCATTGCTAATATTTTGGAAAAGATTTTAGAATCCATATTCAACAAAGATACAGGCCTATATGATGTACATTCAGTGGGATCTTTATCTTTTTTAGGAGTTAAGGAAATAGATGCTTCATAAAAGGATTGTGGTAATTTACCTACTAATAAAGCATGTTAAAAAATTTACATTACCAGGGAGAGAGTAAATCTGAAAAGGTTTTAAAAAATTCAGCTACATAACAATCTGGACTGGGTGCTTTACCTGAGTTTATCAAAATAATTGCCTTCTTTATTTCCTCTTCAGTATTGGGTGCATCTAATACCAAACGTTCATCAACTGGTAATTCTGGAAAATTTAGTTTATTAAAAATTAGCGGTATAGCAGGACAGGCAGCACATCGGGAAAAGAATAAAGTGATTCAGGCTGAGACTCTTCATCAATACTCCTGTTTGTCTTGTCTGTAGAGCCTGGCTGTTCTTTCTATCTGGTCAGACAATTGAAGTTAAAATTCAGGGCAGAGACAAGTTCTGCATGTGTAAAGTTGTTAGGTTTAAGTGAGATTTAAATCCAGTTAGGTGATGTCAATCTACTCCATGTTAAGTAAATTTAACCCAATTATGAAGATGTTCTCTGATCCAGTGTTTGGCAGGCAGGGATGTCTGATGCCTGAGAAGAGAACAACTGATGTGTTATGGAAATTCCGTTTAGTTTTATCATTCTGATGGACTTGGTGGAATTCACTCTCTGTGTGCTGGTTACATTCACGTTGGGAAAACAGGTTAGGTTCTAGACCACAAGTTAGCCTTCTGAAATATCAAATCAGCACACTAGACCTTCTGATATCTCTTACCTCATAAATGAAAATAAAAATAAATGCAGATGTTAGACATTTCTGTTTCAATATTTTTATTAACTTTCCAATTAACAAACATATCAATATTGGTACTGATACATAGAGATCAGCATTTTGTGTGTGTTGCTTGGATTTCCAGCATCTGCAGATTTTCTCTTGTTTGACAATTCTCTTATTGTGGCTTTATCGGCATCTTGGACAACTGCAACATAACCTCCCAACTTCTACACTCAGTGGTTTGTTTTATGAAGATGCACGTGCCTAAAGCCTTTTTCACCACACTGTCTACCTGTGACTCCACTTTTGGGAAATCATACACCTGAACTTCAAAGTCCCTCTGTTCTACAACATCCTCCTCATTCCACCAACAAAAAGCAGAATTTCCCAGTGGTCAACCATTTTAATTACAATCCAACATGTCGGTCCATTGCCTCTTCTACTGCCATGATGAAGCCACTCTCAGGTTAGAGGAGCAACACCTCATATTCCACATGGGCAGTTTCCAACCGAATAGCATGAACATTGATTTCTCCAACTGCCAGTAATTTTCCCCTTCCCCCCTTCTTCATTTACCCACTCTGGATGTCCTCTTGCCTCTTCTCTTTTCCTATTCAGCATATCCCCTTCCCTTGGTTCCCCCCCCCCCCATCTCCTTCCCTTTCTCCCATGATTCACCCTCCTCTCCTATCAGATTCCTTCTTCTCCAGCCCTTAACTTTCTTCATCTATCACTTCCCAGCTTCTTACTTTACATCCCCACCCACCCACCTGCTTTACCTTTCACCTTCTAGCTTGTACTCCTTCCCATCCCTCAGCTTCTTAATCTGGCTTCTTCACCCTTCCTTTCCTGTCCTGATAAGGGGTGTCAGTGCAGAAATATCAACTTTTATTCTTTTCCATAGATGCTGCCTGTCCTGCTGAGTTCTTCCAGCATTTTGTGTATGATGCCTCAGAAATGCTGTTTATTTCTATCCTTGTAATAGTCTTGATGAAATTAACTCTCCATATGCTGATTCCACTGATACTTGTTCAATTGGAACAAGTACTTGAACAGGTACACATGCCTTTTCTTCTATCACAATACTCCTCACTGGACCTTCTGGTATCTCTTATCTCATAAATGAAAATAAAAATGAGATGTTAGAAATCTGAAATTAGAACATTAAGTTCTGGAAGCACTCAAAAGTCCAGGTAGTATATATGGAAAGTGAAAATAGCTAAATACTTCAAGACATAGAGTCCATCAGGCCCACTGATACATCAGTATCTCAAAAGTCTTAAGCAAATCCTAAAAAATTCTGGAAAAAGAAACATTGTTAGTAAAAGTGACATTTCAAATTACTCCTCTATTGTTCCAATCTATTGCCCAAAATACCAATTTCAAATTCCAAAGTAATGATTAATTTCCCAGTTGCCAATTGCCATGGTGCTAGAGGACTCGTTTTATACTCAACCAGATTGTACTTAATAGCTGCATCACTTAATTAAGGTTAATCTACATTCAAGACTGTTTAATGTCACTTGCAGTACAAAAGCGTAAAGGAAAACAAAATAATTATTACCCTGGATTTGATGCAACACAAATAAAACAATAAGATAAACCTTTTTCCATAGATGCTGTCTGGCCCGCTGAGTTCTTCCTGCATTTTGTGTGTGTTGCTTGGATTTCTAGCATCTGCAGATTTTCTGTTTGTAATAAGATAAAAACACAATAATAAAAAGAATAAATATAAATACACTAGATAGCTGATTCGAATGAATGTACTTAAACTGATGCTATGTAGAGGAGGCTCCATACTTTAGGTAAATCCAACAGAAATGGACGAAGTAGTAGTGGAGGAGGAGTGTGGTGTGATGGGTTGGTGGGTGGAGGTGTTCATCATCTTACTGCTTGGGAAAAGTAATTGCTTTTGAGTCTGGGGTCCTAGCGTGGTTGCTACATAACCTTGTCCCTGATGGGAATTGGATAAACAGTCTGAGAGCAGGGTGGTAGGATCCTTCATGATATTGCTGGCCTTTTTCATGCAGCTTATTGTATATACTGTCCTTGTTGGCGGATAGGTTGGTGCCATGATGAGTTGGGCAGTCCTGATTACCTGTTGTAGAGGCTTCCTGTCTGCTGCAGTGCAGTTTCCGTACCATGCAGTGATGCAGCATCTATAGAAGGGTATGAGTTTCAATGTCCACAGTCAGAAAATAGA